>NC_090190.1:4440987-5650987 GCF_024679245.1 Pseudorasbora parva
AATGGCTGATGTTTTAGTTCTACTTTGTGGAACAGCTAAAATATATAAACTGAAGATCTAAGGGGCCTTCTTGGTTTATAGACAGAAAGTATTTTAAGAGATAGTCTGGTACAAGACCAGTGGTAACTTCTAAACTAATAAAATGATTTTCAGATCAGTGCGAAACTAACATATTACCAGTGAAAATACTCAATAATAAGCATAAAGTGTGCTTTTGTTCTCGTTCAGCACTAGCGCAGCAGAATTTTGAATTAATTATAGCTGTTTGTTTTTTTTGTATTTTCAGGTAGATCAATCAAAATAATAATTTATCTCAGATCAGGCTTTAGAATTAGCTTCTTACTTCTTTCTATGGTTTCTTACGTGTTGCAGCATTAAAGGGTTAGTTCACCCAAAAACGGGTGAACACAAATTTAGATATATTTTTGTTTAAAGCTGATGGCTGAGAAAGGCCTCAGAAAGGCCTCCATTGGCATTCAGTACATTTCCACTGACCCACTTACAAGACCCATAAAAGGCACTAACAAAGTCCATCTCACTACAGTGGCTGTACAATAATTTTACGAAGTGCAGAGAATAGTTTTTGTGCGCAAAAAAAATCTAAATAATGACTTTATCCTCCAAGTTATTGTGGTCCGTGTAGGTCTCGGACGTGAACTCACCTAGAACTCATGCAATAGCGGCGCTCCTCCTCTTCCGGGTCATGTATTTGAATGGCTGAGCCGAGTCATATTCTGGCGCATGCATCGAGTTCACGTCAATAACTTGGTGAATAAAGTCGTTATTTTGATTTTGTGCGCACAATAACTATTTTCGTCGCATTGTAAAATTATTGTACAGCCACTGTAGTGAGATGGACTTTGTAACGAAGTCTTTCCAATGGATTTCCAATGCCAGTGGAGGCCTTTCTGAAGCCTTTCTCAGCCATCAGCTTTCAACAAAAATATCTTAATTTGTGTTCCGAAGATAAACTAAGGTGTTACGGGTGTCCAACGACATGAGGGTGAGTAATTAATGAAATAATTTTCCATTTTTGAGTGAACTAACCCTTTAAGAGCCATGTCCGTTGTTCACTAAAATTTGTTTTGCAAAGCTTATATCTAATTGTAACATAAACCCTTATGCCCATCTGATATGATCAGGTATTTTGTTGACAATAAAGAGTCAATTCCCAGTTTAGAACCCCCCAGTAATTATGCAGCTACATTGTTCTTCCACAACTAAGAACTGCATAACATTTGACACATACAGTCCCTGACAAAAGTCTTGTCGCTTATCTATTTTCTAGAAATACCTGATATTAACCTGACTTTTAATTAATTCATTGGTGTTAGAAATAGCTCATATGAAAAGCTAAAACCCTCCCAAATGATGTTTTAATGCACTGAAATAAATAATTTTTCACAGAAAAAATATTTATCATTTAATCAAGACAGAAAGGTCAAATTTTGGCAAGACAAAAGTTTTGTCGCCTATACAGAAATGGAACAAATTTACTGCAAATAGAAAAATATGTCAGCAAATTAAGTTGTGGTGCTGTGAGATCCAAATTTAATATCTTGTATGACTTCCATGAGCTTGAAGGACTGCATCCATGCGGTTTGGCAAGGATTCATAAAATTTATTGATGAAGTCATCAGGAATAGCTAAGAAAGCAGTCTTGCATGCCTGCCAGAGTTCATCAATATTCTTTGGTTGCATCTTCATGCGTCCTCTTTCATCCTACCCCACATATGCTCAATGATGTTCATGTCTGGTGACTGGGCTGGCCAATCCTGGAGCATCTTGATCTTCTTCGCCTTGAGGAACTTTGATGTAGAGATGGAAGTATGCGATGGAGCACCGTCCTGCTGCAGAATTTGGCCTCTTTTATGGTTGTGAATACAAGAGGTAGCTAAGATTTCTTGGTATTTTAGACTATTGATGTTGCCTTCCACCCTGCAGATCTCTCGCACACCCCCCATACTGGATGTAACCCCAGACCATGGATTTTTCCGCCACCAAACTTCACTGTTTTCTGGGTAAATCTCGGATCCATTCTGGCTCCAGTAGGTCTCCTGCAATATTTGCGGCGACTGTGGTGTAATTCAACAGAAAATTCATCTGAAAATCCACCTTACGATCAATTGCAAGATATTATCACAAATATAGCAGGATTATATTAACCCAGTTAAAAGTTTCACAAGGGTGTTTATGATCTAAGTCAGTTTTCAAAAGATCATTATTTTATATGGAATATATTTGTGTATTATACAGTAGGAAATGTTTCACTCTTTGTTATATTGCAGGCATTTGCTAAAATCATTTAAGTTCAATTTTTGTCTCATTAATGTACACACAGCCCCCCATATGGACAGAAAAAATAGAATTGTTGACGTTTTTGTAGATTTATTAAAAAAGAAAAAATGAAATACCACATGGTCCTAAGTATTCAGACCCTTTTTTCTGTGACAGACAGTCATATATTTAACTCAGGTGCTGTCCATTTCTACTGATACTCCTTCATTTGAGTCCAGCTGTGTTTGATTATACGGATTGGACTCAGGAAAGCCACACTCCTGCCTATATAAGACCTTACAGCTCACAGTGCATGTCAGAGCAAATGACAATCATGAGGTCAAGGAAACTGCCTGAAGAGCTCAGAGGCAGAATTGTGGCAAGGCACAGATCTGGCCAAGGTTACAACAAAATGATGCTGTACTTAAGGTTCCTAAGAGCACACATAATCCTTAAAGGGGTACTTCAGCACTGGGAAGATGAATCTGTATTTAAACTGGGTCATCAATGTAGGAGAAATGTGAAATTATTTTTGAATTTGGTGCCGTCTAGACTGAGAAAAGACAGAAAAGGTATTTTTGTCTCATGGGGATGAAAGACTACAATTCCCAGAATGCTTTGCTGCCCTGTGAAGTCATTCCCAAAGCCACTGGATTACTGTGACTGAGTTGGAGAAGACACTACAATTAAAAACTGAACGCGTCTGTTCAATATAATGAGTGAGTCGCCGCGTAAGTCTCACAGCACTGAGCACTAACTGCAGGAGTCAGATAAATGAGCTGATAAATGAGCTCTAGTGATGAGAGCTGAGGTTATCGCGACTACACTCGCGGCATAAGCTCACAACGCGAGTTCAGTCTGGCGCGTTTCAGTTCATGCCTTTGCAAGCTTAACTTTCATAGAAATTAATTTGAGAAGTTAAAAGACTTCCATTGCTCACCATAGCTGTGCCTGTAGCTGCGAGCTGAGCTCTGAGTGTGATCTCCATCCCCCATGCGCGGGTTCAAAACATGTGGAAATGGCTCCCTCTGCTGGCTGTAGTCTTTAGCCTTTGGCCAAACATTCCTCCTATGATGCAAAATCGTCAATTTGCGTCAGGAGGAATTTTTCCAGAAATAAAATGCATACATCTCTTGTCTCAGGGGGATATGAGGGGGGAAAGCACAATCATTTGAATATACTCCAGGGTTTCTACTGATACAAAGCCATATGCTAATCGCTGAAGTAACCCTTTAAATGGAAGACGTTTGGGACAACCAGAACCCTTCCTAGAGCTGGCTGGCCGGACAAACTGAGCTATAAGGAGAGAAGAGCCTTGGTGAGAGAGATAAAGAAGAACTCAAAGATCACTGTGGCTAAGCTCCTGACATTTGACATTTATGCATTTGGCAGACGCTTTTATCCAAAGCGACTTACATTGCATTGTACACATTTTACATATATATATATATAATATGATACTTATAATCACTGTTGGAATTTTAAATAGTTATAGCTATAGAACATACTTTTTTAGTGGTCATGAAGTTAATAGGCAATTTTTTCAAGCTACTCAAGAGAGGATGCGATTTCAGCGTTGAACAAATCTCTTGAATAGAATGATTCAATGACAAATACATTCAGTCACTTGTTGCCACCTACTGGTGTAATGGTGCAATTGATATCTTTATAGATCTTATTCACAGCAGCGCCATCTTTGATTATTAACGGGAATATCATCTATTCAGTGGGTTGTGCTGTTTATTTTGATTGTTCTGCTGACAAAACACTGCAAAAAAATATATTTCCAAGAAGAAGAAGAGAAAAAAAAAACACCCGACAATAATGAGCTCAGAAAAATAATAAGTGAGAGCTTTGTATAGGCTTTTTTTTTTCGTTTCTTTTTTTTATTATTTTTTTTACAGCGGATGCCGTTGAAAACACGGTAAGTCCCATTTTTGATACTGGTCATGGCGCTGCCCTGAATAAGGTCTATTTGAAGCTTCAGTTTACATTTTTTTAAAGGTGATTTACCCTCATTTGATCACTATCGTGTTTATCCGATTCTGAACTGTAAACTTTTATCTCAGTACTTCTCTGATTAATTGTTTCATGTGACAATGTTGTGGGGAAAAAACGTGAGGAAACGCAAAAGCATTGACATAGGTTTTCCTTCCATGATCTCATATTTTCTTCCCCATGTCCGTTTAGTGGTTCAGTAAGATTGAGATATTTTACCGATCAGCTGTAATGTTTTGCAGAGTCCTGCAAAAGTGAACGTCAGGTAAAATAAACATGTTAGACACATGGGTTCAGTTCAGTAAGCTCAGTATAATAATAAAATGGCACAAACATTACAGAACTGTAATACACATTCTTCAGGGTTACAGCAGAATATCACTGACCCTGCATAAAGGCACAGGTTTGATATCCACTTAAATTATAAACTAAATCACAGAGATATGATGTAAAATACAGTGTAAAATGCAGGACAAAAAAAACTATAAAAACAGTAGTTCTCATTGTATAGGACAGCTCTGAAGGAAGTCTTTTTGAATGCTATCTTTAAAGTCAATACTGTGTCTTTAAAGTCATCATAAAACAACTGGACTGCTCTCTAATAAGATAATACAAGAATGTTAGCTTAAAAATTAAACAAAAACGATTATTATAAGCAATAACAAGACTGGCTAAATGAACACACGCAAGAGCACTTCAAACTATCTTGAGATGGGCACACAATCACCTTTCATGATTTCATTTTCGCCTTTCGAATATCAAGACCTATGCATTCAGTTTCCCTTTTTTGCCAGACAAAAAAAGAAAGACAAACTTGTTACATTGAAAAATGCACATTCAGGAGCTGGAAGAGCTTTCTCTGTGATTGAATTTTAGATTTGCATGTCACATTCATCACAAATCATACCTTCGACTAGATAGCTGTGTGAAAAATCTCAGTTATCTGGATTACTGTTGAATGTCCAATAGAGATATTCTGTTTTATATCAGAAATGAATGAACTCATTAGAAATGAACAGTCTACAGAGCATTCAAACACTCTGTAGATATAATGAAACAGACAGGGGTTAATATGATTAAATGGGAAACTATTTGCTATTGCCAAAACAAAAAGATGGAAGGTGTATTAATTGTGCATATTTAGGCCTGGTTTCACAGACAAGTCTTAGATTAAGCCAGGATTTAGTTCATTTAAGTAGCTTTTATAAATGTGCCTTAGAAAAACACTGATGTGCATCTTGAGACAGAACAATGGCACTGACATATTTCATATTTACAGCTCAAACATGCATTTTAGTCTGGGTCTAGCCTTGTCTGTGATACCAGGGGTTAAAGTTACAGAAACAACATTAACATTGCCCATTTTATTACGTCATAAAAGTAACCCATCTTACAGTTTGTGAGCAGTATCTTGGAAAGCACGTTCAGTTTGAAGCTCTCAAGCTAAAGCACAAGATGTTCTGAGCCTGTGATGGAGGTGCCGTGGATCAAAACCAGTTTATGGAGGTATTGGGATAGAAAAGTAAAGGCAATTGCATCTTTCCTGAAGGGTATATTGAAGTAATGCACGTAAGAGTGTATGCGTCTATCACAGGTTCTCTCCAGGCTGGTACTGGGGTTCAGTAGCAGTAAAGTAGTCCTCCAGGAAGCCCTGCAGGTACTCAAAGGTGTGCCTCTCATCCGGATCCTTCCTCCAGCACTGCAGCATCAGCTCATGCAGAGACCCCGGACAGCCCTGTGGACTCGGCATTCGATAGCCACGCTCCACCTGTTCCAGGACCTCTCGGTTGTTCATCCCTACAAAAAATCATACACACAGAAAGATAATTAAATATACTACAGGATTAGTGCAATTTTTTAGCCTGACGTGGTCATATTCAATTCTAGTCAGAATAAGAGTCTGAAACTGCTCCATTGGGCTGTTATTATGGGGCGTGTTTTAACCAAACCAGGAAAGACATCAATTGGATAGAACTACAACCAATCAGAGCAACGAAGCGACGCATAACGTTATGTTGTCAAATGTCAACAGAACTGCACTGTGTTGCCAAGTCGGCATTTTTTCCCCGCGGGTTGAAGCGACCTCAATTATGTGATATATAGACCCAGGAATGCAAAGTTTAGCAGGCAACCTTGCTAAAATAACACACATTTTACCCCCCAAACGCCATTTTTTCTGGAGAACCCCCCCGAGAAGCTATTGTTCAGGGCTAGTAGTTGGCAGATTTTGTTGTAAAAACTTGGCAACCCTGTCTGCACGTGCGCTGAAATAAACGGTCTTTGCCGGTGTTGAAAAAAAAGAGTTTAAGGATACACAGTTACTTACCAACATGATCATCATTTCAGAGAGAAATAGTGAAGGTGATGCATATACGAACAAGCTCTGCGTTTAGGATTTGAAAAAATTCAATCCAAGCCCCTTTGATGACGTGGAGGATTACGCTACTGTTGATCATCTGTCCATCATCGTCTAAAGCCCGCCCTGATGATTTCATTGGGCCGAACAGTTTCTGTTCAGGCATAATCACTCCTCTATGGATCGAGTCCAGACCGAACTGCCCGAGCTCAAATGTTGTGGTTCGGCTGCCATCCAGGCTAGCGATTTTTATTATAAAGCCGTGCGTCCACCAAAGCGATTTTAGCCAGCTGAAAACACCTCAAGCCTTGTTCACCCCGCCAGCAACAAAGCGACACGATCCCACTAATTTTAATGGAGCGCTGGCGACTTCCGGCGACACGAGCGACAGTGACCGTTGGCGACAGAATGTGGTCGTGTCAAGCAATGCGAGACACGCCACAAAAGTGCAGAAATTTCAACTTTATGCAAATGAGAAGCGATTTTCGCGAGCGACAACCAATAGGAGTGAAGTCAGTGGCGTGCGCGTGATCCGTCTGCTGTTTTGCTACTGCGGTGTCGAGTCAAGATGGAGGAGAAGTTGATTTTAGCTGTTAGCAATTTCCTACGTTCTTTACGATATGTCTCTGTGACACATATCGTCATACAGACACATTAAAAAAAAATTATACATGGAAAAACGTGTCTGCGATTGTGGGGATATCAAGTAAGTGAATAGGTGACCTCTAGCGAATGGAAAAGTCACATAGTGCACCTTTAATCAAAGCTTAAAATGACTTTTATAATAAAATATTTTTTGAAAATACTACAGAGTGGATAACAATGTTGTAAGAAACACGACTGCAAATGTAAATTTCAGAATCTTTAGAAAAATGTAATGGGACTTAAAAAATTCGAAGTTGTTAATTTACTCGTATTTTAGCTCATTCTGCCTGTGTACAAAAGAAAACGCAAATGAAGAAGATCAGAAATAACCGGTGTGAATAAAAACAATAGCCATGGATGTGTGGCGCACCTGGGTAAGGCACTCGGCCCTTGGTGATGAGCTCAGTCAACAGGATACCAAAAGACCACACATCTGATTTGATGGTAAATTTTCCATATAGAGCAGCCTCAGGGGCGGTCCACTTTATCGGAAACTTTGCTCCTGTAATTTGAGGATTGAGACAATCAGTTCAGCACATTTAATGATTATAATAAATGGACAGCATTGAACCAAAAGCAGCCCAAAATCAAGAAATGAAAGATGAAAACTGTACAGCAGTAAAATGAGTATTAGAACAAAATGTGCTTGAATGATATTGAGTAGAGGCTAAGGAAAAGATAAATAACATTTAATAGTATGAAATAAAGGATAGACTTAAGATCAAGTTCTGGTCATAGATTGTCAGTGACCTTGTCTAGCTGTGTACTCATTGTCCTCGATGAGTCTAGCCAGTCCAAAGTCTGCAATCTTACAGACCAGACCCTCTCCGACCAGGATATTGGCAGCTCGCAGGTCTCTGTGGATGTAGTTCATCCGCTCAATATAGGCCATGCCTCCAGCGATCTAGAAGAAAGAAAGCGCTTTCGTCACAATACTTAAGAAGTGAGATCGAAATATTAGTATTAGAGTGTGTTCACACTTGTAGTTCGGTTCTCTTGCTTCTTTTGGTCCGGACCAAAAGGGCAAATGATACATTTAGTCCTGGTTTGCTTAGCGTTCACACTGTCATTTTTAACACTGACCTAAAGATATAAAACAAAACAAAAACGGCCTTTATGATGTAAATTTTGCGACTGAATTCACCGAACATCTAAAACAATGCTGTGCGCTGGCCTAAATGCTCTTACTGTATGTATCCGTACATATTTTACCAGCTGGGAACTCACAACAAGTTAGGTTCTGTCGACTAAGACAAGAAAAACCAGGGCTGTGTCCCAAATCGACCCCTATAACCTTAAATAGGGCACTGTTTTAGGGGACAGCCATTTGCAGTGGTGTCCGAAAACATAGTGGACATTATTGAGTGCACTCATTCAATCCCACAATGCACAGCAATTAAAGGCCCTATCATACACCCATCGCAATACGGCGCCAGATGCGGTGCAAGTATTTTTTGCTAGTTTCGGCCTTACGGAGTTATCATTTTCACGTCCTTTGCCATATAGTTTAAATAGCAAATGCAATGGCGTCCATCTTTTCACCCATAGGCATGCTGGACTGAAAACGAGGTGTGTTCAGGCACATTGTTGGTGCGTTGCTATTCTGAGAAACTGAAAACAACTGTGCCTTATTTTTTTGTGTTATTTAAGGAGCGTGTTAGTAATATGCGCCCTGCTTATTACACACACAGGGATGCGCAGCAGCACACCAACATGTTTAAATATTAAAAATAAAAGTATTCCTCTCTGGAGAAGTGTTCAGTCTTTCCTCTCACAAATTCCTCCACGTAAATAGCGAATCCACCATGGTGTGAGCACAACTGGCTTTTAAAGGGAATGGGAGATGAGACTCTGATTGGTTTATTGATGTTACGACTAAAACACACCCATGACTCGTTAAGAGAATAGGGACATCCCATTTGGACCATGCGCCTGGCACGCCGACCATTTTTCCCATTGTTACACTAGCAAAAGTTGATTCGGACTTGCCCACACTTGCTCTATACGCTTTAGACCATGTGCTTAGATCGTTAAAATAGGGCCCAATGAGTAAGCAACCGTTGTATGCTTAACAGCTAGAGAATACCCATAATGCACCATGAGAGTCGTGTGTGGAATGAATTCCCGTGTGTGACCAGTAGATGGCGCCTGCAGCTGAATCATCCAGCCATTCGTTTTCCAAACTGCTGGTCCAATGTGGCTACAGCGTAATATCATACAGGTATAAATATCTTTTTAATTGATCATTAAATTATGTAATTAAAGGTTTATTTATAGATTCCATGACAGAACTATGGATAAATCTTTTCATTACTACCGAAGTTGCCAGTTTGCTAAGTTTCAGGTGATTATTAATCATCGAGCACAAACTATGCTAGAGGCGCACTCAGTGTCTGAATACACTCCTTCAACTGGACTATATTAGTGGAGTAGTGTAGGGTCTTCTAATTGTGAATGAGGGTGTAGGGAGCGATTTTGAACACAGCACGTGTGTGTTTGCGGGTCGTATCTTGGGTCATCACATGCTGATTTTGGTTCGTTTAGATGTCTTTGGGCCTTTTCAGGAGTCTCAGTCCATTTGTTTGGTGCGCACCAGAGTTCGGAAGGCAGCGTTCAACTTATTCAAATGAACTGCAATATCAGAGCAATCGCACCAGTTCGTTTTAATAAAACCAAACATGCCAAGGGTGGACACGGTCTCTATAAAGACATGCTTTCAAAATGAATAAGAAGATCTTGGCACTTTTTTTTTTCGAGGCAACTTATCGTTTCTTATTCAAATTCTTTTCTTGTTTCTTATTTATTTTTCTTATTCATATTTCACCAGTGGTGTACATATCATGCATATAATTAACTGATCCAGGATCTGAAGATTAATTATGGCTGGATATATGTAACCATTTATAGAAATGGGAAATGCAAAGAACAATTCTGGTAATGCTGCATATTTTTGATTCAATAAATCAACTGACTCACGAGTCATTCATTCAAGAATCGCACTACATAGGTTGAGCTGTTTGTTTTTGATTCCCTAAAAAACTGATCTCACATGACTCATTTGTTCAAGAATCAGACTAGAGGTTACATTGTATTTTTTTTTAATTTACTAGACAGAAACACCGGCTTCTAGGTCCCAACCTTAAAGCATTTAACACTAAGGGCCAGATGTACAAACAGCTTGCTCCAGTGCAAACCCTCTTTTGGTGTTAAAAAATTACTGTCAGGACTATAAATTAGCGCTGAAAAGGTGTTGACAAGGTTATTCCGCTGCTGATCTTATTGCATATGCATTTGTAGGAGTTTCCCTTTCAGACACAAAATTTATGGGAGGAGAATATTTAAATCAATCATGCAAGGTTAATTACTAAGGTCTCTGCTTGTCAGTTTACTGGTGTTTGCGTCATTATGTACAGCATGTCTTAAACAAGACGCTAATTCGTGCTGCTTTAGGTAGATTGCTCAGGTCATTATGTGAATGAGCTGCTGTCGTCAGTAGATCACACACAGAACTTGCCACTCCTAATGGCATTTTTTTGGGATTGCGCTTTCACACTAATTTGCCCTGTTTAGTAAATCTGGACCCGAGTTGCTTCAGGAAGACTTTCCCAGTAATGGATAGCAAGTGCTTCGTGGATATTTGTTGACTAAGAAGGTTTACCTGGGCTGCCATGTCCACGAGTTGAGGCAATTTTAAATTTCTGCCCTCTCCATCCTTTAAAAAGTCCAACAAGCTTCCTAAAACACAGAAGCATCAAAGAAAAATGTAAATAGATAAATGTACTATATTATATATATATTAGGGATGCAACAATACAGTTAGTCCACGGTTCAATACATACCTCGGTTTTTAACCAGGTTTTTTTGGTTCGGTTCGGGTTTTTTGCTATTCTATTCTTAGGCGACAGAAAAAGGTTAGGGAGATTTTTTTTTATTGCTATAGTCTTTCTTGATTTTATTTAAAAGACTTGAAAACCCTTACTTAAACTTAAATCTTTACTTAAAAAACCCTTGTACACATTCCCAGTGTATTGTATAATATAATATATAATTAAAACTACATAGTCTTCAATATACAACATTGATTAAAAGCTACTGTATTAAAGTTTTTTTTGTTTTTTTGATAACATCATTAGAGGTGAACGGTACCTTTAAGGATTAGGCTGCGCTGCTGTCAATTGAAGACCTGCTTACATCTCATATACAGACGCGCGATTTTACTTTCACTTTAGACATAACTGACTGTGTTTATATGTTAACCTTGTGTGTATTTGACTGTATTAGCGCAGTAAGACTGTCCAGTAATCACGTGTGCTTGACAGATGTTGCGTGGAAATAAAATTAAAGGGGGGGTTGAAATGCTGTTTCATGCATACTGAGCTTTTTACACTGTTAAAGACTTGGATTCCCATCCTAAACATAGACAAAGTTTCAAAAACTAATGTTGGACGTTTGATGGAGTATTTCTGTGTCAAAAATACTCCTTCCGGTTTCTCACAAGTTTCGGAGAGTTTTTTTTCGAGTATGGGTCTACTTGACGTTAATAGAACGGAAGGTCCTTGTATGGGCCGTACGGGCTCTTCTCCCGGTAGGGTGCGCGCGCGCGTGACTAGAGCGAGAGAGGAAATGCACGCCCATAAACACTCGCTCAGGTGCAGATCCAGTCCTCTGTGAAGACTTATGTCGCGTGCCGCGCTCCACTTTATTCCTATGGGTGACGTCGAGCGACTTCAACGCTTCAGCACAGCATTCCGGGACATTTGAACCGATTTGAACGCAGAAATGACGGGAAGCTTCAAAGCATCGCTTCAGTCGCGTCTCAAAGTGGATTTCCACGCCACTGCTGTCAGGACTTTACCAAATCATACCAAAGAAGTGTGTTTCTGACGGAGCGGTCCCAGCGATAAAGGTTCGGTCCTGCTTTGGAAGCAGCCGGTGAGTAAATCTGCTTCAAATGTCTCTGCTATTGGCTCGTCGCGTGAGTAAACATCAGTAAACGACACAATCGCGTGCTCCATCATTCAAATGCGCTAACGGTTACTCCATTGTTGTTCTGTATAACGTTACACTAGTCTGACTCTGACGTGCAAAACCGTTTTGCTTGCTACTTCTAAGGTCTAGTCGCATACAATAGTCAATAAACCGAATCATGTCCTCATAAACTGCTTGTAAAGACACAGAAATGTGGAGAGGCCACTAAATACAGTCCATACCACAGAGACGGACGTCCTGATGTTGCTGTTTCTTCTGTTCAATTTATTTCTGCCTCAGATTTGATTCTGGATCATATCTGTATTAGCTGAGATAGCGATGGGTTTCTCCACGCTTGAGGACGTCACCGCTTTGTTTCGTGATCGTCATTCTTTAGCTCCGCCCACACGATACGCCTCCAGGCGCTCGTTTTTTTCCGGAAAGACTCGGTACAGCCTATATTTCTTTTATAAATATAATAAAACTAAAGACTTTTCGGAGATATGAAGGATGCAATACTACTCTATAGGTACTCAAGATTGACATGAGATTGACTGAAACTGAGTGTTTCACCCCCCCCTTTAAAGGCTTTAAAACGCGGCTAAACATCCCTTAACTTTAGTAGACTCACAGGCACACTCAAAAAGAGCCGAAATAAACTGAGAGAAATATTTCAAATGAAGAGAAATGGAAATAATTAATTAAATGCAAAACCGAAAAAAACACAATCCACCAGTGCGTATTAACCCGTGAATGCTGTACCGAATAGTTCAATATTATATTGAGTATTGTGGCATCCCTAATATATATATATATATAATTTCAGCAAGGACACTTACAATCAATCAAACGTGACAGTAAAGACAGGAATTATAATGTTACAAAATACATTATAGAACCCTGGAGATTTCCAAATAAAAAAACTTTTCAACATTGATATTAATCAGAAATGTTTTTGCGCAGCAATTATCATATCAGAATGATTTCTGAAAGATCATGTGGCACTGAAGACTGAAGTAATGATGCTGAAAATTCAGCTTCGACCACAGGAATACATTACAGTTTAAGATATAATCACATAGGAAACAGCTTGTTTAATCTTATCTTCAAATCTTACCGACCCCAAACCTTTGAATGGTAGCCCATGTGTTCCCTTAGACAGCATTCTACTAACGGTATATACCTTGACTCATGAACTCTGTGATGATATAGATGGGCTCCTCAGACACCACAGCATACAGCTGTACCAGTTTATCATGCCGGAGTCTCTTCATGATCTGGGCCTCGTCCAGGAAAGCCTCCGGAGACATGGTGCCTGGCTTCAAGGTTTTGACTGCAACTTTAGTTGTGCCATTCCACATGCCTACACATAGAAATGTTGTCAGACACAGCCAGAAGTGTTTGGCAGAACATGGCAATGTTTAGGGGATGAAAGAAGGGGTAGGGAGAAACAGATGTAGATGCATCTGGGAATACGGCCACACACCAAAGCAACAGGAAGCTGGGATTACTGCAGACAACTGTACACTAAGCTACTGGAACAGTTTTTTTGTTGGCGTTCTTTTTCAAAATATATGCAATGTTTGTCGAATGTGCTGTTGCATTTTTAATGTCAAAATAAACATCGACACAGCGCTAAAATGCTCTTGGGGTTTAGCTGATGTAGTGCATTCGAGGATTAGCTGACAGTTCAGAACCATAGACTGATGCTTGGCAAAGCAGGGTCAATCACAACATTTGTGCTTTATGCTTTTTGGATATTCAGCATTGTGAATGACCCACAAAAGGACACCTTTCCATGTTCTCTTGTCATTGTGACTGGTGTGCATGGAAAAACGTGCTGAAGGCGGATGCGTCCTTTGGGAACGCTGGCTGTAGCTTTAGCAAATGCTGACATGAACATCGACACTGTCGTATCCCTCTCACCCATCCAGACGTCGCCAAAACAACCCTGACCCAACTTCCTGTTGAGCTGCAGCGTTTCCCGGGCGATCTCCCAGGCGTCCCGCCCCAAACCCAATGTTTGGGGCGTGGAATTTGGACAGGCTTTAGTCAAGTAGCAACATAAACCATCATTACTTCCTGTTAAGAGTGTTGAAAGAGAGAGGGGGGTGGGGGGTGGAAAAGGAGGGAAAGAGGGTGGCATGCAATGTTAGATGGACCAGAGAGAGAGAACAAAAACAGCACAGCCTTACATTATTTCCCTGACATCCATTTCTTTCCTCTACAGTGCCTTGAAATATTTTGTGCAACCTTCTTTCTTCAATTGGAACGTAAATGATATCTTGAGAAATGTCTTTTGTTTTTTATTTTTGTCCATACAATAATAGTCTAAGGTAACTAAAACCGGTTACCGACGGATGGGTGAAATCTTTAAAAAGGTACAATATGTAACTTTTTTTGTCCAACAAAATTTAAATAATGAGTCAACATCATCAATCCTTCTTCAAAACAGTTTTTTCTTTGTCTTTGCCTTTATTCACTATGGTAATCCTGTAACAAGTCTTTATATTTTACACCTGTTGGTTATATTGAATTCAAGTTGAAAGAATGTGACAAATTTGCTTTAATTCAACAACTACCGCAAATGGCAAACAGAGGAGAGTCTCCTGGCAAAAAGAGGACGTGACAGAGCTCGTAATAAAACAAGAATAAACATAAACGGCTTTACAGAGACGTTGAGAACAGAGGGATTTGGAAAGCTGATAAAGCGACGCAGAGATGATGGTGTTTTTATTACTCAACAGGTGAGTGAGGTATTTTATTAAACAGATACATTTCCATATGTAGCTCTCTAACAGAGTTTAATGTAAAGCATCACCTATTGTGACGGCTCCGTTCATTGTGGTTGTTGTAGCGCTCTGCTGGATCTTATTATAAAGAAAGTAGCATGTCTATTAATGGGTAAAGCTACACTAATGTCTACAGCTAGTCAGTAGAGCCAAAGCACAACTAAAACAATGCTCTTCTGCAAAATGCATGCAGTTTTGTTTTCTAAAGTTACATAGTGTACCTTTAAGAAATGTAATATTGTTGCAAGGCACTATACCACAGGCAGGGTGAGCAAGGTGTGCGAGGTTTGTTCCCTTTCTCCTGCAACATGTTCCCATGCTTTTTGTGGTTCCTACCCATCCACACTTCACCAAACTGGCCATTGCCCAGTTTCTTAATGAGCTGAAGGGACTCCCTGGGAATCTCCCAAACATCCTTAGTCTTCACGGACAGGTCAGCCAGTTTAGGCATGCCCCGCCTACAGCTGCCAATCAGACGGCAGCACAGCCCTGCTGCACGCTCTGAAGAACAGAGCACGGAAAGAAAGAAAGACGTGGATAGAAACAAAAAGAGAAAGAAATGCAGAAGACACAAACAGCAGGCTATATAAAACACACATTTACAAATGCACAAATCAGATTAAAGAAGGAATCACAAACACATGAAAAACCTGTGTGATACATGTTCCCTCAGCAGAGGGCGCCAGAGCTCACTGACAGCCAGCGGAGGCAGCCTGTGTCAGAATAGTGTTGGTGAGTTGTGCTAAAGGATGTGTTAGACATACTGTATATCTGTGAATTTTGTCCATCTGTGTTTGTGTGTGCATTTGCTGAAATTCTGCTCGTGCAAACTGAATTTTTAATTTTGCATTTTTTATGCTCAGAATAACAATTTGGAATGTAACGAACAACATATACAATTATTCATTTTATTGTATCCATAAATTATATTATGTATCATTACTGTACATATAAAAAGACGTGGGGCTCTGTGCAAACCTTACACATTTTATAAATTACTTTAAATTATATGTAAATCTTTTGGAACAAACTAAAAACAAAAATCCCCAAAAACATGAAATGCTTTGAAAGTACTGGGATTTATGTCATTTGTACTATTTTAGTTTTTTTCCTGGCATCTAATGTTAATGTGATAATGTGCGTATATAACACTGATTGTTTGTTCTTGAGGCATTGAATAAAGTAACAAAAATGAATAAATAAAAAATTAACAAATTAAAGGATGTGTAAGATGCAAGCATTATCTTATAGCATAAGCCATTTTTAATCTAATATAATTACTATTATTATTACAGTAAGGTACAAATACCTTAATAAATAAAATGTATATAATTATAATTTATTATCAATTAATTAATTAATAAGCTCATAACAACGAAGCAATTGACTGATAACATGTTTTTTGTGATAGTGCTTTTTCTACTGTCTCACTTTGAAAAATACCTGACAGTTTTTAATGTTTTTGGAAGAAGCCTCTGGACTGCTTTTATTTCATCAGGAATATTGTGAAATATTATTACAACTTAAATGAGCTGTTTTCTATGTAAAAACATTGTAATATGTAATTTATTCCTGTGTTTAAAGCTGAATTTCCAGTCTTTAGGGTCACATTTCCCCCCCCAATAATATTATTTATTTAAAAAATATATATAATTTATTATTATTATCATCATCAGTGTTGAACTGCTTAATGTTTTTTTTTCAAACTGTGACATTTCTTATAGGATTAGTTGATAAAAAGTTCAAAAGAACAGCATTTATTTGAATTATAAAATGTTTGTAACAAATGTAAAAAGCCTTTACTGTCAGTTTTGATCAATTTAATGCATCCTTGTTATATCAAATAATTAATTACTTTAAAAAAAATCTTACTGTCCCCAAAATGTTGAGTGTTCGGTCCAACTCATTAGCTATTGAACAGTAGCACTTTGGGTTAATACATTTGGATTAATATAAGTGGGACTATTTCAATATGTAGAGTAGAAACTATGTCTACAAAGAGTCTACAAACTGGGAAATGTGTTCAGCACTTAGAACTGAAAGTAACTGTTCAGTGGTAATTGGTGGTTTGCCCCATATTTGGGGTGCTAGGAGGTCTAATTTCAGTTTTAGGTTAAAGTGGTCTGTCTGAGAAGCAGCTGTAGAGATACACACATGTAGGTGTGTGTAAGTGACTGTAGAGTCAACAAAAACAGTGAAACAGGAAGGCTGAAGACACAAGACTGACAGCTTGAGTAGGAGGATCACTAACAGAAACATACACTTGTCGAAGCAGAGAAGTCATTTGGGCATTACGAGGAAATAAAAAAGGGCAAGCATAAACTGAGCTGCTGATAACTTTATTCGCAGTAAATATCACAACAAACCAAAGCCCAGCCAATAAACGATTCTTCCTTCTGAAGAAATTCTTTAATAGACAAAAGGACCCCCCATGCTTTCAAGGGGTCCTATTATGTTTTTTTTTTTACTTGTTCAAGAGTGTTAATGTTAGTTAATGTTGCTGTTTGATTGTGAAAAAACATCTGTAAAGTTATAAAGTCACTTCAAACTGAGTTCTTCTCTATATCAGTGTCATGTTTCTGAACTTCTGAAACGCCTCCATTAGTCTTGAGTTTGAAATGGCAGAACTGATGCAACAGTTAGTGTAGTTGCAGTAGTGTTTACAGTTACAGACATGCTGATGTTTACAGCACCTCAGCCGAGATGATACGCGCTGGTCGTGGTAAGGGGTGTTACATTTCAGATATATGTTTTAAACAGAACCAATCACAACTGTGTGCTGTGCTTTTTTTCTTTTAATTTAGGTTTTTATTCACATTTAAACGTTGCTCAGCGAACATAAACAGAAGCTCAAACGAACTTCCTTGACACACGAGTATAAACCTCTTTTGGTTTTTGGTTCTTTAGGAAGTTCAATCGTGATGCGTAACGAGAATGAACCTCATTGGTTCTTGAGGAAGCTCAATCGTGATGCGTAACGAGAATGAACCTCATTGGTTCTTGAGGAAGCTCAATCGTGATGCGTAACGAGAATGAACCTCATTGGTTCTTGAGGAAGCTCAATCGTGATGCGTAACGAGAATGAACCTCATTGGTTCTTGAGGAAGCTCAATCGTGATGCGTAACGAGAATGAACCTCATTGGTTCTTGAGGAAGCTCAATCGTGATGTGTAACGAGAATGAACCTCATTGGTTCTTGAGGAAGCTCAATCGTGATGTGTAACGAGAATGAACCTCATTGGTTCTTGAGGAAGCTCAATCGTGATGCGTAACGAGAATGAACCTCATTGGTTCTTGAGGAAGCTCAATCGTGCTGCGTAACGAGAATGAACCTCATTGGTTCTTGAGGAAGCTCAATCGTGATGCGTAACGAGAATGAACCTCATTGGTTCTTGAGGAAGCTCAATCGTGCTGCGTAACACGAGAATTAACCTCATTGGTTCTTGAGGAAGCTCAATCATGATGCGTAATGAGAATGAACCTCATTGGTTCTTGAGGAAGCTCAATCATGATGCGTAACGAGAATGAACCTCATTGGTTCTTGAGGAAGTTTAATCGTGCTGCGTAACGAGAATGAACCTCATTGGTTCTTGAGGAAGCTCAATCGTGATACGTAACGAGAATGAACCTCATTGGTTCTTGAGGAAGCTCAATCGTGCTGCGTAACATGAGAATGAACCTCATTGGTTCTTGAGGAAGCTCAATCGTGATGCGTAACGAGAATGAACCTCATTGGTTCTTGAGGAAGCTCAACTGTGGTGCGTAACGAGAATGAACCTCATTGGTTCTTGAGGAAGCCCAATCGTGATGCGTAACACGAATGAACCTCATTGGTTCTTGAGGAAGCTCAATCATGATGCGTAACGAGAATGAACCTCATTGGTTCTTGAGGAAGCTCAATCGTGATGCGTAACACGAATGAACCTCATTGGTTCTTGAGGAAGCTCAATCATGATGCGTAACGAGAATGAACCTCATTGGTTCTTGAGAAAGCTCAATCATGATGCGTAACGAGAAAGAACCTCATTGGTTCTTGAGGAAGCTCAATCGTGCTGCGTAACACGAGAATGAACCTCATTGGTTCTCGGACGTCAAGTGAACATGCTTGAGCTTCCGTAAACCACAACTGATGAGTGAGTTGATGAATGTTTATATGAATCTTTTTATATAGATCTTTTTATATTTTATATAAAAGCCTAAATCTGTTCATATAAAGTGATCGAATCTCTTCAGAAAATGTGGACTAAACCGCTCAAATAATATGGATTAGTTTTATGAACTCTTTATGAACTTTTTGAAGTGTCAGTGGTAGTTGTGCAGCTGTCAATGGAGGGACAGAAAACTCTCAGATTCCATCAAAAAGATTCATTTGTGTTTTGAAGATGAACGAAGTCTTACGGATTTGGAACAAAATGAGGGTGAGTAATAATTGCCAGAATTTTGGGTGACCTAGCCCTTTAAATGATGAAGCTGACAGCATTAACAAGATCATGAACCTGTAAATGAGCATAATAGGACCCCTTTAATAAAATATCCCCTCATGGATGTTGAAATCACTGTATGTTATAGGTGTGTGAAGTATACTCATAGTGAACTGACCTGTATAATGCTCCACCAGCTGCTGGACGGTATCAAACTGTGTCCTTGTTGTAATGTAATAACCACCATTGTCCAGCTTCCGAATCTTATAGTGCTTGACATGATCGCCCTTCGCATCATCCCAGTCTCTGATGGACAAAGAGTATGCTCCTAGGGGTGAAAAGATGCTTTCAAAGGTTTGAATACCCTTCGGTTTTTAAATTGGTTGGTGAGACAAATTCAGTGGATATCAAATTAATTTTTAATATTAAATTTAATAAAAAAAGATTAATCTTTTCAGTTGCACTAAATAATTGCATTGACATCTTATTAATATAACCTGCATTATAGAACATCCACTGTATTACACACCATCAACACACACACATTATTTCAGTTGTACTAAATGTAGGCTTTCAAAGTTAATGCATGCATGTGAATTAAACTGTTTTAAGCCTTTTTTATTATTAATGTTTGGGGTCAGTAAGATTTTCAGCACCATTACTCCAGTCTTTAGTGTCACATGATCCTTCAGAAATAATTTAATATGCTGAAGAAGTATTATCAATCGCAACATCATCAATTATATGCAGGGCTTGACATTAACACCCTCCAACCACCCAAATGTGTGTTTGTGCTTCAGGAGTGGCGTGTAACGTCTACTAACCACTTTTCCAGGTTGAATTTTATATATACATTTTTCAATTGTAGTCTTTTAAAAAGGCGTCTAAAATAATAAACTAAGTGCAGTGTAGTGTTGTCAAAAATATAGATTTTTCGATACCGAAATATCTGAAATGCTTCTAATACACATTTTTCACCGAATAGACACACAATACAGGCTGCTCTCTCTCTCTCTCTCTCTCTCTCTCTCTCTCTCTCTCTCTCTCTCTCTCTCTCTCTCTCTCTCTCTCTCTCTCTGAAAGCAAGTTACACACAAACCCGCCTCTCCTCACACACTCGCTTCATTTGATCTGGCTGGATATTGTTGCTGTTACAGGGCTTACATTTTTTGAGATTGCACATAATTTGACTCATTCTTGAAGATTTTGTGCTCACACTCAAAGTGCGGCACATAAAAGCCACCTCTTAGCCCTAATTTGAGTTCTTTTTTGCTGCTTATTGCACTTAAACAGTCAAATACACACAAAATAATGTCAAAATGCTGGTCTTGGCGAGTATTCAAGTAAACACAGTCAGTTCTATTTTAAGTGAATGTAAATAGACGAGAAAGAAAACGCATGTGTAAAGGCGGGCGTACACGGTGCGATTTTTGATGTTGTACAAACTCGCAGGCAATTTTTTTCTCTCAGTAGAAATCGCGTGAACATTGTGGATGTGCGTGGCTCACTGCGTGTGAGAGGAATTACGAGCCGAGCACATTAAGAGCCCCTCCCGACCTTACGATAATTTTTAAGCATGTTTTAAAAACCCGGTCCCCTATTGCCAAATCATGCACAGGCACGTCACATAGGCTCAATCTATGAGTATTATTAGGCTATATAGCTCAGTGGCTACAACCATACAGCATATACACACACACACACACATACATATACCTACACACACACACACACACACACACTTTCTCTCTCTCGTCTCTCTCCCTCTGGTTGTTTCGGTTGAAAGGATGTTCACAGCTTTTCAACAAATCATTTGCACACATATTTTTTCTTTATTTTTTTTATCTGAAGCTATCAGCACCATTGAAAGCTCCGATGTCTGTGTTTAACGTGAAAGTTTGTGTGATCGCAGCCGGCTCGCGGTGCAAACAATCGTGCCGTGTACCAGCTGATTTGATGCGATGATCAAATTAATGACTCGTAGCGTCTGCAATATCTCACGACCTCCCGAATGTCCGAATTCACACAGTGTACGCCCACCTTAACAGTATAATGGATCTGTGCGTCAGCTCTTAAAGTGACAGCAGCCTAATATTCCTGCTGCCAAATTATGGGATAATAATTAAACATATCTATATGGCAGTTTTTCCCCATGGTATCGATGTGAAAATGGTGAAAATGCTGAGTGGCTAGTAACTTTGGAAAACCTCAAGCCACAGTGACTGCTGAGCAAAATTAATGTCAAGCCATGCAAGTAAAGGATTAATAATCTTACTGATCCCAAACATTTGAATGGTAGTGTATATGCACATACATTTCCCTACTTACACAAATATATTTGATCTTCCTTCGAAAAAGGAAATGAATGTGTTAACAACTAAAAACATCAGATTAATCACAATTCTACAAATCATAATTTTACAAATATATTTTTGATCGACAGCCTTTTTAAAAAAAAGTATAAGTAGTCCTTATTAAAAGTGAAATGTACAGTATGTATTGCTAAATTTAAAATAAAAGCCTTTACCTTTCGTTGTCTCGCTCTCACGTATTAAGAATGTCCCTCTAGGGTTAGTTTGTGCCAACAACTGTCGTTCGGCATCCTTCCGGCCCATCTTCCCAAAATACCACCTGCATTGACCGGAAATGTACTTTAAAACGTGTATATAATGTGATTGTATATTGATGAAAGGACATGTTTATGTGTAACTCACTCCTCAGCTTGTATGGAGTCCACAGGGGCCACATAATTACTGGGAATGTATCCAGACTTCCCTGTGTCCAGTGAACGAGCCTCCCACCAGTCACCCTCGCTGGGCACGGAGAACGACCAGAAGAAAGGAAATGAGACAGAAAGAGAGAGAGACAAAGGGAACAACAGGGAGAGAAGCAAAGGGGAAAAAAGGAAGATTTGGTTAGTATCTGTGGTTTATTTGTGGTCAAAAAAGACTGTGTGAATCTTATTTTAATTGTCCTTATTTGAACTTACGTGTTGTTGATAATATGGAACTTTTCTCCTTTCTGGAAACTCAGGTCATCCTCTGTTCGGGCATCATAGTCATAGAGGGCTATAAAGAGTGTTACACCGCCTCCTGAACAAACACACATACACATTTGCTTTCAGTAAGGGAAGTAATGCTGTTATCATTATGAAATGCTGAAAATCACATCTTCTACACACCTGTGATGGCGGCTGGGCGGGACGAAGGTGCAGGCACTGGGTTTGAAAAATCATTAAAGTTTGGGATCAGCCCCGTTCCCAAGTTAAAAGTCGGATCGGGGATGTATCGGGAGGGTTCTAATGCCTGGGTCCCATTGCCTGCGTCGCACGAGTTGGGACTCGACACAGCTTTGCTGGCCTTCCTCTGCTTACAGCAAGCACAGCCCATAATATTCGATATTTTCAAAGCATACAGCTCATCACCCTGGAAACAGAGCTTCTTTCCATAGAAACAAGATAGAAGAAAATTAATTTGAAAGTAGTATCTGGTAAAATAATTTAAATCTAATGCAATGATATTCGTTTTTAATGTGTGACTTAAGTCAGGGCAGCACGATTTTGATTAAAAAAATAAAATTGTTACCTTATTGCGATATTAAATGTTTTTAGGGTTGCAAAATTTGGTCTAAATGTTTGTGATTATATATATATAAATATGACTATAATATATTTTTACTAAATATATATTTTTTAAGGTAATGTAGTTACACATTACTACATGTACATAATATAGTAATAACAAAGTAATAACTAACCCTAAACCAAACCCTAACGTTATAGTAAGTTAATTAATAATACTCAGTGCTTATTTGAGTAAGTACAATATGCTACGTCACCTTAAAATAAAGTGTAACCTAATAATTATTATTATAATTAAAAATTATGGTAACACTTTACAATAAGGTCTCATTTGTTAACATTAGTTAATGTACTAACTAACACAAACTAACATTTGTTACAGTATTTTAATAAAAACACAGTGGTTCATTGTTAGCTCACATGCATTAACTGATGTTAACAAATACAACTTTTGATTTTAATAATGTATTAGTAAATATTGAAATTAACATTAAATAAGATGAATAAATGCTGTAGAAGTATTGATCATAGTTAACTAGTGTTAATCAAATGTAAAGTGATCCTAAAATTGTTAAATCCTACATTTATTATAGTATATATAATTATTATTATTTTACTAAATACAAATATTAGATAAATATAAAAAATACTATTGTAATTCAGTAATATTGCATTAGAGCTTTTTATTTCAGTGGAAACCACCGACTGACAGCTTCTCTTTTGTTGACAATGAGAGGTTTATAAGTGCTTCTCATTACAAGATTGTGAAGATGATGTTCCCAAACACACAACATAAGTGACCCAAACTCATTTGATTAAACTGCAGTCTTACGATTAGATAATAGCACTGAGCTATATCACAATTTTGATTAATCGTGAAGCCCTAGCTTAAGTCTTCAGAATGATTCTGTGCTCTCTGTATGATGATAATGCCATTTTATGGAGTGTGTCCATGTTGAAAAGTTTCTATACTAGGTTTCCAGCAAGCAATTTTGCATTTAAAATACGTCTAATAGCCGTCCAAACACAGCTCTGACGTCTAGGCTAAAGCCAGGCAAAATTTGGACTGTCAGTGAAGATGTGAGAGACCTCTAACCATAGCCCAAGAATAGACATCTAGAAGATGAACATGTCAAAGAAATTAAACCAAACACCTAGTAATCACTTTTGACTTTGCTTACATAATGGAATATCGCACATCTCGCAAGTTATTTTGGCAAAAATGCATACACACCACATTCAAGATTATTCCGGCTAGAAGTGGGTCACTCCTAATAGGGCTATATGGGGTCTATAGTTAAAGGGTTAGTTCACCCAAAAATGAAAATGATTTCATTAATTACTCACCCTCATGTCGTTGGACACCTGTAAGACCTTCGTTCATCTTCGGGAACACAAATCAAGATATTTTTGTTGAAAGCTGAGAAAGGCCTCAGAAAGGCCTCCATTGGCATTCATTCCCACTAACAAGACCCATAAAGGCACTAAACACATCGATACAAAGTCCATCTCACTACAGAGGCTGTACAATAATTTTACCAAGTGATGAAAATAGTTTTTGTGCACAAAAAAATCTAAATAATGACTTTATCCGCCAAGTTATTGTCTTCCGTGTAGGTCTTGGAGGTGAACTCAGGCGATAGCGGCGGCTCCTCCTCTTCCGGGTCATGTATTGAACGTCATATTCTCGCGCATGCGTCGAGTTCACGTCAATAGCTTGGTGGATAAAGTCGTTATTTTGATTTTTGTGCGCACAATAACTATTTTCCTGGCATTGTAAAATTATTGTACAGCCTCTGTAGTAAGATGGACTTTGTAATGTCTTCTTTAGTGCCTTTATGGGTCCTGTGAGTGGGAATGAATGCCAATGGAGGCCTTTCTGAAGCCTTTCTCAGCTTTCAACAAAAATATCTTCATTTGTGTTCTGAAGATGAACGAAGGTCTTACGAGTGTCCAACGACATGAGGGTGAGTAATTAATGAAATAATGTATTTTTGTGTGAACTAACCCTTTAACAGGGACAGTGAAGTGACTGCTATTGCTTGCTGGGATCCCCCCAGTGGTGAGGGTGTAAATGTAATGGATGTAAAGGTCAGTTGTCAGTCGACAATCAGATTTGCCTCTCACCAGATCATCAGATCAGCTTTCCATACACACCATCATCCTGGGAAGAAAGATAGAGAAACCAAGATGCAAATATAAGTATCGGACAGAAAGAAAGTAAAATGACTTCATATTTTGTGACTTAACACTTTTTTTCGTGCTACATCCTCTTTCTGTCCTGTCTAGAGAAAGGGAAGTTCTCTGTTAAAATTCCCCTTGAAAATGTACGTGTGTGCGCAATGTCCACTGTTTGACTGTATTAAGCTATGTCCTGTATTTCTATCTGAATGACCATCAGTGGATCAACAGGATGCCAGTTTTGCGAGCGTTTCCTGTCCGGCCCACTAAAGCCTCCCCCTCATTTCCTGCTGAGAGGGGAGAGGGTCCAGCTGTAGATGGGCAACACATTTACAGCACATACACCGCTCCACCCCTTGGACAATCTGTTTTCTTTCTGCCACATGAAAATATTTCAAACTTACTCTAAGATACACATAAACATCCCATTTCACAGAGCCGACACACACAAACACACTTGCAAATGCGGCAAAGTCGCTACGCTTAGCGAATCTACAATTATTACAAGCTTTTGTTTAAAATAAGTGTGTATGAGAAAACAATAGTCCACCACCCATGCCTATTGTTTCCATTTTTATCATGTCTTTTTAGGAATTTCTTATGAATCCATTAGCCCATTAAAATCTTCATATCTGTGCAGAATTACAAAAAAATACAATATAAGAAACGATTAAGAGCATGACGTATAAAAACAGGCTCATACTTCTTATTTTCTGTTCTGATAATCATGTGTAATCTGATTTTACGCTGGGAAATGGACTGCAAAAATTGAATTGAATGCAAGTTGGAAAGGCCTGAACAAATAAAGGTCTCATTAAACAGCTGAACACAAAAGAGAATAGTTGTTGACACAAGTGAATAAAAGCAAATGAGCATACGGCTGAAGAATGAAAAGCTGACTGTCTGTCTATACATTTTTCTTTTGGCTTTCAAAACTGGAAATGAGAACAGGCTGGGGTTGAGCAATGAAGGGAAGTCTCGGACATTGCAATGAGTGCAGAAAAAAATAATATGCTAAACGTTTTAGCCATCAACACTGTAAAAAAATGATATGATCGCTACGTTACGACAACATGATTTCACATAACTCATCAAATCAAGTTAAGCAATTTTCAACTTTTTTAAAGTTATACAAGATTCAACAATTTTTTAAAGTCAGTTTAATGACTTCAACATCCAAGTTGATTACACTTAAAAGTCAGAGACAGAGTTTGAAAGCACATTTTGATTGGTTTGTGTATGAATAAGCCAAATAAACTATAGAGATGCACGCATGTTGAAACACATACAACACTTTTTTCTTTTACTCTTTTAGAGCTCAGGAGAAGTAATGAATTTCTAAATTATCTTTTATTCAAATATTAATATTTGGTGGTATCTTATGAAATTAACAAACAAAAACAGACACAAATGAGAGTATAAGTATATAGATTTACAAAATGAATGTGCATTGCAGCTTAAATAAAAAAAGAGTTTAAATTAATTTTCAAATCGCTGACATTCAGGCTTATATTTGGTTTAGTTCCTTTGTTCGATATCTCTTTTCATTCAGCTTTTTTGGCCAAATTAAGTTGTTTGCACCATAAACCTTAGTTTACTTTAAAACAAAATGTGAAAAAACAGCTTTTCACGTTCTACCTTATTTAACCCTAAATGGTTCATGATAGCACCTTAAAGGTAGATAATACTACTTCAGTGAACTATTACGCTCATTTTAAGAGTAGATAGTATAAAGTTGTTTTTCAAGAGTATTGCAATTGCCTCTGTGAAAAGCTGTAATACCTCCAAAGGTAAACTTTTTGCACTTTTTTTTTTCTAGTATGTACTAATGGTAGCCGCTTACCACAGCAACTAGGTAAAAGTGTTAAGAGAAATCATTGTGTTAAAAAGGCATTTCCCTCTTTACCACCACACCACAAACTTTATGCAAACAGAATGAGACTTGAGTTTATCTGCCACAGGTACATTGTAAGAGATGTGAAGATTGTGACCTGTTCTCAGTGGCAGAGATAAGCAGCTATGAGAACTGCATAATGCTATAATAAGTGCCCAGAACCAAGAAAAGATGCAAACTATAGTCCTTTTCATACATGCAGTCTTTACTGGTAAATTACCGGTCAGAGATTGTGTGTGAACAGGAGGACCTTTTCAAAAATACCTGTAAATCTGTTCCGGCAGTTTACCAGTAAGGAAAGTTGTAACATCACCAGTAAATAACAAGTATTGTGCCAAATTCTGATCCCATGCAAGAGTATTACCCCCTAGTATTTCTAATTTTTAGGCGCTAAGCCCTGGAGGGCAAAACAGCCACAGAACTGAAGCACAAGCCTGTCAATTTGCTTAAACTGTTTGAACAAATGCAAGTTTTGGGCCTTTGTGATCCATATACAGCTCCTGCTGCAGTATTTCAATCACTTAAACAGTGGGACGTTTTTAAAACTCTTTAAAACGTACACCAATAAGGATTAAATTAAGCAAAGTTAATGCTAATTTGTTGATCTGGGCTGGGTTGCACCACTTCATTTTAAACACAGATTAATAGGTTGTTACATTTAAAGGGCAGAACCAAGACCAGGCTAAAGAATTCAGTTTAGTGCAATTAAAGTGCTTATAACAGTGATATTAAAAGATTAAATTTAGTTTACACCTTTTTGATGATGTATAGCCTACTATGCAGGTGAGATGAGCAAGGAATAAGAACGCAATGCGTTGACCTTTATAATGGTTTTCAACGGGAAAACACTTAACGAGAAACCTGTTTTTAGATTGTGTGTTCATCTGCTTTCCTGTACAAAGTATGCGTCATCAATTAGGTGTATTGAATTTGGTCTTTTAATATCACTACTGCATTAAACATTTACTGCAAACCTGGTAAAAATGACTGACGGGCAATGCAGAAAAGCCTTGTTTTGCCTTTTAGGTGCGCATTCCTATAATGGTGTGACGTCACTTGAAAACTATGAATTGGTAGGTTTAGAAGTAGGTGTGGGGGGAGGTTAGGATTAGGCAATCAGGTAGAGACTTCAAGGGGGGTAATAATTTGGCAGGGGGTTAAAATCTGGGACGTGCGCTGTGTGAACACAGAATGAAGATTACCGCTACAATCACGCACGGATTCTCTTAAAGATGACGAATGTAGTATGTCCCAAAGCTTGCATACTCTTCTGCTACACACTCAAAAGTATGTACTTTTTCTTCACAAGAAGAGTTACATACTTTTAGGACATTATATAAGTAGGCAAATTGAGACCCAGCAAGTATGTCCGAATTCAAAGTACCTACTCATAAAAGAGTGGGAAAAAAGTACCTGGATGATCCGGTGAGATTCTGAAGTGTGCATATAATGGACACTTTACTATCCCATGAGGCCATGGGAGAGGCTTTGTGAAAGACAGCAAAGCGACCCAACTGACGCCTGTAACGCATACTCTCATACTATATAGAAGAATATTTTGTAGCGGTCATGAAATAATTACTTAATGGCTTTCATTCATAGCCTGGATGCCAGCCGAACTTAGCCCCGCCCACAAAATTTAGGTCGGACGGTTCGGTCCGCCCTTGCTCCATAGAGGAGTGATTATGCCTGAACAGAAACTGTTCTGACCAATGAAATCATCAGGGCGGGCTTTAGACGATGACGGACAGATGATCTACAGTAACATAATCATGCCATCATCAAAGGGGCTTGGATTATATTTGTTTGAATCCTAAACGGAGAGCTTGTTTGTATCTGCATCACCTTCACAATTTCTCTCTGAAATGATGATCATGTTGGGTAAGTACTCTGTGTATCATTAAATTATTAAAAAAATTTACAACACCGGCAAAGATTGTTTATTCCAGCGCGTGTGCAGACAGGGTTGGCAAGTTATTACAATAAAACCCGCCAACTACAGCCCAAAACAATAGCTTGGGGGGTTCTCCAGGAAAAATGGTGTTTGGGGAGTAAAATTTTGGCAAGGTTGCCTGCTAAAATTCGCACTCGTGGGTCTATATATCACATAATAGTCACTTCAACCCGCGGACATAAAAAACAAAACGCGGGGAAAAAAGCGGACTTGGCAACACAGTGCAGTTGAGCTCTGTTGACGTCACTTCGTTGCTCTGATTGGTTGTAGGTCTATCCAATTGAGATCTTTCCTGGTTCGGTTGAAACACGCCTCATAATCACAGCCCAAACGAGCAGTATCAGAGTATGATTTCATTCCAACACTGTAAAAAAAAATCTCCAATTGAAAATTTTGTAGTGACTGATCAAATATACATTTTTCAGTTGACTGAATTGAAATTCTGTGAATTGATGCAATTGAATTCACAAAATTCAATTCGGATAAGTCACTTTAAAATGTTCAATTGGAGATTTTTTGTTTTGTTTGTTTTTTACAGTGAATTGGAAACTACATCATGTGAATCAAACATTTTAAACATGGATTAGCCACACAATTAGCCTTGGAAGGCTAATGTTAATATTTTGAATGCTTTAAAATGTAAAACTTTTTGACATCAAACGGACTTGGGTCGGCACCGAAAGCTCTAGTGTGAAACTGCTCTTCGTTGTAGACTGAGATCAACAAGGTCAGCAATTGCACAGCACCAAGATCTTCTCGTCTGAGCCGTCTCAGCGGTCTGTCATCGCTTGTCAATGTCAAAATATTTGAGATCATGACCAATCAAATCAGACTTTATGTTCACAGAAGCTGCGGAGCACGAATTCCACCGCAGCGCAATGCTTCAGTAAACACAGTATGAAAGAAGTATGAGATAGGATCCAAGTAGAAAACATTTTACATTTGACAGTGGTTTTAGGATAGAAATGGTAAAGGGTAGAAGGATAGAAATGGTAAAGTTCACCAAAAAATTCAATCAGCTCCATATTTACTCCCCTAGGTGTGAATGAAGTTCTGCTTTCAGACAAATACAATCGGAGTTATATTAAAAAATGTCCTGCTAATCCAACTTTATGATGGCAGTGAATGGCAGCCCAAAAAAGTTCATCCATCCATTATAAAAGTACTCCTCACGTCTCCGGGTGTTAAAAAAGGCCTTTTTCCTTCTGAATCGATGGGTTTGTGTAAGAAATATATCCATATTTAACATGTTATAAAGTAAAATATCTATGTAGCTTCTGGTGGATCGCCTTCTGTGCTCAACGGGACACAACGTATGATGTCAGACGCGTAAGTGTTTTGATCCGAGAGGCGCTACACTTTCTGCGCAAGTTGAATATGGAAGGTGGTCCGTAAATATTTTACTTTAGAAAGTTTTGGATATATAATATGGATATTTTTCTTACACAAATTAAATTAGGGGATAATTTTTGGGTAACTATCCCTTTATTTCAGACACGAAACTGAACTGAAGGGATCACACGCTTTTAGAGAGGCGACTTGTGCACATTTCGGTGTGTGTGTGTGTGTGTTTGTGTGTGTGTCAGACAGCACAAGACTGCAAGTTGTTGTTTTTCCCAAGTTATTGCGTTTAATAACTCTTTTTAACATCAAGCAAGTCACAAGTCGTGTGCCCAGTCTATTCTCTGCTATATGCGTCGCAGCTTCAACCTAAAATGTACACTTTTGTGATCATTTAACATTTAATCATTTAGCAGACGTTTTTATCCAAAGTGACTTACAAAAAGGGGAGAGCAATAGAACGAAACAAACAAGGGCAACAACCTGCAAGAGCTGTAAGAAGTCTCAGTTAATCAAGCACAGTAAACAATTTTTTTTAAATGCATTTAAATATACTGAATAATGCAGTGAAATGTTATGAAATGTCATATTAAATATCAGTAATATGAAATATTTAATCCGGAAAGGACAAAACAAATGATAATGAAGGAACCCCTAAAAGGTTCCATACAGAAACTTTTTCCTGGTTACAAAGAAGCCTGAAGGGTTCTTTCGATTGAACCCTTAAAAAGGGTTCTATATAGAACCTTTAAGGTTCCAAATACGTAGTGCTGATAGAACCTTTTAAGATTCTATGTACATCCTTTTCTTCTAAGAGTGTAAATTTCCCTCTTGGGGAAGCCCCCCGACCCTCCTAACTATAGCTCAGATTTGAGACCTTGTGATTATAATGGCCTGCCACTCTTAGAAGAAAAGGTTCTATAGAGAACCTTAAAAGGTTCAATGAGCACTACGTATTTGGAACCCCTAAAAGGTTCACTGCAAAAAATGCTTTTCTTACCTAGTATTTTTGTCTGGTTTCTAGTCCAAACATCTAAACATTCTTAAAACAAGAAGTCTTTACCAGACAAGCAAAAGTAATTGTCCTTTTTTTGGGGAAAAATAACTCAAAATGAAGAGAGTTTTTGCTAAGATAAGAAATTCATTTTTTTTGCAGTGTTAAAGAACCCTTTTTAAGTGCCAAAAGGGTTCTCTCTTGTCATTATAGAACCCTTTTAGCATAAAAGGGCCTTTGGAGTATACTCAACTTCTATATATAACCGTTTAAGGGTTCCAAATACGTGGCGGCGATAGAACCTTTTCTTCTAAGAGTGATACGGCTCTGTTGTCCTCTTCTGAGCACAGAGCTCTTCTGAACGTCTAGCAGAGACACATCATATTTCTGAGAGTGAAGAGACTTCAGTCTCAAGTCTCACTTTGCTCTCCGTTTGAGCAAACAGTTGAGAAAATAAAGAGGAAGCCACACGTCTCCCCTCTTGCTCGCCGATCCACATTTTAACAGAAGAGACGAGATGAGTCTACTTTCAGTGTTTAAATATATTTTACAGCAGAAAACACAGAGACCACACTTTTTTCTAAAAGTGGTTTGACACGTACGCATGCACACAGAGAGTTAGCACCGTCAATCACGCGTTAACTAACACACTGTAATGACAACGTGTTTCTCTGGCACAAGAGTAAACTACAGCTGAATACAAGGGCCTTTAAATGCTCGACAGCCCAAACTCTTCTAAATGATTTTCAATAAATGCACAAACGAAATGAAATGCATATCACTGATCAAAGAATAGGAGTCATTTCGACATGGAAGGTTATGAAAACAAGTAATATAAAAGCACCCAGAGGTTGTCACTGACAAGCTCAAAATGAGTCTAAAAACACATCTTCACCAATGGTGCACTCTAAAAAATGCTGGGTTAAAAACAACCCAAGTTGGGTTGAAAATGCACTAACCCAACAATTGGGTTGATTTTACCCAACGGTTGAGTTGTTTTAACCCAGCAGTTGGGTTAAATGTTGCTTAAAACAACTCAAATGTTGGGTTTGTGCATTTTCAACCCAACTTGGGTTGTTTTTAACCCAGCATTTTTTAGAGTGTGGCATTCACAGCTGTGCCAATAAGAGGAAGTCGCATTTGAGGGTTTGAGGGCTTTACCAACAGCAAATGCAAAAGACCATTTAGTTTGCCAATAGAGCGAAGACCAGTCTGATCACAACCGAAACCCGTGTCGTGTATTCAGGTCGTGTGATGAGCGCTGTAGCACTTTTTTGGAATATAGATAGAGTGAGATGCCTTATGTAGGTGCAACAGATTACTAAGATTATATCTGCATGAAGGAAGATGGTAAGAATCTGTGGCCAGACAAAGGAGGTCACTGTAAATGGTGAAATTCATTTGGTTCACACTGACATCTTGCAACACACTGGATCACACGTCAGTCACAAACACCCCTCCTGTGAAGTTTTCAGTGGATAAGATAACTGTGATGAGAAATCGATCCAAATAGGGACAGCACAAGACGAAAAAATGACGAAGCAATGACATTCATTCATTTATTAATATCAGTCAAACAGGATATTTCCTCAATTTTTACATTTAGATCATCAAACACACCCTTAAAGTTAAGCACTAATAATTTAACACCAATTTGGCCAAATGGGAAAATAATCTTGCAACATTATATGCAAGTTTTTTGTTATTGAATGTGTGGATTACTGCACAAAGTGATAAAAAAATATGCTATTTATTGTATAAAAATGTTCACTTGCCCAAAATAAAAAATAAAAAACACTGTAAAATGCAAACTTTTGCAGATTTCAAAATGTCAATTTTCATACTGTACATCATTACAATGTGATGCCTAGGCTAGATTCAATTTTAGTTTTTAGTGTTTTTGGATAATATATATAAGCATTTTAATACTGGCCGTTTATCTGTGGTCCAAGAAAATAATTTTCGGCCAGAATATTTTTATTTGCTTTGCTATGTGTGTGTGTTCTTTGCTATGGGCGAAGGGACAAATTTAACAGCATTGTGCACATCTTCACACTTTGACTCATTTGTTTCCTCTTTTCTGAGTATCTTTCTCTTTGTATTGCCTCCAAAGAAAGAAATGTATATACTAAACCAATTCAATTCAAATGTATGCCAGGGACCAGGGACATAATTGCGCCATTTTACCATCTCTACTATAAAGTTTAAAGTGAGCAGTGCGTTAAAATAACACAGCGGTTCACTTACAAGCGCTCATGGTGGTTTATGATGATCTTTCAGCAATACATCCTCTAATATTTTTATCTAGAGGGATATCGCTTTAATGGGGATTTTATCCACATTAAAGGGATAGATGAACAAAAACATTTCAATTCTGTCATCATTTACTCACCCTCACATTGTTCCAAACCTGTATGAGTTTCTTTCTTCTGCTCAACACAATAAGATACACAAGATATTTAGACGAACGGCGGTTACCAAACAGTTGGCGGCACCCATTGACCTCCACATGGAAAAAAATACTATGTAAGTCAGTTCCTCAATTTATATATCTGTTCAGCCAAAGAAAGAAATTCATACAAGTTTAGAACAACGTTCATTTTTAAACGATCCTTTTAAGAGCTGCACGGTTCACACGGTTATTTGGACAACACTGGCAGAAACACGGGAGCAGAAAAAATAGATATACTTTTGCTAAAACAAGAATGCAGCAAAATAAAATTATTTGTATCTGTCAGCGTCATACAAATGATTCCGACCGTTTAACTAAACCAGGTTTGTGACAAGTTAACATCTGGTGCCTTTAGACGTTTTGCTTTTCCCCATAAATTTAGCATTATTAATCAGCATATTAAGAGCATTTCATAATAAACAATGTTATAATTTGGAAAATTATTTAGCGATGGCAAGGGAAGAAAAGACAAGACATGAAACTATGAAATAGCTTTGTTTTGTGCTCATGATGAGAGTTTTGATTATTGGATTATGCACATTGTTTATTACTTTTTGCTAAATATAAAAATGGTCTATACTTTTCTTAAGAGGTAAACCCTGCTCTTGTAAACCCCAGTGTTTTCTCAGTCTCAAGGCCCTCTATCTGTCTAAATGTAAAGAAGCATGATGAAACATCTGATTTATTCTTTTAATATTCATAATCAGTTGGGAGAAGTATTTACTTTTTTGGTTTATGGTAAAAATTCTTAGACATCACTGCTTTGACTCTCAAGGCCCAAGAATCCCATCTTTGATGAATATTTTGAGTGTTTAAGATTTGTTTCTTTACAAAGTACTATTGCTGCCCCGATGGAAATAATAATAATAATAATTCACTATATTTATATAACGCTTTTCTAGGCACTCAAAATGTATAACTGTTCCAAAAAAGTATTGTCCGGACGTCTGCTGGGAAGGAAATATAGGGACCAGAGCTCTGGATCAATTGAATACTAATGCACTTTCAAGACTGCTTGTCGCATATGATATGAATGTCATACAAAAATTTTTTGACAAAATATATACTTTATGCATGTAATATGTATATATACAGTAGTGGCCTAAAATGATGAGTTTGAGAGTTTCTAGGAAATTTTTCACCCTTTATTCAAATATTATAAAAACAAGCTTTTGTAAGCATATTGCGTAGCTGTGCTTGTTTTATTTGTGATAATAACGCAATCAAAAAACATGACAAATTGTGAAAACATCATTTTTGACTATCATATTAAGAAATTATGAATGAAAAAAAGTAAAAGAGAATTACAGAAATGAATAACTCGTCATCATCAAGAAATCCGTCTCCAGCGTGATGACGGCGTTCTTTCGAATATTCAGATCTAATATGATTTCTGACCTGTAAGGTTGCCAGAATAATAATCATACACTGTTTGTCAATAGGCCAGAGGAGAACTGCCCCCCCGACTGAGCCTGGTTTCTCCTATGGTTTATTAATCTCCATCATGTCCTGGTGGAGATTTGGTTTCTTGCCACTAACATTTCATTCTAAGTTTTCAACTAATTAACCAAATAAAATGAATTACTAAACTAAATTAACTATATCATCTAAATTACTGATCTGCTTTAATTGGTCCACATGCCGAATCATTCTGTTGCAATATTCTCCTGTTTAACACTCTAAAGCTGCTTTGAAACAATCGGCATTGTAAAAGCGCTAAATAAATAAAGGTGACTTGGCTTGTAGTCAATGCTCTTCCCTGTGAGAATTTTAAAAAATCTTTGTTATATATTATACATTTTTTTAATCAAAACTTTTTGCTATGCAAAAAAACAACAACAAAAATGCATAAAAAAAGAAAAAGCTTACAGGGAAGAGCATTGACTACAAGTCAAGTCACCTTTATTTATTTAGCGCTTTTACAATGCCGATTGTTTCAAAGCAGCTTCACAGTGTTAAACAGGAGAATATTGCAACAGAATGATTCGGCATATATATTATAAACACACATCTCCTCCCAATATCACTGTTAGTTGCTACTGTACATCAAAGAGTCATTACTAAAATTCATGGGCCCAGGACAACATTTTAATTGGGTGGGCTCCCTTTTCCCAGGCCTAATAAGTGCACTATATCTTACATGATGACAGGCCCAGGGCAACACTGCAGCTTGATCCCACAAAATGCTTTAGTTGTACCCCATTCCTTTTCTTACAGCTCATTCTCTTCCCTTATCCCCTACTTCTCATACACAGGAAGTTCCCTCCCCCCCTCCATCAGGAAGTCTTGTGTGAGTGGAACTGGAATGATAGGACACCAGGAAACAAGTTGTCACACTGCAACCCTCTCTCACACACACACACACAAACTTTCAAGAAAACACTCAGTGAACAAATAAACAATGAACATGCATGTAGACAAATTTGAGCCACTAGACAAACCAATACAGTAGAGAGAGAGAGAGAGAGAGAGAGAGAGAGAGAGAGAGAGAGAGAGAGAGAGAGAGAGAGAGAGAGAGAGAGAGAGAGAGAGAGAGAGAGAGAGAGAGAGAGAGAGAGAGAGAGAGAGAGAGAGAGAGAGAGAGAAGACAATAGCAAAGTATGTCCTGGGAACAGAAAGTCAGGTGTCACAAACACAGGCACTTCCTTTTTCCACATGATGTCAATTTCCTCCATAGTGAGATTCCACAAACAGGCATTTCACGAACAGCCAGTATTTTAGCTTATAGGTGCCTTAAGAAAACACAACACTTGCACTTTTTCTCTGTAAAAACTCACTCACTTCTTTATAGTTTAAGTGAATAAGTCTTCCATTTTCTTTCAAGTGAGTCAATGACATTCAGACTTACCTTTGGACACAATATAAACGTATTCTAACAACCGTCCTACGCAAACACAACAGATGACATGTCGGTACTGAGCTGTTCACCAAAAGGTCGAAATGCATATCAGAGACTTTGACTTGGTCAGTTCTACCATATTGCATTTTGGACAATTTCACCGGACAGCCGCACCCACTTCCTCCCATAGCGCCAAGGGAGAGCAGCCAGGAAGTGACCTTGTACAGAACAGGAAGTGATGAAGCCAATGGCCTAATCTAGTCCTAGAGACATTCCATTCTGTTTTCCACCCACTTATTTTAATCAAAACACATGATGCTTTTAAATGACAGTTTCGTCGATTATGAAACGAGTTTAGCAAGAGCGCTCATGATTCCCATCTTCAGTCCAGTCTTTCTCTTTCCGTTTCACTTTACACCACCAAACAAGGTTGATATATTCCTTGACATACACCAATATCAACAAATGAACCAATGAATCGAAATTACAGGAGCGGTATAACACACACACAGTGAGAAAAGACCAAGATAAGATCAAATTAGGTAGCAGAGATTGTGTGTGTGTGTGTGTGTGTGTGTGTGTGTGTGTGTGTTTGAGAGAGAGAGAGAGAGAGAGAGAGAGAGAGAGAGAGAGAGAGAGAGAGAGAGAGAGAGAGAGAGAGAGAGAGTGTGAGTGTGAGTGTGTGTGTAATTATATATATCTTTCTCTCACACCGTGTGTGTTTGTGTGTGTGTGTGTAAGGATATATATCTTTCTCTCACACCGTATGTGTGTGTGTGTGTGTAATGATATATATCTTTCTCTCACACCATGTGTGTGTGTGTGTGTAATTATATATATCTTTCTCTCACACCGTGTGTGTGTGTGTGTGTGTGTGTGTGTGTGTGTGTGTGTGTGTGTGTGTAAGGATATATATCTTTCTCTCACACCGTATGTGTGTGTGTGTGTGTGTGTGTGTGTAATGATATATATATTTCTCTCACACCGTGTGTGTGTGTGTGTGTGTGTGTGTAAGGATATATATCTTTCTCTCACACCGTATGTGTGTGTGTGTGTGTGTGTGTGTGTGTGTGTGTGTGTGTGTGTGTGTGTGTGTGTGTGTGTAATGATATATATATTTCTCTCACACCGTGTGTGTGTGTGTGTGTGTGTGTGTGTGTGTGTGTGTGTAGCACATTGGTCTACATGTAACTACACAGAGACTGAAGCTCTAAACCAACACAGCAGCAACTTTCTCCTTATCTTGCTCTCCATCTGATTTAGTTCATTCACACAGATAAAGCAGATACAAATTGTTTGCCTCACGCAAACAGTCAAAGTTGAATAAACAATGCAATCAATTCAATGCACCTGCTGCCAAATTCCTCCTTTCCTCATCCAACTCATATAAAAGTTTCAGATCATCCCAGCTCTCGGTTTCACCATCATAATGTGTCTCTTTGCCTTCCACTTAGAGCAGTCATCAGACTCTCATAGGGGAACTGACAGCTTCCACCATATAAAGCTATTGCACTTTTGAACTTTATTAGCAATGTCTACCTATATGAAAACCAAAGAGTCAATGCATCACTAAACAAGCTCGTTAACACCCCCGAATTGTCACCAGATAGGTTTATTCTTCTTATGTGAACACTTAAAATAGTAAAAAAAAATACTTTATTATAAATCTATTTCTTAATAACAAAAGATAGTTAGTAAGTAAACATGCGTAAGGAGAAGTTATTGATTCCTACCTGTATCAATCTCTAACACAGCGGCAGTGACAGAGGCGGATCAGAGCGAAAGCATGTGAAGTGTAGACAGTCCGTGCGGCGTTCAGCCGGCCGCGGATGCGCTCGCTCGAGTCGCGCGGTGTCCGGAAGGGCTGATGAATTCCGCGCGCTCTCTGCGCGACGCGACTCCCCCTCCTTTCAGTCAGCACATAATCCTACATAGTCAAATTATTTCCGGAAAATTATGTGTTTGCTAAATGCTTCACACACTACTGAGGCTTAACACCTACACAAGGCGGAAAATTGTCGACTTGTCTCGGTGACATTTTAGTCTGTTTTATGGCAGTTACTAGTAGGCTATACTATAAGCTATGTTCTGAGAGAGAAAACCGTTGGAAATTCACCTCAGTTAAGATATTAAACGCGATTAAATATTCAGATATCGTAGTTGTGTTGTAAACAGTACTGTCAGTTAATATATTGTTGAATGCTAAGTTAACTTGCAACCGGAAAAATATTTCTTGGCCCGTTACCGACGGCTAGTGTCTGTTTCGTGGTAGTGCAGTTCTGTCTGGCTTTAGCGAATGGGGACAAAAGGTGTTAGAGATGAGTAAAGTTAGGCCTATTGAAAATTAAATGCTAGTTAGGCTACTCATCTTCAAGTTGTTCCTACCCTGTATGAGTCTCTCTTCTGCTGAACACAATAGAAGATACTTTGAATAATGTTGGTAACCAAACAGTTTCCATACTATGGAAGGAAATTGGGCCCTTCAACCCATATTTTTCTAAATATCTTCTGTGTTCAGCTCAAGAAATAAATTCATACAAAACTGGAACAACTCAAGGGTATGGAAGCCCGTTTCCCTAAATAAAAAATAAATAAAAGAGTACATTTTGAGAGTTATAAAGTCAGAATTCTGAGACGTGTGATATAAAGTCAATTCTGAAATATAAACTAGCAATTTCATGATATAAAGTCACAATTCTGACTGAGAAAAAAGTTAGAATTGTGACTTTATATCACGTAATTGTGAGAAAAACAGTCAGAATTCAGGGATGAAAAGTTGCAATTACTCTTAATTTTTTGTTTAGTGGCAGACACGGCCCTCCATATTAGGGCGAGTAAATGACAGATTTTTTTTTTTGGGTAAACTATCCCTTTAAAATTAACTTTCCACAATTAGGGAACAAAATATCACCTAAAACACTTTAAAAAACTTTTTTTCCTTTTTATCTTTAATCTAAAATTACGAGCTGTTTTTATTGGTTATTTTTTGCAAGTTGGTAATGTCTAAAAAATATGAAATTTGTGTAATTATAAAACATTGAATAAAAAAGTCACTGTATACAATTAAAAATCCCAATAATGTTATAATATGTCAATATGTTTTCTGTTAATTTTATGTTAGATAAATAATAGTTTATCAAGCATTTGTATAGCCTCTCACACAAAAAAAATCATGTCTCTATAACTTAATAAAGCTAAATATTATTTGTGGAATTTGCCATATACAAGCACATTAATCAAAACAGGAATGTCATAGTAAAATATTTTATTATACAAAAAAATGCACAAATAACAAACACCAACAACAAAATGTGATTTTTTTTTCATCCAGTTTTGCCCACTATAAATCAGCTCTCAATCTGAGAGAGAAATAGGCAGTTCTTAGTGTCAAACTTACATAAACATTCATCAAAACACACACACACACACACACACACACACACACACACACACACACACACAATACTGCAGCAGGGCAAAGACACATTCACAGTATAAGAAAAAGACCACAATGAGGCAATTTACTCATAAGACGTGTGCAAAATTCGCTGCCTCCTACATTCGATCCAGTAGCAATGATCAACCAGCCCATAGAAGCCAAAAATACGAAACGAGAAAATCAAACAAAATAGCTCTTGAGCCTTTGTGCTTTAAAGTGTGATTGCGTGCAATTTGTGTGTCAACACATGCTACAATCAGAGCATAAGAGTGAATACAGGTCATCCCTTGTTTTAATGCTCTTTGGAAAAGCTTGTGCGCATTAGGTCATGTAGCGTGTAATTGCTCTGAGAGCATAAAGTAAAGCTGCCTGCAGTCGGGCCTCCATCAGTAACAGGTTCACGTGGACCTGCATAAAGAGATCAACACAAATTAGACATTTAAGTAACATACATCAGCTAATAAACACACATGTGAAGTTTGTGCCATAACATGATTAATAAAGAAAGTCACCAGCCAAAAAAAAACTCAATGGCCATCTGATTTTATTTTTAAAAGGAGTTTTCAGTCTGACACAACCATCAGAAAGAGTTTAATCCTAAAGAAAACCACTAGAGGCCGCTAACACATCACACCAAAATGCAAAAAGCCAACAAAATCTGGAATCTGAGGGTGCAAAAAATATGTAAATATTGAGAAAATCGCCTTTAAAAATGTCAAAATGAAGTCCTTAGCAATGCATATTACTAACAATAATACATTTTTGATATATTTTAAGTAGTTAATTTACAAAATATCTTCATGGAACATGATCTTTACTTAATATCACAATGATTTTTGGCATAAAATAAAAAACTTTAATTTTGACCCATAGAATGCATTATTGGCTATTGCCACAAATATACCTGAGACGCATGACTGGTTTTGTGCTCCAGGGTCACATATTTAAATTAAAATGATACTTTATGAACACACTTGACACTGCCATCCACTAGAAGTCTTGCACTTCTTGTCACACGTACCTTTTCTGAGTGCCGGAACTGCCTCCAAAAGGAGAAGTACATTCTTGGTGTGGTTTTCTCCGGGTGACAAGCCACTGTCTTCACATACACTTTTAAACTGCGTTCCAACAGCTGGTTGACCTCCCCATAATTGTAGTCGTCGTACCTGTGTATGCAAACATTGGCATGCAGATGCACACATTCACATTAGACCATCTTTAACAACCAAAATTATTATTATGCAGTCCTTATATATGATTATGGCAAGGACTATTTTTCCTCTTTATATAAACGTCACCCTAACTCACTTCTGGCCCTACGGCTGAATGTTCTGAGGTTGATTATTTCGTAGCTATGATGCATAAATGACTGACCTTATTCCAAAAATACAGTGAATGTAATTCCATATGGCCTTGCGGAGAGTGGAAGTGTCCACGTGCGAGTGCATGGCCATGGTGTGATACGTGAGCGCACACACCACCTGAAACTTCTCATCCAGAAGCTGTGCCATCTCCCCATACAGCCTGTTCATAAGAGAGAAGCCGTGATCTTCCCACGAATAGTCCTGCAAGCACAAAATCACACACAAGTTATTATTTACTAAAACAAAAAATATTAAATTGAGAAATGTTGCCTTGAAATAAACAAGTTTAAGCTGAAGTACTAAAAGGACTAAAACTGAAATAAAAATTTATTAAAAATTGCTCTATTTTAAAAACAAAAACATAAAAAGGTACTGTAAAAACAAAGTGACTAACATTTATACTGAACATATCAAACTAAAATTGCAAAAATAATAATTAGAAGTTAAATTATAATTAATAATAAAGAAATATAATTTATTTTAAAACAAACAAAACATCATAAAAAAGGCAAACGTGCAAAATAAAGTTCCTAAAGCTTATTAAAAAATTAAAAATATAAACCCAATATTGAATTAATAAGAGCTAAATTAAAGAAATATTTTCAAAAAAACAAACGACTAAATCTTAAACTAGTGTATTATTTCAGTTTTAGGTTTATATTTTCAGTTTTAGTAACTTTGTTATGTCCTTTTTTTACATTTTGTTTGAATCTATTTACTTCAATTTATTTAAGCATAAGGTTTTATATTTTCAGTTTAATTTGGAAGTAAATAGATGTTTTTAAATAAAAATAAAAATAATTGAAATAAAGCAAAAGCACAAAGTTACTCAAATTTAAAATAAACTATAAACCTACAACTGAATTAATAATAAAAATGTAATTTCAGTTTAGGTTCTTATTTTCAAAACAAACAAAAGCTAATAAGAAAAAGCAAAACAAAACTACTAAATTTCAACAAAGACAACATTAAAAATAAGAGCTAATTAGAAAAATGAATACCATATTATTGTTAGTTATGTATAGTTATGTCACATTGTATACTTCAGCGATAAAGTGCCTTCTGTGTAGTATATCTTTGATATTGTGTGTGAGAATACACACGAGTACTGAACCTGAGCTCTCATGGTGGGGGGCGCCTGCACTCCTCGAGGACTAAAATCCTGGTAGGTAAAATCTGCATCCACAACGAACCGCGAGACACAATCGGGAAGAACGGAGCGTTGAACTGTGAAAACACCGATCAGAGAGTGAAGAAAAAGGAAGGAGGGGAAATACTGCAAACTTCTGCTTTTGTGTGTTGCATCCATAATAAAGCATTAAAACATGATCATCTTAAGCACTATTCGCACAGGATTAGTATTATCCCTCTTATAGGGACCTCTGTGATTTAGAAATTTCTCCCCCACATCGGAGTTTTGCGTTGGGCATTCGCACAGGAATTTTTACTGTACAAATTACAGACATGGCCGATTCGCACAGGATTAAAATCGCAGACATTCTGTGCAATTATTACAAATCACCAGAGGAGATCATACTAGTCCAGTGCGAATAAGGCTTTAGGGGGAAAATGCATTGGTACCTGTTAAATTTATGGGATGTACTAAAATTATTCAACTTCTCATGTGCATAAGCTACAACAGAAGACTGTGAATTGAATTATCTGTGTGCGTGTTCATACCGTCAGTATGTTCCAGCAAACTCTCGGTCCTTTCTCTTTCAAAGCGAGTAACCAGCTCTTCCTGAGTAAACTCTTCCCCCTGCTGCTGAACCCTCATCATCTTCTCCATCAACAGCTTAACCTCATTCACAGCCTCAGACCACTGCACACACATATTCACATTAAAAAAGATTTCCTTAAAAAAACGAACACACTAAATCTTTAACTTGTGACGCATGTGTCATGATTTAAATACCTCTTGCTGATTTCTGGTGTTGTCTGGAGCGGAGCAACAGGACTCTGTGGGCGAACGTGGTCGGAGCGCTGGATCTTCTGACTGCTCAGGCTCGGGGAGAACGCCACAACCCCAGACAAACGAGGCCAGAGAGTGGGCATGGCACATCAAAACAACCGCCTGGATCAGTTCAGCCAGGGACCATCGCGCCTCGGCACCCGGACAAACTAACTCCTGTGAATATAGAAGAGTACAGTGGTGGCCAAAAGTTTGTTTTTAATTACCCTGCAAGTTAGAACAATTTAGCAAGTAGTATTTTATATTTTGTAAATATTTTAAATAGGGCTGTGCAAATATCGAAATATCGCAAATGTACATATTGCAATATGTATATCGCAACAGCATGCAATATCTTAATGATTTGAATAGGCTACTTCAACATTGTGAAATGTGTAAGTATTAGGTCAACGCATAGAGCAGAGTATAGACTGGGCACATGACTGCTACTTATGTGACTTGCTTGATGTTAATAAGAGTTATTAAAGGTGCACTTTGCAACTTTCCGTCCACTTGATGGCACCTATTCAAAACAAATGTGTAGTTTGATGACGCAAAGTGTGAGCGCAGCATCTTGGGAGATGTGGTCTTCACATCACAGCCAGTGGGAAATAGGACTCAGGCAGAAATCACGTTCATGCATGCGGTTATTAACGTTACTGTAGTGAAGCAGAGCAGGACCGAGTGTTGTGGACCTGAGCACGGCTGCTGGAGCGATTGTTAAACAAATACCCGCCTCGCGAATACCGGGACTTTTATTATGACGGGACGAGACACATTCACCGGGCGCCTGCACTGATCCGCTCTTCCGGTTATGATTTTGAGGTAATGCAGCTCTGTTTATCATATATGATACATTTAAGTGTGTTTAAAATGATGTTATGACTTTACTCCGTGCGTTCACTTGTTCACACTGCTAAGAGTAAAGCGCTCCTGCCAAATAAAAGCCGAAATCGAGGGAAGCGCAGATATGACGCGATTGACAGGCGACTCCCTCAAATGCAATGCTGAAACGTCCCTGTCCTTAGTTAAAATAGCAATTTTCTCACAATTTACAAATAGTTGGAAACATCTGGGATATTGTAGGTACTCAACTGAACAAAATATATAACACTGGCCTAGTGGTTTTTGGATATTTTACTGCAAAAATACTACATAGTTCACCTTTAAATGCAATAATTTGCAAAAAACAATAACTTCCAGTCTCGCGCTGTCTGACACACACACGCATACCGAAACGTGAACGATTTGTGACATAAATGTTTGCTAAAACACTACCTCCCCCTATAGAATGTAAAACACAAATGGTTAAAAAATAATCATTTAAATAGATTTTACACACTAATCGTATCGAATATCGCATTTTCTTCAATATCGCACAGCCCTAATTTTAAATATAAGGGAAGAACTAAACTCTAAACTTGGTTAAGGTATTTATCTAACAAAATAAAACTACAGCTACAGGTTTATTTTACTGTGCAAAAAATGCAAACAAAAACAAAAAACATATTGTATTGTATTTTTCTTCAGATATTATTTTGCACAGAGCTTTACTGCCTTCATTTTTAGTGAATCCATTCACCGATCAAATAAATGATTCACTAATTGAATCGATGATTCACAGATTTATTTTAACCCATACCTTCATTTATTAATCAAAATAGTTATACTATAAATTACTATATACTTCAGTTATACTATAAATTAGTATAAATTAGTAAATTCACTTTTTATTATGCGGTCACTCTAATATACCCTTTATGTTCTAAATAATTTACTTATTACATAATTAATCTACTGAAAAGAAATGTATAGGGCGACCTAAGATAGGTGGACCTCCTTTTTGTTTGTTACCTTTTTGATTTTTTTAAAGGTTTGCTTGACTATCTACTTAAAATTTTGACCTGCTTGTCCCTTAGAAATTACCGGAGGCAGCTGGAGGGTTTTAAAACAGAGAAAGCACACGAAACTGTACAGGTCTGGAGATCTTGTACTAAAGACTTTTGATTGTTCATTTTGCTTTAAAATTGTGTGTGTGTGTGTGTGTGTGTGTGTGTGTGTGTGTGTGTGTGTGTGTGTGTCTTTTAGAAAGAAAAAAAATAAGAAAATGCTCTCTATTTCATGTTCGGTTGTTTAGTGAAGATGATTGATGTAGCCTATGATTGTTTTTTTTTTTTTTTTTTTTTTTTTTAATTTTGTGGCTGCTGCTTTAATGACAGCTTGGTTTTTATAGCGATTAAATATTCAATATCTCTACCCTCCATAATTGATGTAGTTGCTACATTATTAGCAGGATCAGTTAAAACTATTATTATTATATAGGCTTTTTTTACCAACAGAGGGCAAAAGTCTTCAAAAACAACGACAGATTTGACACGTTCACAGGAACGATGGTTCCGACATCAGTACTATTTTATGCTAGCCTAACAAGCCAGACCCACATCAAGATGTTTGGTCTGGAAACTCACCATTGAGAGAGCTCAATCCTTCAAACTCCCTCTGCCTCAATAGGATAACACTACAACCAACCAGAGCAACGAAGGTGAAGCAGAGCCCGATGATCGATTGCGCTGCAAACCCAACCCAGCCATCATTATGTTAAGCCCCGCCCACCGACTCTATACACGATGTGATTGGCCTGACCAGAGTTTGGTTTTTACAGCTCAGACGTTTATTGAGAGTTGCTAGACGATACTCAGCAGATTAGATTTGCTGCCGCTAGGGTGCGTCTAGATTTCTAGGCTAATTTTATGCTGTTACAATAGTGAAACAACAAACATGGACATTCGGAGACGTGAAACGAAACGACACTGCATTTTACCTGTATATGCTCCTGCGTGATGAGCCAGGGTCTGTGTGCGAGCAGTTTGTTGAGAGTCTGCAGGTGCTGTATTTTAGGCGGTGCGTGGTCAAGTCCTCTAAGCCAGGACTCATCTCCACCAGCAAGCAGAAACGCAGAGCTGTGGTGCTGAACTAAATATGAGCACTGGTGACGTGCAGACGCCTGCAAAGACAGAAAATTACTGTTGTGTATATTATAAACACATACTCATTTGTGCACACTTGCAATCTAAAAGGCACCAAACGAAAATATAAACCTCCTCCCTCACCAAGATGATTATGAAATGTCTCCATGACAAAGGCAGAGGGCCATCCAGCTGGAGCAATGCATGCTGGGTACGAAGGAAACAGGCCAAGTATGTGGGATGTAGCCCCATCGCCATGATGATATGATCGGCACGTCCCTCAGACAACAGAGCCTCTGACATCACTTCCTGTGCGGCACCTTCCTCCAGAATCTAACACATACAGATATTCAGCAAACAGGAAACACTGACACTGATATATAGGTTGCTCAGAGAAATTTCATATTTTTTTTATAAAAACTGGCAAATATTTTACATAAAAACCCCTTTTTAGAGTATCATTTTATTGAAATGCATAATCTCGGTTCTCATGTCAGTTATGGGTCACATGACATGCAGAAAAACAAATCAAAAATTTGATTTTTTAAGTGTGATTGGTGTACTTTGATTCTAATTTATGGTTTAATTAATGATTAGCTTGTCATAAACCCAACAAACCCATGCAATATCCTCTCAAAGCCCAGTTTGGAAAACCCTGATTTAAAGAAACAGATCAGAAATTGCTGGAGGTAAAGACCAATACTATAGACACAAAAACAAGGATGTTAAAAAACAACATCGTGCACCTCTTCAGTTGGGATAAAGGCACTGGGCCCTGAGGGCAACACCTGGGGTGCATCAACTGCTTCCTCCTGAGAAAAAGAAAGACAATAGAGGTATAGAAAATACAAGGCTGTCTGTTGTCTAGTTCAATGTTTTGGGATAATAAGCCTTCTTTTATCAGAAAGATATGAATGTGCATTATCATGCAACTGGCACCAAGCTATCACTCCAGTATATGCTGATAACTGTTTACTAACGACTAAATGGGTGCGAGGCATTTGCGCAAAATGGTTCATTCGAACAATTAAAGGTGTAGTTCACCCAAAAAAGAATCACGCTCAAATTGTTGTTCCAAACCCATGGGCGTTGAAAAAGACCCACCCACTTTATAAGACCAATGATATTGGACCCACTCTCTAATCCCAAACTGATAAACACTATATTATTAACATATTAGATGCTTTATTTCCACTTTTCAAATAAATTCTTTATTTTTATTGAAAATAAATGCCTTTCTGATCTGATATGTGATGGGAAAAGGGAGTAGAGTTAGTTCGGCAAAAGGCGGATTCGAGCCTCGGGTCGATTTGCGTCAAAAGTTTCTGCCATGTGCCTTTCCCCTACACTATTGCCACAGTTAATCATTTTTGGTGTCTTCTGTAATTTTGTCTTGCCCAACCAGACGTTTAATAAACAAGGCTGGCTATTTGCCTGTAATGTAAATGGCATCTTCTCCAGTATTCTGGGGGAGGACCCATCTACATTTTGTTTCGCTTCTGACATGTATGTCCAAACCTGTATACATTTCTTTGTTCTGCTGAACACAAAGGAAGATATTTGGAAGAATTTGTAACCAACCATATCTCGGCAGCCATTGATCAACATACTGAGGGGGAAACTACTATATTCAATGGCTCTCTAAAATCTGCTTGGTTACAAACACCCTTCATTCATTCATTTTTGGGTGAACTATCCCCTTAATTCAAACGATTTAGTGGTTCTTTTGAGTCATCGTGCGGTTTATTAAAGTGAACTCGGTTCTTTCTTGACTAAACTGTCATACAAGCATGTCTTAAACATATCTCACGTAAGATTTATTAAAACATTTTAATATTTATCTTTCTTTTCGCCTCATCAGTCAAACGGTACACCACCATCGAGTCCAAAAGAAACGGTTCTGGGTTCAGTGAGTCACCAATTCACGATTAACAAAAACAATTCAGTGCGATTAATAAATAAATAATTCGACCGATTTACTAGTTTAACTCAAACGAACAATTAATTGGTTCACGGGATTGACATAGTTCGTCCAAAACGTAACGTTACCTTTCAGACAAAGCTTCGACAACAAACTTTATAAGTGTGACAGGACGATATAAGAGTGACTCGGTCAGACCGGCTTAATAAGCTCACCTTCATCGGGCGAATATAGGTGTTCATCTTGAACAGAATAATGATGATAAAGAGTCTCGGAGGGTCTGTGCTCTAGGACTTCATTGTGCCTGTAGGAGTGTAGTTTGGAAAGCAGGAAACAGCACGGGGAGGAGGCGTGGCGTACGTGAACACACAGCGTCGGGCTCTTGCATCACCTCCCCGGCGCAGCATGACGCAACCCACCGGTAACGGAGATCAGAGCTCTGGCTCCAGCTGTAACCTGGTAGCACTGTAAACGTCTACAGTTCAGAGTTGATTAAATTAAAGGGCAGAGTGTTTTTTTCCACTCATCAATAGGTTAAATCTGTTTGACAGGTAGCTTATTTGACAGGTAGCCTAATTTATAGTTAGGCCTGGATTCGCAAACCAGGATTCCTTTGAGTCTAACTTTTATAAAAGTATTTGAGAAAAACACATTACTGATGTGAATCTTGTGACAAAACAATGGCACTGACACATTTTTAAGGTATATCAGTGCAAGTTGGTTTCAATTAACAGCTCAAACATTAATTTTAGTGGGATTAGGATTTGATGCAAGCTGGTAGACTTTAGCAACAAAGCAATGTATAAGCTTTCCATTTCCATCTTAAAAATGAAAATTCACACATCCTAATGATATTGTTGTGAACAGTTCTCAATAATTCTCCATTTTTTAATTTTTTTTTACATAAAATTATAGATTGGGCTGATCAAAATTATCAAAGAGTGAGTGGCTCTATTTTATTTAGTTATCAGAATGTCATTTTTAATCAGACTGATGACTTATGCCGAACTTCTCTAAAGATTTAGTACATTTAAAGGGATAGTTCATCCAAAAATGATTTGATACAATGATAATGATACAAATGATCCCATAATTTACTCACCCTCAAGTCATCCTAGCTGTATATGACTTTATTCTTCTTTTAGCCAAATACAACCAGAGTTTTATTAAAAAATATCCTGGTTCTTCCAAGCTTTAATAATGGTAGTGAATGGTAACTTTGATTTTGAAAGCTAAAAAAGTGCATCCATCCATCATAACAGTAATCCATACGGCTCCAGTAAGTTAATAAAGGCTTTCTGAAGCAATGCAGTGTGCTTGGAAAAATATCCATATTTATACCTGTATAATATATACATATATGCTATAATTACTGGCTTCCGGTAATGGTCGTACGCGAGTCGAGTTCCAGCGGAAGAGTGACCTCTGATCCGATGCTTGAGAATCGAGCAAAACAAAACACCAGTCATGAATTAGAAGTCTAAAACAATAATTAAAAAGAGAAATGATGCATAAGTTTGAGTTTGTTGCCCTATTTGTTTGAACCGCAAGAGGTGTCTATTCTTAATAAAGCTTACACTACTCCTACATCCAGCATCATGCATCAGGTCAGAGGTCACTTTTCCACCAGAAATTGATTCGTATATGACCGCCACATCATTTTAACCTCTCCCTTCAACAATCGACTGCAAGTTTTTATACAGATCTGCCATCATCCAGTCAACAACAGAACCAAGCCCGGCCTACATGTACATCACAATACAGAAGAACAGATCTCTCACTACTTCGGTTTCATTGACTTTAAAATGGTCAAGGTGGACTGCACCTGAAAATCACATAACAACTGAAAAACAGAATAAGAAAGAGTATATTTAAATTCACCGTATTCATAAAACATTATAGGCAAAAAGTACACAGAGGACTTACAATAATATTTGGATGTGCACATCCAAAGGATACTTTACTATCCCATGACCATGAGGCTATGGGAAGTTTATGAATGGCAGTGATGCTGGTAGGTCACATGACAATGACAACATGGCGAATGTAGTGCGTCCGAGATACATAATTACTAAAAACATTAATTGCTGTGTTGTATTCAACATTAAAATTGGCAGATAATGAAGGCTCTGTAGTTAGAGAACACCTCATTCACTTCACCTACCACCTTTCATTACCGCTGATGTTATATAACTGCAGCTGCTATACATGCTTACACACACTTATGCTTGCACTTTACATCCCTCGGTACCCGTGGCTCCTAATAATAAATAATTACACTGAACATTTTCTCTTATGTAACCTTGTATTGAAGTGAAATCAAGCCTAACACGCAGCTGTTCGACACGCTCAAAAACAAGGACACAACAAACAAAGACACAGACACAAAATGGGGTTTTATTGAATCACATCACAAGCATATTTAGCACTTGCCGAGTCAGTGAATGTTTGCCTGTGAGTTACGTGTGTGTGTGTGTGTGTGTGTGTGTTGTGTCTGTGTATGTGTGTGCTTCATAGAGTGTTTTATGTGAGAAAATAATCAAGCATTCACACATTTATTTCAAGTCAAAACTTATATTAAATTACCATTATATATAAAATAATACCTTCGGGGCAGAATCTGAAAGAATGTGTTTGAGAAAGCTCGGATGATGAAAAGGGAAGACAGAATGAAGCCTTCACTGGATCTAATAGACACACCACCTCCCCACAGGGAAGACTTTATTGTCCATGTGAAGATCGTCTCAGGTTTTTTACTCTTACAGGGGTTCGATGGGGGGATGGCTGTTTGAGAACTGACACCTTCCGCTTTTATGGTGACCATAATTCAGAGTAAGCGTGGTCACATGACAATCAGTGCTCCATCCCCATGGACAATAGTGATGAAGGCAGATAGAAATGGAGTGGATCTTAAGCATTAGGGTCAGAGGTCACAGGAGGCATTTTTTACAAGAAAAGAAAGGGATGGTAGAGTAAGATTTAGAGGTTTGATCCTTCTCAAACGATCTTGTTCTCCAGGGCAGCGATCCTTTTCGTCACAGCGTCCAGTGATGCTTTTGTCAAGGAAAGGATGCAATAGAACCATCCTAACCAGCTCTAAACACTTCTGAGGCTTTATGCATTTATATGGCTATACTTCTACATTTCTTTTAGAGACACTTAATTTCTGGTCATTACTGATAATCTGATAATTATTTGTATGTTATGGCTGATAACCAGTAAATGTATAGTATACTACTATACATATATAGTATATTTATATATAGTATAAAATACTATATTTTATATACTTATGTATATATATATTTTAACTTATTTTATATAAAAAGATGAATTTATATATCAAACATTATGTATAGTATGAAAAAATGGATATTCATTCACTAAAGATTACATTTAACAATGTTATTACATTTTGTTAGTATATGTTTTATTTTATATTATGTTTTTATATTTGTATTATATATTTGAAAAAAATTATATATTTTTTATTTTTTTAAAACAATTATTGTTTTGAAACAATATGTCAGAAAATCGATAAGCCAATTTTTTTTTCATGTCATGACTGAAACCAGTAAATTAATTTTAATATACTTATATATTTTTTAAATTCATACACATAACTTATTATTTGATGTATGACATTTTAATACAATATATTATAAAATATATACTATTATGTCTAAATTTAAACTTAAAAAAATTAAAAATTAAAATGTAGGTATCACAACATTATTATGTACATAATGAAAAAAATGTATATTCATTCACTAAAGATTAAATTTAAGTGTCATTAAATTATTGTTTCAAATATAAATATTATATTTAAATTCTATTTTTTTTTAATATTTATTATATATGTTATATTTAGAAAAATGCATTTTTGTAAAAAAAAAAAGTACAAATAGTTGAAAATGAGCATGCTAAATTACATTTCCAATATAACACTATATCATGCATTCCTAATTCTTTGCATATGATTTTAATTATTATACAAATGTGTTTCTTTTTTTTCTTTTTTTTAAGGCACATCTTTCCTCGGAAGATAGAGAAGACACATTTAACTGATATATAGACCAGCATTATGTAAATCAATACTGAATAATGAGCGTTATAGTCTTTGTGTAGAGTATTTTCAGCATAGCAGAAGGGGAGTTGAGCTCTGAACGCAAACGCTGTTAAGGAAAGGATATATTTCTTTGTTAATGCCTGTAGTGCCTCCTCCACCTTTTTCTGGAACTTGACAACGGAATTACATTCACAGGGATCTTCTGCTGTAAGTAATAGGACAGCAAAAACAAATCAAATGGATGAAGTTTCAATGCTAGTCTGGTTTCAGTGCTAATTTTACAGGATTTTATTTACCTTCACAAACATTGATTTGCAGCTTCTTGGCGATTTGGTTCATGGTTTTGAAGTCCGCTGTGTAGAAGTAATGGTCAGCGATGGGCTCAGAGGCGATCTCTCTCAGCTCGTCCTCAACAGCATTGCCAACACCCACAGCGTACATCTTAAAGCCTGAAGCACACACACAATGTACTGTAAAACACTCATTGCACTTTGCATTGCATATCTGTGTGTGTGTGTGTTTCCTCTAACCGCTCTCCTTGGCCTTCCTGGCGGCGTCTCCAATGAAGTCTTGCGACCTGCCGTCAGTGAAGAATATACCGACCTTTGCTACTCCAGGTCTGGCTCCCTGGTTAGGATTGAAGCTGTTGTCCACCAGGAAACTGAGGGCCTGGCCAGTCATGGTTCCCCTCTCCATATAGTCCATCCTTTTCACAGCTTCTTTCAGGGACTTTTTGTTGTTGTAGCGTCCCAAAGGGAACTCCTGCTTCACGGAGCTGGAATACTGCACCAGTCCCACATGGGTGTTGGTTTCCGACACGTCCAGTTTGTCGATGATCATGTTGATCCATTTCTTGACCAGCTCGAAGTTCTCTGGTCTCACACTCTTGGACCCGTCGATCACGAAGACCACATCTGTGGCTGCGTTACTGCAAGCTGAAACAAGAGAGAGAGCAAGTGTTTGTTAAATGGGGTTTCCAAACTGGGGTCCTGGGACCCCCACGGGGCCGCAAGAGGGGGCCTCAAAATTTTACTAAATTAATTTATGACTCTCAAAGTTAATATGTAAACTTAAGATAATAAAAATAAAGTGTTAATTATACATTTGCCAAATACACAGTACCAGTCAAAAGTTTGGAAACATTACTATTTTTAATGTTTTTGAAAAAAGTCTCTTATGCTCATGCAAGGCTGCATAATTAGATTTTTTTTTAAATACAGAAAAAAACAGTAATATTTTAAAATATTATTACAATTTAAAATAATAAAAAATGTATATATTTGATTATATTTTAAAATGTAATTTATGAGATCCAAGCTGAATTTTCAGCATCATTACTCCAGTCTGTTGTGCTGCTTAAGACAATTCAGCTTTGATCACTGGAATATAATATATTTTAAAGTATAATAAAAACATTATTTTAAATTGTAATAATATTTCACAATATTACAGTATTTTATATATTTTTGATAAACCGGTACAGTTTTATTTATTTATATATATATATATATATATATATATATATATATATATATATATATATATATATATATATATATATATATATATATATATATATATATATATATATAAAACAGTTCCTTGTGACAATCTTAAAACATAACTGATTGTCTTTAATGTTTGTCTAACATTACTCTGGTGGGCATAAACAGATTTATACCCACTTATAAACTTATAAGTAGCACTTAGAATTTAGCATTTCTTGTTTTATAAATTATTCTGTATGAAAATATATAGAAGCCTTTATATTTTAGGACAAGGATGTTGATATTTGAGGGTAATATTAACAAGCTCAACACCATAGTGGTAACTGATGTCGAATTATAAATGGGCCATTGAGTCACATGATTTGTCCATTTAGAGTGAATGTGTGTTGGGTAGTAGGTTGTGAAAAATAAAATGTCTCTTGACCAATAAGACTGTGATTCATCATTAAAGCAGGGGTTTTATATCCATCAAAAACTGCACATGTATATGAAGTCTTTGACACTTACCCAACATTCACACACATACTCACCGCTGCATGATCGGCCGTCGCTCATGAGTGTGTGGCCATCTCTGCAGGCGCACTTGAAAGATCCGGGTGTGCTGATGCAAATGTGCTCACAGTCATGATCGCCTGACGCGCATAGGTCCGACACATTTTCTACCATGAATGTAACACACACACACACACCGGGTGGGGGAAGGAAGGGTTAGCGAGGAGAGAATTATTCTATGTAAAAGTGGGAACTCAAGAAAATCAATGCGTTTTAACAATCCGCTGCACTCGAAACGAACAGCAAATCTTTAAAACACACAGAAATATGTCAGAGACCCAGGCACTTGAGGACAGAAGATAACAATCATAAACGTTTTGGCTTTTCTCTCAATATTGTTTGTCTCAGGTGGCTGTTGCTCTGATGCAGACTTTCTACCGCATTGGTTCTCAACCTTTTAAAGTTTCTCAAATATCACATACAGTGCAAAAAAGGACGTCTTGTTTTAATAAAAATTTCAAGATACATTTACTAGGGAAGCAACATGATTTAATATGTTAAGTCTTGTTTTCTAAAAATGGGAAACAAACAAAAAATATTTTTCTTCACTGACAAATATTTGTATATTATAGCCTACTAAAGACATCAAGTGAAATGTTTTATTTTTTTGCAGCTGATCTTATTGCGTATGTATTTGTAGGAGTTTCCCTTATTTAAAGTGCCCCTATTATGCTTTTTTTTTTTTTTTTTTTTTTTAAGTTTTTGATTTAGTTTTTAAGGTCTCCTACAACAGTTTTACACGCATCAAAGGTACAAAAATACTTTGATTTTCCTATAATATAGATCGTAGATTGATATTATCAATCTGATTGGTCATTTACATTTACATTTATGCATTTGGCAGATGCTTTTATCCAAAGCAACTTACATTGCATTCAAGGCACACATTTTTACATTGTCATTTCTTGCTTTCCCTGGGAATCGAACCCATGACCTTTCCGTTGCTAGTGCCACGCTCTACTGGTTGAGCTACAGGAAAGTCCCAGTCTGTTGTGACTGGTCTATCGCGTACAGCGCGTGTCGGACGCTAAACGCCTCAACTGAACTTCAGCTCCAGAGACTTCCAAGCTCAGCAATTGTACACACTGTAAAGACTGTAACGATGGCGTGGATTTTACAATTTCAAAACAAATCTTACTCCTTTATCTTTACTCAAAGTAGTAAGAACGACAGACGATCTGCATTAATAGACCGTTTTAGGTAATAGTGTCCCACAGCTGATGAGCAGATGATAAGAATGATAATAACGTGAGTTCACCGGAAACGTACACAATATAAAACAAAACGATGTATTTGAACACTCGGTAAAAAATATATACATCAATAATTATTCATATGTACAGGTTGTGATTCTGAGGAGCAGCTGGTCCAAATAAACTGGAACTGACTCATCTTTCAAGAGCAAGCGTTTTGTGAATCCCACGAGAAGCAGTCGTCAGTAAAATGACATGTTTAAGGGTGGGTCAAGTTGTTAGCAGGAGGAAAACGTTCAACATAGGCGGGCACTCTAATTATGTAAAATACATCAATACATTTATTCATCATGCACTTTTGACTTTACAACTGCGCAGAATGTTTAAACAGCTACATTACACACTGCATGAAAGGTAATATTTGGGGAAAAAAGTAATAATATATATAATAATATTAATAAAATAATGCAACGTATTTTACTACGTTTTTTTCTAGTCAATTTACTAATATTTGTAGCATTAGTTAATTCCCCCAAAAAACATCTTAAGGAAATGCTGTGATAGTTGTGCTGCTCTTGGTAGATTAATTGTGTTGGTCATTATGTAAATTAGCTGTTGCGTCTGTGTTCCTTAATTAGCACATTGTCAGTAGATCATGCGCAGAACTTTCCACTCTCATCTGCACTTTTATGGAATTGCGTTCTCACGCTAATTGGCCCTGTTTAGGAAATCTGACCCTTATATCTTAGGTCATCTTGCTTCTCAAGTAAATATATCTTGAATTAAAAAGTACTTTTTTTCCAGTGCATAACCAAGCTGAGAACCACTGCACTGCAGCGACTACGATCACATCAGTGATTACACATGCTTTTACTTCCTCCCCCGGAGAGCCGAGTGCAGTGCAGCATCGAGCACAGGGTGGAGATCTACGGAGATTAATGATAACATGCCCAACAGTACATGCCCTCATATACACCTTTAATATCTCTGGCCGTGGTGAGGACAGTCTCCAGACCTTTATTTCCTTCCCCTTCATCCTCTCACTTACCACAGAAGGCCTCCTGGAACTTCTTGGTGAGCTTCTCAATGAGGCTGTAGCTCTCCACGTAGTCCACGTGATCCTCCAGAGGCTCGCTGGCCATTTGCCTGAGCGTGGTCATGTCCACACGGCCCACTCCGATGGCAAATAGCTCAATTCCGGACTCACGCGCCTTTGCTGCAATGTCACGGATGTTGTCCTGAGGTCTGCCATCAGTCACAATAATTGCCACCTGCAAATGATTATTAATGAGATTTTTTTATCTAAAACTGGAGATATTCTTACATAATAGTAGATTTAGAATTCGCCTGGGTGTAATGTATCCATTGTGGATTACGTAACGCAAGATGCATGTTGCCAAAGAGGCTTAAAGCTGTTATTGATGCAAATAGGGGTTTTATGAGATTGCTACACTCTTGAATTTTCACAGCGAAGCCATAGAAGAACCCTTTGTGGTACCCCGAAGAACCTATATAGTGATGATTTCACACTTGGCTTGATTGCTTGGTCAGAAACAAAAATCAATTGCTTCCACCTTTGGTCTGTTCACATAGCCTGGATGCCAGCCGAACTTAGCCCCGCCCACAACATTTTTAGGTCAGGCGGTTCGGTCTGGCCTCCATCCATAGAGGAGTGATTATGCCTGAACAGAAACTGTTCAGACCAATGAAATCATCAGGGCGGGCTTTAGACGATGACGGACAGATGATCAACAGTAACGTAATCATGCACGTCATCAAAGGGGCTTGGATTATATTTACTCGAATCCTAAACGGAGAGTTTGTTTGTATCTGCATTCACCTTCACAATTTCTCTCTGAAATGATGAACATGTTGGATAAGTGCTCTGTGTATCATTAAAATCTTTTATTTTTTTACAACACCGGCAAAAAGATCGTTTATTCCAGCTCGCGTGCAGACAGGGTTGCCAAGTTTTTACAACAAAACCTGCCAACTACTAGCCCTAAACAATAGCTTCTCGGGGGGGTTCACCGAGAAAAAATGGTGTTTGAGGAGTAACGTGTTATTTTTTCCCTGCTTAAATTCACACTCATGGGTCTGCATGACCACGTCAGGCTACTGTTCACATTAACTGTGTCTCAAATTCAGATGCTGCATCCTTCAAAGGCTGCTTTTGTGGACTGAATGTTACAGTGGATTGGCAAAGGTCTAATTTCTCCCCGTTTGTCTATGATCAGTGTAGCGTTTTTAACATCTTGGAACATAATTAGAGAATGCCCTTTTAATTGGTCACTTCAGTCATTGTGAGTCACGTATCGTAGCAACGATGACAACAAGTGACAACAGCGGGAAATGTAAACATTTTCATTTTTGTCATTCAGAAATTAACAAAAGATGGTTCAGCTATAGGCGCCACCATCTCGTTAGCAGCAGGAATTCATTCGCCGACCGTCACAGTGCATTATGGGTATTCTCTAGCTGTTGAGCTTGCATCACTCATTATTGCGGTGCATTGTTGGATTGTCGTTAAAGTAGTATATATTTACATAAATTAATAATCATTTGAAGCAAATTGAGTATTTTAAACACATCGAAAATCATTCCAGAATAGTGAGCAATCTAGAGTGTGGTAAATAGATACAATAGGATCATGTATGGCTGAAACTATTGCCATTTTAGTCTTTAAGCAGCCTTATATTGTCTACATTATGCCTTTATTGTGAATTTGATTATAAACAATATGCTTTCGTGTTGTGCTGCTAGTGTTTGCCAGTGATTCTATGCTTTTCTGGGACCGGGAAATGACTGAAATGGTGTTAAGATAACATTTTCCCAAGACACACATTATGAACCTGGCATCCTCCATTCTTTCTGACAACAAAGCACCTGCTGAACACAACAAGCTCGTAATCACGACTTCTGAAGTGGGAATTAGGGAACTTCCGATAGCACGTGAAGGCAGCATAAGTGTAACGTTAGGGTTCTGACCTTGCTGATACCAGGTGATTTGCGCGCTCCCTCGGCTTCACTGAAGGCCACGTTCATGGCGAACTGGATGGCGAGGCCTGTCATGGTGCCGGTGGACAGAGGCTCGATCTTGGACACGGCCTTGACAAGCGCCGCCTTGGTTTTGTGGGACTTCAGCGAGACCTCGTTCTTCACCCGACTGGCGTAGTTCACGACGCCCACGCGAGTAGCATCAGCTCCGACGGTCAAACCGTCAATAACTTTGGCTAGGAAGACCTTGACCTGCTCAAACTCAGCGGGGCGGACGCTTCGAGAGCTGTCGATTATGAACACTACATCGGTGGGCTTGGTGTTACACAAACCTGCGGCTGGAAAGAGTGAAAGAACAGAGAGAGGATGTAAATATGTGTGATACTGTACAATTCAATATGTTTAGATCCCAGACAGGCCACACACACAAATTATTTGAGAAAAACCATGTACTTCCAGCCACTATGACCACATAGGCTCAGTGGGTTTCTATATAGCACAGGGGTTCGTGACTCCAAAATGTTCTATAAGGAGAAATGTCTTAAAGGGATAGTTCACCCAAAAATGACAATTCTGTCATTAATTACTCACCCGCATGTCGTTCAAAACCTGTAAGACTTTAGTTCGTCTTCGAAACACAAAGGAAGATCTTTTTGATGAAATCTGAAATCTCTGATCCTTCAAAAAGTTTGATTGAATTGGTTGAAAGATTGAATTTAGACATTAATCAACTCATATCAGTTATGATAAAAGGAAAGCTCAAGCATTATCGCTTGGCATGCAAGAACCAATGAGAATCATTTTTGTGTTACGCATCACGTCTGAGCTTCAGCAAGAACCAATGAGGTTCATTCTCGTGTTACGCATCACGTTTGAGCTTCAGCGAGAACCAATGAGGTTCATTCTCGTGTTACGCATCACGTTTTGAGCTTCAGCAAGAACCAATGAGGTTAATTTTCTTGTTACGCATCACGTTTGAGCTTCAGCAAGAACCAATGAGGTTCATTCTCATGTTACGCATCACGTTTGAGCTTCAGCAAGAACCAATGAGGTTCATTCTCATGTTACGCATCACGTTTGAGCTTCAGCAAGAACCAATGAGGTTCATTCTCGTGTTACGCATCACATTTGAACTTCAGTGAGAACCAATGAGGTTCATTCTTGTGTTACGCATCACGTTTGAGCTTCAGCAGGAACCAATGAGGTTAATTCTTGTGTTACGCATCACGTCTGAGCTTCAGCAAGAACCAATGAGGTTCATTCTCGTGTTACGCATCACGTTTGAACTTCAGCGAGAACCAATGAGGTTCATTCTCGTCAAGCTTGCATGAAGCAGGTTCGGTTGAGCTTCTGTTTATGTTCGCTGACTAATGTTTATATGTGAATAAAAGCCTAAATTCAATCTGTTCATCATATAAATCGATCGAGTCTCTTCAGAAAATGTGGACTAAACCGCTCAATTAATATGGATTTTTACAAGTTTTACAATTTCTTCATGAACTTTTTGAAGCGTCAGTGGTAGCTGCGTAGCTGTCAATGGAGGGACAGAAAACTCTCAGATTTCATCAAAAAGATTCATTTGTGTTCAGAAGATGAATGAAATTCTTACGGGTTGGGAACGACATGATGGAGAGTAATTAATGACAGAATTGTAATTTTTGGGTGAACTATCCTTTTAAATGATTGCATAATATTTTCATGTTTTTCTTTTTATCTATAGTGATAAAGTTTACAAGCTGTTTAATTCATAACATCAAATTAAAAAACGAATAAAAAAAAGTGAATTAAATCTAAATCCATAAAATTACCCAATAATGGGAACCACTAAAAGGTTATATGACACGCATCACAGAACACTTTACAGTTCCACTTAGAGTCTTTTCTTCTAGGAGTGAATTATCGTCTTATTAAGATGGGGAATGTACTGTGGTAGAATTTTTCAAACTGATATGAATCGAGTTAGGCTATTTCTAGAAAAAAAGGTGGACTCTAACCAACCTGTGGGGACGGAAACCACTATCACTGCTTTACCACTTCCGAGAGAGTCAGGTGACGTTAACATGATGCATACATATGATCTGTTGATAATATTCTCCATACTTTCTCATTGGTTACACACATACCAAATTGAATCACTAAGGTATAATATTCTGTATGTTAGATAGACACTATTAATGTGCATATGAAACTCTCCTGCAAGGTCTATTATTTATTGAGAAGTAGTTTACAGCACATTTCAAGCATATTTTTGAATCATAAAGTAGGAATCGAGTAAAATGTAAATGAAGATAATCATTAAAACCATAGTACCATCAAATTATTTCATAACACTTTCTCGGTACTCTTGACTCCTCATCACTCTTTTGATCAGAAAATACTGTGCCGTAGATTTACTTTGAGGAGAGACATGTTCCTTCAGAAATCATTCTGATGTAATGATTTAGTGCTGAAGAAACATTTCTGAAAGTTGAACACAGTTGTGCTGCTTAATTTTTGTGGAAGCTGCAATAATAGGATACTTTGAGAAATAGAGTTCAAAAGAACAGCATTTATTTTAAATAGAAATCTTTACATTATACATCTCTTTACTGTCACTTTTGATCAATTTAATTGTATCCTTGCTGAATAAAATGATTAATTCCTTTAAAATAACGCTTTTAAATAGTGGTGTACAAATTGGGGTGTGGGAAAGAAAGAGAGTGAGAAGCCAGACAGTCTGCATGTCACTCAATAAATGTACAGTGCTGGCCGTTCTCATAATAACTCCCATTGATTATACATTCAGCCTCAGGTATGCACACACACACACACACACACACACACACACACACACACACACACACACACACACACACACACACACACACACACACACACACACACACACACTCACGCAGTACAGGGACTCTTTGTGCACAAATGTAGACATTTGAATCCTTAAAAACACATTTTCCTAGAGGACGTACAAGTTGTGTACAACCACTGGAAACATAACTCTAATTACCTACTCGATTAGATTATTTCTCTTCGTTTTTAACACCTAGACCTGCATAAATTAAACTAATAATTGATACTAGGCGCAGTTCTATAAAGCAATTCTACACAGAAATTAGAAAAACATAACATGCATTTAAAGGTCAAAGGTCATATATTTGCTTAACATTGAACACTACCATCCAAACTGTTGTGCAAAACAAAAATATAGGAGAATAAAATGATTGTAAATGCATTTTAGCAGCTCAGTCTTCCTATAGATGTGATAATGCTTGTGTCCAGGCTTCTGAACCAACTTAAACCAGCAAGACATTCTGACTGACACACATTTTTGTGCAATTTTGTCTGATTATCTGGTTATTTAGCATGCAAGTCAAGCGGCGAGGAACTAATCAAACCAGATAAACTGATTGATTAGTTAGTGGATAGACAAACATTATCAAAGTATCTTCTTACTCAGTATTTTAGTCTTGTTTCCTAGTACGAATATCTAAATATTATTAAATCAAGACAAATCCGTAAATAAGTAAATGCTATGAAGTTTACTTAAAAACGGATCAGAATGAAGTGAGTTTCTGCTTAAAACAAGATAGAATATGTCAATTATATAAAAAAATAATCTTATTTTTCTGACCCCTATGGCAGATTTTTTTGGTCACACTTTAGTTTCAGGTCCAATTCTCACTATTAACTCATTTTGCCTCAATAAACTCCTAATTACTGCTGATTAATAGTTAGTACGGTAGTTGTTAAGTTTAGGTATTGGGTGATTAAGGGATGAAAGAATAAGGTCATGCAGAATAAGGCATTAGTATGTGCTAATAAACAGCCTAGTAATATGAATGCTAAGTAGTGAGAATTTGACCCTAAACTAAATTATTTTTTCCCCTAAAGACCTTTTTGTTGTTGTAGTGTTTATTCTGTTGGTGATAAATGAATAACATTGCTGGATCTGTTAATGATGCTATTTTCTTACCCATAGCAGCAGCATTTCTCAGATCCACGGTGGCTTGAGCTCCCAGGATGCATAGCAGCATCACAAACCCCTTCAGCGTCATAATGTAAAGCGGCGTGAGTCCTAAAGACCTGCTCGACAACCAGAGACAGACTGATTCACAGCGAGAGAAACGTGCAGGTTATCAACACACACATATTCACAGATACACACTTAAGTTTGGAGACGCCGCCCTCAAATTCATCTCCCTGAGGTGTACGGGCTGTTTTTGGGAGGAGGGGGATACCTGAGAGTTTGGGTAGGAAAGACAAACACACCTTGATCTGTGTATGTGTTTGTATAAGGGAAACCGGGTTCATTCGGAGCCCTAGGAGGGGTCTCTAACTTGGGGTTGAACTCAAATAAACATTAGGATGAATCTGTCTTTTCTGGGCACTTTTCCTTTCAAATTAATCTCACACACGCAGGAATTTATGCACAGGAATTATGTGGGAAGCCTCCATGCCTGATCCAACACAGACGGCCCTGTTCTGACTGTGTGTACGTGTATGTCTGTGTTTTTCTACTATACACACCATGCCGTGTCTAGTATGCGTATGCCTGCTGGGAAATGCGAGTATCGTATGTGTGTCTGAGACAAAAATGTATAATATTGAGTCAAGTGTGATATGCCATTTCTAGAAGGTTTCTATTAGAGGTGCTCACCACAAGCTCTATTTTCCCCTACAGATACAAAATTTTGTTTTTTATTATGGAATATTGAGGTATTTATTATAAAAGATTTATCCTTGCACCTCATTTCTTTAAAAGAAAATGAATGTACCCTCATAATCTTTAACCGAAATAACTTCCCCTCCCTCTTGCAGCGACACCTCTTCTCTTCTCACGTGAGTGACGAGGGCGGGGCAACCTGTCACTCACATGAGATCGGCCAATAGCAATCCACAACCATCCAATCAAATCTCCACGGACAAAATCAAGCCCCGGCCTACATTTGTTCTTGTTCGATAAGCCGTTTCACTCTATATACGTCACAATCAGGGAAGAAACGGCTATTTATGCAACTTATGTTGACTTTAAAGGATTTTTTCATTATTTACTGTAACTGGCATGTCTTTCTAAACCAAGCATGAAAATAAATAAAAATAGTGCCCACAGCTATCAAGCTAGTGATTTTTTTAGTTTTTGGTTTCCTGTGTTGAAAATCAAGTGTTCAGTGTTGTTTATATGTCTATGCTGTGTTTTTAATATGCTTTTAATCAAACCATGTGCAAATTCATAAGTCAACACCATTGTAGAGTATTTTCTCTTTAAAATGTTAGCGAAACAAAGACAGTCTCAAAGACCTGGCTTGAAATCGCTGGCGTTTCTGACATCACAACCAATCATGTAACCAATCATGTCAACATGTGGGCGGGCTTTAGCATCTCATTAACTGTAATGTGAAGCAGGAGCGTCTCAAGAGAAACGTTTCTAAGGATGCTGACCGATACTGAAGGCAGACTGAGGGTGCGTTCACACTTGTCATATTTGGTTCGGTTAAAACGAACCCTGGTGCGATTGCTCGGTTAGTGCGGTTCATTTGAACATATGTGAGCGCTGCCATCCGAAACCCTGGTGCACACAAAACAAGCGGACCGAGACCGCTTAAAAGATGGCTATCGGTCTGCTTCCAAACGAACTCTGGTGCGGTTCGATTGATATATGAACACAACACGGACCAAAGACATGTAAACGGACCAAAAACCGGACGTAATGTCACAAGATGAGATGCATAGTCAGCTGATTTGACGACGCAGAAAGATCGGTGTATCCAAAATGAATAACTTTAACATTAGAGGGCAAACGTGGAGCAACAAGAAAATGCCTAATCAATATTTGGTCAGACGAGCATGTTTCGAAAATGCTAGAAAAAAACGCACAAAAAGCATACCTGGTTTTTCTCATCAAAGGACCAGTGCTGCCCATTATTAGTAGGAACAGACGACAGAACGCCCGTCTCTTTTCTGCACAACGGAGGAAATACTGATGCTGTTTTGAATGTTTTGAACATTTTATGAGCTCTTCATGAGATCTCAGCGGGTAAAAATAATGCCATATGTACACGCATAAAATGACCGTGTGTAATCCGCACACAGCATTGTTTTGAATGTTCGGTAAGCGAGCTCCTACGTCATATAAGCCGACCAATCAGGTTGTGAGCGTCTCCCTATGCCTTTGGTTCGGTAACTTTAGGTTCGCTGTTAAAAATGCCAGTGTGAACGCTAAGCGGACCAGGACTATATGTTTTGTTTTTGTTTTTTGGTCCGGACCAAACGAACCAAACTAACCGAACTACAATTGTGAACGCACCCTGAGATGGCGAACAAGAACATGGTTTGTGTAACATTAGCAACACATCATTAGCTGTTTGATAAGCCAAAGGATAATCATATTCCTTACTGTTATGTGCTTAGTTGTAAAGAGCACCGTTGTGCAGCGTTTACCTCAGTAAAGTTGAGCGAGTGGATCAGGGGTGAGTGAGTGAGCTGGGCCCCCACATTTGCATATTCATGGTTCTGCGTAAATGAAGCAAGGGTGTAGAGTTACATACAAGCTATTATATTTTAGGGCATGAGGAATTTTCTTTCACATGAAAAATCATTTAAATATGTCATTTTGTTGATCAAAGATGAGCTTTAAGTGATACAATTATACTACAGGGGTACTTTAAAATTCAGTGAGATATTGGATTTTTTGAAAAAGGTACAAACTGTAGACAGTTTTATGTTTTTTGCCCTGCCACCATCCATTTCACCGCTTAAAAAAATGTTTTTTGTTTGAGAATAAATGAGTCTGGAATGACATGAGGGTGAGGAACCGTTTAAAGCTGCTAGTGAAGTACTCTGAAACACTCAGAAAATAATTCCCCGGTAGTCGTGTTTGTCTATGTAAATGAACTGCGTGTGTTTGTTTATATATTGCACAACACAGCAATTAAGGTTTCTGAACACACACTGTTTCTCTCGGCCTCCTGCTTCTATCCATCCATCCACGACCTGCCGGAAAAAGCTCTCCGTACATGAAGTGTGCCAATGACTTTCACAAGAACATTTAAGTTTCCTTTTTTGCCCCATCTGTAGCACAGTAACACTCACTGGAAAACAGCTTAAATACATCTTAAATACTTTATATACACTGTTCAAAAGTCTGGAGTCTTTGTCTCTTGAAAAAAAAGTATCTTATGCTCACCAAGCCTGCATTTACTGAATGAAAAATACAGTAAAAACAGTAATATTATGAAATATTAGGCTATTACAATTTTAAATTATCTGAATATATATCAAAATGTAATTTATTCCTGTAAAGTAAAGCTGAATTTTCAGCATTATTACTCTTCTCTACTCTCATCATTACATTAACTACATTACATTAGTTTTTCATTAAAAACAAACAAAAAAAACAATATTATTTATTTTTTCATGTATCATTGAGCACGGTTAAGATTTTTTTTTGGTTCACATTTATTATATCAAGCAAATCATATATTTAATAATACAGATGAAATATTCCCTCTCTTTTCTTACACATAAAGCGGTCAAAATAAAAAGCTTCACATTAGTTACTATCTCCTAATCATAAAAAATCCCCAGATGTCACTAGTTTCTGACTCATGGCCAAACGGTAATGATAGTGGTGCATCAAGGAAACTACACTGCAAAAACCAGGAGCCACACACACACACACACACACACACACACACACACACACAACCCTTAGCTAACGCTCAATTCACTATATACACATCATGTGCGGACGTGCTGTAGTACGTAAAGAACAAGCCTATTTAAATCTCGAAATAAAGCAAAATAACTGAGAAAAATAAGAATTAGTCTTCAGGTGCCATGTCCATAATTTATAACAAAAAATCTAGCATGAATTCAATCTCAAAATAATTATAAAACCAGTTATTACACCACCATCTGCATGAACATGGTTGAACAACAGATTTGTGACAATACGGTTTTAGGAAACAGTCGTGACTAGTTGATTTCTTCAACGATGCATCATACTAGTTGTACGGGAAACGCACCCCAAGTTGATGAGTGAGTGTAGTGAGTGTGTGTGTGTGTGTGTGTGTGTGTGTGTGTGTGTGTGTGTGTGTATGTGTGTGTGTATGCCCTTGTTTATATTACATTGTGGCGACCAAATGTCCCCATAAGGATAGTAAAACCTGAGATCACCTACATTGTGGGGACCAGCCAGCGGTCGGCACTTTTCAAAAGGCTTATAAATCATACAGGTTTATTTGAGAAAGTAAAAATGCAGAATGTTTCCTGTGATGGGTAGGTTTAGGGGCAGTGTAGGGGGATAGAAAATAGTTTGTACGAAAAAAAAACCATTACGTCTATGAGTCCCCACAAAGATAGTGAACCAGACGTGTGCGTGTGTGTGTGTGTGTGTGTGTGTGTGTGTGTGTGTGTTTATCCGGGAGAAGTGCCTGTACAAGCCCTCCATCCCGTTATGACTTCATACAGGGCCATACTCGAGATTAAAAAAAAAAGTCTGAAACTGTTTTAATCTGGAAAGAGTGTGTTTGGCACAGAAATACTCATGTGTGTGTGTCCAACATTTTTTTTTTAAACTGGCCATGTTTAGCATGAGAATCAACTCTATAATAGTGTAATAATTAAGATTGTATGAACTAGCATTAGACCCCACTTTAAGATTTGTTTATGGAAAATCAGAATAAAATGAGATAAAAGATAACATATCTGACATTGAGGTCAGAAAAAAAATCCCCACTGGCAGATATTTTATCTTGTTTTAAGCACAATCTCAATCATATATATATAGGTATTTTCCTGGAAAAACTAAGCAACAAATTTCCACTTTGCAGTGTATTTATGCCACATTATAGTTGCTGTTTAAACGGTCTCCCTTCACCATGCTTAAGGACACAATAATGAGAAACACATGAATCCTTCATTATTTACCTTTATTGTGTCAAAGCAAGGATGTAAGCATAGGCATGTCTGTTTGTGTATCGCTTCTGCATGTTAGCATGTGTGTGTATATCTGTGCTTACTGTGGTGTAACTCAAAAGGGTTAATCGTGTTTGTTTTGCGTCATAAAGGCAGGCATGCAGGAAATACGGTTGCATTTCATTTTAGGGCTCTTGATAGGTCGGGGGTTTGCCTTCTGCCTTCATTTTGAGAGCTTCGTCATAAGAAGGTAGCTTCACCTGTTAGTCAAACACAACAAAATAGTCAAAATATAATTCATTAAAAAAAAGATCTGTGATAATGTGCATTGGGCAGTGGCCTGGGATTGTATATTTATTATGATGCATTACAACGGCCGTATCTTGTGACACCAAAACAATCTCTATAAATGCACTTACTGTCACTGTGTTTCCAGAGTCAACGTGGATGTCAGTGGCTCTCTGTTCCTTTAGGAGGTAGAAACACTTCATTGACACCCGAAGGGCATACAGCTACACAGAGAAACACAGGGGTATTAATAAAAGCCCAAAAGCACAGAATGATTCTAGACGTATAAATGAACACACAGCTATGCAGAAACCATCGAGAGGGCAGTTTAATTTCCCTCTACCTTTTCCTAAATCCATCTCAATCGGCCAGAGGGACAGAACATGCGTTATGACTGGCTCTATACATCGCTTTCATACCGCAAACCCCCCTTACAGCAAAACAAGCTTCGGTTTAGACTGCACAATTCAGAGCAGCAGACAAAACAACACTGTGTGTGTGTGTGTGTGTGTGTGTGTGTGTGTGTGTGTGTGTGTGTGTGTGTGTGTGTGTGTGTGTGTGTGTGTGTGTGTGTGTGTGTGTGCGCGCATGTTTTGTGACATATGAGGACACAAATGTGTATAATGACATGGGTATGACACAAGGAGAGGGTGAAATATGAGGACATTACCCATGTCCTCACTTTTCAAAATGCTTATAAAAATGGTTATAAATCATACAGGATTAATTATTTTTAGAAAGTAAAAATGCAGAATGTTTCCTGTGATGGGTAGGTTTAGGGGTAGGGGCAGTGTAAGGGGATAGAAAATACGGTTTGTACAGTATAAAAAACATTACGCCTATGGAGAGTCCCCCATATGTCACAAAAACAAACGTGTGAGTCTGTGTGTGTGTGTGTAAGTTCATTTTTATTAGAATGATGACATATCATATCTGTGTTTATGTGTAGACAGTGGCATTCAAATTAAGCAAAAACTACCGTTTTTTTTTTTTATTATTATTTTTTTACGTTTTTTTTGTTGTTGTTGAAAAGTTGCTTTTATTCAGCAAGGATGTATTACATTAACCAAAAAATGTCAGTAAAGACATTTATAATGTTACAAAAACAATTGGCTTAAAATAAATGCTCATCAAAAATCCTTCAAAATGTATTAGTGTTTCCACAAAAATATTAAGGTATTGATAATAATCATAAAAGGTTCTTGAACATCAAATCATCATATCAGAACGATTTCTGAAGGATCATGTGACACTGAAGACTGGAGTAATGATGCTGAAAATTTAGCTTTGATCACAGGAATACATTACATTTCACAAAATATTACAATAGAAAACAGTTTTTTAAATTCTGAAATTTCACAATATTACTGATTTTACTGTATGTTTGATCACATAAACGCAGGCTTGGAGAGCAGAAGAGATGTCTTTCAAAAAACAACTTCAAAGTTGAATTGAAAAATAAAATAAATCTCTTTATATTAGATGTTGTTCTTGGTCTGACAACGGCAATAAATATATTTGAAAATCCTAAAACTTATTTTCTAGTTTGAATATGATTTTGAATGCAGTTTTTTTCAATGCAGTGAGAGACTTTTGGACCCCATTACACACACAGGTTTTTTGGAGACTTTCCGCAACACTATACACACTGTATATTTTATCCCTTAACCCAAACCCTGCCATCACAGAAAGCGTTAAGCGTTTTACACTTTTTAAAAAGCATTATATTATATCATTAATCATAAGCCATTTTCTTCATGGGGACCAAAAATGTCCCCACAAGGAAAAAAGGTTTCAGATATTGCCATCTTTGTGGGAACATTTTGACCACATAACGTAGGGTTTACCTGGACACACACACACAGGCACACACACATACACACGCGCACAGATAAACACATGCGCAAACGCACACACACACACACACACTTGCACACACAAACACACATGCATGCATAAACACATGCGCGTGCACACACAAACACTCGAACACACATACGCACGCACGCACGCACGCACGCACGCACGCACGGACGGACGGACGGACACACACACACACACACACACACACAATTTATACCTTCAGCAGGATGCCCAGCATAAAGGTCACACTGTACAACATGGTGAACTGGCCAATGTCCTCCTCGTTCAACTTATTGATTCCTTTCAGCTCCTTCTGTTAGGCACATACACACAAGTACATTAATCAATTATTGCGAAATTAACAGAATTCAACTAAATACTGATTTCACCTTTACAGCCAAGTCAATATTTCGTTTTGTGAAGGGGTGACTCTCACCATAGCTTGTATAACGTCTCTATATGTGGGGACCCCAGGCACACTAAAGGCTCCATAACACAGCGAGAGAAAACTCAGCGTCACCTCCACACACATCATCAGCGCGAACGGAAGGACACACATCGGGCGCTGGAGAGAAACAATCACACACTCAATCATTCACACTCCAAATACAAAACAGGGGGAAAAAACATGGGTTTTGATCTGATCAGATTTGAAATGTGTAGTTTGGAGAGAGCGCTAGGACTCCGTGTTTCACCACCTTCATAAATATTGAGACAAGCTCTCTTTCTGGACGCTGGGTAAATATTGGTGTCAGAGTTTCAAATCGAAGGGGCACACACTGAACCATTGCTTAAGCAAACTCACATGCATACACATCCAATAAAACAAAACCTGACTAGACTTATTCAAAGCGGATCAACACACTGATCGTTTCATTACCAATTTAGCATGTATATTTGGCTTCAGGAGCAGTTTCCCCAATGAGAATGAGTTATTTGTGGATTGAATATGGTGCGCAGTCAAACATCACAGTAATCCCAGTATGATAATGCCATGAATATTTCTGCTCCAGGTTAAAGGAAACATTGTGAATGAGGCGAAAAATAAACTAAGTGTGATATAATAATCTTTAGTGTCACGGATAAGACGATCACCTTAACACTTGTCCTATTTTAAAATTAGTGAAAGTAGTAATTTGAGATGTTATGAATCTAGACATAAAATGGTAAGTGCATCATGCTTCTTTAATTGTATGTAAATTCACATTAGGTATTATTTGATGGATTTTTTTTTCAATAAATAAAAATAAATATTAACATTTTCTATGCATGTATTCATGTTTTAATGTATTCAAATGTATTTCATAATGCATCACTGTGGTTTTTTCCCTCATAAACCACATTTCCATGTATTTATGTTCAGAGTACAGATGGAAACTTGTTTGTGAGTGGCAGTAAATGTCCCGCACACAGTACCTTGCGTTGAGAGAAAAGAACCAGCAGCGCAGAGATCGACATCAGAACCAGCATCAGGATGTTAGTGCTGATATCAACTGGAAAAACATCAACAACAGATTATTTTAATATCTTCTATTACTTCTATATTATCTGCAATTGTTTGATAACACTTTATAATAACTGCATCAATCATTAGCATTAGTAAATCGTCATTTATAAAGCATTAATAAGCAGCTTTTTATAAATACAGCTATAAATGCTTTTTTCTTGCATATATATATAAGCATATCTATAATGTATCATTTATCATTTCTAAGAATTACATTATTTACAAACCAGTTACTTAGGAGTTTTCAGTGGATCATTTAAGTAAATTATCAATAAACTACTTAAAGTTACATTTATACATATTATTTAGACATATAGTAATAGGTACTCAGTTTTTGCTCTATTAACATACATTTCCTACTGTAAATCATAATTAATTTAGGCAGTTATAAAACATTTAGTAGTTTGTTAACCATTTGTGAAAATTCAGCCTTGCTTACATGAATTAATTACATTTTACAATATATTACAATAGAAAACATTTATTTTAAATGGTAATATTATTAACACGGTGCATTTCTAATGATGATCATGTGAACTCTTGGCACAAAACAAATAAGAAATTGATAGCACGTCATTTTACAGTGTCCTTGTTACACATAGTTACTATAATAATAACTATAAATTATAATTACATACCCTAAATCCTATGGTAAGTACATGTAGTTAATTCATATTGCTCAATACTTAAATGTATAACTACATTGCAACAAGAACACCTTAAAATAAAGTGCAACTGAAAAAGGTAACATAACTGTAACTGAATGAAGGGAACTCACACACACGCTGGCCCCTGGGAGCCTTTGATTCATAATAGGAGACAGAATATCCCACGTTCTCCCATGAAACCGTAAGACAGGTCCCCACCAATCTCACCATGTTAACAATCTAGAGAGACGTACACACACACACACGCACGCACACACAGAGGGGGTACAGATGAGATGAATGTGACAGAATGAATTCATAAAGGTAAACTGGTGTCTGTTTGTGTGTACTCTGGCAGTCGGTCTGTTTGGTCTCTCTCCTCTGAGCCAACACCAACAGAACAAGTTACACAAGAACAGCGGTTCATTCAGAAAAACCTATAAAAGTGTAAATTACATAACATAGACACAACCTCCTCCCTCATCTATCCTATGGAGGTTTAAATATGGACAGAGGGTTTCCTGTAAACGCATTTATTTCTGAACTGATTATCATTATTATATAATGTGGTTTGTTTAAATATTTATTCAAGTCTCCAATTCAATTTGGAATATCGATTTTTCACTTTATTTATTTCAGATCATGACGTAAAATTGTTTCTCAGTAGTCTATGCATATAGTTAGCTTCTCTGTCTATGCATCTCATCTATTGGTAGCTAAATAAATACTAGCTTCAGATAAAGAGATGGCTAATGCTGAATGGCAAATGTAACACGGTTATTTAAATGTGTCCAACTACATGTCAACTAACTCATTAATTTACTACAGGTCAACTTATTTAAATGTGAAACATGTTAACTAAGTTGTTAATTTGCACCTACATGTCAACTAACTCTCATTCATTTGCAACTACATGTCAACTAAATCATTAATTTGCAACTACAGGTCAATTAACTCATTAATTTTCAAAAACAGGTCAACTTACTCAATTTATAACTACAGGTCAACTAGCTCATTAATTTGCAACTACAGGTCAACTAGCTCATTAATTTGCAACTACAGGTCAACTAACAATATTTGCAACTACAGGTCAACTAGCTCATTAAATTGCAACTACACGTAAACTAACTCAATTTTCACCTACAGGTCAACTAACTAAATTTTCAGCTACAGGTTTACTAACTAATTTCCAACTACAGGTCAACTTACTCTAATTGGCAACAACACGTCAACTAACTAAATTTGCAACTACAGGTCAACTAAATAATTATTTTGCAACTACAGGTCAACTAACTCTAATTTGCAATTACAGGTCAACTAACTCTAATTTGCAATTACAGGTTAACTAACTCAATTTTCACCTACAGGTCAACTAACTCAATTTTCAGCTACAGGTTTACTAACTAATTTCAAACTACAGGTCAACTTACTCTAATTGGCAACAACACGTCAACTAACTTAATTTTCAGCTACAGGTTTACTAACTAAATTTGCAACTACAGGTCAACTTACTCAATTTGCACCTACAGGTTAACCAACTCATTAATTTGCAACTACAGGTCAACTAACTCTAATTTCACCTACAGGTTTACTAACTAATTTCCAACTACAGGTCAACTTACTCTAATTGGCAACAACACGCCAACTAAATAAATGTGCAACTACAGGTCAACTAACTCATTAATTTCACCTACAGGTTTACTAACTAATTTCCAACTACAGGTCAACTTACTCTAATTGGCAACAACATGCCAACTAAATAAATGTGCAACTACAGGTCAACTAACTCATTAATTTGCAACTACAGGTCAACTAAATCATTATTTTGCAACTACAGGTCAACTAACTCTAATTTGCAACTACAGGTCAACTAACTAAATTTTCACCTACAGGTCAACTAACTAAATTTTCAGCTACAGGTTTACTAACTAATTTCAAACTACAGGTCAACTTACTCTAATTGGCAACAACACGTCAACTAAATAAATGTGCAACTACAGGTCAACTAACTCATTAATTTCACCTACAGGTTTACTAACTAATTTCCAACTACAGGTCAACTTACTCTAATTGGCAACAACACGCCAACTAAATAAATGTGCAACTACAGGTCAACTAACTCATTAATTTGCAACTACAGGTCAACTAAATCATTATTTTGCAACTACAGGTCAACTAACTCTAATTTGCAACTACAGGTCAACTAACTAAATTTTCACCTACAGGTCAACTAACTAAATTTTCAGCTACAGGTTTACTAACTAATTTCCAACTACAGGTCAACTTACTCTAATTGGCAACAACACGCCAACTAAATAAATGTGCAACTACAGGTCAACTAACTCATTAATTTGCAACTACAGGTCAACTAAATCATTATTTTGCAACTACAGGTCAACTAACTCTAATTTGCAACTACAGGTCAACTAACTAAATTTTCACCTACAGGTCAACTAACTAAATTTGCAACTGCAGGTCAACTAACTAAATTTGCAACTACAGATCAACTAACTACATTTTCACCTACAGGTTTACTAACTAATTTCCAACTACAGGTCAACTTACTCTAATTTGCAACTACACGTCAACTAACTAAACTTGCAACTACAGCTCAACTAACTTTCATTAATTTTCAAGTCAACTTACTCTATTTTGCAATAAAACCTCAACTAACTCAATCTGCAACTACAGTAGCTACTCAACTAGCTAATTAATTTACAACTACAAAACAACTACTTAAATTTGCAACCAGGTCAACTAATTCTCATTAATGTGCAACTACAGGTAAACTAACTCATTGATTTGCAACTACAGGCCAACTTGCATTAATTTGGAACTTTGTGTATATTAACTTATTAATTTGCAACTCTGTCAGCTAAATCATTAATTTACAACTACATGTCAACTTACTCACAATTTATTTAAATAACTCATTACTTTGCAATTACATGTCAACTGATACTAATTAATCTGCAACTTCATGTCAACTGACTCATTAATTTGCAACAACATGTCAACTAACTCTCAGAGTATTAGTAGTCTGGTTAGGGTTCAGGTTGGTAGAATAAGTTGACATGTAGTTACTTCTAGTCAGTAAAATGTCTGTTGGGAAGCATCAAAATAAATGTAGTTAGTTAGTGGATTATAGTAAGTAGAATGTCTAAAGTGGACTAATAAAACAGAGTTACCAAAATAAGTCTGAACCTGTGGCTCAGTAACTGACAGTGACTTCAAAATGGAGCCAACTTCCTCTAACTGCACAAACTTCTCCATTAGGTGTTTGCATTAAAACAAATGACAAATAAAAGCAACAATATGGTCATGCTAGTACCGGCGTACAAAACCTAGTGACTTTGAAAGTCTCTTGAACTATTACTGCAAGTGAATTCACTTGATGTTTTATACTAACCCAAGTTACAGGAAAGCACTTTTTAATTTCAACTATATAAGCACATATTGTATGCAGCATCTATAGGTAAGTGTATATGTTTGTATGAAGCCGTTTTACCAGATACAAGATGGCAAACGTGAGGGTCGCCGTGTTGACATGGCAGCAGAGTGTGCGTGTTCCCGACATCTTTCTCTCCGGCTCTTTCTCAATTAGACAAGCAAAACTGAAACACTCAGAAACAGTCACATAAATCCACCCTGTTGATACTGACGAATACATATGCAAGTTCCTGTGTGGTTGTCAGAGCTTCCTGTGGACTTTCCGAGAACTTCATCATGAATTATTTTGGTTATCTTTGGCATATTTTTGTGATTTGTATCATGAGTTGCACAATGAGAATTGGCACTTTAAATTCTGTAGAAGGATACATCACTTTTCTGATGCACAACCCTATATAAAGATCAAATTAAGCACTGATAATGGGAAAAATGACTAACATTCACCATATTTGCGGCCAAACAAAACATTAGGCAACTACATTGATTCTCTAAACATGCTCATTTCTTTGACACGAACATTAAAAAACTGGTCTTTGAGGGTCAGAAGTCTAGCTGATAGACAGGTGTTCAAATACTTATTTTCCTCACTGTATGTTGCAAAGTTACTTACACTGTAAAAAATTATTTAGAAAAAAAGTTGCCTGGTTGCCTTAAAATTTTGAGTTCATTGAAATTAAAATTTTGAGTTAATACAATGAACATTTTTTGGGATTCGACAACCTTTATTAAAATATTATTAAAAGATGTTGTAAGCATTTTGGGTAATTGTGTGTTTTATTTTTGATGACGCAGTGAAATATGCCAAATTGTGCTATTTTCATGATTCATCAGATTTTTTATGTGGTTCAGATAAAATATTTTAAGTTTCTATTTATTAAACAAATTTCCTTCATTGTATCAAATCAAATTTTTAAGTTCAATAAACTCAACATTTTAAGGCAACCAGGTTACTTACTTTTTTAAGTTAAACCAACAAAAAACAACTTTTTTTTTTACAGTGTAGAGTTGTTGAAGTGGATGATTAAAATAAAATGTACCCAAATAAATAAATAACAGGTACTCCAGTAAATTGTAATTTAATTTATCGTTAATGGTATTTAATTGTATTTTTGCATGAAGCAGCCTTTGAACATCCTTTATGAATTCCTCACTTAACATGACTGAAGTTTGTATTTCCAGTAATTTAACTTATAAGTCTTAAGTGGTCAGACTAAAAAGCAAACATGTCACAAGCGTTTACTTGTATCTCTCTACATTTTCTCACTATATCTGAAAGCAACCAGAGACAGGAAGTGGAAGGGAAGTAGAGCATGCACTTGCGTATGTGTGATGGTTATATTAACGCTGCGAGCAGGCTGTGGTGTAATGATCATGCAGAGTTTCTAAATATCTTTGAAAAAAAAATTGTCCTGCCTTTACTCAGTCCCATGTGAGAGAAACTGAGTAAAGAGTAAATCTATGGAGAATGAGAATACAAGCATGTAGTGGTGAGAGGTGAGAAGGACTGAACCCTCCAAAAAAAAAAAAAAAAAACTCCAAAAGACCTCAGAAGTGTTGTGGAGAAGTAAACCGAGATCAATGCTCTTGTAAAACGGCGTCCCCTTGTGGCAATTGCTAGTCTCTTCTATAGGTGCTCTCACATACTGTACTTTTATCCTCAGTCTTTGGCTGTGTCTGAAATCGCATACTTCTCTACTAAAAAACAGTATGTGACTAGACTAGAGTAGTATGTCTGAATTCACAGTACTTATAAAACACTAGGCATAAAGTCCCTGGATGACCTACTACTTCTGGTGAGATTCTTAAATATGAATACAAAAAACACTTTACTATCCCATGAGGCCACGGCAGAGGGTTTGTGAATGAGCATGGCGACATGGCGAATTTATAATCTCCTGATTACGTTCATACTCATTTACATTGCTTTTATCCAAAGCGACTTACAACTGAGGAGTACAGGAAGCGATCAGTCATGAAGAGGTGAAGAAACCCCAAAAGTGTCTGAAATACTAAGTTTTGGACATTACTCAGAGGGAAAAGAGAAATAGTTTTTTTTTTCTTAAGATACGATTAAGTGCTCACAGAAGAGATAAGTCAGTGATTCTGCCATCCAGGCATGTTTCTGGATTGTGGGACAAACATGCAGAAGCAGGGAGAACATACAAACTCCACACAGAAAGGCCTCCTGGTTCTCTACATAGAACGTCATTTTTTGCGGTTGTGAAATACTTACTCAGAGAATGCGATTTTGGACGCAGCCTTTGATTAACCAAACTAGGGGGGGCGGATGAACACGTCCTATGCACCACTGCCTGTGTATATGCCTGATTCCAGTTCACTAGTCCAGTAAATCTCGTGCACATACATAATAACAACACAACACAGCAAAACATCAGAGAAAGAGCACTTTAATAGCGCTTGCACACCACAGCAAAAACAGAAGACAAACATATAAAGAAATGAAAATATTTCCTGTGGATCTTCTCAGTCAGCGCCCTGAAACACAACACAGACATTTATCAGTAATATCAGGCACAGAAACAGAAGGTAGCCCCTAAACAGAACTTTACTGAAAGAAATCACTTAAACCAGCAGGTCTTAAACCAACCACGCACCAGTTAGTTCAAGGATATACATTCATGTATTAAGACCCATTTAAAGTAGAATGTGATGTCATTTAGCAATGTAATGTAAATCAAATGGAATTAAATTATAATAGATTAAATAAAATTGACTTTTTTTACTGTCAATGAACTAAATCTCTCACACACACACACACACACACACACACACACACACACACACACACACACACACACACACACACACACACTTTTTAGAATTTATATAAAATTCTCTTAAATATTTATGCATGTGTATTTATATATACACATAATTAAACCCTGTACACACACATATTATGTAAACATAATATATATATAACCCCAAATCAGAAAAAGTTGGGAGAGTTTGGAAAACGCAAATAAAAAAAGAAAGTAGTGATTTCTAAATTTACTTTGACTTGTATTTCATTGCAGACAATATGAACACAAAATATTTCATGTTTTGTCTGGTCAACTTCATGTCATTTGTAAATATGCATCCTTTCCTGTCATGGTGATTGAAATTATGATTTGGTACAAAAGTAGTATCCAAGAAAGATCTAATCCTTTAGGAGCAAAGATGGGCTGAGGATCACCAGTTTGCCAACAAATACGTGAGAAAATTATTGAAATGTTTAAAAACAATGTTCCTCAAAGAAAGATAGGAAGAGATTTGGATATTTCACATTCAACAGTGCATAACATAATTACAAGATTCAAGGAATCTGGAGGAATTTCAGTGCGTAAAGGCCAAGGCCGCAAGCCTAAGCTGAACAACCGTGATCTCCGATCCCTCAGGCGGCACTGCATCAAGAATCGTCATTCATCTATACGCGATATCACCACATGGGCTCAGGACTACTTTGGCAAACCTTTGTTAAGTACCACAATACGTAGTTACATCCACAAATGCCAGTTAAAACTGTACTGTGCCAAAAGGAAGCCTTATGTTAACAGTGTCCAGAAGCGCCGTCGACTTCTCTGGGCTCGGAGGCATCTGGGATGGAGCATCACACAGTGGAAATGTGTACTGTGGTCAGATGAATCAGTATTTCAGGTATTTTTTGGGAGGAATGGACGCCGTGTGCTCCGGACCAAAGAAGAAAAGGATCATCCAGACTGTTACCAGCAACAAGTCCGAAAGCCAGGGTCTGTCATGGTATGGGGTTGTGTCAGTGCCCTTGGCAAAGGTAACTTCCACTTCTGTGAAGGCACCATTAATGCTGAAAAGTACATAGAGATTTTGGAGCATAATATGCTGCCTTCAAGAAGATATCTTTTCCAGGGACGTCCATGCATATTTCAACAAGACAATGCAAAACCACATTCTGCACACATTACAAAGTCCTGGCTGCGGAGGAAGAGGGTACGGGTACTTGACTGGCCTGCCTGCAGTCCCGACCTGTCTCCAATAGAGAATGTGTGGCGCATTTTGAAGCGCAAAATGCGACAACGAAGACCCCGTACTGTTGCCCACCTTAAGACTTGTTTGCAGGAAGAATGGGACAAAATTACACCTGAAACACTTCATCACTTGGTGTCTTCAGTCCCTTAACGTCTTTTAAGTGTTGTGAAAAGGAATGGCAACATTACAAAGTGGTAAATGCTTTACTGTCCCAACTTTTTTTGAAATGTGTTGCAGGTCTGAATGACAGGAAAGGATGCATATTTACAAATGATATGAAGTTAACCGGACAAAACATGAAATATTTTGTTTTCATATTGTCTGCAATGAAATACAAGTCAAAGTAATTTTAGAAATCACTACTTTTTTATTTTATTTGCACATTCCATACTGTCCCAACTTGTTCTGATTTGGGGTTATATATATATATATATATATATATATATATATATATATATATATATATATATATATATATATATATATATATATATATATATATATATATATATTTTATATATATATATTAGGGATACCACAATACCCAATATAATATTGAACCATTCGGTATGGCATTCACAGATTAATAAGCGCTTATGAATTGCATTTTTTTTTTTTTTTTCTCTTCATTTGAAATATTTTTTTATATTTTTCTCAGTTTATTTAGTCTCGGTTTGAGGTTGCCTGTAAGTCTACACGCTGATATGAGCAAAATATCCAATCATATGCACTAAATTTTATGTTTAGCTGCATTTTAAAGCCTTGCCGGTTAAACATATCATTTGCGTGCTTATGCACAGTTTTGTGTTCAGTGCGCACACTAAAAGCCTGTTAAGCACACGCGATTACTGGACTAAGTAATCTTACCTGTCAAATACACACAAGGTTAACATATAAACACAGTCGGTTATGTCTAAAGTGAAAGTAAAATCTGCTATGTAGTAGCAGACTATGTAGTTTTATTTTTAGCCTACATTTATTAATTCAATTTCATACTTAACTGCTGCTGTACATCTCTGAGCTGCCACTGTAAATCTTTATATATATTTATGTTATATTATAGGCTACAATACACTGGGAATGTGTACAAGGGTTTTTAGTTATTTTAGTACAAGTTACACAAAATATAAATGAGAAATGTTGCCTTGACAACTATCTGAATTTTTTCCTCTGTTTAAAAAAATCCACTTACTTTTAATGTTTAATTCAAGTTAATTATATTAATCCTGATTCAGCACAAACACTTTGCAAAAACAGATGAAACACAATCTCTTTTTTTGTAACTTAATGATATGAACTATTGTAAGATGTTTGTAATGTTTTCCAGTCTTTAGATTGTTTTGCACTTTTTTGCAGTAAAATTTCTCCACAGACCCTCCAGCATTCCTTTGGCCCGGACCCCAGTTTTCAAAAATTATAATTAGGGATGTCCCGATCAGGTTTATTTTTGCCCCCGAGTCCGAGTCATTTGATTTTGAGTATCTGGCGATACCGAGTCCCGATCCAAAACTTCTATAATAGCCTACATAAAATAAATAAATAAAGAAGAGCAAAAAAAAACGATGTCCCTTATTTTTTATTTAATTCACCTTATTTTAACATTCAACAACTGTATTAACAAACAGAGCACTTCTGTGAGGTAGCTTGAACAATTAAGTAATAAATAACATAAATTCTTCACTTTTGGATTTTAATGCAACAGTAAATATAAAAAAAGTCCGGGACCGGAGTTGTGCAGTAGAGAGCAGGAAGTACAACGGCGATATCAAAAGCCCGCCCACACTCTCACAGATGCAGAACAATTAATTATGTTGGTGTGAAATTAACAGTTATGGAAATGTAGAAATTAAAGCTAAAGCTCCAATCTGCTCCCAAAAATCCCCAAAAAAGTCCGTTAGTGCCTCAGTGACAACTTTACTCAGAGAAGACGTTGATCTCAGCTGTCAATCATGACGTCACACACCCCGTTTTTATAGCATCAGATAACTAAATAAAACTAAACTTATTTAAAAAAACGAACACTTGAAATGAAATCATCGGGATGATAACTGCCTTCAATGACATTAACTTTGGGGGAAAATATTTGAAGTGTAATTTGATTGGTGTCCACAGGTGCGGCTATACTGGGAGCGGTCACTGGGGGGCGATCGAGCCGCGGAGGCTTCAATTTCTGAGAGGGATACTGCAGGCTTGATTTAAACCAACCATAGACAGTAAAATAAATGGACACAGCGTTCCCATAGACTTCAATGGCGAAAAATGAAGTCAATTAGAAGCACTCAGTTTGGCTGAGCGAACTGCGCAGGCTCAGACTGAGCTTGATGACGTAGATGTGACGGGAGCCTCCTGTCTGACAGTTGTAGGTCTTCAAGTAGTTGTGGAAAGTGAAATCTGAATCACGTTGTTTAAATGTTTTGTCCCGTGGCTTTTGGCTCACTATGGGCTTCTCCCCATTCTTCTCCCTTGACTTTATCAGACTTTATGCCTCCATGTCCCCCTGATTGCCTCATAGACAGTCAAAGATTGCCTGCGAGCGTCTCCTCCTGTCTATATGGTAATTTCTCCACTGTGGGACAGAGTCGCGTTGGTTATGAGGCAATCGTTAGCCTATTTTTACAAAAACGGCTTCTACGGGGCGATAGTGTAAGATACAAAGTAATGGAGCCTTTCATACATTGTCGTGTTTCTTTAGAAATAAACAATGGACAAATGGAGTCTTTAAACGCCTCAGATGTAAAGTTATTCACTATCAAAGTGACTCAAAAATGAATGGGAGTCAATGGGATGCTAACAGCAGGTGATGGCTTGGTTAGCAATGGCCGCCCCTATGGGTGGTACGCTTTCCGAGAGCTAGATTACCCCCTTGAAACCAACCAACCGTACAACATAAAACAAGTGACGTCATGCCGCATCCGTTGCTGTTTCTGTGTGGAGTTAAAAGGGTCTAACTCCGTGCCACCACATAATTATTGATGTGTTCAAAAAAATTATGAGAATATACATATATATCCAAGTCCTGATCGAGACTGAAATCACGTGATCGGATCGGGACATCCCTAATTATAATGACACATACTGTTCTATTATCATTTATAAAATGCAACATATGTTTATATAGACTCTGCATTCACATGGCACTACACATCACCTGCTGTTGTTAAAAGTTGATCGGTGAAAAATCACAATGAAAGGTAGGCTCCGCCTCGCTGACTCTGATTGGCTGACTGTCCTCGGGCTCCACCTTGACATTGGGCAGCAGGGGGTCAGGTGTGGGTTTGGGAAGGCTGGGCTGAGGCTGAGGCTGAGGCTGAGGCTGCGCTCCTTGGAGCTGAACGTAATGTTGTTGGGGCAGGAGCTGAGTGTACTGGCTCTCATGATGACCCTGTGATGATAACTGTGGCCGAAACACCGCCTGTGTGTACTGAGCCGGCTGACTATACATGTCAGTAGTCCAAGGGTAGGCCTGAAATGCTTAATAGAAACATGTGGATTACCACCACTTCAGCTCTGCGGCACATTTTGGATTTTTTGGAGAATTAGGCATATCTGATTTTAAAAGAGCACACTACCAACATACATTGGTGTAAATTGATCAAAATGGTCTCATTTTACAGAAAACACGACATTTTAACACAGCGGTGGAATATTGCATATATTCTATTGCATCTATTCACAATTTTACATATAAAGAAATAATGTTTTTAGTTATTTTAAATTAATTTATTATTTAAAAATCTACATTTTTGTATCTATTTGGTCTACAGCCTTTCTGAAAGTGTCTATTGATTCTACTAATTGGCACTAAACAGGGGAGAAAATAATTTTTCCCTATAAAAATAATCCAAAAAAAAGTTCTTGAGATGTATCTGTCCAAAGTATCTCCAACTCATCTGCATTGACATAAGCCTGCCACTAGGAAATCGAAAAAAAGGCTCCGCCTCTTTAACTTTGTAAAGGCAGATCTCAGGGCTCTGATTGGTCTAGAAGCATGATCGACATGTCTATAAAGAGCTGAGATTCTCCGCTTTTTTTGTCATATGATACAGTATGGGATGACATCATCAAAAATCGCGGCTAACATTGACAATCAAAACTAAGGATAATAAGAGTATTTGTCTGTATCACATGTTTTGATCTGGACATCGGTGATATATTACAGTGTGGTTTGGCCATGCTTGCTCACAGACATTTGAAAATAGTCTCATTTTGAGGCAAACAACCTACAGAACAAGCTGATATAGCGTTTGAGGCTAGTAGCTTTACAACAAGTTTGTGATCCGAACAGGAATATGACTCATTTGTTTGCTTGTTCAAAGGAGTCATTTCAATCTTTGTGATTCTTTTGATAATAAAGTTACTGTAAATTATTAGATTGGTGAAATATTCTTGAGGGTGAGAGCTTTAATTTGATATATGACTTGTCTATTTTAGGTTAGTCTGTGTGATACAAATATGAAAATTTATATTATTTGTATAATTTTCAAGGTCATTGCGGAGAGGTCGAATTCAGAACATATTTTTTTTCTCTATGTAATATAAATACAGAAGTTATTGGGTTATTAAGAAAGCTGAGTTTCTAATCTTTCAAATTATACCATGTCTAGTTTTGTGGTGCTCGAGTTATAGATTTTTTTTTAAAGATTATGAGGATGCAATATGGGGGGTGCAGAGCTGAAGTGGTTAAAGAAAGATGTGTGGTTCTCCAGTGGTGTAATGCGGTAGACAGGGTAAACCCAGCCTGACCTGCCGGCAATTTGATTTCGCCCGGCAACTCAGTCTGGAAACCCATACATTCATTTCCCCTACTTTGGTTACACTTTTGCGGGAACCAATCACAGACGGGCCCATCCACACAAAAACTATTCTCGTGGCTTCATAAAATGATTATAGAGCCACTGTAGTGAGATGGGCTTTGTAACGACGTCTTTAGTGCCTTTATGGGTCTTGAGAGAGGAAATGACATTGGTGTCAATGAAGGCCTTTCTGAGCCATCGGATTTCAACACTAATATCTTCATCTGTGTCTGAAGATGAACGGAGGTCTTACGGGTGTCGAACGACATGAGGGTAAGTAATTAAAGAGAGCATTTTCATTTTTGGGTGAACTAACCCTTTAATCTGAGCTTGGCCTGGTGATAGCCAGACAGGTAATGTGATGGACTTACCATGAACTCCAGACTGGAGCAGCATCTGGTTGCCGGTTTGAGACTGGAGATACGCATGTCCGCTGCTGGTGTATGCGGGCAGAGTGTTGTTGGTACCCGTGGTGAGGGGCAGATATGGAGCCCCGCTGCTCTCTGTAGGGTTGGGCGTGAGGTAAGGAGAGGGTGTGAGGTACGACATGTGGGAGTATTGGGGCAATAGTGTGCTGGACTGCTGCATAAGACAACTAGTTTGTTGGGGTAACAGAGTGTTTGGTTGCTGATGCAGGAGACTATTAGTCTGCTGAGTTAATAAGGCGTTAGACTGTTGAGGAAATGTGTTGAGATGGTAGTTTAAAGTGCTGTTCTGTGAAGCAGAAGTCATGAAGTCCAGCTTCACAGACGTGCCCATGGCATCATAGTCAAACCTGTGAACAACAGAAACACATTTGAGGATCAAAATGTGACATTAAAAGATCTGATCGTTTTGAACATAAAGCGGGAGTTTCCAAACATTTTTAGTATTGGGCCAGAGACAAGGCAATCAGAAGGCATTCATTTAGTTTATCCAAAAATTGATGTCATTTATGACTCCCCCTAATGTCGTTCCACATCCGTAAGACCTCCGTTCATCTTCACAACACAGTTTAAGATATTTTATATTTTAGTCCCAGAGCATATGCAGTCTATGCACACTTTACTGTCCATGTCCAGAAAGGGAATAAAAACATCATCAAAGTAGTCCATATGTGACATCAGTGGGTTAATTAGAGTCTCTTGAAGCATCGAAAATACATTTTGGTCCAAAAATAACAAAAACTACGCCATGAATCAATGAATCGATCAATGATTCGGATCGCCAATGTCACGTGATTTCAGCAGTTTGGATCACGTGTCAAACTGCCAAGCTGCTGAAATCACGTGACATTGATCGATTCACTGATTCATGACCGTTTGAATCTTTATTTGAGGTTTGAAGACAAACGCGGAAGAGAAGACAATGCTGAATAAAATCGTAGTTTTTGTTATTTTTGGCAAAAAATGTATTTTCGATGCTTCAAGAGATTCTTATTAACCCACTGATGTCACATATGGACTACTTTGATAATGTTTTTATTAGCTTTTTTATGTCTTTTTCTAGTTTTATGAGGTCTTACGGGTGTCAAAACCGTAATTAATGCAGAGTAATTAATGACAGAATTTTAATTTTTGGGTGAACTAACCCTTTAAGTAGCAGGATCACTCTAGTACAGACCTCCACTTCTGAAAAATCACTACATAAAATGCCATCTAGTGACGCTTAGTGGTTGACAAGGGAACTACGTGGGATGAGTAACCTAGTTTCATACTAACCCTGTGTCAGTCTGTAAGCTCAGCGGTGTTGTGTCTGTGGAGCTGGGCTCGCTGTGTTCAGGTGTATCCAGCAGCAGGGATACGGTGTGTGTGGATGGGTTGTATGCCGTGATGAGAGGCAAGGAGGCTCTTCGAATCGGAGGAGGACTGTGCATGGGAGGGGGCATGTACTCCAAAAAACCTCCTTGAGATACACACGGTGCCACATCAACACAAGCTGAACCTGATGCACACAAAAAATTGCATTTGCACAAACAAAAAAACAGGGATATAAGTTTTTTCCCCTTCTCGATAGTCCACTTTAAGCATTCTAATAAATATAAGTAACTTTGCACTTATATGTAAACTAACTCTCATTAGAGTATTGTCAGCCTGTTAGGGTTAGCAGAATAATTTGACGCACTGGAGAGCATCAGAATAAAGTGTTAGCCGATATTAAGCAGACAGTCTAATAATATTGTAATGACTGCAAGTTGACGTAGTAGCAAAGTTTTTTATAGCTAGTAAAATGTCCAAAGTGAACTCAAATTTGTGTTAACAAAACAGATGCCCATGTTTTGAATGTGCAGCCATTTTCAGTCGGCTCTAATTAAATAGCGTAACCCTATTGTGTAGTTTAACTAAACCGTTTAATCCCTAATGCATAATTGAATTACATAGCTCAGATCCTAATATACAGCTTAATTAAAGGGTTTAGGTGTATGTTTGAGTGTGTGACCTTGTGGACTGGTGCGGCTGGTCCGGATGGTACTGTAGGGGGGAAGTGTGTTCCCAGGCTTGGGATGTTGAGATGCCATAGCAGGAGCTGTAAAAATTGGTGGCCTGTACAGACACAAAGGAATTATACAATTGATTATATGCATTACATCAGACAATATGTTAGCTGCATTGTGTAAACACTAACCTGTTGACCTGGGCACACGGTGGAGCCCGACTAGCAGGAGGCTTTTTGGTTGTAACTTTTGCAGTTTTTCTCCATTTGGCTCGACGGTTCTGAAACCATACCTGATGGTAGGATCAGAGTGCAATTATTGACACTGGCATGTAGTTTTATTAATATAATGACAGATTAATGTAAGAAGGGGCTTGAGATCATAAGGAATGGATGCCTGTGGGCAGAGACCATGATTCTCTGGGGCGTAACTCCAACAGCAGCTGCGATCTCCTTTCTCTTGTCTCCATCAGGGTAGTGATCATCCTGAAATACACGCTCCAGCTCCTCCAACTGATCTACACACACACACACACACACACACACACACACACACACACACACACACACACACACACACACACACACACACACACACACAAAGATGTTGGTACACCTATTATCATGAGGAAAATCCATAGGCAGTAATGTTTTTTTATACAGAGCTAATTATATTTTCTAGCCCCCACCCCTTAACCTATACCCATCACAGAAAACCTACATTTTTTTCAGTATTTTTATTTTAAGTTTTTAATTATAAGGACATCGTCATGTATTTATAAAGTAGAGGGTGTGGCATGAAATCTGAACACACTACAATTTAAGAAAGCGCACACGCACGCGCACACACACACACACACACACACACACACACACACACACACACACACACACACACACACACACACACACACACACACACACACACACACACACACACACACACACACAGTATATATTTATATATAGTGTGTGTGTGTATATGTATATATATATATATATATATACCAGAGTTTGGTTTTTACAGCTCAGTAGGTATTGAGAGTTGCTAGATGACACTTGTGGCAGATTAGATTTGCTGTCGCTTGGGTGCATCTAGATTTCTAGGCTAAATTCAAAGTGCTTTACATAGAATTTAATTAGAATAGTGATAACATATGCATAATTAATAAAAATTCCACGTGTAAGAATTAAAATAAAAACAGGGACAATTAAAATAGTTGTAAAGATATATATCTTAAAAGTCCAAGAGTTCTTCTGTGAAACAGAAAAGATGTTTTGAAGAATGTTTTGTCCATACAGTGAAAGTCTATGAGGTCGAAAACACAGGACAGGATTGTATGGACAGCAAAACACTGAGACATTTTTCAAAATATCTTTTGTGAAACATACAGGTTTTGGAAATGACATTAAGGATAGTACATTATGACATAAATTTATTTATTTAAGGTGAACTAATCCTTTAATATGTACATTCTCTCACCTGAGCTGTAGAAGGTGCGCGTTTTCTTCTTTGGAGGCATTAGAGGGACATCAGCGCTGATGAAGGGTAAAGCCTGAGTGCTGGTTTCTCCTCTGATGGAGGTCAGAGGCATAAGGGCCGCTCTGCTGGCGAAACGGGTGTATCGGCGAGTGGTGTAAACCTGCCGTAGCGTCACCTCCAGTGGTCTCGTGGACACCATGGCTTGAGGATCAACCGCAGGGCTGCTTCCATAGGGCCGTTTGCCCAAACACGGGGCCTCCAACTGGGCCTGTGGCGGGACCTGAGGTGGAAGTAGAGGCTGGGGCTGAAAGGGAAGGAGTGTGGGATTTTGAGGCGGTAACGTGATAGATAATGGTCTCGGTGGGGATTTTATAGGGGGTTGCTGGGAGAAATCTAAAGACTTGGGTGGGCATAATGAAAGGTCTTCATTCGTACATCTCTCTACCGGCTGATCACACACCATCACCAGGTCTATGGTGCAATCTGGGCCCATCTGCAAAATACAGTCGTCCTCTAGAGGCGGCACCAGCAAGTCTCTCGCCTCTTCTGCATCATCCTCCTTCTCCTCCTCATCTGTCTTTGTTTCATCATCTTTTAAACCTAACATACTTTCATGCTCATCTTCTTTATACTGTTCATCTGATTCAACGTTATCTGCTTTTTCGTTTTGCTCTTCTTCTTTTTCTTCTGTGCTTTTCTGCTTGGTGTCCTCAGTTTTGTTTTCTTCCTCTTCCGTCTCTATTTTCTTTTCTTCAGGTTCTTGAACTACTGCCCAGCTATCCTCAGTTATTTCCTCTAGATTCACCTCAGAGTCCTTCTTGAGCTCCCCTGACTCCTTGTCTTCCACCTCTTCTGAATTATTTTTTATTTCTCTTTCATTCTCTTGCTCAGCATTTCTGTATTTACAATACCCTATCTGCTCGTCTTCTTCACACAGAGGACATGGACCCTCTGGAAACATGACATGGCAAGAAAAAGACAATTATAAGACAAACCAAAACTAATAAGCAAACTTGAAATCTATCAATTAATCTAAATTCATTTTTTTTGAGAGCCTGATTACAAAAACAAAAGTCTCACCTTTAAAAGTGATGTTGCAAGCACACAATTATGTTGACATTATAATTAAATGTAGTCTATATGACAGACTTGTGCTCCACATGTTGCAATTAAATATTTTCCCTTTTTTAAGTGATTTCAATCATATTTCAAGCAATTCAAAACCACTGTACATTATTTATCGGCTTTAATATATTGGCCAAATTAAAAATGAACATATATAATACATCCCTAAAAGAAATGTGCTTTATTATCTCTCCAACCTAAAAAACTTTCAAACTTTGTTTTCAAAAGGGAAAGTTCACCAAAAAAAGGATAATTCTGTCATCATGTAGGCTACTCCCCTTCCTGTTGTTCCAAATCTTAACCTTTTTTCTTCTGTGGAACACAAAACGTATTTTAAATAATTGTCAAACAAACCGTTTCGACTTTCATTGAATGCAAAACATTTAAATAAAATTAAATAAAGAGTAATTTCCAAAAAAAATCTTCCTTTAAGTTCCACAGAGGAAAATGATACAGGTGTAAAAGAACTTGAAGTGAGTAAATGACAGGATTTTTATTTCTGGGTGGAATACCCCTTTAACTTCGAGACATGGCTCTCCTTGTTTCAAAAAAAGAAACAAGTTTAAAGTAATTTATGTGTTGAATGTTACAGTTGTTCAAAACACGTGAATTTTTTTGCAAAGGCTCGCACGCGCGGGTCTGTGTGTGGAAACCCTATGGTGGAAACTATAAAAAATGTTATTGCCGAAGGTTTATCATCCAGTTAGTTACAAACATTACTTTAAGTTAGCCTACAATATTAAAAGTGACTCTTTATCCACGTGCTTGTTTCTCACTAATTAGAGAATAAATTGAACCTCCGCCCTGAGTATCAAACCATTAGACCTTTTATCCGTTTAGAAACGAGACCAATTAGACAATTATCGGTGTCAAAAATAATGAGTCAATCAGCTCATTTACATCAAATCACCCACCGTAATCACTGGCAAACAAGGCATCTTCGGCCATCGTGTAGCCCACGCGCACAGGCCTCTATCTGTAAACTAGATATTAAAGTAATTGAGCTTGAGTGAAGCGTTAACTCCAGCATCAGTATTGATCTGATTGATAACCTGCAGTCGCTGCTCAGGTTACATCACGTGACGTGACACACAGGAGGCGTGTTTCCATCAGGTTCGGTGTGTGTGCGGTTTCATTCATGCGCCCTTTACCTTCACTTAGAGCAGGGTTGCATTTAACAGTATCTCTAGTCTTATATTAGTTTAAATAAAATGGAAAAACAGTGTATAGAAATATACGCCTATACCATAATTGCCCGAAATTTGGTTTGTTTGAGTAGCCTATGCATTTTATTAGAAATTAATGACAGTAACAACAAAAAATCTAATAGTTTTAAATAAACTGTCGACTCATCTGACCTTTTCTTTGTAAAATGACAATGTATGTGTAAAACTTAATTTCATTCTGGAGCAAAAGAGTTCGTAAGATGAAACTAGCACTGCATCCGAAATCGCATATTGTGTATATGGCATTTGGCATTTGGTTTGAAACTTTGTGAACGTAAAACAAAAATATGTTCTATATAGTATGAATGTGGGAAGTAAGAATGAAATCCAGCTTGTCATTATCATGTGACCTGCAGTTGCGTTGCTCCACCGCCATCCATAAATCCTCTCCCTTTGCCTCCTGGGATATTAAAGTGTCCATTATATGCACACTTCAGAATATCGCCAGAAGTGGTAGGTCATCCGGGTACTTTGTGCCAACTCTTTTATGAGTGCTGTGAATTCAATTTTGTGACTTACTGTGTTTTGCCTACTAGGGAAGATTTTGGATGCAGCTGGAGTTAAAATTGTGGCTGATATTGCTTCTGGTTCAAACCTGACAGCAAATGGAGCATGTGCCATCTGAAATGGCATACTTCTCTACTATATAGTAAGCAAAAAATACTGTAAAAAGTACCCCAATAAGTGCACATATGATGGACCCTTTACTATCCCATGGCCACAGTAGAGTATTTGTGAATAGCTGTGGAACAATGCAACGGACAGCATGGCAGCGTCCAAAATCACACACTCTAAGTAGATACTTATTTAGCATAAGTAATTACTTCACGACAGCTACAAAGTATGTTCTATAGAGTATGAAGGACATCTGGTTGACTGCATTCGCCACACGCCGCTTCACTGCCATTCACAAATCCTCTCCTGTTGCCTCATGGGATAGTAAAGTGGCCGTCATATTGAAAGGGGATTCTGAAATCCACTGCCTTCTTCAATATACCTGTATATATATATATCCTAATTAAACTAATAATCAAAGCCTTAATCAATATTTATCCTGCTTTATTATTATGATGATTTAATTATTCTTTCCAGTTATGATTTTGCTTAAGAGAACCATTGATCTAAAGTGTGTATTTGGTCTCTGAGTGGTGACTGAGGGTCTGGCCTACACTGTAAAAAATTAAAACGGAAAATGTAACTGGTAATTTTCTGCCAGCACATTATCCAGTAATTTTATGGAGATTTCCGTTAACCATTAAAGCACAAAAATGCAATGTGTAATTCAAAATACAGGTAAAACACCTGTAAAAAAAAAACAATACGAAAAATTCCTTTTCCTCCTTTCCTCATATTTATACAGTACATTGTGCCCAATTTTTACTGACTTTTTTTTTTTTTTTTTACAGTGTAGAGGTGTGTGATGTGTCACTAAACCCTTGATAGCATAAAGGAGGTATTTTAGAGGTATCACACACCCCTAACAGGCCAGGGATGCAGTAACAGTATTCGCTCTGGCTTCCAGATATGAAATACGGAATTGTCTTTCATTTAATTTATTATATTTTACTTATTTTTTATTTCCTTTTACTGAAACACTAGAGTCAATATGAATATTGCCTGTACTAATATCTGTACTCTCACTGAGAGAAAGCACATGTTATCAGTGTGTTTTGGGTCAGAACTGGAGCTTAATCAGCTCCAACCTTGGAGAGACTATCTGTGTGTGTGCGCAGTATTCTGTGTGACAGATCAGTGTTGAGAATGGGTATCCTAAGAGATGGGTGGACTTGTTGTTCTGGACAAACTGGTGCCTGCTCCAGATCAGGACGGTCAGTACAGGCCTAAATTCGGGTGAAAGCTTCAACACGTTCTATGGACATGTGAATCTGAGAGAGAGAGAGGCATACGAACTCCTTGTGAGACTTAAAGCTGGCTTCTGCTGATGAAACTGCAAACTATTCTTCAGTACATTTTTTCTTTTAATTAATTGCACTCGTGACTCTTGGTCTTCATTTCTCACTACTGGTCCTGGGTCATAAACCCCTGACAATATGCACACTTCAGAATCTCATCAAAAGTATTAAACCATCCGTGTACTTAGCTCTATGTTTAGTTGTTTTGAGATTGGTTGCAGGTTCATTTTCATCTTTGTTCTGGTCTAATAGTCAAGCTTGAAATGTTTCATGTTCTCCTCATTGTTTTATATAAACATACAGATATACAGCGGCATTATGCTATTCTTTAGACCTCACTCAATGGTGTTCAAGTAGTAAAAGTCCATATCGGTTAAAAAAAATTGCAGTAATTTAAGCAAAGCCTACACTTTCAAATAAGGACATACATCTTTCGTCACATACTGTTTTTTGCCTACTATATACTAGGGAAGTATGCGATTTCAGATGCAGCCCATATGTCACATGACAGTGACAACATGGCAAATGTAATATGTCCGGATTACATTCATATTATATAGAACATACTATGAAAATTCGGAGCACTTAGTATATATAATACTACAAATATAGTGAGAATAGTTCAGTAGTATGCTATTGCAAGCATGGCCAACTTCAGACTTTTAACCAATTAAAACACAGCAGCTACAGAGATAACCAATCAGGTTTTATTTTGAATAGAGTGTCATATTAGTGACAGAACTTTGCCTCTTTATACACAAATCAACCAATGAAGAAAAAAAAATTAAAACAGAGAAAAACAAAAGTTATTTTTAAAAAATGTGCATGTATAAAACCACGCTGGGCGACCATCAGACCAGGACCATGCTGGTCTGTGATTGGCACACAGACACAGGAAGGCCCGCCTCATATTTGGCTATGAATAGAAAGAGTTACCAGTAGAAAAGACAGCAATGCAAACTCAAAGTTTCACTGACATCCATAACATTAACACACAGTGATCTCCAGACGTTCTTGACAGCTGGACAGGTGGATGTGTGTCGTTGGGATTGTGGGGCTTCACAAGATTAGATCGTGGTGGGGTGAAAGCTGTGAACATTTTGATCGAAATATTAAACCTCCAGCACCAACAGCTTGTTTTTTTGTACAAAAAATGTTAAACAATCATCATGTCTTAATACCTGAATTTCACATACTAATCGTAGTCTTGCAACTGTAAGTTCAGCATGTAAGCGTTTGATTAACGTTATTCAAGTCCATATTCCAATCAGACACTAATGATTGCCGAGGTTTTGTGAGTATTTATCGTGACGTGTTAGAGCCAGTCTCGCAGACACAAATCCTGAACTAGTAGATCAAAGATTTTCTATTGTTATCATATATTTTGACAAATTAAATAAAACAAATGCATTACAATTGGCTTCTGCACAACAATTAGCTCTTTGTTTAGTTGTTTTGAGACTGGTTGCAGGTTCATTTTCATAAATGAATCATAAATGATTAATTTTCCCTATTGTTACTATGCAAACATTTTATTTTATGTCCACATACAGATGTGCAATGGCATGTTGGTATTCTTTAGACCTCATTAAATGGTGTTCCAGTAATAAATGTCAATATCAGTAATAAAAAAAAAAAAGTTGGTTGTCAAAGGTTAAATGTATTTATTTTCAGGTTGTTTGACAGGGACAATGCACATCAGCAGTACATAAATGTACAATGTGCCAGAATTAACCACAAGGCTCTTTTACATGTGAAGTCCCTGGACTGATGGTAAAATCGTCACCCTAAAAAAATTAAAAATAGATGACCGATAATCGGTTTGACAACTGATAATCGGTTTGCTCACCAAAAATCGGATTGGTTTGACTGCCGATTATCGGTTGTTAAACCGATTATTAGTCATCAAACCGATTATCGGCCTGTAACTATCACTCAGTGTCCTAGAGACTGGCTCTTACCATAGTAATTTAAATCAAATGTGTGCTGTGATGTGTCAGAAATTCTTCAAGGTCCTATATAATAATAATAAGGCCGAGGCTGTGATGGTATAAGTAACGTGTTTTGTGTGTTTGTGCAATTGTCAGTGTCATATAGCAATTTAAGTGCAGGGAGAGGAGAATACGTCCCCCACGAAGGAAGAACTATCAGTGAGTGAAACACTTGCAGATGCATGAAAACAAGCCAATATACACACTCTCACACACTGTTAGACGTGATCATACAATATTCAAGCTACAGGTACTGTTGCACAGGTGTGACATTACAATCTCAGACTGAAGTACAACCACCCCGTATGGGTCTCAAGATTTCCCTCACCTGCCCAAAATGTCCCACAGGCGTCTTGAATGTGCTCTTGTACATATGCTCGAGTGTCGTTTTCTCACATAAAAAAAAAACCATCACCATGGATTCGAAACACATGATTTGTGATCAAATAGGAAGCGTTATTTGATGTCACGTTTCAGTGTTACGTCAGCTTTACCCTCAGCCATATGTTTATAAATGGAGGTGGGTATAATTATTCTTGGTTACTGTAGATATAAAAAGGAAAATTTGGGGACCTGCGCACAAGCCGTCCCAGATTCGATATAGTACATTTGCACGTTTGGATATTTAAAATGATATGTGTTAAGACAAGTAATGTCATTTCAGCATTTTGCTAACATCTTGTGCTACATCTGCGAGTAACACTGACATCACACACACCACATGACATGTCACATACATTCTGAGCATGTCAACCACAGAGTCTGTTGTTGATAGCTTGTTATTGCTAATTCATGCATTTCTAGTCATTTTGCCTTTATGAATGAAATGTAGTCTAACATAACACATCATATAAAAGAAAATAACCCAGGAAAAAGTGATAGTAATTATGAAATCGTACTATTTAAAGGCTTTCAGCTTGAATATCTTTGTTAGACACACTATTTTTCTTCCCAAACCATTAAGTTTACATTGCATGTGTTAACCACAGCGATAATGTCCCAATCCCCTAATCACACAAGTTCCCCATCACCATCCGTCTCGAGCATGACTGTCCATCAGGCCTGTTTGTGCAAGTGGAGAACGAGAAAGACTAACCTTTCAAAACAATTCACCAATGATCGTGACACACTAAACGCTGTGCATTCAGCATTTCTCCAGGTTAAACAGATAGAAAAAAAAAATGTAAATGATGTCCAGGTGGATATCGATAGCATGTGTGTGTTTATTTTTTACTACAATAGCATGGTTAAAAAGCATGACAAACAAAAAAAAGTCAAGTTGATATTTACACCGATAACTGCACAGCTAAATAGATAATATCCTTCACTACGAATATTATGATCACCAATTTCCTTCCATTCAGAGCTGCTGATATATTATTGATTATTACTAATGATTACTAAAGATTTTGTACAGAGCAGAGGAGAGGCTAGTCCTCTGGTTCTATGCATGCGCTCCCTCACAGCAAACCTTCAGTGTTTTTAATGTGCTGTGTTCGTGTTTCGGGCTCCCTGCTCCAAACGGAGGTGCCGACACATGCTCTCGCCAGCAGAGGGAGTCGGAGTGTGTGTGTGTGTGTGCGTCTAGGCTGGGGTCACAAGGGCACCGTAGACATACAATTGCACACATATGCGCAAGCACACACACACACACACAAAATACTCGCTCTGGTCGAGCTCTGTTTCTAGCACCAGGGAAATGGAAGGCACCGCACAACTCTGGATCACTGACCTTGGTGACAGAAGAGCATTTCGAGTACGGACTCTACTTCTGCCATGCAACTCTCATTTCTGCTCCCTTTTCTCCCTCTCGCTTGACTTGCACAATCCCTCCATGACCCCAACTGTGTTCTTTTCCTCTCCCGTGTTTTTGTCATGCTTTTTTCTGTTTTTTTTTTGCTCCCATGTTTGCAGTCCGAGAGTATTATTGTGCAGGAAACACATCTGAAACATAGTGTCTTTACAAAAAAAAGATTTAGGTCATAATTCCATAGAACAACAATCCTAAACATATCAATAATAACATGTTCTTAAAAAAGTTTTTTCTTCGGTGTATGTGTACACTCAAGCCCCGCCCTCATTGACCCCGCCCCTAGCCCAAGCCCCTCCCACAACCAATTCCATTTTTTTCTACATTGATCTTTTTCAGTGTTTTTTTTTTTTGTGGTTTTTTTTTGGAAAAGAAAGTTCTGAGTCCGTGGAATGAGAGGCACTCTCATGGGGAAACAAGGAAGAAAGGGATCAAAGGAAAAGGGGCGAGATGGAAAGAAAGGAGGAGGGGGTCAGGTAGAGACGGGGCGAGGTTGGAGAGATGGAGAAGGGTAAACGGATGGATGTTAGGCGTAGAATTCTTCCTGCTTGTCCGGTTTCTGGTAGGTGACGGTGGCTTGTTTGGGCTCATCCAATGTGTAGCTGCCTTCATCTTTCTTTTTCATCCGGTAGACGAGTAACATTACGAGGAACGCAGCGAAGAGCGCTCCGACTACACCTCCGACAATCACCGCTGGAGACAGAACAAGAGACGCTGATTACTTACAGCACTTCAAATTCACATCATTATGAACACTTCAGCAACCATTACTTCTCTCCCACCATCAATAAATGTGCAAGTGTCATCTCTGGGTCAATGACAAATAAGAGTGTTCAAGATAATGAGAGCGGATTTAAGGCCCTGTCCACACGGAGACGCGTTTAGCTGTATACGTATACATTTTGTACCGTATCAGCGTTTCGTCCACACGGATCCGGCGTTTTAGAAGCATGAATCCGATATTTTTCGAAACCGGGTCCCAAAGTGGATAAATCTGAAAACGATCATCTTCCGTTTTCGTGTGTACAGCGAATCCGTATATTTTCTGAAACGGTGATGTCATCACACTACGTCCAGCACGGTGAAAGAGTTTAGGGATACAACTACGGGCACTGGGCATGCGCACATCAATATCGCGTCATTTAATTAACGTATCTGCATTATTGTAAGGGTATGTTTAGGGTTGGGGTAGGTGTAGGCATTAATAAAACACATCTGTTAAGTAGCAAATGTATTTATTGTTATTTTATCGTGAGATTTTGCCTCACCTCCGACCACTGCTATACCCCTTCTAGCCACAACTCTTCTTCTCCGTTTTTAGTGTATTTCTGTGGCAGAATTACAGCGCCACACACTGGCCTGGCATGCAAACTACATCGTTTTTAGTCCGTTTCGGTAATCTCGTGTGGACGCAGATATTTCTTGAAACGAGGGGGAGAAAAGATCGGATTGGGAAAGCGCTGGCTTCGTGTGGACGGGGCCTAAATCACTTTTCAAATCAAGTTCTTTAAAATGTCATCTTTTGTGTCACTTTTGATCAATTTAATGCATCTTTGCAGCAAAGATGCAGCAAAAGTGACAGTAAAACACATTTAAATTGATCCTGTTCTGTCTGGTAACTTTTTATTCACAATATTAATATGTATGACAATTTAAAAACAAATTAGAATGCATGTTTTATTTAATTTGTTTAAAAAAGGCAGAAATAAATGGTAATTCAAACGATACAAATTTTATAAAAATTCTAATATTTTATTTATTAGTCCAGGATCCTAAAAAATATTAAGCATATTCAGGAATGGGTTTTCAACAATGATAATAATCAGAAATGTATCTTAAACAACAAATCATCATTTCAGAATGTAGGAATGATGAAGACTGGAGGAATGATGCTGAAAATTCAGCAGGATGGATGGATGGGTTTCATTAATATTATTAAACCAAACACATTGTGCAATAAAAAAAACAAATCAACAGAAAGACATAGAAATAGAGATATAGACAAACAAACACAAAACACATTTAATAAAGGCAGGGAGAGTTTTATCTCCCTCTAAAACTAAAGCTTAACTGCGAGAGCCCAAGATACAGTGTATGAGCTAAATCCAAACTAATTTCACGCTATAGCCTGCGACTCCTACGTCTTTACCTATGACCAGGAAGTCTGCAAATACAAAGGCAAACAGTCCTCCAATCAGAATGGCTGAGGAGAAAGAGACAGCATATCAGATGACAGAGAGAAACGAGAGGGGAGAGAGAGACAGAGGCGCAGCTAAACAAACAGAGGAGAAGGTGAATGTGAACAAGGAAGAGAGACAAAGAGCAGAAGACCGTGTTCTCCAGAGAGAGAGAGAGAGAGAGAGAGAGAAAGAGAGAGAGAGAGAGAGAGAGAGAGAGAGAGAGAGAGAGAGAGAGAGAGAGGCTCTTGATTGAGAAGCATAAGAGCAAAGCTGATCTTAAAGGGACAGTACACCAAAAATAAGTGAATCAGTGTAAATAATTATTGGGTGAACTGTACCTTTAAAAACCTCATACATCAAACAAAACACTATTGATTTTGCTCACATGATTAAAAGATTTGTGAAATGCTATTTCATGCTTAAACCTTGAAAATAATACAATAATGATATTGAAAGTATAGGGTCAGTCAGATTTTAAAATAAGAAATAAATTATTATTTTATTCAGCAAGTATATATTAAATTAATCAAAAGTAACAGTAAAAAGACATGTATAATATAAAAGATTTCTATTTCAAATAAATGCCTATTTATCAAAGACTGTATCACTGAAATGTATCACGGTTTGCACAAAAATATTGAGCATCATAACTGCTTTCAACATTATAATAAGAAATGTTTCTTGATTTCTGAAGGATCATGAGACACTGAAGACTGGAGTAATGGTGCTGAAAATTCAGTTTCAATCACAGAAATAAATTACACTTTTCAATATATTTAAATAGTTTGCCTATATAATATCTTACAATTTACTGTATTTTTTATTAAAATAAATATTGCAGCTTCGGTTTAGCATAAGAGACTTCTTTCAAAAACTCACTGCCCCTTGACTTTTGCATGTTTTTGCCAATAATAATTTTCCACTATAGAGTTTTTTTTAGTTCAGTGGGATTATTCATTTGCATCGTATTTAAATAATCTTATAAGCAACAGGGAGACAGACAAAAATATGTACAGGAAAAAATAGAAAATTAAAGATATATACAAGACAAAAAGACAGACAGGTCAACAGACAGAAGCCAAAAAAAGTCTGGAGAGACTGAACTGTGTTGTGGTGTGTTTGAGCGTGTCTGGTCTCTCACCTATCAAAACTTCCTTCCTCTCGAGGATGTTCTTCTGTGGAAGTTGAGCGGCTGAGCTTCCGGCAGCATCTACGGTGTTTCCAGACAGATCTGCTTCTCCTGCCGCTCTGCCTCGCCCGAGCTCGTTGCCGTTGCCGTGGCGAACTTCAGTCTCGCGGATTTCAAAATCACCACTTGGACCTGGTCCTGCAACTTCATTATTTACAGTTTCATCTGTTGTTTGTGTCTAAATGAGGAAGAAGGGGAAAAAAAATAAAAAAATAATAACCCTTCACATTTGCACAATAGATCATGTGCAGCTGAAAAGAACATTTCCAGAGAAGCAGAAAAACTGCTGACCAACCGTTCTGTAGAACTTCTTGGTTTGTAAATAGTTTTTAAATCAGGTGAGAGTAGAACTAGCAAAATCTTCTGATGAAAGTGTGATTTTGATGCAATATGCACGAATGGCATTCATTCACAGGTGACATCATATGTACAAATACAATTCATTATTGTCCAAAAACTTTTGAGGACCACTGTATTTGGGCTCAATATGAATGAGAGCATGCTTACAGAGCACGAGTACAATGTAAACAGCAATAATGGAATAGGGATGGACAATATATTGGTACAATATCAGTAATTGAGCAACATTATTTATATTATTAGTGGCATACCTGTATTCCATAATTTTTTATATCGGTCCAGCCTTACATGGAATATTATATTTTTATTTATTTAAGATATATAGATAATATACCATTTTAATATCTAATATCTATTTGTATTGGTGTATCCTAACATGGAATTATTTATTTATTTATTTATTTATACAACACTGATACCAATTTAAAGGGTTACTTCAGCGATTAGCATATGGCTTTGTATCAGTAGAAACCCTGGAGTATATTCAAATTATTGTGCTTTCCCCCCTCATATCCCCCTGAGACAAGAGATTTATGCATTTTATTTCTGGAAAAATTCCTCCTATGATGCAAATTGACGATTTTTGCATCATAGGAGGAATGTTTGCCCAAAGGCTAAAGACTACAGCCAGCAGAGGGAGCCATTTCCGCATGTTTTGAACCCGCGCATGGGGGATGGGAGATTACACTCAGCTTGCAGGGAGAGCTCAGCTCAGCTACAGGCACTCATTTAAACGGAGCTATGGTGAGCAATGTAAGTCTTTTAACTTCTCAAATTAATTTCTATGAAAGTTAAGCTTGCAAAGGCATGAACTGAAACACGCCAGACTGAACTCGCGTTGCGAATGTATGCCGCGAGTGTAGTCGCGATTACCTCAGCTCTCATCACTCGTGCAGTTAGTGCTCAGTGCTGTGATACTCACTCATTATATTGAACACACACGTTCAGTTTTTAATTGTAGTGTCTCTAACTCAGTCACAGTAATCAAGTTGGTGGTGTTGGGAATGGCCTCACGGGGCAGCGAAGCATTCTGGGAATTGTAGTCTTTCATCCCCATGGGACAAAAATACATTTTCTGTCTTTTCTCAGTCTAGAAGACACCAAATTCAAAAATAATTTCACATTTCTACTGCATTGATGACCCAGTTTAAATACAGATTCATCTTCCCAGCGCTGAAGTACCCCTTTAATATCTGCAATTTATTAAAAATATTCACAGGCTTATCTGTTTTGGCCAGAATTGTCATATTGATGCATGCATAGAACGAACGAACTAACTAACTAACTAACTAACCAACTAACTATTTGTGTGTATCCTTGTAAAGAACTTACTAACTAACTATTTGAGCATCCTTTTAGGGAACTAACTAACTAACTAACTAAATAAATATTTATTTGTGCATCATTTTAGGGAACTCACTAACTAGCTAACTAACTAACTAAATAAATAAATAAATAAATAAATAAATATTTGTGTATCCTTGCATATAACTAACTAACTAACTAACTAACTAACTAACTAACTAACTAACTAACTAACTAACTAACTAACTAACTATTTGTGTATCCTTGCATAGAACTAACTAACTAACTAACTAACTAACTAACTAACTAACTAACTAACTAACTAACTAACTATTTGTGTATCCTTGCATAGAACTAACTAACTAACTAACTAACTAACTAACTAACTAACTAACTAACTAACTAACCAACTAACTAACTAACCAACTAACTATTTGTGTATCCTTGCAAAGAACTTACTAACTAACTATTTGAGCATCCTTTTAGGGAACTAACTAACTAACAAACTAAATAAATAAATATTTATTTGTGCATCATTTTAGGGAACTCACTAACTAGCTAACTAACTAACTAACTAAATAAATAAATAAATAAATAAATAAATAAATAAATAAATATTTGTGTATCCTTGCATATAACTAACTAACTAACTAACTAACTAACTAACTAACTAACTAACTAACTAACTAACTAACTAACTAACTAACTAACTATTTGTGTATCCTTGCATAGAACTAACTAACTAACTAACTAACTATGCATCCTTTTAGGGAACTAACTAACCAACTAACTAACCAACCAACCAACCAACTACATAAATAACTATTTGCGCATCCTTTTAGGGAACTAACTAACCAGCTAACCAGCTAACCAACCAACCAACCAACCAACCAACCAACCAACCAACCAACCAACTTCACCCTGCTCACCCTGTGGTCTGTGTGGGTCCTAACACCCCAGTATAGCGATGGGGACACTGTACTGTCAAAGAGCACCGTCTTTTGGATGAGACGTTAAACCGAGGTCCTGACTCTCTGTGGTCGTTAAAAATCACAGGATGTCCTTCGATTAAGAGTAGGGGTGTAACCCTGGCATCCTGGCCAAATATGCCCAATGCCCGCTGTCCATCATGGCCTCCTAATAATCCCCATATAATGATTGGCTTAATCACCCGGTCTTCTGTCCACCAATCAGCTGGTGTGTGGTGAGCGTTCTGGCGTAATATGGCTGCCGTCGCATCATCCAGGTGGTGCTGCACATTGGTGGTGGTTCAGGAGATCCCCCCCTTCTATATGTAAAGCGCTTTGGGTGCCTAGAAAAGCGCTATATAAATGTAAAATGATTTTTATAATATAACTAACTAACTAACTAACTAACTAACTAACTAACTAACTAACTAACTAACTAACTAACCAATTATTTGTGCATCTTGCATGGAACTAACTAACTAACTAACTAACTAACTATTTCGAGTTCAAACCCAAATATCCCACCTGTGTAGTGGAGCTGATCAGCGAGCGTGTGCTGCTCTCAGTCGGGGCAGCTCGGCTCGGGGTGGTCTGCGGTTGCCGGGGCCGTGCGGGGGCGGGGCTTGGAGTGGTCGGGACAGGACGGGCTCGGGTCGGTTTAGCAGTGGTGGATGTAACAGTCGTGGGTGTAACCTCAGTGGTTGTGATGTCATCTGTCGTCGTCTCTGGTGTGCTGGTTGTCTCGAACATCATTGTTTCTGTAGTGATGAACAGATCGTCCTCCTCCTCCAGATCACTAGTGGCCGTTGTACTCTCACCCAGAGTGGTGGATGAGTCCACAAACACTGCAGGAACATCAGTCAGCCGGGGTGCAACCGTAGCCTTCGACCGCTCTTCTTCTCGCTCTTTGTCAGAATCCAATGTTACCGATTCGGGTTCTTTTTCCTGCTCCGTCGTCGTTCTCATTTCCTCCTCCACAATCTCCATCTCCAGATTGCCGTCTTTGTCTCCATCTTGTCCCAGGCCGCTCTCTCGCTCCACCTCAGGTGGAGGTGGGCTACTCGGCTCTGCGGCGGGAGAGGCGGAGGGGGCGGGGCCAGTGGCCTGTGTGGTGGAAAGTGGGAGGGGCTCCTCTGTAATGACAGCCACACCTGCTGCAGTCGGACGCACGTCCATATCTGGAACTGAAAGCGTAGGGAAAGAGCTATGAAAACACTGTGAAGGAGATCAATACTCACAGCCATTTTAGATCGTGTTAATGTGTCATATGATACCTAGCACAAGGCTTCAAAGCAACCTTTAGATTGGTCAGCCCTGGAATGTGAACATCCCCATGGCAACACATGAATAAAATATCAATAACCTTGGTAAGAAATACACAAGCACACACACTAGACACAAAGAACAAAGCAAACAGCGCTGCAAACACAAACTCTCCTCATAAAGCACACACACACACACACACACAGATGGTGGTTCTTTAACTACAGGCACTTCTATGTCCCAAGGGTTGATTTTTATTAAAGCAAACTGATTTCAGCAGATAAAACAGATGAAGGCCACATTACAAACTTTGCCTTCAGTTATTTTTTGCTGCTTTTCAAATGCTTTTTATGTGTAGATTTTATTGTTTTTTACCCTTGACCCTTGACGTCTTATCTCAACTTATGAAAATCCATCATAACAATACTAAAACAAACTATGTTAATATAAACAAACAAATAAATAAATAATAATAATAAGTTTAATTTATATAGGATGCTTTACAAGTAGTATCAGAATAATTCACAGAAAGTCAATTCACGGTCATAAGTCATTCCACGTAGTTAATAATTATTAGAAGGATTGTAGACATGTGTAAATATGTTTGTTTCATTTATATTATCATTTTTTTACATACATTCCTTTTCAGCTACAGCAACATCTCTCATTTAAAGTTGATGTACCAAAATAACTGAAATGAGAAATAATAAAACAAAAACAATAAAAATGACAAAAAAATTAAAATATCAAACCAAAACAAAATATTAAACCTTTGAATGATATTAAAATAACAAGAAAGTCTCCTGAGATATATTTCTGTCCACTGTTAAATAAAGTTAATGGTCAAGTTAAATAAAGAGTCAAAAGTGTGTTTGAAGAGAGTTTACTTTCTAAAAGTGCACAGCGCAAACACACACAAACTAGCGGACATTGGCTGTCTACACCCAGATTCCTGCTTAATTAACTGATCTTATTTACTGCAATCTGATTACTGAGGATCAGATAATTACACACACACACACACACACGTTGGTATATGTGGGACTCGTATATCGCATATTTACGGGGACTTTCCATAGACATAATTATTTTTATACTGTATAAACTGTACATTCTATAAACTTCACACACTAATATATGAATAAGTGCTTTTTATATACAAGAAAAGGTCCTATTTTACTGTCAGTCTGTGGGTTTCAGCTTAGCAAACGCTAAAATAACTATGAAGTTGTGGGAGGAGTGTGTGTGTGTGTGTGTGTGTGTGTCAGAGAGAGAGAGAGAGAGAGAGAGATGAAGATGAGGAAAGGCGTTGAGTTGTGAGAATTACAGCAGCTGGTGAGGGGATTGGAAGTCTGGGATGGACTTTTAAACAAGGCAGCTGTGACCTCTTAATGAGTGATTCACACGTCACACACACACTAAAGTGACACACAGACAAACACAACACATATCAAACTCACAGCCAGAGCCAGATCCAGAGAAGAAGTCCTCATCGTCGTATAATTCATCTCCGGAGCTCTCGAGGTCGCTCGGTCGAGATGTGCGGCGCTGAGCCTTAAAACAGATAACAATACAAATTTAGAAACGGTTGTGACGTCACCGGAAGTGGAATGATTATTATTTCAAAACCAATATAATATTCACAGTGTGTGTGTGTGTGTTCGTTCATGTGTAAGTGTGAAGGGGTCTAGCGTGGGGAGCAGTTTCATCGAGAGGCCTGTTGCTAGGGGCAACACTTGCCTTTAACCCAATTTCTTAAATAGGGATGAAAATTCAGCAGAAAAAGACTCTAGAATGTCCTCAGACCCAACGGGTCACATAAATTAGATAATCACACACAAAAACTACAGTACAAGAAATTTGAATAGGGTATGTGTAATGCTTAACAAATTCCATGATATATCCATTATATTTTAATACAAACAGTTCCATTAAAAAAAAAGTTTTAGAGGCTGTTTTGGCAAGAAACATACTTCAAGACCTTTGGGCTACTAGAATAAGTTAAGTTGCAATGTTCAAAACTCATTATTTTCCCCATATTCTCTATTGTTGCAGCTCCTCTCCTCCCAGTCTGTCAGTAACGCTCTGTGTACTTCCTGTCTTTGTGAAGCCCCTCCTTTTAAAAAGCACACTGTGCTCTGATTGGTCGGCTGGACCAGCCTGCGGTGATTGGTGCGTGTTTGGGAAATGTCCCGCCTCTTACCATAACTGCAAGGTTCAACCCACTACCAACTAACTCAACCAGGCCATTATTCATACTAATTATTTAAATGAATATTGTGACGTGTTCGCTCCCGGAGGAAAACTGAAGACTACAGTGGAGTAAAAGCGCTACACCCCTTCTCTGTATTACTCTTTTCTCTTATGGTCTCTTTCCTTCCCCCCACTCTCATGATTGGTTGACCTCGCTCTATTCCGGCAACACCCCATAAATACTTAAACCCATAAACCGACCCCATGCCCTCCTTATAACCCCCTATAAACACACACACACAGGCCCAAAATGCTGTCAGTCATCAGCATGCACCTAAGCTTAAGTGCATCACACACAAACAGACACACAGTTATGATTGCGCACAGTTCTGTATCTGGTTTAATTACATATGCACATAATGTGTGTTTCTGTAAGCATGTGTCATTCACTCTGCTCATGTAAAATGATGGGCCCTATTTTAACGATCTAAGCCCACTTTCGCTAGTTTAACGACGGGCAAAATGGTTGGGGTGGCCTGCGCATGGTCCAAACGGGATGCCCCTAGTCTCCTAATAAACCATGGGTGTGTTTGGGGCGTAACGTGCAATAAACCAATCAGAGTCTCATCTCCCCTTCAAAAGCCACATGGCGGATTCTCCATTCCCATGGAGGAATTTGCAGGTGGAAAGACTGAACGCTTCTCTAGTGAGGAAGCGGACCTGCTCGTGCTCGAGGTTAAAGCATACGAGCAGATCATCAATGGGACAAGCCGGATTCCCCCAAAGCTGCCTGAAAATATGACATGTAGGCATTTTTATATTTATGTACACAATAATAATATTTAACATTTTAATCCTTTAATTTTTTGTGTGTGTCCTTGTTTATATTACATTGTGGGGACCAAATGTCCCCATAAGGATAGTAAAACCTGAGATCACCTACATTGTGGGGACCAGCCAGCGGTCGCCACTTTTCAAAAGGCTTATAAATCATACAGGATGAGTTTGTTGAGAAAGTAAAAATGCAGAATGTTTCCTGTGATGGGTAGGTTTAGGGGCAGGGGCAGTGTGTGTGTGTGTGTGTGTGTGTGTGTGTGTGTGTGTGATGAGTAGGTTTAGGGGCAGTGTGTGTGTGTGTGTGTGTGTGTGTGTGTGTTTTTGGGTAGGTTTAGGGGCAGGGGCAGTGTGTGTGTGTGTGCGTGTGTCTGTGTGTGTTGGGTAGGTTCAGGGGCAGTGTGTGTGTTTGTGTTTGCGTGTTGGGTAGGTTTAGGGCCAGGGGCAGTGTGTGTGTGTGTTGGGTAGGCTTAGGGGCAGTGTGTGTGTGTGTGTGTGTGTGTGTGTGTGTGTGTGTGTTGGGTAGGTTTAGGGGCAGTGTGTGTGTGTGTGTGTGTGTGTGTGTGTGTGTGTGTGTGTGTGTGTGTGTGTGTGTGTGTGTGTTGGGTAGGTTTAGGGGCAGTGTGTGTGTGTGTGTGTGTGTGTGTGTGTGTGTGTTGGGTAGGTTTAGGGGCAGGAGTAGTGTAGGGGGATAGAATATACAGTTTGTACGGTATAAAAACCGAGACGGGGGCCATTTCTTTTGTTCTCATTCTCTCCTGTTTTTGTTAGTAGTGAAGGAAGGTAAGCGTGTTGTTGTTTATTTGTATTTATTCTGTGCAGGTTATTTCGATCCCATCCCACTAGTTAGTAATCTTTTGTTAGTTGTTTTGGCCACACCGCTCTTGTACGTGCTTCCCTTGTGTTTCTGTTGGGACTGTGTTTAGTTTGTTCCGTGTTTTCACTCATTTATTGTAAATAAATCTCTGTAAATCTTATATTGTGTAGTGAGTGCTGGGACTGAGAACGTTTAAACCTTTTTTGTTGCTTTTGAATATTCTTTAAAACGTTACTTCTCTTTTCCCCGTAGAAATCTAAAATGCGACCGTAACATCTATGGAGAGTCCCCACAAAGATAGTGAACCAGACGCGTGCATGCGTGAGTGCGTGTGTGTGTTGTGCTCCCGCCCATAGTCACATATGACTAAAGAGTATCTATTTCAGTTCCTCAAAATAGCAACGCGCCAGCAATGCGTCTGAACACACCTGGTCTTCAGACCAGACGCCCATGGGCCAACAGATGGCGCGAGTGCATTTGCTCACTGAATAGTGGTTCAAATTAAATGGATTCATTAAATGTTTGATTCATAGTTCATTGATTCATTGCAATATTCCTGCCAATCAGAAATGCATTCGTCTGAACACTTGAACACACTGAAATCATCACGATATTCATGATGCATAATGTTATTTTGCCAGCAGAATCATTGACTATATCAGCTAGAGCTAGTACACGAGCAAACTCAAGTGATTCCAATTACTATTCTAGCCATTTTTATCAACTAAAGCGGTTCTAAACGGTGCTATGGATTCGTGCTGATCTTTTTTTAAACACAAAGTGCATGTGAACACCAGGGAATCATTTCCAACTGTGCCTCAATCTGAACTGCTATTAACCACAGGCCATTCACCAAATGCAATCAAGTCTAATGCGATTTCCTCTCCAACCTGTACAACACTGAGAAATACATGCAGCAGACGCACCGCAGCTCCTTCCCAAATCCTTGCAAAATCTGCTGCTGGAGAAGCAAGATTCAGCCAGTATGCATATTTGGAAAGATTGTGTGTTTGTGGACGTCTGCGTATCCTCCCCTGTAATGGTGGGGTTGGTTTGTGGTGCAATTTGGTCTACGATATGATTAAGGGGTAGAACTGGCCTGCACAGCAAGGGTTCTTTCACAGTTTGTGTGTGTGTGTGTGTGTGTGTGTGTGTGTGTGTTTGCGTAGAGATAGAGAGGGGGTGTGGGTAAAGGCGTTTTAGAGTCTAATGTAAATATAACATCCATCTGTCTGCCAGCACAGAACGATAAAGAAACCAGACTCGGGCTGCGTGATTATGAATGATCAGTTTCCTTTGATATTATAATTATGATTATTCATTTTGATTAATAGAATTTGCACTATAATACTTATTTTGTGTATGAGAGAAATGGGTACATCTGTAAGTGTCCAAATGAACATTAGCCCTGAATAATTAAACTCTAATTATAAAAAACTTTATTTATAATATTTTTAAAAATATAAGTTTACGCTACTTAAGTTTTTTAAGCTATTTATTTAAGCTATTTATTGGAAACATTATATTCAAATAACAAATATATACTTTAGGTAATAGGAATGTAATAACAAAAGGTATAAACGTGTAGCCTGGTATCTCTCTAGATGAACAGCTGTGAGGACGACAATAGATTGAGAGAGTGTGTGAATGAATATATGAGAGAGAGAGAGAGAGAGAGAGAGAGAGAGAGAGAGAGAGAGAGAGAGAGAGAGAGAGAGAGAGAGAGAGATCACCGTGTAAGTAAAGTTAAGAGGTGAGTTGGTCACTGGGTAATGACCTCATTATAAGAGTTAAACACACGTATGTGGATGAACACACGTCTGTATAATCTACATATGCCATTTAAATACTCATAAATACACATTACAGCACCTCCACCTAAAACATCTGACCCTCAACTCAAGTTTAAACTTTGTCTCTTGAAATGTTATATACGTGTATGAAGTGGACAGCTGTTTCAGAGGGACAATCCTTAATCCAACCAGCAAGTGATCCCATAATCCCACGGGATTAGGACCATGTCGGATGCCCATATGGGTAAGACGCCGGTGTGTCAGTATAAGAGCTCCTCCATTACACACAAGTATTAAGCATTTAAAATGCTGTGACAAAATCTGACCCTGGTTTAGTCAACATATAGCGGGGTATATAACCACAATCAACATTTTCAACAAATTCAACATTAAATTTAAACTCAGCAATAGCCCTCTTCTGAAATGTGACATATTTGAGAGTAAAATAGGATATTCAATGAGAAACAAATGTAGGCTGGAGTGTAGTTTTATTATTCTGGAATTGATTAGATGGTGGAAAGTGACAGGAGTTGGCAGGAGAGAGGTTGAAAAATAAAGGTTGGGAAAAAGATAAATAAATAAATGGAAAGAACGGACACACACACACACAGAATCTGAATAACTTCTAATATAAACATATACTAAATATTATATATATATATATATATATATATATATATATATATATATATATATATATATATATATATATATATATATATATATATATATATATATATATATATATATATATATATATATCTATCTATCTATCTATCTATCTCTCACACACACACATACATATATACACACACATATACATATATACACACACATATACATATACACACACACACACACACACACACTCAATACAATAAATATATAATAAAAATAATACAATATATACAATAAATATTGGAACATAATGTATGTATCAATATTTATTTGAATATATACACACATATTTAGTGTTGTCAAATCAATTAAATTGCAATTAATAAATATATATTTGTTAATTTGTATGGTTTTATTGTGAACCAAAATTCACATTTTAAATAATTTTGGCATTGAATATGGATGCTAATATTTATATTTTAGCATCCATATTATTAATTATATACTCAATTCCAAAATAATTTAAACTGTGAAAATTTTTGATCACAATAATACCATTTAAATTAAAAAATGTTACATTAAATGAAAGAAATTCCCCTCATTTTTGATGTAAGCTTCTATGTTACAAGAGAAGTGTAATCTTTGTAATGAACAAAGATGAGGAGTTAAGGCAGTTTTGGGTTGGGTTGTCCAAGTGTGATGTTGGCAAAGTGTCTAGAAAGCTTTCCGCTGAGAAGTTGCCATGGAAACACTTTCACGGTATATTATCCGAGTCATGACCGTTCTTCCCACACGACAGCCAGCCCAAAACACCCGAAATCACTGCCGTCTGGGATAACAAACTGGGTAAAAACTGGGTAAACTCGCCACAGCATGTGCGTAACATGACGGCTTTCACATGGACTCGTGATAAAGCGAAGATCGACTGGTTTAAGTGCGCAGTGCTTGTGAAGTTTCAAGGATAGTATTTTGTGTGTGTGTGTGTGTGTGTGTGTGTGTGTGTGTGTGTGTGTGTGTGTGTGTGTGTGTATGTGAATGAACTCTCTCTCCTCACAGGCAGATGGGGCTTCCTGCAGATCATAACTTCTCTTGTGTTTCTAAGAAACTTTTCAAAAGAGCTAAAAAATGCGGCCAGGGGCTAGGGAATGGCCTGCCTTTGTGCGTATGTGGGTGTGCATGTAAGGGCGAGTGTGTGTGGCCCGTCTTTGTGATTATGAGCAATCCTCCCCCCTTCCCAGAATCCCCTGCTGTTCTCAGTGAGTGTGTGTTTGAACTTCTGTGTGTGCCCGGAGATCCTCATTTCCCATATCTTCGGGGACAATCTCAATTTTGCTGCACAAATAAAAAGGAAGGATAAGGTACACAGAAATGAGGGAACATGGGCAACGGCAGGCTTTCTGGAACAGCAGTCGCTGGAAGTGCAATTGGGGCAATTCTGAACTATTACGGAGAGTTGTTGCTCAGTAACTGCATACCTGACTGGAGTACAGAAGTGGATGAGAAACACTGTGGAAATCTGGTCCGGTGTCAAGTATTTAATAGCATCTGCTGCCACTGACGACACCACAGATTCATGCTTTCCAATAAAGGAGTGTGCGTTTTGTGTCATGAGATCATGACATGACATGCTTTTATGTTCATGGCCCAACATGTCTTTAAAAGGTGTGATGTAAGTAAAGCAAACAGACAACGGTTTTGTTTTCCAAGGTAAACGGCACGTCCAGGCACATACTCAAGTATGTGATTAAAATGCTTACGCTTGCACACCTACACAGTTGATACACACCCCATTGTATTTCCTGTGTGTGTACAGGTGTGTACATGCATTTCCTCGTCCTTCATCTATGGATTTTTAGGCAAGGTGAAATGGAGGGATCTACCGTTCGATACATTTTGAAAGGAATCCCTTTTATTCAGCAAGGACGCACTAAAGTGTCAAATGTAACAGTAAAAAGTAGGTTTATAAGTGGTAAACATTGCTCTTTGTCATTATTCATGAAAGAATCCTGAAAAAAATGGTAAATGGACTGGATTTATATAGCGCTTTTAACAGACCCTATGGCCATCCAAATCGCTTTACATTTTTTCCTCACATTCATACACCGACGGCGATGTTAGCGATGTAGGGCACCATCCAGCTCGTCGGGAGCAGCTGGGGTTAGGTGTCTTGCTCATGGACACCTCGAAAGCTGGAACCGGGGATCGAACCACCAACCTTTCGGTTTGTAGACACAATCTACATGAACCACTGAGCCACTGCCGCCCCTTAAAAAAATATGCATCAAGGTTCCACAACAATATTAACTCATTCCCACCATTGAAAGAATTTTCCATCATTCATGAGACTGGCTGGCCAGATCATATACTTCCCTACTATATAGGCTAGTAGGCGGAAAAAAAGTATGTGACGAATGAAGTAGGCCATGTCTGAAATTCACAGCACTAAAAAAGCACCCGAATGATCTATTACTTCTGGTGAGATTCTGAAGTGTGCATACGATGGACACTTAAATCATCTTTGACATTAGGATATGTACCGAAAACTTTTAAGTTGGCTATAATTAAACCACTTATTAAAAAAACGCAACTTGATCCTAAAGAATTAGTCAATTACAGGCCAATCTCGAATCTACCGTTTCTATCAAAAATACTAGAAAAGGCCGTGTCTTCACAATTATGTTCTTTTTTAGAAAGAAACGGTATATGTGAGGATTTCCAGTCAGGATTTAGACCGTATCATAGTACTGAGACTGCTCTAATTAGAGTTACAAATGATTTACTCTTATCATCTGATCGTGGTTGTATCTCTCTATTAGTGTTACTCGATCTTAGCGCTACATTTGATACTATCGATCACAATATTCTTCTGAATAGAATCGAAAATTATGTTGGCGTTAGTGGAACTGCTTTGGCATGGTTTAAATCGTACTTATCTGACCGTTATCAGTTTGTAGCAGTAAATGAAGAGATGTCACACCGATCACAAGTTCAGTATGGGGTACCGCAAGGCTCAGTGTTAGGACCGTTGCTTTTCACCCTGTATCTGCTCCACTGGGAGATATCATTAGGAAACATGGCGTTAGTTTTCATTGTTATGCTGACGATACTCAGCTCTATATTTCCTCACGCCCGGATGAAACCTACCAGTTCACAAGATTAACAGAATGCATAGCTGATATAAAAAATTGGATGAATAGTAATTTTCTGCAACTTAATTCAGATAAAACTGAATGTTTAATTATTGGACAGAAAAGCTCCACAAGTAGTAACCGAGAATACTGTCTAACACTTGATGACTGCTCTGTCAAGCCCTCGTCGTCAGTGAGGAACCTGGGTGTGCTCTTTGATACCAATCTTTCATTTGAAAGCCACGTTTCTAGCATCTGTAAAACCGCATTCTATCATCTTAAAAATATATCTAAATTACGGCACATGCTTTCAATGCAAAATGCTGAACAGTTAGTACATGCGTTCATGAGCTCAAGGCTAGATTATTGTAATGCTCTACTGGGTGGTTGCCCTGCTCGCTTAATAAACAAACTCCAGCTAGTCCAAAATGCAGCAGCTAGAGTTCTTACTAGAACCAGGAAGTATGATCATATTAGTCCAGTTCTGTCAACACTGCACTGGCTCCCTATTAAACATCGCATACATTTTAAAATCTTGCTTATTACTTACAAAGCACTAAATAGTTTAGCTCCCCGGTACTTAAGCGAGCTCTTAACGCATTATACCCCATCACGTCGATTGCGGTCTCAAAACTCTGGCCAGTTGATAATACCTAGAATATCTAAATCAACTGCAGGCGGTCGATCATTTTCCTATTTAGCTCCTAAATTGTGGAATAGTCTTCCTAGCATTGTTCGGGAAGCAGACACACTCTGTCAGTTTAAATCTAGACTAAAAACACATCTCTTTACTATGGCATACACATAGAACATTTTTAACTTTCATTATTCAGATCAATTGACTGATTGTTAGGCTGCATTAACTAGGTCAGCCGGAACCGGGAACACTTCCCATAACACCTGATGTACTCGTTACATCATAAAAAGAGTGAAATCTACGCTAATGTTAGTCTCTCTGTTTATCCCGAGGTTTATCCCGGATCTGGGCCCTGTCCGGATCGGATGGTGGACCTGCCTGGACATGACCAACGCATCCTGGAGTGTCTGCTGAGCCGTGTCAAATGGTGTCTCCTCCGAATTTGCCTCACTGGCACGACATGCTCAAAACCCGTCTTCGGCGCAATAATTCCGATCTTTCATGTATTCATACTCTTGTGTAATTGACGCCCCATCCTAAATAAATCTGTCTCTTCCGTGATACCCTGAAAATTTTGAATAATCCGATCTAATATGATTTCCGACCTGTAAGGTTGCCAGAATAATAATCTTACACGGTGTGTTAATAGGCCAGAGGAGAACTGGCACCCCGACTGAGTCTGGTTTCTCCCAAGGTTTATTTTTCTCCATCATGCCCCGATGGAGTTTTGGTTCCTTGCCACTGTCGCCTTTGGCTTGGCTTGCTCAGTTGGGGACACTAAAAATATGATTAAAGTTATTCAACTTATTATACAAATAAAATATATGAATTAGGTCTTATTTAATTCTATAAACTATAATACTAATCTGCCAACATTGTCGCTATATGATAAATTAAAATAAGCTGATAACATCACTGTTTTCTCCAGTACGACTGTACAGCCAAATCTAATTTTGTCGCAATATTATCCTGTTTGACACTGTGAAGCTGCTTTGACACAATCGTGATTGTAAAAGCGCTATATAAATAAAGTTGATTGATTGATTGATTAAAGGGTTAGTTCACCCAAAAATGTAATTTCTTTCATTAATGACTCCCCCTAATGTCGTTCCACACCCGTAAGACCTCCGTTCATCTTCAGAACACAGTTTAAGATATTTTAGGTTTGGTCCGAGGACTTTCTGTCCTTTGAATGTAAGTGTATGCCCACTTGCTGTCCCAGTCCAGAAGGTAATGAAAACATCATCAAAGTAGTCCATATGTGGCATCAGTTGGTTAGTTTGACTCTTTTGAAGCGTCGACAATATATTTTGGTCCAAAAATAACAAAAGCTATGACTTTATTCAGCATTGTCTGGTCCTCAATGAATTGTCCTCAAATAAAGATTCAAACGGTCGTGAATCAGCAGATTGAGTCGTGATTCGTATCGCCAATGTCACGTGATTTCAGCAGTTTGCCAGTGTGATACGCAATCCGAATCATGATTCATGACCTTTTGATTCTTTATGTAAGGAACACGGAAGAGAAGACAATGCTGAATAGTCGTATTTTTTGTTATTTTGGGACCAAAATGTATTGTCGACGCTTCAAAAGAGTCAAACTAACCCACTGATGTCACATATGGACTACTTTGAGGATGTTTTCATTACCTTCTGGACGTGGACAGCAAGTGGGCATACACTTACATTCAAAGGACAGAAAGGCCTCGGACTAAACCTAAAATATCTTAAACTGTGTTCTGAAGATGAACGGAGGTCTTACGGGTGTGGAACGACATTAGGGGGAGTCATTAATGAAAGAAATTTCATTTTTGGGTGAACTAACCCTTTAAGTGTCCCATGAGGACACAGGAGAGGGTTTATGAATGACAGTCAAGAAACGCAACTGACCCAGCTAATTCACATGATAAAGACAACATGGCAAATGTAGTACATCGAGATAACATTCATACTATATAGAACATCCATCCATCATCTATCTATCTACGCTATTCATCCAAGTGGTTAATTCATGCTAACAACATGCAAATTATTGTCAACAATGCATGTTGTTAAAATGATTCATGTTTATAACATGCTAATTTAATGCTAGCATTGTGCAGATCCATGCTAGCAAAACATCCTAATTCATGCTAGCAACATGCAAATTAATATTAACAATGTATTTAAACATGTTAGAAATTGTAAAACATCCTAATTCATGCTAGCAATGTGTTAAAAAAATGTTAGCAAAATGCTAATTTATGTTAGAAACATACTAAGAATGGGCTAAAACATCCATCCGTCCATCTATCGACTGTACGGTCTTCAAAATGGTCAAACTTTAACCTTTAAAACTACTTTTTTTTTACTTATTCAAACTTTCTGGTCATGCTCTCTCAAACCAATTTTAAAGTTCGTCTAAAACCTTTTGAGTTCTTTTAACCAATCTAGTTCTAGGCTCTGTTCTTTCTTTTCATATATTGTATGTTCAGATCTTCATACAACACAATATCCTGGGGCAATGACATTTTTGTGAAAATGTTAAAAAATGCTGATTAAGACAATGATTTTGCAGTGTTGAAAGGGCAAAAAATAAGTGGATGTCATTTAAAATCCCGTTTGTTTCACCACCACAGGTTATGTTACGTGTCATTTAGTGACATCCAGTACAGTAATTGCAGGGACTATCCTGCTTGAGTAACTTGGGGTTACGAGTCTTACTTAAGGTCTCAGTAATGACAGGGCATCTGTCTAACGCTCCATTTCAGAATCCGTGAGCTTTGGGTTGCCAGCCCACACCATTAACCTCTACTCAACCATCATGTGATGTGCGTGTCTGTGCATGTGCATTATAAATGAAAGTCACATTGGCTTCAGAATAAGACTCATCTGACCAGAATTCAGATCAGGGTCATTATCACGCCCATTAAAAAACATCAGGTTAAAGCAGGAATGCAGCTGCTGGACACACACTCCTTCCTTTTCCACACCGTTAGATGAAAATGAACTATGTGGAATGTGTTTATTTAAAGGAGTGCAAACATGCAGCGAATGGACTGTTCTTTCTCAACATTTTCTGGCTCTCTCCAACTACAGATCTCCAGACTAAACGGCCCCGAAACAAAACATTCAAATCCATTTATTGCAACAACAAAAAAACTGTTGTAAATATGTTGGTAATATTAGCAAGTCTCAAAACAGATATTTCACGAGTTTGTGCGCCCATATCTTAGTGAAAGTGGTAAACAGATTTGGCTTGCTGTCTGCTATAGAAGGGCTCGGAGAGGATATTCTACCCGAGCGCCGATTGCCCCCCATAACAGGCAAATTGAATGAATAAGTCATTTATATAGCGCTTTCATATGTACTACTGTACACCCAAAGCGCTTTACACTCGTGTCAGGGATCTCTCCTCATCCACCACCCGTGTGGTGTACAAAATTGTACAAAAGGAGGAACAGGGGAGGAGGAGGAGGAGGAGGGAGGCTTTAGGAACTAAAAAGGGGAAGAGGTAAGCTGCTGGTTTTATACCTTGGTATCAATTGAAAGATTAGATGGGCGTACTCCTCCCGAAATAACGTTTATTAACTACACTTAGTTTTTGGGCTCTACTAGAACAGGTTTTCATGCTTGAATGCTCAAAACAACCCTTATCCTCCATTGTTGCAGCTCCTCTCTTCCCAGTCTGTCAGTAACGCTCTGTTTAGTTCCTGTCTCTATGAAGCCCCTCCTTTCCTTCATTCATTGCTCTTATGGGTCAGCTGGACCAATGTGGTGTGATTGGTCAACCACTTTGAGCATATTTGGGAAATGTTTTGTCAGGCAATCACCAGACCAAGCTCAAGCGTTTAAGATTGAACATTGGTCTGAGGATTCTGCTCTGTATTTTCTACTTCACAAGAGGCGTGATTAACAAGCATAGTTTAAATGACTCCGTACGCAAATGGATCGTCCTTCAACAAATCAGACCAACCATCCATTGTTTCTCTAGCTGTCATCGTGTTAAACCCATCAATAGTGTGCCAGGTGGATAAGCCGGTGTGTGATTGGTCCCTGCTAAACTGTAACAGAAGCAGAAATAAATTTACAAGTTTCCAGACTGAGTTGCCGGGCGAAATCAAATCATCGGCAGATCGGGCTGGGTTTACCCAGTCTAGAAAATGTAACCATAACTGTGAGTTACAACAAACTACTAACCAGAGCTTGACATTAACACCCATCAACCAGCCAAATGTGTGTGTATTTCAGCAGAGGAGTGTAACGCAGTCATACTACTAGCCACTTTGGCAGGTTGAATTTTAGATATAATATATACATTTTAATTTAATGTAGTCTTTTAAAAAGGCATTTGAAAAAAACTACGTGCAATGTAGTGTTGTCAAAAATATAGTCGATACATATCAATACTGAAATATCTCTCTCTCTCTAACAACAAATGACACACAATCCCGCCTTTCCTCACACACTCACTTCATTTGCTCCGGATAAATACTGTTGCGGTTACAGGGCTTGAATTTCGTCATGAGATTCGGCATAATTAGACTCATTCCTGCAGATTTTGAGCTGGTAATGCCGGTCTTGGCGAGTATTCACATAAACACAGTCAGTTCTGTTTTAAGTGACCGTAAACAGTTGAGAAAGAATGTGTAATAGTAAAATGGATCCGTGCGTCAAGTCTTAAAGTGACAGCAGCCTAATATTCCTGCTGCCAAATTATGAGATAATACAAAAAATATCTCTATGGATTTTTCCCCATGGTATCAATGTCAAAATTGTGGCCAATGGAAATGGTGAGTGGCTAGTAACTTTGGAAAAACTCGAGCCACAGTGACTGCTGAGCAAAAAAGTAAATGTCAAGCCCTGGTACTAACTAACTCAACCAGGCCTTGCCACATTATTTAGGCTATGCCTTGAGAGGGAACTATTAAAATGATTATTAATGTAACTATTAAAATACAATTGACGTGTTCGTTCCTGGAAGAAAACTCAAGACTACAATGGAGGCGTTTCAAGGGGGTTCAGAAACAGTGACACTGATATTATAGAGAAGAACTCCCACTGGAGGGACTTTGTAACTTTGCAAAGCTTTTTCATGCTCAAACAGCAACATAACACACTAAAAGAGATGAACAAATAATAATAAAGCATAACTCATGTTACTCATGATTTGGAGATCATATATCAGTTCTTTACCCAAAATAATGTTTTCCAGTCTGAAGCTCAGCTGTAGTGACCCCCCCCCCCCTCCCCTCTGTAATCGGTTTTCTAGGTTGTGTCAAATGTCCTGCTCTGTGTACCATCCCACAAAGCTCTTTAGTAACTGTGTTTAATGCTCTCTCTCTCTCTCCCCCAGTGTGCTCTACCTCCAGCAGGTGATTCTGTTGTAATCTTTCATCCCTACACTTGTGGATTAGCAGCAGTGTAATCTGCTTTCCAGCACATCTGCCCGAGCGGACGCACATCTCACTTAACTCATATCGATCAATATCACTTTCCATGCACAACATGATAAGTGAGGAGATTAGCAGGAAGGAATGGAGAGGAAAATAGATTGACTGAGGCAGCTGATTCCGGTCTTTCCTCTCTCCGTCTCTCACTCCACCTGCTTTTGCAAATGCACGAAAATGACAGGCAGCTATTTAACACGTTTGCACATTTAACATGTATCCATTTGTTCCCGCTCAAAGGTTTATCTGGGTTATCCTGAAAATCACTGCGTTGGAATAACCGTGTACAGTGTGACAGTCGCATTCCTCCAAACACAGCTGCTCTTATTACCTGATGTGTCAAAATATAATCATACCTGGGGTTATTGCAATTAGATACAAATGAGTGATATTCTGAAAGACATTTTCCTTACATAAATTAGATGCAGACACTGCATGAGCACGACAATATGCCGTATACACTAAATGACAGACAGACATTTTTTTAGATTATCTGCAATACCCTTTTTCTTCAAAAAAAAAAAAAGAAATAAATACTTCAGATACTTATTCAGAAATGACACATACAATTGATCAAAATTGACAGTAAAAGCATATCAAATGTTACAAAAGAGATCAATTTACAATGAATGTTTTATTCATAATTTTTTGAATGTATCGTTTCAGGATCTTGGTTATAATAATATTATGTTATAATGTTATAATAAAGAAATGAGCATGAAATCATATTTGAATGATTTCTGAAGGATCATATGACATTGAAGACTGTGTGAGTAATGATGCTGAAAATTCAGCTTTGATATATAAAATATATGACACTATAAAGCAGTCTTTTAAAATCGTATCAATATTTGAAAATTTGACAGTATTTTTGATCAAATAAATGCACCCTTGATGACTTTTTCCATCAACCAATAGCCATAACCACTAGTATATATACACCAATAAAAAGGGTTACTAGAAAAGCGAGAGGGCATAAGTTATTCATTTATTAACTAAATATCAGCTCTGTGCATTAGGTTGAATATAATGTCAACACTTGCAACTGTCTATTTTGTTAATAGTATTCATCAAACACCAATATTGATAAGAAAAAAATCCCTATTCCTGACTGGATCACTTCAGTGACTTTACAGATATAGTTCACCCAAAAATGAAAATTACCCCATGATTTACTCCCCCTCCAGCAATTCCTAGGTGTATACGACTTTCTTCTTTCAGACGAGTTAGATTTAAAAAAATAAATAGTTATTTTAGTTTATAATGTTTTAGATATGGCCTTTATTAACCCTCTGGAGCCATATGGATTACTTTCATGATGGATTGATGCCCTTTTTTGGGGTTCAAAATCTTAGGTACCATTCATTTCCTGTTATAAAGTTGGGGAGTGTCAGGTTATGTTTTAATATTTGTTTGGCTGACAGAAGCAGGTTATATACACCTATGGCTTGAGGGTGAGTAAATCATTTTTGGGGCAAACTATCCCTTTAATAAGCCTCTGCAACCAAATGTGAACAAAAGTTAACCCTAAAATGAAAAAATGTAAAGTTAATTTTAATAACAAGCTTCCCTCTTCTTTCTTTTTTTGCTGTGCTATTGGATTTTTTTAATTTAATTTTCATATCAATTTTGCTGGTCAGCGGAGTTGGTCGAGACTTCTTGATTTTATTTTTGCTCTACTAAGGAACTGACTCGTTTATTCCACTGACAGTCAAGTTGTGACTGCTGGAGGACCTTCGTTTTGCTCCAGTCACAGCAATATCTGCTGTACTATCATTCAGTGTGTGTGGGAATGACAGCGTAGAGCTGATCTTGGCCTAAGCCCTTGACTCGGAGGCCAAACATTGGGGGAGGTGTGAGCGCGAGCCTTTGAGTCAGAATCCATCAGCTCTATGATATCTGTAGTGAAGCTGGCATCCAGCAGATTGTTGATAATGCAGGCCGTGGCCTTCTACTGTCTGTCAGAAACTGTTGGATCAGGCTACTGAACATCATATGCCATTTAAAGGGATAGTTCACCCAAGATTTTTTTTCCATACTAGTGAAGTCAATGGGGTCCATCAACTGTGCGATTACTCATATTCTTCAAAATATCTTCTTTTGTGTTCAACAGAAGAAAGAAATTCATACAGGTTTGGAACAACATGGGAGTGAGTAAAGGATGACAATTTTCCTTTTTGGGTCTAATATCCCTTCAAATTTGATAAATCATGAAGATAGCACTATTTGGCATGTTTCACTGCGTCATCAGAAATAAAACACACACAATTACCCAATATGCTTACAAAATCTTTTAATAATATTTTAATAAAGGTTGTTGAATCTCAAAAAATGTTAATTGTATTAACTCAAAATTTTAATTTCAATTAACTCAAAATGTTAAGGCAACCAGGCAACATTTTTTCTAAATAATTATTTACAGTGTAACTGAAAGAGACAATGACGCTGTTTTTCATGTTTAATAATGTAAAGCTGCTTGCTTTTAAGTAATCAATGGTATAAAGTGCTATATAATTATGATGTGACTTTGTTGGAGTGCCAAATTGCAGAGCTTATATTTGTTGTTCTTATAAAATACTGTTTATTTTGCCATTTAAAAAAAAAAACATGCAGCGATCTAAACGCCGCTCTCAGCAAACACCAGTAAACTGACCAGCACAAACCTTAGTAAATGACCTTGCATGGTTGATTTAAATACTCTCCTCCCACAAATGTTGCATCTGAAAGGGGAACTCCTTTGTTTGGCTATCCCCAGACCAAGCTCAATTTTAAAATTGCTCCTTTTCATCGCTAATTTATCACTGCGCATCTTTAATAAATCCTGACAGTAGTTTAACACCAAAAGAGGGTTTGTGCTGGCAGAAGCTGATAGTAAATATGACCACGAATCGATTGGAGAAGCCCGGAGTGAAGTCTGTCATTTCACCAGAAGATGGAGTTATGACATTCTGATTTAAAATGACAAAGTTTTTTTTGACAAAAATTTAAACATGCATTGAAGAATTGTTCACAATAAGATCAATAACATACTTAGAAAATAGACACAGTGATTTTTCATTTAATTTAAGGCATTAAGGCATTACTTTTTTATTTAATTAATATAATTTAAATTAATAATAAAATCTCCTTTGTGTTTTATGAAAAAAAAGACAACATTAAGGTTTGGAATGACATGAGAGAGTAAATGAGACCGTGAACTATCCATCCACCTATGTATTAATTACGCCAACCTTCCACTAGGCATGCAATGGAGACGTGTGCACAATAATACAATATTTATTTGCAAAAAGGCGACAAAAAAAATAGAGTTTAAAAAACGTCAAGGGTTTCTTTTTATATCTTCACTGTTCATTTGTGTAATATCACAGCTCTTGTGCAGAACTGAAAGATCTCAGTGTTATTTACAGGGTCTCTCTCTTAGTCATTCTCCACACTTGACAGAAGTCTGCATTTCATCAGCCGTGTGTGTGTGTGTGTGTGTGTGTGTGTGTGTGTGTGTGAGATACTCAGAGCCTGGCTGAGCAGCACACAATATCTTCAGCCAACATTCTGACATTTCATATTTTTAAAACGTCACAATCATGTCTCCGGTACAGACTATTATGCTTGTTTTTTGTCAAGAATGGATGAATACAAAGTAAAGCATTCTCTCTCCAGTCACAAAAACAACCTACACTGGTTATTCAATAAAGTGTGCAATGATACTGTGCATTACATCATCCCGCATTGAGAAGTCAATGAAAAGCTTGAGGAGACTAAAGATAGTAAAATGAATATTCTCTGTACGCCAACCAAGGTCACAGCTAATGGAAACCAAGGGCTGATATTGAAAAGAATTTGCTATCTGTATAAAAGTATTCAGTGATTTTAGCATTACAAATGAGACCCTAAATGGACCAAACTGCAGGACAATATAGTCTAGAGAATTGGTCAGTCCGTCAATCAAGAAGAAAGACCTAGTTCATGTCTTCATCCACCTGGAAGACATCTTTCAGTAAAGATTTGATCAGAGCAACAAGCCTGAATTTAGATTTGACGAGCCTCTTAACGGCACTGTAGGAAGACGTTCTGGTTGAGTTGCAAAGACGCTGTGTTCATTTGCACATCAATGTGCACAAAGCTCTCGAACGACTCTTTGAGCTTCAAAAACGTCAACTGTTGAGTGGTTAATCTTCAGTAGAGGTTATACCGAAGGTGAGCCTGACCTTTTGTGCACGTGTTTGCGCATACAGGCTGAGAAACAAAGAAATTGCAAATGGATTTAAGCGCTGCACGGTGTGAAATCCTCAGAGATGTGCGCAGACGCTTTACTTTATGCGTGTGCTGTCACGCACATTGGTGTCTTTTTGGCTGTAGGCTGATTTTTTTCTCTCTGGCTCTTATCTGGGAGTGTTTACTTGGTATAAATAAATCCCTTAAATAAAATGTGTGAGAATAATAAATATTTTACAACTATTAAAGTCTTTTGGCTATGCATTTTGGTCATATTATATGACATACATCCACTGGAACTAAAAACCTCTAGGGAATCATCCATTCAGATTTTATAAGTTTGATGATATATGGACAAACAAACTGAATTTAGTCACTAATACCGTTTGCATATACTCTGCAGTACACACTCCATGGGAAATGACTACTAAATAATGTAAAGTCCTTCTCGGCAGGAAATCCCCTCAGCATTATTCCTCCGAGTCCAGTCTTCAGTGTCACATGACCCTTCAGAAATCCTTCTGATATGATGATTCAATGCTCAAGAAACATTTCTGATTGTTATCAATGTTAAAGACAGTTGTGCTGCTTCATCTTTTTGTGGAAACCTTTTTTTAATAAAAAGAATGATCAAAAGAACAGTATTTGTTTGAAATAGCCTTTACTGTTTATTTTGATCATGCTTTCTTATTTACTAAAAATAAATAGTAAAAATAAATAGTAAATAGTGATTTAATTCCCATTGGTTTTTGTGGTTTAAATCAGTGTGACGACAGCACTCATTTTACATTTTTAGGATGTTTTGGGTTTTTCTCATGTGGTTTCTGTAACTCAGAGACACAAACATAAGCTGCGAAGCATCAGAAAGTTTTAAATCCAGTCGCTGTCTTTCCAGCTGAGCCGCTCTCATTAATTTTGCGGTCTGGCTGCGATCCAGATCCTGCATTCTACATGGTTTTGTTTAAGCAGTTTAAGCTTGTGTCAGTTAATTAAGATTTGACATATGAGGTTGTGCCTTCATTGAACTCATTTATTATATTACGCAATTTTAATAGTGACGGCACTTTCTGGAGTCACAGAAGCTGTGTGAACGCAGTCATACACAACACACACACACACACACACACACACCTTCTAAAGATCAGCTACAGCTACAGTGTCCAACAGTTCACGCCCAATTATTTTAGCGGCACTGGTTACAGAATTTTTTTTGCCATGTCGTGTGAGATGCTACAAAACACAAGAGGCACAAGCTAGGGCATGTGTGTTTATACTGTAAAACCAGTGCTTGACATTAACACCCACCAAACGGCTAAATGTGTGTGTATTTCAGCAGAAGTGTTTAACGCAGTCACTCCTTCTAGCCACTTTGGCAGGTTGAATTTTATATATAATATATACCTTTTTTTTATTGTAGTCTTTTCCATTCATTTCTACCAAAGAGATTTTTAAAACAAAGTCTTTGTTAAAGCATCATATGAACCAAGCTAATCAGCTACGGGTGAATGACAGCATTACAAGCTTTAATCTGAAGCGTACAAGCTTTAATCTGAAGCAAAGTAGTATTTGAAAATGTAATAAACATACAAAGGTACAAGACTGCGTACCTGGTGGCTTTACTGATGGAAAGAACTAGTTGAAGAAAAAGTTGTTGCCTTCATTTTTTTTTTAAATAAGTACAATCAACTTGAAATGAGTTCAATCTAGTATAACTTACAAAAAAATGTACACAAAATTGCTTAACTTATTTTGATGCGTTAAAGCAATGTAAAAACATGTTGTCATAACTTATTGAGCACTAAGCAATGTGAACAGCATAACAGACTATAAACAATATATTATTTTTTTTGTAAAATATGCACATACAGTATATTTAAATATTTTGAGAGCATAGGAGATCAACTTGATTACGTCTTTCACAGGGCTTCATGGGAGTGGGCGGAGCTAAAGAGCTATTTTGGCACATTTTGATTGTGGCAACGCTCTGATTGGTGGAACTTTCTGTACAGCCTTATGGGTAATGTAGTCTTCACCATGAATTCTGCTATTAAACACGATTATCTTAAGAATAAGCTGAAATAACGTGGGCTGACGGCTTTAGCCGAAGCAAATACCTTAGATTAACAACCTCAGCTGTGTTTCCATTGCCCTTCAATTTGCATCAAAAACTCAAATTATGTCACAAAATGTCAACTTTGTCAAAAAATTCCCATGCACCGCAAAAAGGTTTTTACGCTCACATGATGTGGTTTTTCAGGCAATTCTAAAAACACATATTCCACAAAACTCTAATGGAAACTTTTTTTGCATTTACAGGTCAGCTGGCAATGACATAAGTCACATGATCATTCTTTAAAGATGGCATGGTATGTTCATCCAGAAATTCTGACACCGCTTACTTTTACCTCCCAGAAAAACCTCATACGTGGCCACATCCAAGTATAAAAGCCTTTCCTTGCCATTAATGCTTGGGTAACACACCTACGTCTTCTTCGATTACAAATAATGGCTAGTGCGGTGACTGCGATATACGTAAACCTACCAACATCCGTCTCCATTAATTTTTTGGAATGAATAATCGCGAGAGAGCAAAAAAAATTACAGTTTAGTCACATAACATCCCACGCCATCATTTCACAATAGTTTTTTTTTAATCGACATTTAGAAAATATCGCAAAAGTTTTACGCAAATCTCTAATGGAAAGCCAGGCTACAGTAGGTCTGTCTTTACAGGTTTATACGTTATCATTAAAAATGTCCCTATTGAGAAAATGAGTGGAGTTTTAAACCCAGACCCCGTCTGTTCCCAGTCGAATGGTAAAATGCTTCTGATGTTCTTCATTTGTAAGCCGCTTTGGATTAAAAGCATCTGCTAAATGCCTAACTGTAAATGTATATGTAAACAAATGTCATTTATTCACAAAGACATCTCATTAAACGCACGAACGCGTGCTCTCAAATGAATGAAAGCACTTAGTTGTATGATGCAGTTCATCATCTGTCTACATAACAAACACAAATCTCGGTGATTAATGGCCTGCACATCGCATCTGACAAGGGTTATCTAAGTATTCCTCGTTCCCAATTAACTCTAGGCTGCTTTTATCATTGTATAGACACTCGTCTGGCGCTCGCCTCGCCCCACCCTTAACGACATTCCAGAATCCCCCTGAGCACGAGGCCACGCCCACTTTCACTCGTTAACCCAATTACACTCATGGTTTTACTATCTCCACGGAAACGCGTCACCACCCCTACCCTTTCCCCAAGCAATAGGCCATGAGAACATCTGCAGAGCAAACAAACAGGCAGGGAAGGAGGAGGAAAAGGAAGGACATGCGCATAAACACGTTTTCTCCGGGCAAGGGCTGTCCTGTTTGGCTACAATAGCCATATTCATATTTATAGAGCGGCTTGGTGAGGCATCTTAAAACTCATTGTGGCTTTGGAACGCCTCCTACCAATGCTCTCTAATTTCGGGTCTTATTATAGCATGGCGCACACACGCAAGCACATAAATTTGGGACAGAAAAAAGCTCGTCATCTTGAGGAGAAAAATAACATTCAATCAAGCTGCGGGTTTTTCTGTGATACCCGATAGCAAACTGCCATTTGCACATATAAAACCATATCCGTAAAAGAATTACAACACTACAGCCTGTTATAAACCCATAAATGTCCACATATCCAGTTGTAAAACATAGTTTATAGTAGTGTCTCTCTCTCTCTCTCTTTCTTCCTGTGTGTGTCTCTCTCTCTCTTTCTCTCTCAGGTATGGAGTGATTTCCCCTCCCCCACCAGACTGCTGGAGCCGCATCTTAATTAGCGAGGGAGGCCGAGAAAGAGAGAGAGAGACAGAACGAAAAGAGCAAGCAGGGAAAGAGAAAAGGGTGAATGACAGAATGAGAGGGGCAAAGAAAAGGGAGCGACCAGAGATACGGCTGTGACGGAGATGTGCTCTGCCGTTGTCATGGCGACAGGAACAGGTAGAGGAGCAGTCTCCTGGGAAAGAGCAGCGAGCCCCGATAGTCTCCACCTTTCGTTTCCACCTCTCTCAGCTATTCATCCCTCTCTCTCTGCTCTCTTTCTGTGGCTGTATGAGCGCTGATCCCAAAATGGGTTTCTACAGTACTATGTTAGAGCTTGTAATAGTAAATCACAGCTTGTTCATCTAATTACCTCACAGATCAAGGAGTGAAGGGAATATTGCGGGTTCAATAAGGGCGGATGACCGAATGAGAGGCAAGCATTGGTGGCATAATGATGATTACTACAAACATTATTTTGACTCAGTCCTCTTTTGTAAAAAAAAAAAAAAAAAGTATATATTTAATATATATTTATAAATAACTAAAACAATGTGTGTCTGTCTGTCTGTCTGTCTGTCTGTCTGTCTGTGAGTGTGTACACTCTAAAAAATGCTGGGTTGTTTTAACCCAATGTTGGGTCAAATATGGACTAACCCAGCAATTGGGTTGTTTTAATCCCACGGTTGGGTTAAATATTTGCTTAAGACAACCGAATCGCTGGGTTAAAACAACCCAACTGCTGGGTTAGTCCATATTTTTTTACTCAGAATTTTTTAGAGTGTATATATATATATATAAAAAAAACTGTATTTGACAGCATTAATATATATATTAGTGCTGTCAAATCAATTAATCGCAATCAACATAAGTTTGTCAATGTGCGTGTATTTATAAAATTAATACATCTAAAATGCATACTCTCTAAAAAATGCTGGGTTGTTTTAACCCAATGTTGGGTCAAATATGGACTAACCCAGCAATTGGGTTGTTTTAACCAAGCGATTGGGTTGTTTTAGTCATGCGGTTGGGTTAAATATTTGCTTAAGACAACCCAATCACTGGGTTAAAACAACCCAAATGCTGGGTTAGTCCATATTTGACCCAACATTGGGTTGTTTTTTACTCTAATTTTTTAGAGTGTACACACAAACAGCAGGATTTTTAAAGCAGAAATGTAAAGCTTACATTTTTATAGAAACACATTAATTATGCTGTAAAACTATTTTTTGTGTTATCTTTGTTCTCATCATTTTTATGGTCTTTTTAAGGTTTTAGGCTTTATATTTGTATGACAACAAAGACTTTACACAGGAAAGGTAAGCAAACAATTATTTTCAGAATAAAATCATATTGTTTGAGTCTCATCTCATGGCTATACTATTGAAGAGTATATCATTTTATGGCTCTGCACCATTCACTTCCATTGTGCCCCACAGTAACTCAGCTTTTTGCTTAAGGAATGAGTCAAACATTTTTTTGTGGTAATCAACATAATATATTTCTTCAAATGAAACCTTGAGGATTTTTCCCAACTGAATGAATGAACGAGACGCACATGACAATGATTTGACCCAGATTTCACCTACGTGCATCCATCATCTTCAGGTTATCGTGCAGGAGGCGGCTGACGGATGTGAGGAGGTCAAAGGGAGGTGAGGGAGTGTGCTGTGGCTCATTTAGTTTATGTGAAGCAGGTGGGCTGATAAGGTGAACCTCTTCGACTGACACCTCGAAATTAAACGCTTTCACGCCAGAAACAGGGCCATTTGGTGGACCTGATAATGTTTTTTCTGTAGCGACACTCCGTCTGTAAGCCTTGGGAAATGCTCTTATTATGTCAGCATGGAATTACCACAATTCCATGTTTGTTGCAAGACTGTGGCTAAGACTGAGATTTGCTTTGAGAAATTTCAAGCGGTCAGGTGTTACCACAAACAATTAGACTGATGTCTGAGAAGAAACATACACTGTCAAAATACGATCAAATTTATATGCAAAACTTGTTTTACAGAACTGACAAGCTTCTGTGCTCTTTGTGTAGGAAAGCGTCACATTTGTGGCTGTTCACACAGAGCGTGTTTTTGCATTTTGCAAAGGTCAAGAGACAAGTTTAAGCTGAACTTGAGCACAGTGTTTTTAGAGCGCCGTGTCGTGTGAGATGCTACAAAACACAAGAGGCACAAGCTAGGGCATGTGTGTTTATACTGTAAAACCAGTGCTTGACATTAACACCCACCAAACGGCTAAATGTGTGTATTTCAGCAGAAGTGTTTAACGCAGTCACTCCTTCTAGCCACTTTGGCGGGATGAATTTTATATATAATATGTACCTTTTTTTATTGTAGTCTTTTAAAAAGGCATCTGAAATAAACTAAGTGCAATGTAGTGTTGTCAAAAATATTGTACAAAATCGACATATACAGATACATATCGATACTGAAATATCTGAAAAGCTTCTAATACTAATTTTTCCACAATAGACACATGATACCAGCTGTGCTTTCTCTCTTATCACTCCACAACCGAGTGACACACAAACCCGCCTCTCCTCACACTCGCTTCATCTGATGAATATTGTGGCAGTTACAGGGCTTGAATTTTGGTGTGGGATTGCACATCATTTTACTAACTTCCAGATTTTGTGCTCAAACACTCAAAGAAAGTGCACCACCTCTCAGCACTAAATGGAGTATTTTTCACTGCTTATTGCACTTAAACAGTCAAACACAGAAAATAATGTCAAAATGCCAGTCTTGGGAAGTATTCACGTAAACACAGTCAACTATGTTTTAAGTGAACGTAAACAGTTGAGAAAGAAAACGCATGTGTAACAGTACAATGGATCCGTGCATCAGGTTTTAAAGTGACAGCAGCCTAATATACCAACATGGCAGTTTTTCCCCATGGTATTGATGTCAAAATTGTGGCTTGTGAAAATGCTGAGTGGCCACTGGCTTTAGAAAATGTTAATGTCAAGACCTGCATGAATGAAAAAACAGGTTGAAAGTGAACAGCCCCTTTTAAATGTCAATTGTTGCTCCTAGACACAAAGTATATTTATATGCGGAATTATAATCGCGCTACAGCGTTTTTTGTCTTTTCACTGAAGCCAACTTTTGTCTGATTAATGTTTACATCCAAGCTTCCGTCGCATTATTGGACTAACAGACCCATACTGAAGCCATTTCAGTCAGACTAAAGTGTTTAAGTGACATTTTAAAAAGACAAATGATTGCTTTAGCTAGACTGAGATGGAATGTTAATGAAGTATATGTAAACATACATTACTGAGAATAAATCGAAAGGCTTTTCTCTCTCGCATTTGTCTCCTGAAAAAAAAAGATCTCATTTTACAGTCCCTAAAAAATTTCCAAGACACCAAAGCCTGATCAAAAGTCACAGATTTCAATATAAAGTCAGACATTGCTCATCCGATTCTTCCAAAACCAAATGATCCATGTTGTGCAACTGGATTTTGCTGGGGTGTGTCACAACTACCGACTGTTTTTGCTGAAATCTCGCCCTCCTATGCTGAAGGTCAGAGACCCGCCCTAAAGACCACCTCTGATCATTTCAAACGGGATGGAAGTTCACTTTCAGACTGTAGGGTCATTTTCTCAGCAGGGATCTGGGTCACAGGGGCTGTTAACACCCTCCCGCCGAGAGACGCATCCACACACACTGATTCCTCAGCAACTAAGATGCCGGCTTTACGGCATGCCAAAAATTGAGACGAACTTTAACACTTTTAGGAGAAACATCTGAGACTATGAGACACTTCAATGGGTCAGTTCATCATTCCTGACTTCTGTGGATCACAAAATGAGATATTTGGAAAAATGTCTCTATTTTTTGTCCATGCATTGAAAGTCAATGGGGTCCAAGTTGTTTTAGACTCTAATGACTTCTTCCATTCTGTACCGCTGCATTAGAAAGTCATACAGGTATTGAATGAAACTTGGGTGAGTAAATGACACAATTTTTGTCTGAACTCAACATTTTGGCCCCAATCCCATGTTGGTTTATTTTCCCAAGCAATGCTAATCCTCCTCACAGGCAACACAGTCTTTAAGCGTAGCATGTACCAATCAAAACTCAAAACTTTCTATCGCTTGTGCGTCTGTAAAGCAAGACCTTTCTACAGCTGAGTGAGAACGCCAGCAGCAGAAACTTCCTGTGTCAAATTGCTTCACACATTCCTCTCTACTCATTTTCTCTCGTTCCCTCCTCCTCATCTCCCTCCCTCTCTATGGTTGTCTTTGTCGTCTACAGCACAAAACACTGATTCAGTGCTGAACCCAGGAGTCCAACATGATCCTTTAAAACACACATAAACGCAGGAGCTCTCAGGAGCGGATGCGCGTCCATTAGCTCAATTCCCAGATCTAAATTAAACTCCATCTCTGGCACACAAAGCCAGAAAGGATATGACACCAACTGACCTGATCCACATGAGGCTTCCGTTTGAAGTGGCCACAAAATCTCAACCAATCACACATTATACTACAAGTGTGTTGATTCATTTTGAGTGGGCAACATGGGTCTGAAACTAACACTCAACACCAGCCAAATGTGTGAATTTGTTCGTCAACAGCTTACCGTGACTTGTAATTCAGATCATTCTGACACTTGACAAAAAAATGATTCCGTAGACACAAACAGATTTGATAAAATCTTGTTGTACTGTGTGTTTGGATCCATCTCAGGAGTAAAGTTTCCTTCAAATCTACACTTTGACCCGCTTACAATGCAAATACAACCAATGCAATTTCACTTGTTTGTTGCTAAGGGGATGATGAATTGAGAAATCAACTTTCCCTTGAGCTTTTGGTATATACAAGGTCATGGTAATATGAGAATATCCTCTAAATTTCAGAGCTAAAAACTTCCTTGTTAGTCAAAGAAAAGCTTTTATAGACACCAGGCTCAGCAAACGGTCCTGTGCTTTATATTTGCGTCACAGCGCAAAGAAACACCGCCTCTACATGGCGTCTAATCCAGTAGCCCCGCCCACCGACTCATGCAAGGCTCGAGCTGGTCAACAACAATAAACATGCAGAGGAAGGTACCAAGATATTGCGCCATTCCTGGTTGTGGAAGAACACAGTCGCTGCATAAGCTTCCTTCTGATCCTAATATGTGGAATGTGTGGTTGAACTTTAAGTTCCAGCTCACATGGAGAACACAGTGGTGTTCACTTCATTTCACTCTGGGATCGTTTGTAAACAAATCTCCGGTCGATGCTGGATTTGAATCCGACAGGAATGGTGCAACACACTTATGTGAGTAAAACGTGTTTTTAAATGTAATAGTATTGCATTGTTATAGATCGTTTAGCTTATGTGTACGTGTCTGACAGAAACATACCTTTAGCACGCTGGACTTAGACACGCATGTGCCATCGCTCACAAAGCTCTGCAGGACGACGAATCTCATTATATTCCGTTCTTAAACTGTGTTGTTGCCTCTCGAGTCTCGACTGAGCCTCTGTCGGGCTATGTGTAATATAAAAATAATAGTCCAATCAATCGTGGGTGGATGAGAAATAAATCATTGTGTTTGTTTGATAAAAGACGTTTACGAGCCCTGCGAGAGAATCATTCCGCTTGGCGCTTCTCCCTCGTGAACTGACAGGGGAGCTGAAGCTCATTAAATATGCAAATCTTATCCAATCCTAGCCGTGGGCGTTTACTTCCAAGTCTCCAGTGCGCCACGCCCACCAAAAGAGAGAGAGCCTCAAAACCAGTGTAGAAAATAGCCTATTACTTATTAGTTATGATGTTTTTGAATGTAACAACTACAAGAACATCCTTAGTTGACCTCAGACAACAGTATTTTTTTTTTAAAAGCCAGTTCATGACACCTTTAAGGGGTCATTATAATCTAGAAAGTCCTAAAGTGGACCAAAATGAGATCCATGTTCACAAGGTCATGAGTGCAAAAAAAAGTCATTTTTAGCCCACCAAAAGCATGTTTGTTTACAAATGATGGGTTACTTTTATATCTAGCATGGAAAAATAAAAATGTCAGGTAAATTCAGCATTCATCAACTACTGTGGGTAAAAAAAAAGCTTAATATTTTGGGCAACATTTACAATAATGCTCAACTATAAGACATTTTCTCCTCTTAGTTGGGTTTCAAAGAAAGAAAAAAGAAAGAATTTTTTTTTTATTTTCTCCAAAGGAAATTAGATTTTTATAAAATTATAAACCGTTAAAGACAGACTTAATGTGATCCATGTTGTTGTTAATCAATGGTATATACTTTCGTTGAAGCCATCAGCCCGCATTATTTGAACTTATTTTTTTAAATAATCAAGTTCAATAGCAGAATTCCTGGAGGGAGAAAAAAAAAACGTACCCATAACTCTTCAAAGATTTGTGTGTATTTCAAATCAAAATTTGTTATGTTGTGATTCACCTCGTAGATGGATGGCTTGGCTTATAACTCATAAACTAAGACTTAAAAAATCCCTATAGTAAAAAGATAATGGGGGAAAAAATACTTCCGGCAGCTGAAAAAGTGGACAGGCGCTGTGTTGGCATGAATTTGAGACCACCAGTAGCACCCGTGGTTTATCATTGCCTGTCAAATGTTTAAAAGAATGGCTTTGAACTTAACACAAGAGCTCAGTAGCATAGAAAGTTATAGAAAAAGACTCTAAAGAAGAGCTCTGTTATAAGGATTTCATGATGATGCATTTCCTCGGCGCAGGTAAATATACAAGTCTCTAGGTAGATCCTGTGTTCTACTGTGTTTTTTTCCAGTTTCAAACAAAACAAATAACGACAAACAAACAAAAAAATTACGTAAATAAATTTGATACAGAATTGACCCTTTTCATATTTCCGGATCGTAATGTCGTCATAGTTGGGTAAACTTTTACAGCAGTGAATGAGGGACAGTTACATTAAATAATATTTTTTTTATATTTTTTTGTCCCAATTTGCTCAAATAACAAGAAAAACTCTACAATAGTGTTTTCAACTTTCAAAATAGGGATTAAAATAAATAATTGGCAAAGGCAATTGGAAGAGAGAAATGTCATTTTTACTGTCCCTCGCAGGCGTTATTTATTTATTTAGTTATTTTTGTAATTTGATGCTAAGGTAATATAACACTAAGTATAGCGCTATAACTGTACATACATTAAAAAAATATATAGGCCTATATATATATATATATATATATAAAAACTGCAGGATTTTACGATGCTGATGACCGTTAAAACACGCGTCATTACAGTCTGTGTAAAAGGTACTTTGCTCTCTCGCGCCGTGAAAACCAATGACGTCATCCCCCCGCAGCCTGCTGCCCTCCCACACCCCCCCACACCCCACCTCAGGCGATCTCCGGCCAATATCGTCCGCCGATCGGCGACACTTTCAACACCTCCGCCTGTTACCTGCCGTAACCCATTATAATGCAGCCCAGCGGTAATTACCGGCCATGTCTGGAGCCACAGATCCCTCTTGACCTCAAAGAAAACCCTCCGTGTGGAGGGACCACCGACAGGCAAACATGAGGGACAAAAGGCTCATAATTAAACCCTAATTAGATGCGACGCGTTAATTATAGTTTATCAAGACACGCGCGCATACATACAAACAAGCTCACGCGGCCAACATAATCAGACAACCGGGGAAAAAAGCGGTTAACGGTGCGTCCATGACCCTCAACACCAAACACACACACACCTACACCCACACAAAAATGGCCAAACAAGGCAAAGGTGCAGGCTGGCCCGTATAGGTCCCAGCGCGCAGCTTTCTCCAGCCCACTTGCAGCGCTCCCCAGGCCGCCAGAGACGCGCTGTCTGCGGTCAGCCGAGAGAATGTGGGTCGCGTCCAAGATTTACAACCGAGCTACTGTCGCCTAATTAATGACCTTACCATTCACACTCTCCCATAACGATTACCGCAAACACGCACGAACATAATCCCGAATGTGAATGTTGAACATGCGCGTGTGCCCCGCGGTAAGTCGCCGTTCTCGTAACAATAGAGAGCCATTCTTACCAGTGCGGTGTGCGCCAGCAGCAGCGCGAGCGCCATCCAGCACGGGCGCTTCATGGTGCTCCGAACGCAGCAAAACACGGGGCTCGGGCTCTCGTCTCCCCGCTCCTCGTTAAGGTACTAGGTAGGAGTAAACCTTTCGTTCTCGGTATCCAACTTCAGGGCATGCGCTTTTGTAGGCACATCCGTCTGCCCGTGAACGCGTACGGCACGGTCAAATCCTCGCAAAACCACGCGAAGACCGAGGAGGAGCAGCAGCGCGCGCACGGCCTCAAGTGATTTCCTCCCCTCTGACTTCAGTGGTTGAGACTTGATGGATGTGGAAGCAGGGAAGACCAGAGCCCCTCTCTCTCTCTCTCCCTCTCTCTCCTCCGCTTATGGCGTGTGTGAGAAGAGGACGGGCATTGGGTGTTTTCTCCTCGTGCGGCTGAGGATGCCCCCTGCAGCCCAGTCAAGCATCGGCGTCTTCCCTCCCTTCTCCTCCCCTATCGCGATTCCATCAAAGCCTCCCGCATATCATTTTTATTTTGTCTACAGTAGACATATGTTTTTGATAAAACATATCGTGCTACTGTTTGGACTTCCAGTGAATCTTATAAAGGGCGTTAAAGAATCAGAATCTAAATAAGATTTATTTTTAACACACACACACACACACACACACACACACACACACACACACACACACACACACACACATTTACAGACAGACAGTCTGGTGCGCTATCTTTCTGGGGAGTCTCCATAGACGTAATGGTTTTCACGCTGTATGAACTGTTCTATCCCCCTACTCCTACTCCTAAACCTACCCATCACACTAAACTTTCTGCATTTTTACATTTCCAACATAACTCATTCTGTATGATTTATTAGCTTTTATACCCATGGGGACCTCAAGTTAGGTCCCCACAGTGACAGGAGTCTCCATGAGTTAATGCATTGAAGTATAGACATATGTTTTTGATAATACCAATCGTGCTACGGTTTGGACTTCCAGTGAATCTTATAAAGGACGTCTAAGAATCAGAATTTGAATAAGATTTATTGGCAAGTGTGTTTTTACCTACACACACACACACACACACACAACGCACACATACATTACACACGCACACACATACACTCACACACGCTTGTTTAACATAGTGAGGACATTACTTCCATTGATTTTATATCAGTTATATCATATTTTCTCTCCCCTAACCCAACCTCTATCCCTAAACCACCCATCCAAGAAATGTGCAAAACAATAGATTTAAATAAAAACTTGTTTTGGATGATTTATAAGCCTCAAATGTCCTCACTAGTGAGTAGTTTTCACATTTTACTATACAAGTGAGGTAATTTGTGGCCTCACAAGTATTGACAAAACACACACACACACACACACACACACACACACACACACATACACACACACGCAAGTCATTTGTCTTGGTCACAGATGCAGCTTTCAGTGCACAGAAACAACAAAACCCAAAGATTTTTTTATACAATGCACATAAAATTGCTCATTTAACTCAATAAACAGTGTTTAGTGCAGAATAAACATGAGTATAGGATACCTTTAGATTACATTATTATTATTCGAGACAGATAATATGTTTATGAAAGTCAGATTCGGTGTTATTGGGCAGTAAAGATATCACTACGTTAGAGATATTGGGTAGAGACAGCTCAAAACTCTGTCTCAGACACTAATCTAGAAACACACTTATGTTGCAAATCTACAATATGCATTTAGAGATGCTTATTAATAAATGGACTGAGTCAATGCCTTGGTACTTGAGAAATAACCTTATAAAACATACGGTATCATTTTGTGAGAAACCTTCAGGTCTAGTCTTTTTGCTATAAATCTTTAATGATTTTTAATGATAATCTTTAATGATAAATTTCAAGATAAACAGTCACTGGACTAGAGCAACTTGTGTTTACTTAATAAACTATACCTATTTTTATTTATTTTAAAATACATCAAATATTAAACAAAAGACTTCTGAGGAAAGTTTATATATATTAATCTCTCTTGATCTAATTTTATTGCATTGTATGTTTTGCCCCCCATAATTAAAACTATAGCTCTGATCATAAAACATGTAAATATCTTCATACCAAGACATTGAAAGGGGGATTCTGAAATCCACTGCCGCTTCAATATAACTGAAGGAGTGCAGTAACAGTGTTCAGTGTTTCAGTAAAAGGAAATATAAAATATATAATTTTTATAATAAATAAATTAAATGAAAGACAAATCCATATTTCCTATTTAGAAGCCTCCAAATAGGAAATATAGGGGGTGGGGGTGTGTGTGCAACAATCTCCACATTATATATATATATATATATATATATATATATATATATATATATATATATATATATATATATATATATATATATATATATATATATATATATATATTCTTTTACTGAAACACTAGAGTCAATATGAATATTGCCTGTACTAATATCTGTACTCTCACTGAGAGAAAGCACATGTTATCATTGTGTTTTGGGTCAGAACTGGAGCTTAATCAGCTCCAACCTTGGGGAGACTATCTGTGTGTGTGCGCAGTATTCTGTGTGACAGATCAGTGTTGAGAATGGGTATCCTAAGAGATGGGTGGACTTGTTGTTCTGGGCAAACTGGCGCCTGCTCCAGATCTGGAAGGTCACTACAGGCCTAAATTCAGGTGAAAGCTTCTACATGTGATCTATGGACATGTGAATCTGATTAACTGACAATGTGTGGATATTTACCATGACTGTTCATTTTCTCTGAGCCAATCAGCATCATTCACCTTACAGTAATGACGTGGATAGACCTTGAAAACTGTCAAACTGTTGAGACAATTGTATGTATGATGGACGGGGTGACAAGAGAGAGAGAGAGAGAGAGAGAGAGAGAGAGAGAGAGAGAGAGAGAGAGAGAGAGAGAGAGAGAGGGAGCGCGGCCTACAAACTCCTTGTGAGACTTGAAGCTGGCTTCTGCTGATGAAACTGCAAACTATTATCATTATATCAGTTTTATATACTGTTTTAAAAGTATTGATTTATTTTATAAGCTATCATAATTTAATCTTACTTTTTGTCCATAAAAATAACATCCGCATGATTTGAGCCGCTGAATGAAACTCTCCTTCTCGACTGTGAGCTCCATATTCTCACTATATCATTTCACGAGTTCACACTTACATATCATTTATAGAGAGTTTATTTAAATGCGTATTTGGCGTGCTGCCCCGGGGGAGGGCTTCGAGCTCGGACTTCGGCCCGAACCCAGAGTACCCCCCTGTATGTAAGTAGTGATTTGGAACTAAAAAGAGCAAAAAGTGGAGAAGGGGTGGTGGAGGGATGCTGATAAACTGTCAACAAAATGGAGATAAGAAAGCTGCGTATATATACACCTGTTTTGTTGATTAGCTGAGTACTCTCTGTGTCAATTATCTGAACGAGCTCCTCCTGAACCTTGTTAAATAAAAACATCATTTATGGGCCATTTGCTAGAATGTATTTTATATTTCATCTAAAGGTTTAATAAACTCCTTCATTTTTTGATGAGTATATGTCAGGCTTTACTTGGTTAATATTCATAGCACTTTTGTGATGGAACAAAGATCTATTTTGATTCTGGTTATTAAAGCTACACTGCGCAACTTTATTAGTTTATTCTTAGCTAAAAACACTAGTTCTTTCAAAAATATATGTGCTCATTAATGTATATTTACTTCTTTCAAGTAATAAAGTATTCTCGTAAGTTTATAATATGCCATTGAAAATACATACGAGTGAGGGGTTCGAATGCCGGTCGCCATGTTGCTCCTCCATCTTGAAAGTACATTAGCCAAAGAGGGACATACCCGTAAATTCAAGCTTCGCCTTTCGCGTTTTAACACTCGATGGCACCGTGTCGAATGTGAAGAGGGGGATTGCCATGTTAATCTTGGACTAAATCGGCCACCGTAGGAGTTAAAACGAAATCGGAATTGAGAGGAACAGAAACTATTATTCACTGGATGGTCATATACCTTTACACCGCTAGATGGGGGAAAATATCACACAGTGGAGCTTTAAAGTTTTCATCTTTTTATCATTCATCAGCTGGAGACAAAATCCTTCTGAAAGTGGTTCCAGCGATACCGTTCCAGTGTTGTTGTGCTGTGGTCTTACCTGTTGTCAACTTGTCATAGAATCAGAACGATTATTAAAACGATATAGTAACAACCGCCATCTTTGGTGTGAAAGTGCTTTTAGTGTCCTTTGAAAAATGCAAGATTTACAATTACACGGCATCTGGCAGACGCTTTCATCTAAAGAGATTTGCAATGCATTCGAGGTAAGCATTTTGCCATAATGTGTTCCCTGGAAAGATGTTACGCAAGATCATTTCGAAACCACTTATGTGTGTGTGATTTCTAAAGAAATCCTTTATCTAGGCGTATCTGCAACTTTCATCAAGACAGTAGTGTCCTCAGGCCATGCCATTAAGACGATTCATTAATTACTCAATATAATGTTTTTTTAAAGAGCTATTATGCCCTTTTAAAGTGACGGTGCCCTACTAGAACAGGTTTTCTTGCTTGAATGTTCAAAGACCGCCTCATATTCTCCATTGCCTCTCCTCCCAGTCTGTCAGTAATGCTCTGTTTAGTTCCTGTCTTTATGAAGCCGCTTCTTCTGAAAAAGCCCAATGGGCTCTCTCTGATTGGTCAACTGCTTCAAGCGCGTTGGAAATGTCCCACCCTTTACCATAACTGCGAGTTTCTATGGTTTCAACACTACTAACTCAACCAGGCCCCGCCCCTTTTTTTAGCATATGCCTTTAGCAGGAATAGTTTAAAAGGTGCTGTATGTAGGTTTTTCACTTTAGGTGTGTTCGACATCGGCTGCGGCTGGATGCATGCGATCGGCGAGAGTAGTCGAGTGCAGGCGGGGAGGAGCTGCAAACGGAGACGTGAAGTCGGACACTTCCTACCTCCCGCAGTGACGCTTGCGCTGCGTTTGCAAACTTTATCGCAGCTTAAGTTAAATAAATGCAATATTTTTTAAACACAGATGTTTCAAATGATATTTTCATTCAAAGCTTAATGTTCAGCTTAATAAAGCGTCTATTTGGACAAGATTAAAGTTCAACATATAAACCTACACTATCACTGAAGTGTCGTCAACGGTTTTTATCAGTTTTAGTTTGATAAACATGACTGTTACGATTTAGTATATAGCTGGATTAATGTGCGCTGACCGCCACAGTGTTCTTGTCAGAGAACTCAGAGTCATTGACAGATGATAGCCTTTTAATGAATGCTTTGGCATCAACATAGATGGACATGTGCAAGGTTTTCTAAACAATGAAAGAGAAATAATAATTAACATATAGATCACTTAAGTGTTACATGCTAGATTAAATAAACTCAAAGTATCTTATTCCTCAAACAATTATAACGATCGCTGTATTAAACTTCAAAGAATTGACAGCCCATGATACAGCACATAACTCACGTGAGGTAAACAGATCCACGTGAGGTAAACAGATCGCATTAGTAGGCTATACATAAATATAACTCTTATAAACAGTATCTGCAATGAATACACTTGCAATGTAACATTAATATTCAAATAACACTGGACTTACTTGTCCGTTACTCATGCAATGTCCTTAAAGTGTAAGCAATCCAGCGAGCGAACTTTCTTCCCCGTCGGAATGGCGGATGCAGCTCTATAACGCTACGCATATTCTCAGTGTATTAAATGAGCGCAAGCTCCGCAGCTGCGCATGTTGCGCAATAGTCTGTGACGTGCAGCGCTGATTCAGTGCGCATCTCCGGTATTATGCTGAACATGGAGAATTCAGAACAGCCGCCCCCACATTTGAGCAGCAAATGTGTTGATTAGTAGAATTCTTCATGTTTGCAGATATAACATATTTTCTGGCAGGCCTGGAAGTGGGATAAGGCGGGCTACCGGTCGGGTGTATATTTTACCTCCCACTTGAATTTCAACAGTCCGTACACAACCATCTTTGCTTGGAATGAGTTTCACCACATGACCTATTGGCCATTGGGCTCGTGGTAGATTGGGGTCAATTATCATTACCACGGTATCCAGTGCAAGTGGCTCTGTCGGCTGCTGCCACTTGTAGCGGGATTGAAGGGTTGGCAGGTATTCACGTAGGTAATGGATCCAGAACTGATCTATTAGGTTCTGGCAATGTCGCCATCTACGGCGTCCTATGGTTTCAGGAGCATAAACGGCTTGTGGCAAAGAAGCATCCCGCCGCCCCATTAGAAGCATATTTGGTGTTATAGGGTCAGGATTGGCCACATCCGATGACACGTATCCAAGTGGCTTGGAATTGAGAATACCTTCCACTTCAACTAGGATGGTGTGAAGTACATCTTCTGACAATGATTGAGCTCCTACAGCAACCTGGAGTGCACTCTTGATAGAACGAATCTCCCGCTCCCATGCCCCGCCGAAGTGTGGTGCATTAGGGGGATTGAATTTGAACTCAATCTGGTAATCGGTCAGTTGTCGTTGAAGCCGTGGTTCCAATTCTTTGAATGCCATTCGAAGTTCCCTGTCAGAACCTCTAAAATTCGTCCCTTGATCGGAAATTATTTCTGCTGGTTTACCTCGCCTGGCAATGAATCTGCGGAGGGCCAGTAGGAAGGCATCTGTATCCATTGAATTAAGGAGATCCAAATGAATGGCACGTGTCGTCAGGCACTTAAAAATCACCCCCCACCGCTTCTCGTTTCGTCTGCCTATCTTGGCGATAAATGGCCCGAAACAGTCAACACCTGTTGAGAAGAAAGGTGGGCGGAAGATGCGGAGTCGAGACATTGGCAAATCTGCCATTTGAGGAACTTTAGGCTGTGCTCTCCATCTTTGACATTCGGGGCATTGAAGTTGGTACCTTTTGATGACTTGTCGACCTCTCAAGATCCAATACTGTCTCCTGATTTCTGCAAACAACCTTTCAGAGCCAGTATGTAACAGCCGTTCATCATAGTCTTTGATTAGAAGCATGGTAGCTGGATGACGAGGGTCGAGGACAATGGGATGGATATCAAGATCACTAACCTGCTGTAACTGCCGTAGCCTCCCACCTACTCTGATGAGACCCATTGTTTGGTCCAGTTCTGGCGCTAGATTTCTGAGTCTGCTGCTGATATGAACAGGCTGGTCAGCTCTTAGTGAAACAAGCTCTTCTGGAAAACTTTGTGCTTGGCAGGCTCGTAGGAGAATAGCTTCTGCTTCACGGTAGCTGTTAATTGAGTGAGTCTGGTTTGGCTCTGCCGCCCCGTGGCATTGCTGACGTACAGCTTCGACCAGTTCCTTCCATGATTCAAACTGGTTCACATCTGGGATATTTTGTGGCACAGATGCAAAACTGCAGAATGTCATCCCCTTTAGTTCGTTAGACTTGGGTAGCTGAGTGATGGGTGGTCTCTGAGGCCATTTATCTGGAGCTTGCAACAGGAAAGACGGCCCGTTACTCCATCTGCTAGGTCTAGTAAGCTCTAGAAGCGTTTTGCCTCGTGTCAAGTCATCAGCTGGATTATTAGGTGAGTCGACATAACGCCATGATCGCTGATCTGTCAGTTCTTGTATCTCGGATACGCGAGTGCCGACAAATACCTTGAACCGGCATGACTCTGACTGTAGCCATTCTAGGACTGTTGTCGAGTCTGTCCATAAGGTGGTCTGTTGCAAGAAGGAAGACAATTCCGTCTGGATTAATTTTGCCAGCTGTGCTCCAGCCAGCGCCGCACACAACTCTAGCCGTGGCACGGTCTGTTGGCGTTTAGGGGCCACTTTTGACCTGGCCATTATGAATGAGACATTGGTGATGCCCTCATCAGATGTACAGAGGTAGGCTACTGCTCCATACGCCCTCTCCGACGCGTCACAGAAAACATGCAGGTGGTGCACAAATCTAGAACTATCCATTGCTTCAGGAACATAGCAACGTGGGATTGAAACTGTGCTGAGGTGTGGTAACTCCTTCTCCCAGATATTCCAAGACTCGCGCAGTTCAGCAGGGAGGTCTGGGTCATCCCAGTCTCTTTTCTTCGACCATAGCTGCTGTATGAGAATCTTGGCTCTGGTGGTATAAGGCGTGATGAAACCCAATGGGTCATATTGACTCGCTAGTATCTTGTAAACTGTACGCATTGTCAGTACTGAATGTTCGATAGGTCGATATCTGTAACCCAGTGTGTCAGTTCTACAATTCCAGCAGAGTCCTAATGCGGGTTCTTGAGGGTCACATCGTTTGTACTCCAGCCACCGTTCCATATCCTGGGATCTGGCATCAGATGGTAAGTGAGCTACTACTGATGATTGGTTGCTAGTCCACTGCCTGATTTCAAATCCGCCATCCGCCAATAGTGCACGCAAGTCATCCACTCTACTCTTGGCTGCCTCCGCAGTAGGTAGACTCTCCAGACAATTATCAACATAGAAACTGGATTCGACATTCTGGATGAGGTCAGAAGTGCTGCGTGGGTGTTCTTTGACGTGCTTTTGTAGCGCATAGATGGCACAGCAGGGACTACTGCTGGTCCCGAACGGCAGCACCTGCCATTCATATACTTGCGGTGGAATCTCTCGTTGCAAGTCTCGCCAAAGGAATCTTAGTAAGGGTCTGTCCTCAGGCAACAGGCGAACCTGGTGAAACATACCCTTAATGTCTCCACTGATCGCAACACGGTGCAGTCGAAATCGCAGTAGGACTCCGAGGAGGGATGGTCCCAGGTTTGGTCCTGGCAGGAGTTGCTCATTGAGAGAAGTACCCTTGTATACAAATGAACAATTGAACACCAGACGTGCCTTTCCATTGTGGTAGACGAGGTGATGTGGCAGATACCAGGATTCTTCAGATTCATTAGCTTCTTTAGCCGTGATCTCCTTGACATAACCTGCATGAATTAGTCTGTTCATCTCACCTTGATAGGCAGCTGCCTTCTCTGGTTGATCTCGAAGTCTCCTTTCAGTACTGCGGAGATTGGCAAGCACAGCTTCTTGAGGAACACGCAGCTTTGGGGAATCATCAGTTCTTAACAAGGGAGTGGCATAGCGTTGAATTCCATCAATTAGCACCCTACAGGTCTTGCTGTCTAATATCTTGATAGAATCTTGGTCCTGTTTCGAACGAGTTAACAGCTTTTCACTGCGGTAAGGTAGAGAATCTAGCTGCCACAATCTCTCAACATCTCTGTAGAGGGTATCATAGGCTGCTGAAGCGGTAATGAAATAACTCTGATGAGTGGAGGTTGCTCGATTTGGAAGACCTTCGGGACCTTGAAGAGCCCAGCCTAGTTTTGTACGGACAGCGACTGGCCCAACCTCCGTGCCTCCATAGACGGTTTCTACCGCTGTGATCAGAGTGCTATTATCTGAGCCAATCAGCAACAGGGGCAGAACATTCTTGAATGACTGCAAAGGAATATCTCTCAAGTGCGCATATCGTCGTTGTAGAGCTTTGACTGGGTAGCTCTGTTCCACTAGATCTAATCCATCTGCAGTGAAGGCATTGTGGATTCTGTATCTGACTCCTGGTTTGGTTCTGGAGGACACATCGAAGGTAACAATTGAGCCAGCCAGGAATGTGACATCGGGACGGATAGTACGTAAGGCTAAAGTTTCCTCCTTCCCTTCCAGCTGAAGCTGTTGAGCAGCAGCAGGTATCAGCATGGTACGTTCAGCTCCATCGTCTAATATTGCAAAGGTCTCGATAGCTCTGTCCTTATTATGTAGAAGCACAGGAACAACTTTCAGTAGTACTCGGCCTGAGGGACTTGAAGGTGTGAGGTAGATCCTACTGTTTAGTGCACTGGTAGGCTTAACCTTGGCTCGCTCTTCAGCAATCCCATGGAGGACCTGGAGATGTATCTCCCCACAGATTCCACAAGGTTTCTTTAGGTTACAGTCCTCTGGGCAGTGAGAACGGCCACATTTCCAGTACCGTTTCCCTTTCTGCTATCCATTGCATGAGGTTGTCTGTAGATTGCTCCTTTATTTCTGAGCACTGTGTTATATAATGCTCTTTGCTGTGGCAGAACAGACAATGGACTTTGGACTTCTTCCATTGGGTGGGTGGAGGTACCGGTTTAGGTGCTTTGACGCTTTGTGGCTCGGTGCCATGGTAGACTGAAGTGCTCTGTCCCTTTGATCGAGTTGAAGCCCTTCCCTGAAGTGAATAAGAGTATTTCTCTTTCTGATAGCGTTCAACTAGTCTACTGGACAGACGCTGTTGTTGAGCTTTACCCTGCAGCCAACCAGAAAAGTCCTGGAGATTATATGGATTAAGGCTGGTGACATTCAGCTTGCCTTGCATCTGTAGAAACTCAATGAAATTGTCCCTGAGATATTTGGGCAGTTTGCTGAGGAGCCTGTCTACATGGGAACAACAGCTGAGTTCAATGCCTCTCGGGCCCTCCAGAGACAGCAACATACTCACAAGAAGATGAACCCTTAAGGCGAATGACTGGAAACTAAAAGCTTCACCGACCTTCACATCTGGAGCGTTGAGTATGGCTGCTATTTCGCTCTGTGCTAATTGATGCGGCTGTCCATAGTGCAACTGTAGAGCCTGCATCGCTGCTGTATATGGCTGAGCTTCGTGTCGACAAGACTGTCCAATCATTTGAGCCTCTGGGAGCTTAAGATGTTCAAGCAACACATGATATTTGTATTTCTCTGACAGCTCAGGATGTGGGTCTAGTAGATTATCCAGAGCTAGTTTCAGATTGGCAAATTCCCTTTCACTGTCTACAGCAAAGTCTGGTATGGAAGGTTTTGGGGCTCCATATAAGTTAATGGGAGGTGGAGGAGCTGCTTGACAATTGGCATACTGGGGCCAAGTTACTTGTGCTGGGTAGTGAACACTATGTGCACCAGCATATCTAGGCTGTGCTGAGTCAGCACCAGGATAATTGGGATGGCAATCAGCATAAACAGAAGGTACAGAGTGTTGCGTCGTATGCATTGCAGATGGAGGATTAGTGGCCCATTGCTGCTGAGACCAAAAGGGGGCGCCCTCAACCTTTATAGACCTTTTAATTCCAGGAGGTAATTTATCTTCATATTGCCGGTGTGGGAGTAACTGTCCTTGTAGAGCTGTATAAGGAGCTGTAGGAGGTTGTGGAGACACAAAGCATGACGATGGAATTGAGTGGACTGAACTCACATCATTCAGTGGAAGTGTTTGCTGGGTGGAATGAGCTCTTATGGAACTATGTGCAACGTTCTGTATAACTGGAACTTGTGCGAGCGGAGATAATTCGTCTCTCCTTTGTTCAGGGCTCATTATATCAGGCTGAGAGTCTGGAAAGTCAACTGGTGTCTTTGTGGTGGGTGGAGCAGTCGAGGTAATGTTATGAACTGGCTCAGGGGAAAGTGCTCCCTTCTGAGATGCTATAGCTGCTTCTTGGAGTGAAAGGTTGTCTGCTTCCTCCTCCTCTAGGAAGGCATTAATACGTTTTAACATATCCTGTCGACGCTGCTGCCTTTTCTCATAAAGTGACAGTCGGCTTGTAAGCTGTGAAATCTCAGCTGACTCCTCCCTCTCAGCTGCGTTGATGTTCTCCATTAATTCCCTCAAGGACATTTTATCCATTATTCGGTCTTGCTCGACTTTACGTACTGGTGTAGACATACTCGGCGAAGATAACGCTCTGACACCAGCTGGGGGACTAGTTGCTCTTGGAAAATTATAGTCCATAACATAGTCTTCCAGATGCTGAGGAAGCTTACTCTGTCTCACTGGTCTCCCTGCTGGCTGATCTGGACTGGACGGGTTATCATTGGGCAATGACATTTCTGTAGTAGTCAGCTCCGGCTCGAAGGACCATGTTACGATTTAGTATATAGCTGGATTAATGTGCGCTGACCGCCACAGTGTTCTTGTCAGAGAACTCAGAGTCATTGACAGATGATAGCCTTTTAATGAATGCTTTGGCATCAACATAGATGGACATGTGCAAGGTTTTCTAAACAATGAAAGAGAAATAATAATTAACATATAGATCACTTAAGTGTTACATGCTAGATCAAATAAACTCAAAGTATCTTATTCCTCAAACAATTATAACGATCGCTGTATTAAACTTCAAAGAATTGACAGCCCATGATACAGCACATAACTCACGTGAGGTAAACAGATCCACGTGAGGTAAACAGATCGCATTAGTAGGCTATACATGAATAACTCTTATAAACAGTATCTGCAATGAATACACTTGCAATGTAACATTAACCCGTTTAATCCCAAATTTTTTCCTGCAATGTGAGTACATGCAATTTACTCCTTAGACCTCCCTAACACACAAATGGTATGCCTTCTTTGATTTTATGTTGGTTAAGTTAGTGAAATATTAGGTTTTATACTCGGTCACAATAGTGACCGGTGGGAAACAGCATAGACAGAATTCATACAAATTCTTCTATTAGACCTATTTACCGGTTTGAAACTTAAAATAACAATAAAATGTCCAACATATAAGAATGAGATATGATTAGGATTTACTTCAAAACTATTTCTATTGTTCATTATACACAATAAAAAAAAAAAAAATTGGGGGTATGAAAATTGCAGCCCATTGAAATAAATACAAAAATCTAGGTAACACGTTCATCTTCACTGAATAACGTGTCTGGCCAAAGAGAGGGGAAGAGGTGACCAACAAACCTTGAAAAGATCTAGGCACATACATGTAGTTATTACTCCTAAATATTAGGAAGAGCAACTTTGAACATTGAAGCACCAATTGGTAAATCCGAAATTTGGAAGTTTACAAGGTATATCTTATAAGGTTTATAAGGTATATCTCATAGATATAGATAGACAGACAGACAGACAGAAGTATAGACTGATAGACAGATAGACAGAAGTATAGATAGATAGACAGACAGACAGACAGAAGTATAGATAGATAGACAGACAGGCAGACAGACAGACAGACAGACAGAAGTATAGATAGACAGACAAAGAGAAGTATAGACAGACAGACAGACAGACAGAAGTTTAGATAGATGGATAGATAGATAGACAGAAGTATAGACAGACAGACATATAGATAGACAGACAGAAGTATAGTTAGACAGACAGACAGAAGTATAGTTAGTTAGACAGAAGTATAGATAGATAGACAGACAGACAGACAGAAAGAAGTATAGCTAGACAAAGGTATAGACAGACAGAAGTACAGACAGAAGTACGATGGATGGATGGATGGATGGATGGATGGATGGATGGATGGATGGATGGATGGACGGATGGATGGATGGATGGACGGATGGATGGACGAATGGATGGACGGATGGATGGACGGATGGATAGTTTTCAGTTCAATCTGTGAGTGAGTTCATATGAATAACACAGAATGACATAGAGGGGACATATTCTGTGTTATACTACCGGTCACAATTGTGACCGTCTTCTTTTATCTGCATCCTGACAGCAGAATAAACCATGTATTCATATAATTTCAATATGTATGTATAGATGACCCTTTCATGATGATGTGTGCAAAAAATGAATGAGCTATTCAAAAATTAACTTTGATTAATTCATTACATTTTCCTGTCATTTCTGTGCTTTCACATTGTCATTGTGCTAAGATGGCAGTACCAAGAAATAAGTGTGTGTGGTCACACGACCAAACTATGCAGCAATGTTAAACCTGCCCAGAACTCATGTAGACATCTTAAATGGGTATTATAAATGAAAATTTGCTTCATACTAGAAGTTGCTTTTTAATACAACACTAAAATATTCGAGGAAAATTTACGGTCACAATTGTGACCGGTGGGATTAAACGGGTTAATATTCAAATAACACTGGACTTACTTGTCCGTTACTCATGCAATGTCCTTAAAGTGTAAGCAATCCAGCGAGCGAACTTTCTTCCCCGTCGGAATGGCGGATGCAGCTCTATAACGCTACGCATATTCTCAGTGTATTAAATGAGCGCAAGCTCCGCAGCTGCGCATGTTGCGCAATAGTCTGTGACGTGCAGCGCTGATTCAGTGCGCATCTCCGGTATTATGCTGAACATGGAGAATTCAGAACAATGACAATATAACATCGCGACTACATGAAAAGAGGTTTTACTATTATAAATAAATGATTTGTGAGCATTAGCGTAACATAAGGTTTTAGAATAAACACGAAACACACGTGATCACTGTCATACGGCGAATCGGCCAATCGTGGATCAGCTGTGTCGTCCTCAGAGCCAATCGTGGATCAGCTGTGTCGTCATCAGAGCCAATCGTGGATCAGCTGTGTCGTCATCAGAGCCAATCGTGGATCAGCTGTGTCGTCATCAGAGTTCGAGCAGCCTCCTGCAGTCCGCCCTGAAGAATCTGCAGCGGCTGCTCTCGAATCGCTCTCGCAGTACTTTGTTGACATGTCAGAGTAATGTGCCGTCGGCACTGCCTCAAGTCGAACAAAATTTCTAACCAGCACGCACTGCTTCAAGTCAGCCGCCGATCGGTCTGCGCATCGCTGGGTGAAGTCGAACAAGCCTTTTACTAAAGCATAAAAAAAGCATTGTTATGTGCCACACACTGCCAGTTCGCCCAATAGTATTTTGACAGGACCAGAGGGAAACAACGATCTCCAATATTAAAAATTGCCTGCAGTACCAATTTCAACCAAAAGTCCATCTTCATACCGCACCTTTAAACTGATAGAGTATGGAGTGGTGCAGGTGTGACATCACTTTGAAGGCCAAAATGCAGAACGGAAGTGAACATTTAAGCACGTCCGGTTCCCTCATCTTAAAGTCAATTTTTGGTTTTGTTTAAACCAAAAGTTTTGGTTAAATGGCTGAAACAAGGTCAGTGGTGAACGCAAGCTCAAGACACTTTCACGTTTTATTCTTCAACATAAATACATCAGTTGTACCCCACTCTTGAAAAAGGCGGTTGCTAAGAAGTGGCTAATGAGACTACAGAGGCTGTCGTGGAGATTAAATGTCATCACACTGAACAGGTAAACTCAGGCCGCTTTTACACTCATGCTCATAATTGTGCTCTTATAAAGAAGTCTAACTCTGGGGATTTTTTTTAAATAACAGTTGTCGAAAGCTTAGTGATGGTGACGTTAAAGTCGAGCGACTGTGGTGTCGTTTTTTTTATAGCCTACCTTTAGCTTTTCTGCTGGCGACTGCATTTAGGCTTCAAAATTCATTTAAGTTGTGTTCATCTGTCATAATTATCTTGATGGACTAAACGTGCATGTATCATAAACTTTTGTTAATCCAAAAGCCAAGGGTAAAATCCTATTGGTTTTTTCTCGAGGGAGCCACCTACAAAATGACATCAAACCTGCACCACCCTATTGTGACGGGATAAAGGGAATAACTCCCTTTGGAGTGACTTTCTAGACCTTTTTCAGCAACATTACACACTAACAGAAAGGAGAACGTGTAAAAAAAAAAGAAACGAAAAAGCACAAGACGTTCATTTGTTGTGATGATAGACTATAGACACTAGAATTGTTCCAAACGAAACTCAAGAGTAGTTTTTCTCAAGAAGTCTAGAGATTTATGACAGAATAGCTCATCACAGGTCTGAAGCACATGGAAAGGAAGAGTCAGAGGCCGTTGTGAAATTTTGAAATTTTTTCATTGTTTTGTTTCAAAATAAAGATCACACGTTGTTTAGAGACAATCTACAACTGGAGTTACAAAAAATAGTTGCCCAGGCAGAAAGCACACACAGCATCTGTTACCTATACACATTATGGTTACAAGTGTGCCTGCATAAAGAGAATCATAGGAAATATACACAAGGCTGTTTAAATATACACCAGAGAGTGTTCCAAATCAAAAACCAATGGCCAGTATGTTACAATCACTTACAAGTAGACAAAAGAATGGCAAATCTGTACACACCTCCGACTCTGACCCAGGGCAGTCGAGCGCGTCACACACACACATACACACAAACGCGCTTGCTGCTTCCTGCCCAGGAGCCAGGGAGGGACTATAAAAGATCTTAAAAAAAGAAAGGGATGAGTGGAGGTGAAAAAGAGGTGGCTGGTGAATGGCTAAAAGCAGAGTGCGCACTTTCTCTGTTCTTTGTACATCTATGCAGTAATAATTCAAAGGGCTTCAAAACCAACAAAAAATCTGATATTACAATTTACAATATATAACAACTCATAACTCAAACCACAACCAAAGAGGTGAGAATTTACACTGAAATGCACAAGATTTTCTTTTTTCATTTTGTCGTTTTTTTTTCTCCTCATACCAAAAAAGGGCTGTAGAAGCGAGTCCACATTTACATTAGCGAAGGTTTACAAATGTACAATTATACAATCAGAAGTATGTATTCACTACAGGGGAAGATTATAGATACAGATTGGACATCAAAAACCAGAAAAACTACAAAGTTTTATATATATATTTATATATATATGCAAAGGTCTACACCAAGTATGCACTAAATAGTTTATAGAAGCAAGACCAAAAACGTCTCCCATGCTAAATGTCTGCGTGTTAGCAATCAAGTGTTAGTGAGAATGTATGTATGCATGTATGTGTGTGTGTGTGCGTGTGTGTTATGAAAGAATATGCGAGTTAGAAAGGTGTTGCGAAGCAATAAAGTGTGTTCGCGCAAGCCTACATGATTGAACGTGGGATAAATCAAATATTCTCTCATTTCATAAAGGACCAAAAAAGGACCATCATTTAGGTAGTAGAGCGAAAAACGGAAGAAATGCTAAAAAGGGAGAGGAAAAAACGAACACAAAAAAACAGGTCACGACAACCTGGGGATGATTCAGCGATGAGGGGAAGGTTTCGGCAACTCCACCCTAACCTCCCTACGTCGTCCAAACAGGCTCACACACACACACGCGTGCACAGACGGCCATCCTACAGGAGTTATGGGAAGGGTTTACATGATGCCATTAGGAGGCGCACAGAGTGGGCCGAGGTCAACGCCGTTCTTCATGTAGTACTTCTCCAGCTTGGCCAAAATGTGCTTTCCGTACGTGTACTTCCTCAGCGTTGCAATATGGGGCCGGATCTACACAAAACCAGACAAAACCCATCACAAATCACTCACAGATATTGGACACTTTAACATAGGTGTGGGCGATATGACCAAAACCTATTTCACTAGACAATGAGTTATACTTTTTATTCAAAATAAAGCAGCAGTCAATAAAAAAAAAAAAAAAAATAGGATGAATACAACAAATATACATCTTAAAGGTGCAGTATGTAATATTTAAGAGGATCTATTGACAGAAATGCAATATAATATACATAACTGTTTATAGTGGTGTTTAAAAACCTTACATAATGAAGTGTTATATTTTTATTACCTTAAGAATGGGTCATTTCTATCAACATACACAGCGGGTCCCCTTACAGTGAAGTCGCAATTTTGCGACTTCTGTTTCTACAGTAGCCCTAAACGGACAAACTTCTCTACAGAGCACTAGTCACTCTCTGCTGTCTCAGACGACGATATTTTTGTCTTGTGTCGGCCACCGTAGCTTCTCTACGTGCTTCAAAAAGATGGAGTGAGCAGAGGGCGGTGGCAATTCTCAACCTCACCACTAGATGCCGCTAAAATTTAAACAGTGCAACTTTAAATAAATAAACCCACAGTATCTATGTTTAATATGGAAGAAATGCTACATAAATTGTGACACTTCCAGTTTTTGTCCAACTGTTAATGTTCATTTAAGACATAACATTAACATATGGGCATTTTGACAATTTTGTGTATTTGATCAAGCGCACTGAAGCCCTGAAAGAAAACTGAAATCAGCATCACACGCTGTCCTGTTGTGCAGACATTTACATACCCTAATACGACCAATGTTTTTTAATGTCAATATCTTAGAGCCGATATTAGGCCAATTTAAATTAATATTTAATCAATTTGGAATAAATCAAATGAAAATGATTTAAAACTCTAATTTAAACAGATGCATTTTAGATGGCAATTAATCATTACAGTATTCTTCACAAATAAAGAAATTATTTTTTAAATATGAATAAAAAGCAAGGAAACGCCATAATCAAGAGGGGACTCGTAATCTGGTAAGTTTGTGCACACTGACACTCGCTAACACTACATTTCCATACAGCACACAGTGAAAATGACATGAATGTGACAGCGGGCAGCTGAATATAGCACAGCACAGTTTGAAATCAAGGGTCTTTAAAGTTTGTCGAAACTTAATTTAAATGTTTATTAGATACTCCAAGATTTGTTTAAATTATATAAATGCATATTTGCAGCACCAACACAGATTTGAATGTTCGCTGTATCATCCAGTAGTGTGTCTGGTATGATCAATACAGATCTCACAGCACAGACAGGTTACAAATGCATGTAAGTAGACTTTTCTGTCCCCAGTATTCATATAAAAGAACATGGGTCCCATAGACTACTGATTCACTGTTGCAGCCGTTTTGGCCAGTGTGATCCACTAAAGAGGAAACACTGAATTTGACAAGACTGCAGTTCTACCAATATTTGACAGGATCTCAGCAAGTTCAGCTTTGTTTGTTTCATTACTGGATGAATCAGTGTTTTTGAACAAATATCTTGAATGAATGATTCAATTATAAATATATCTTTTTATAGACCTACTGGTGTAACAATATAATTGACCACTTTAAGCATCAAGCTACTTTCAAAAGGTGATTTACTATATATTGTGATCACTACCCTTACTTTTTTAGTCTATTTTTCAAACCTGTCCTGGAGGCACCCCAGGCCTGCACATTTTGTGTCTCCCTCATTTATCACACCTGATTCAACTCATCAGCTCGTTAGTAGAGACTGCAAGAACTACATTATGTGTATCTGATGAGAGATATACACAAAATATGCAGGTCTCCAGGACTGGTTTAAAGCTTGGGACATACACTGCAAGAACAAAGAGATTTGTTCGTTTTCTCGAGGTGGCAAGAGCAAGAATAAAGTTCGTTCCGGCCAGTACATGCCATACTTCACGAGAAAAGCAGGTGCCGATCATCTGCGCTTCTCCGCATTAACCACGCCCACTTTAAATGTCTGACCAATCACACGATAGTTCTGGACACCCGCAAGAAACAAGTTCTGCTCAGGCGATGTGTCGAGAACAAGCTGCGAGTACTCCCAAACCAGGACTGCGAGAACAAAATGACGTAATCTCACAGCCCTGGAAGCAAGACATTTTTTCTCTGTTCTTGCGGAGTATGTTGCAGCCTTAAAAGCCACTGCCGTAGACATCAGTGTTTATATCCAAACTCTAAACTTTGATCCCAGTACTTCGGTGATCATATGAATTGTTTTAAGACAGAAATAATGATACTATGCGGTTAAAAGGAGTGTTTGTGAAGCTGTTTCACATCTATACATTATAACTGCTCTCTCCGGCTCAGAACACAGATCTGAATGTTTGCCGTTCAATAGACAAACAAATCGTTATCATTTATGAATAAAAGCTGATTTATACTTCTGGGCCGCAGCCTCTATGCCGTGGCCTTCGTGCTGATTTTCATTTATACTTCTGGGTCCTTGTCCACATTGACGTGTAGTTACACAGTGCTTGCGGTCCGAGTAGAATTGATGCGTTGTTTTATTTTTGGAGAGGTGCACGTCAGGGTACGGTATACACGCGACGCAGAAGTATAAATTGGGGTTAAAGGGAAAGGTCACCCAAAAATGTAAATTCTGTCATCCTTTACTCACCCTCAAGTTGTTCCAAACCTGTATGAGTCTCTTCTGCTGAACACAAAAGAAAATATCTTGAAGAATGTTTGTAACAAAGCAGATAGCTCAACCATTGACTACTATAGTATTTTCCCCCTACTATGTTAGTCAATGGTTGCTCTATTTACTTGGTTATAAACAGTCTTCAAAATATATTCAGCAGAGAAAAGAAACTCATACAGGTTTGGTGAGTAAATTATGATATTTTTTTATTTTAGGGTGAACTATCCCTTTAAGATTGCATGGAAGTTTGAATGGAGATTTTTTTAATGATTAATCGTGCAGCTCTAATTTTATCTCTCACTTTATTTCATTACCATTATAAACCTAGTCATACCGCCCAGCACCATTTTGGCACAAACAGGAAGAGAAGAACTACTGATAATGAGATGGCAGCCGCACCTTGTGCATTACAATCTTGCGTTGTGTCGGCTCGGCCACATCGATCATCTTCTGCACAACATAGTTGGCATACTGGTCCTTCATCATGGTGTATAAGGCACTGTGGGGCCCGTCCGCCATACTGCACACCTCATCAATCAGCATCGCCCTCTCGGCACGCAACGAGTGGGTCACACACTTTTCCACCACGTTACTGAGAAAGAAAACACAAACGCCCCCCAAATAAGACACTTCCTCCAGCACGCCTTTGTGTTTGTCATGCACGCGTAAATGCTTTGTGCGTACCTGGCAAACTTATGCTGGCTGAGCCCCAGAACATTTCCTCGGATTTCAGATACAATCTTGCTCTTGTCCTCAGCGCGGCCGTGCTCCAAAACGTGCTGGATCACATAATTCCCATACTGATCCTATATGGGGATGGGGGGAAAAGGGTTTTAAGAGGAATGGATAAGATCCTGGTTCAGTGCAGAAAAAGAGACGGCTTCATAAATTACCTGGACCAGCTGCTCGGTGTGTTGATGTATTTCCTCCAGTATCGGTAGAGTCTGCTCAGGCAGGCAGTGCTCCAGAATACGCTGGATCACCCGACAACCATATGGGTGTGTGGACAGGGCAAACACCTGCACAACACACACAGTTATTAGTTAAACGTACACACAAGAGACAAAGGTTTTAAATACACTTCAAAAAAAGCTCCTCCAGACACTACAGGATGATAATGCAGTTCTCTCACAGCACAGACAGGTTACAAATGCATGTAAGTAGACTTTTCTGTCCCCAGTATTCATTTAAAAAGAACATGGGTCCCATAGACTACTGACTCACTGTTGCAGCCGTTTTGGCCAGTGTGATCCACTAAAGAGGAAACACTGAATTTGACAAGACTGCAGTTCATATATATCTTCAGCAAGGAGCCATTTATAATGCGACAAAAATAAACATTTCAAATAAATGCTGTTCTTTTGAACTTTCTATTAAATATATAAAAATATTTGTAATTCTAAATAAATGTGTCAGTAGCTATATTTACATGGACACTTGTTAATTAATTACGATTGATGAATCCGAACAGTGTTTACACGAATGCTAAATAAAGTGATCAGGTAGAGGTGTGCGTTTATATGAAGCACTGATCAGATTTAATCTTTTGACATGCGCACACTGCATGAATACACAGATTTTCGCAGTTGTTGCATACTAACCATCGTCCTTTTCTTTGTTTTAAAAAGCAGACTTTTTCTATTATTTCGAGTCCTAATTAGGCAACGACGAGCACATGCACCATTATGACTTGCTGATTATATTTATCAAACAGTAAAAATTAAATTCCCATCCCCTGAACAAGGCGTCTGAGGATAAGGGTCTGAAACAAGGACTGGTGGGACTCCACTTCACAAACGAAGAGTGGAAAGAGAATTTTAGAACGACAAGACAATCATTTATGACACTTTATTCAACAGGAAGAACAGCTTGTTATGTGCGCCAAGACGCCATTGCACATGCGCAGTACCTTCCAGTTTTGGTTTTCAATCCGATCAAGTGTTTACAAGGCCATTCAATGGGCTTACAAAAGGAATAAACCATCCCTTACAATCCGAATTAAATTTTAATCAGATCTGGCCAGTTCATTTCCGATTGACGTGGTTACAGGTGACTTTTTGTTCGGATTGTGCTACTAGTGCAGTTACAATTGGATTATAAGGGTTTATGTAAACGCAGCTATAGTTTTGGCAAAAATATTAAGCAGCACGGCTGCTAGTAAGAGCATCACCTGAATCACAGGGATAAATGTTAATTTAAAATATATTCAAATCGTATTAATTTCACAATATAGAACACTTTTGTTTTTAATGAAATAAATGCAGTCTTGGTGAGAATAAGACAAAAATATTTTTAAAAAGGTGATAATTTTACACCAATTGATTGTTTAAAAATAGGAATGCCTGAGTATTATGTATCTACATATTTGTCATTAATACATTATGATTTTTTTCATTAGAAATGCACCATTATTAATAATTAATATAAAACCATTATAATCATATATTTTCATTGGATATACAGTGATTCTGCACTGAAGTTGTCCTTAAAACAAAAACAAGGGCTCCATAAATAAGTCACAAAGGTTCCCACGGTACACAAACAAACACACTTAAATCCCTTCCTATTCAAACATACAGCGTTTCACACAATTGAAAAGAGACACACCTGTCCTTTGAATGCATCAATGATGAACTGAAGAGCATGAGGCTGGACACACTCAATGCATTTCTGCACCACATGATTGCCATTTTGATCTTTCACACACTTTAACACATGTCCGTCAAGCTCCCGAACCATCTCATTCTGTAAAAGACAAACAAATTTCATTCAATTCATACACTGTGTAACTTCACCACAGCCACGTGAATCATTTTAACATGCGTGTTCAGCCTTTCATAAACTTACAATGACTTGTTGGTCCGAAGGGATGAACTCCAAAGCTTTTTGGATCACTCTGCAGCCGTACATCTGCAGCGCCAGGGATAAAACATGACCGCGGATCCGCTCGGCCAGCGCCAACTTCTGATCGAGACTGCCAAACTAAACACATAAAACAGCTTTTAGCATCCTAATTGACATCCAGTACACTTAATGCATATAACTGATGAACTTTGCAACATTGAAACTGGTATTAGAAGATATTACTGTGAAGCTGCATTGAAACAATCTATAATTTATATTAATATATATAAATAAATGTGACTTGACAACGCAGTACCAAATCAGGTTTAAATCTGAACCGGCAGCCTCTCGGTCCTTGTCTTAAACCACTGTGTTTATTAGATGCATGATACATTTATCAACAAAAGAACTCAGTATTACCTCAAAGAACTTCTGGATGACATAATTTCCAAACACATCAACCATGAGCTGGTAGGCCGCCTGTAGTATCTCGTTGAAGACCAACTGACGTTCTGCAGGACTTGCTCTCTCCAATTTCAGCTGGATAAACCTGCACACAATCCAGATGGTTTTTAAAATATTTTGGACCTTTATTTCTTATTCCCGATATTATCATATCATGCCGAAGTGCTGGAATAAGGGTCCTGACTTTCTAGCATTTGTGAGCTGTAGCAGACCTGGAGCCATGCTGGTCCTGAGAGAACTCCATGACGTGTCCCGCGATCTCTCTCAACTGCAGGTTGGGGTAGCGGTTGTTTCTGAAATCCTCGAGGAGACGGCTGCGTCCCGAAGGCATCACATCAGACATCCCATAACGTAGCCGTGAGGACGGGAAGAGCTGGCTGCTGGGACTGAAGAGAGACGAGCCTGTGGTGGCATTGCGGTACTTCGCCTCTGCTCCTGGCGCTGCCGAGATGAAACGCCCACTGCCATTGGTTAGTCCACCTGTGGGGGAGGAGCCAGAAGGGAGCACCTGTTAGGCCCAAGCGGCAACCTCCCGCGATCTCTCTTGAAGCCAATATGGAAGTAATGTAAACTGCAGTTCATTGACTGGCCGCTAGGGACAGGCTCCAGAAGAGAGCAGAATCTCATTGAGCACCATGTTAATTTTACAGCAGAAAAAACATGTTTACAGCCTGGTACAAATTGTGGTTTTGGCCAAAACGGCTAATTTTGATCTTCAAGACAACTGTGAGGGGGGGTGAATTTTTTAAAAACTCATTCGTTTACGTTGTATAAAGCCTTAAAGTTCTGCATAATTAGGGGCGTGGTTTGAGTGACAGGTGGATAGCCATTTATCCGCCGTCTATAGTCAGTCACCTAAGCTCCGCCCACATCCTGCCTTTTTGCCCATATTCTGTTATCCGGGAGTGACACACGATGACTCGCAAGATGGCCACGCCCAGCTCGCCCCTACTTTAAAGGGTTACTTCACCCAAAAAGGAAATGTATGTCATTAATGACACCCGTAAGACCTCCGTTCATCTTCAGACACAGTTTAAGATATTTTATATTTAGTCCGAGAGTGTATGCACACTATACTGTCCATGTCCAGAAAAGGAATAAAAACATCATCAAAGTAGTCCATATGTGACATCAGTTAGTTCATTAGAATCTCTTTAAGCATCGGTAATACATTTTCGTCCAAAAATAACAAAAACTATGACTTTATTCAGCATTGTCTTCTCTTCCGCATTTGTTTTCAAACATCAAAAAGATTCAAACGGTCATGAATCAGCGTATTAATTGATGATTTGGATCGTGTGTCAAACTGCCAAATTAGTGAAATCACGTGACATTGGCGATGCGAATCATGAATCAATACTCTGATTCAAGACCGTGACCATGACTGCGTTCCGAAGATGAACGGAGGTCTTACGTGTGTGGAACAACATTAGGGCGAGTCATTAATCACATACATTTCATTTTTGGGCGAACTAACCCTTTAAGATTCAGAACGGTTTATCGCAGGGCTATTCAAATCTTACCCTGGATGGCCAATGCATTGCAGAGTTTAGCTTCAACCCTAAACAAACACACCCACTGGTGATTGTCTAATGATCCTGAAGACATTGATTAGCATGTTCAGGTGTGTTTGATAAGGGTTGGAGCTAAACTCTGCAGTGCATTGGGCCCTCCAGGGTAATATTTGAATAGCCCTGGCTTATCGGAATCCTATGGATGACGTCACGTCCATTTTTTTTACAGTCTATGATTAGGCCCCATTTACACTGCATGATTCAAGGGACCCAATTCCGATTTTTTTCCTCTCATGTGGCACAGATCAGATATGACGTGAACGTGTAAGCAGTAAAATAACGCATGGATTCCGATATCCTCAGATCGGATTCAGGCCTCACTCATATGTGGTAATAAATCAGATTTTAATCAGATACATGCATTTGCGTCTGTATGTAATCGGTCAAATCGGATATTCCCCAGTAAATGCGAGTCGTAAGTCATTGAAAAAAGGACAGAGGCAAATGACGTTAACTCAGGTGGACACAAACTGTGATCAAGGGCCAGTGTTGCCAAGTCCGCTGTTTTCCTGCAGAATTGGGCAACTTTAACACAGTTTTGAGTTGCAATTGGGCAACCCTGTCAAGGGCTCTGCTCTTTTTCTCCACCTCACGATAGAAACATTGTATAATAATTTTGTCTGTGTCCAGTGCATAGCCCGCCGTTTCACTTCCTTTTCTGGTTAAGAACATCTTGGGCTGCTTCGCCAGTGTACAGTGTAAATGCAAATATTGGATACGGGTCGCATTTAAAAGATGATACAAGCGGGTTGTCAAAAAAAATCGGATATAGTCACCAAATCGGTATTGTGCATCAAGACCTGCAGTGTAAATGCAGCCTTCAATTCAATTCATTAAAGAGGTTTGATGAAAAGACACCTGAAACCATACATGCAGTGTACTCACCAAGGTTAAGACTGCTTGAAGACCCATGAGTTGAGAGTGAGGGAGGCGGGGTGAGAGAGTGGGAGGGGCCTTGGTTTGGAAGAGGCATGCCTACTGGGCCAGGGGAAGAGCTAAAGCTGAGGCCATTGTAGAACCCCCCATGGCCAATAGGAGTGAGGCTGCTGGGTGTACGCTTGTACAGATCAGAGCTACCCGTCAGAGAGTCCCGACGTGACCCACTGGAACTGGAATTAGGCACTGCAAAAACAAAAAACAAAAAAAATGGATATACAAAAATTCAATCCGAGTCAGATTTCATAGATTATTAAATGCAAATCTAAAACATTTAAGCTTTAGGAACAAACATGATTTTTGTGATTTGGTCATGCAGTGCAGTATGCTTTACAGTTCACTTAAAGCTGGAACACACACCACAAAGTCCTTAGGAACAAAGTCATGCAGAAACAAGCACATGGAGATGCATGACAAATTAAAATAATGGCCTGGTTTTACAGACAGTGCTTAGATTAAGCCAGGATTAGGCTTTAGTTTAATTAGGACAATTAAGAAGCTTTTATAGACATACCTTAGAAAACACATTACTGATGTGGACCGTAAGCCAAAACAATGGCACTGACATTTTAAGATATATGAATGCAAGCTGCTTTGAATTTAAACAGCTCAGACATGCATTTTAGTCTGAGACTAGCTTAAGCCTTGACTGTGAAACCAGGGGGAAATTGTAAAATCTGCTTAAAATATCAACATCCCTCAGACTGGATGGATTCATAGGCTTAATAAATCATCTATGCCCATCATACACTATATGATTATCTGTGAAATTGGTCAATTGTGATTGTCCAAAATCTGCAGACTGGCTCTGACTTTGGCCAAACTAGCATCAACTCTCCCAGACTCCAAATTGGGGCCAAAAAAGCAAAAGCTGTAAAAGTGTAATGCAGTTTTTACTTTAAAATTATCATTACGGCAAAATATTCACAGAAACTACATAAAACAACATTTGCATCGCATTTTACCTAGGCAATGGCAATGCAACACTGGCACTGAAACATTTGAATGCTTTAATTATTTTTTTAATAATATGGAATATTTCTGGAATAATGTACACTAAAAAAAACACAAACCAGGAACATGTGCATATAAAAGTAGACAGTGTAATTTTTTATGTCGACTTAATAGTAGATACCTTGTAAGGAGGAAAAACCCCAAAGCATATTTTAGTGATCTTTATTTTAAACATAACTAAACTTGAGATCACATACCTGCTGTGCCAAAACCCCCGAGTGCTGCTCCAAGTGTGGCTCCCAGAGAAGAAGACGGGTTGGCATTGAATCCAAGTGAGGTGTTCCCTGGCTGGGCAGAGCCTTGTGAAAATAGTGAGGAGCTCTGTGAGGAGGAGCTGGGGGATCCACTCCCGTAAAAAGAGCTTCCTCCCAACGCCCCGCTCCCCTGCTGCCCAGGAGCCTGCTGGGAACTCAATGCACGAAACGCCCCGCTTGCTCCGCCACCAAGACCGCCATTAGCCCCACCTGCTGAGGCGGCAGCAGCGGCCACTGTGAAATCATAATAAGATATTCATATACAAGACAAGATTTTGAGAGCATTTCATGGTGGTCTGTAGACCGTGTAACCTTGATGTGTTATTTTCAAACATGTACCTGCTGCGGAAGGGCTGATGATAACCGACGCAGGGGCCATCAGTCGAACTGGGCCACCACGAGCACCTGTATTCACCACAAGTGCACCTGTCTGGTCATAATACGCAGCTGGAGCCAACACAGGATAGCCTGGAGTACCAAAGATACACCGTAATCAGACATTGTTCTAACCTTGAGAGTTTGATCTGTTCACACCAACAGCGATTCAACTGCTCAAGATTGTACTGTCGGTTGATAGTAGGTGTCCCAACAAAACTGTTCTACACCTCTGAGGGCCCCAAGCAAAATGTTGTGAAGGGATATTGTGTCAAAATAACTACTTTATCGGTTTGTCAAGGATAAATAAAGAATTAAAAAATGTTGCAAAAACTCTTACATCGTTCTTGCTGCATTTTCTTTCTCTTTTCCTGCTCCAGACAGATAGCTTTGCTAGGAAGCCATATGTCAAGATGCATGTCATTATCTGCCACAATGCATGACGTCCGAGTCAAAAACATTTATTAAATAAATATAATTAAGTAGGCCCTATTGGGGAAAAAAAAAAATTCCCACATTGCCCAGCTAAATTTGCATCCACATTTATATTTGCATGTTATTTAAAAAAGTGTTTACATTATATAGTAATATACTTCTTAATATTTGAGAGCAAGTGGGTCCCCTGGTGCATAGTTTGCGTATAGGGAGGACTGACACTGGTATCCAGTCCAATTAGGATTTCAACTGAGAGTCCAGGCTTCCCACACTTTTGACAAATGAAATCCCATGACTTTTACCAGTCATCAGTGATTAGTTTAAGGCTTTCAGCAATGTTTAGCTAATCCTATAACTTAGATCTCTTTACTTTACTTACATTCAAACGTTTGGGTCCGATTAATGCTTTTGAAAGAAGTCTTTTGTGCTCAGCAAGGCTGCATTTATTTGATCAACCATTACTCCAGTCTTCAGCTTCACATGATCCATCTGAAACCTTTCTAATATGCCGATTTGCAGCACAAGAAACATTTCATGTGATCAATATTTATAACATTTGTGATGCCATTTTTTGGGGGGGAATTATACATTTTTCAGGAATCTTAAAGCTACACAGTGTAACCTTTTCAGTTTATTCTCAGCTAAAAACACTTAGTTCTTTCAAAAATATATGTGCTCATTAATGTATATTTACTTCTTTCAAGTAATAAAGTATTCTCGTAAGTTTATAATATGCCATTGAAAATACATACGGGTGAGGGGTTCGAATGCCGGTCGCCATGTTGCCCCTCCATCTTGAAAGTACATTAGCCAAAGAGGGACATACCCGTAAATTCAAGCTTCGCCTTTCGCGTTTTAACACTCGATGGCACCGTGTCGAATGTGAAGAGGGGGATTGACATGTTAATCTTGGACTAAATCGGCCACCGTAGGAGTTAAAACGAAATCAGAATTGAGAGGAACAGAAACTATTATTCACTGGATGGTCATATACCTTTACACCGCTAGATGGGGGAAAATATCACACAGTGTAGCTTTAATGGAATAGAGTTCAAAAGAACAGCATGTATTTGGAATATAAATTATTTGGAACATTATAAAAGTATTTAGTCTCAATTTGATATGCATCCTTGCTGAATAAAAAACAAATACACGATCTTAAAATTCCCTGATATTTCTGGGTTTTCTATGATGATCAGGATCCTGGTATCGCACATTTGCATAAGATTAAACGTTACTCCACTTTGTTACACTGCCAATCGCAACATTCTTTAAAAAGGAAAATCTTCGAGTCGCATTGCCTTGAAAATCACTGTCAGTGTGATCAGCCCTTTAAAAGACACATCAAGAGTCCTTTACCAGGTACGCCTGCTGCCAGACCCTGTCCAAAAGCCAAGGCGGAGTTCACAGCTGCTGCTGCTACAAGCTGCTCTGTCTGCTGACCCTGCTGTCCTTGACTGGGAGTCAGAGGTCGTTGGTTTCCACCTGCACGCATCACCTGGGGCAAACAAAATTAGTTGAATGTATGCGTGTTGTGACCTTCATAAACAAACACTGATGTACAATAGTGATCAAATTTGATTAAAATCACTTTTTCAAAGCAACTTGACAAATAATGATTGTATTAATTACACCTTTACACCAGTAGGTGGCAATTTGTCATTGAAACATTCATTCAAAAATTCATTCAAAAATTATAATTCATCCAGTAATGAAACAAGGCTGCATCCGACATCACATACTTCCCTACCATATAATAGATGGAAAAAGGTACGTCACAAAATTAGTATGTCCACATTCACAGCAGTCATACAGAGAGTCTCCAAAAAGTACCTGGATAATCTACTACTTCCAGCGAGATTCTAAAGTGTGCATATTTACTTTACTATCCCATGGTAGGAGAGGACTTGTGAATGGCAGTGAAGCGACGCAACTGACGGTGGTAAGGCATAGAGCATAAAAAAATATGGACGACTCGACATTATCCGTTTCTGCTTGCCATAGTTGAAGCTTTCAGGCGGCCTGCACGGCGCTGACATCTTGGGACAGAGTCTGCGCAGTAGAGAGCAGGAAGTACAGCTGCGATATCAAAAGCCCGCCCACACTCTCGCAGATGCAGAACAATTAATTATGTTGGTGTGAAATAAACAGTTATGGAAATGTAGAAATTAAAGCTGAAGCTCCAATCTGCTCCCAAAAAAGTCTGTTAGTGCCTCAGTGACAACTTCACTCAGAGAAGACGTCAGTCTCAGCTGTCAATCATGACGTCACACACCCCGTTTTTATAGCATCAGATAACTAACTAAAACTAAACTTATTTTAAAAACGAACACTTGAAATGAAATCATCGTGATGATAACTGCCTTCAATGACATAAACTAACTTTGGGGAAAAAATATTTGAGGTGTAATTTTATTGTTTAGTTTGCCTCACGTCCATTAGAAAACACAGAGGGGCGACTATACTGGGACCGGTCACCGGGGGGCGATCGAGGCACGAAAGCTTAAGTTTCTGAGAGGGGTACTGCAGGCCTGTGGTAAGGTCACATGATAATGACCCTGTCGTCTGCAGTACGTCTGCATTATATTCATTCTACACACACTCGTACTATAGTATATAGAACATACTTTTTTAGCAGTCGTGAAGTAATTACTTATTCAAAAGTGAGTACGCAATTTCGGACGCAGCCCAAGTCTTTAAGAGGGAGTCATTGAATCATTCAAAGCGTTTTTTTACTTTGTTGATGTTAAAATGTTAATTAAATATTTGCAGCAATTTACAAGTCTTCAGAATCTCTAGTAAATTGCATGCTATTTTGCTTAGTTGTCTGTTCTGAATCAAGGAAGAATCGTGATTTCCATTTTAAATTGTGGTTCTCAATTCATCCAGATTTGTGCAGCTCTGATTGGCTAAACTCTTACCTGCTGTTGGTTCTGTTGATTCTGTGCTGCCGACTGCTGATTGGCCGAGTTGGAGGGGTTGGCGGCCTGCTGCTGAAATAGGCTGGCAGGATACACACCCCATGGAGTCACACCATAGTACTGAGGAGGCATTACCGCTGGACCTGAAAGACACACACACGTCATCACTCAGATGAAGGGCCAAAGCACACTGTTTTCAGAGCAGTCTCAGGGGCTTTGATGTACACAGGACTCGAGCCGGCAGCCATTTCCTCTGCCTTTGTGCTTCAGGAGCATCAAAGCAGGTGTGTGTGTGTGTGCTTGTGTGCTTGTGTACGTGGTTTAATCAAGCAAACTGCCTCAATCCTAGAGCTAAATCTCAAGCCTCTGGAGGACGGCGTCTAAACTCTTAGCCATCATGAGCAACACTTCTTATCCACTCCAGACTGAGACTGCTCAGCGGAGCATCTTTAGCAACAGACGGCTCCTGTCACAGCGAGTACGGCACTCAAAGTACTCGTTCAAGTACAAAGAAACCTCACACACATTTACATTATTATGCCACGTGCAATGCGTTAGCATATTTGCATATTTAAGATGGAGAGTATACATTTAATGTGCATTCAAAGGATTTGCTGAATAAAAGTTAATTTCTTTAAAAGAATCGTAGCAGCCACAAAGATGCATTACACTGATCAGCAAAACTGCTGTTAACATTGAGAATAAATGTTTTCGAGCAGCAAATCCTCCAATCAGAATGATTTCTGAAGGATCATGTGACAATGAAGACTGTAGTAATGATGCTTAAAAAAACACGGAAATAAATTACATTTTAAAACGTATTGAAATGGGAAACAGTTATTTTAAATTGTAATTGCACAATATTACTGTATTTTTTTATCAAATAAATGCAGACTTGGTGAGCATAATCATCATAGCTATCAAAATCGAGTGTTCGGCATTTTGTGTACGTGAGTTTTTGTTGTAGATGTCTATAAAAAAAAAATTTTTAAAAAATGTTTGTGTATTGTGCTAATTAATTGAGATTTCTTACAGCTCTTACAGGTTGTTGGCCTTGTCTGTTTCGTTGCTTCTATTACTCTCCCCTTTTTTGTAAGTCGCTTTGGATAAAAGCGTCTGCTAAATGATTAAATGTAAATGTAAAATGCATAAGTGACTTATTTATATATATAAATTAAAAAGAGCATTTTTACAGACCCCACACAGCTCTCTAGAAAAATAATGTCTATCTGGTCAAGTATAGAATATAAAATTATTATATGTTAGTGTTTTTCATGTTGCTAGGCTGATTGTTTTCTAAGTTGTAATATGTCTATGTCTATTTATTTGGGAAGTAGAAGCACTTAAAATAATGTAATCAGCTTTCATTAAATCCTAAAATAAACCCTGATAGGGTGATCAGAACCCCAAAGTGATGCTGAATGTACATTATTCATTATATCACTGGACTCATTAACATACGATTTACATTATTTAATATTAGTCGTCAACTTTTTTTAATAAATCGCTTTATACAGATAGTTTCAAAGTACCTTTACAGTGATAATTAATTTCGGCTGTTCATCAATTATTAAATTAGTTTATTTCATCTATAAATCAGTTCTGCAAAAAAGGTCATCGTCCAGCTCATTTCTCATACAACAGCGTCTGTACAGTCAGATCAAATATAATGTTGACTATTAATCAATAAAACTGAGATATCTTGAAAGCAACTATACATGATGCATATCCATTTCAAGTTGTAAGCGTGCTTCTCTCTCACCAAGAGTGGCGGCAGCAGCGAGGCCGGCGGCGTACGGATCAGTGCCAGGCGGAGCAGTGCTAATGATGTACGGATTCGGCACGAATGCAGCTGGGGCCAAACCTAAATGCACAAACAAAAAGAAACCAAATTTAGTAAATCACCTGAAACTTTTGTACATTAAAAGTTGTAGTAAGCGATTTCAGAGAAACGCTATTGAAAATTGAGATTAACACCCAAACAAACAATTTGCTAGATGTCTGTTCGGGGTGTGTGTGCGCTGAAGAAAAATGTGTTTGTACCTAGTCCTGGTGGGGGGGAAAAAACGAAAGAAAAAAAAACAATCAGGGAAGAGCTAGTACCCGCATTAATACTGGAAAAGCTTTCCAACACCTGAAAACAGATGCAGAGTTAGCATTGTATCAGCTCGATACGCAAGTAACATTGGTTTTGCTGTTTCCAGGATAATGTTTTGTTGTTGTTAAATCACAGCGGGTTTATCCATACTTGCTGTCTGACACACCAGCTATTAGGTGTAGGCTGAGGTGCATAGCGTGTTTGTTATCTTGGGGGCGGAGCAATTAAGGAAGGGGTGTGTTTCTTTTGTGTAGGGTCGATTTTTAGACATCAACAGGGCTTCTCAGAAATTGCTCATTGCACCTTTAAAGGGATAGTTCACCCAAAAATGAAAATTCTGCCATAATTTCCTCACCCTCATGTTGTACCAAACCTGTATGAAATTCTTTGTTCTGCTGAACACAAGATTTTTTGAAGAATGTTTGTAACAAAGCAGACAGAACAACCATTGACTGCCATAGTATTTCTCCCTACTATGGTAGTCAATGTTTGATTTATCTGCTTTGTTACAAACATTCTTCAAAATATCTTCTTTTGTATGCAGCAGAAGAAAGAAAGTCATACAGGTTTGGTACAACATGAGGGTGAGAAAATTATGACAATTTTCATTTTTGGGTGAACTATCCCTTTAAAGGGTTAGTTCACCCAAAAATGAAATTGATGTCATTAATGACTCCCCCTAATGTCGTTCCACACCTGCAAGATATCCGTTCATCTTCAGACACAGTTTAAGATATTTTATATTTTAGTCCCAGAGCATATGCAGTCTATGCACACTTTACTGTCCATGTCCAAAAAGGGAATAAAAACATCATCAAAGTAGTCCATATCGGAAAAAATTTTGGTCAAAAAATTACAAAAAGCGCTTTATTCAGCATTGTCTTCTCTTCCACGTTTGTTTTCAAACCTCAAATAAAGATTCAAACGGCCCTGAATCGATCAATGGGTGCGTTTACATGCACATTCTTAAGCCGATTATGCCTAATAAGCCAACAATGAACATGGTCATGTAAACGCGGTAACCCGTTTTCTTTTATCAGAGTAATGTCATAAACGGCGTAAGCATAAACCGGTCGGAACAGGTTGTTTTTTGCCTCTTACCTCGATTTCATGCTGCATGTAAACGCATTAACCTGCTTTCTGTCGGCTTATTGAAGTGCGTATGTGTAATAGGTGACAAAAACGCAAACTTAGAGCACATTTAAATGCATCCAGACAGAGCGAGCTAGCGTTTGCATGATATAAGGACATATATTACAAACGCAGACTCGTTTAAGACCCAGAATATTTTAAAGAGGTGTTCTCTTTTCTCAGTAGCCTAGTAGTCTAGAAGAGTTTCAGTCAAAACGCTGAATAACTGCATAAGGGATAATATGAGCCGTAAATCTCCCGCTGACACGGTGCACGCTTTATTTAACATCACAACTGACGTCACATTTGAAAAACTCAGTCAGTTATATGGACATTATTATTTTTGACGGCACTACAAGGAAAAACCCGGTTTATAAATAGTCATGTAAACACGTTTAACTTGCGTTGTCCGTTTACTGGTTTGCAAATATAAACGGGAAAACTGGTTATTTCAATAAGCTGATTTTTTTGGGGTTATCAGCTTACTGGTGTGCATGTAAACGCACCCAATGATTCGGATCGCCAATGTCACGTGATTTCAGCAGTTTGAATCGCCTGCCAAACTGCTGAAATCACGTGACATCGGCGATCTGAATCATTGATAGATTTATTGATTCATGGCCGTTTGAATCTTTATTTGAGGAACACGGAAGAGAAGACTGATGCTGAATAGTCGTAGTTTTTGTATTTTCGACGCTTCAAGAGATTCTAACTAACTGACGTCACATATGGACTATGATGATGTTTTTATTAGCTTTCTGGACATGGACAGTATAGTGTGCATTGACTGCATTTGCTCTGGGACTAAATATAAAATATCTTAAACTGTGTCTGAAGATGAACGGAGGTCTTACGGGTGTGGAACAACATTAGAGTCATTAATGACATAAATTTCATTTTTGGGTGAACTAACCCTTCAAGAGTTCTGGACACTCAGAACTACAGTCAAACTCACCGATGTGTTGCTGTTGAGCTGCGGCGAGCGCGTACTGCTGCTGTTGGGCTGCTGTGAGCTGCTGCACCGCCAGAGCGCTGGGCCTCTGGAACAGCTGCAACACATGAAGCTTTCATCAGACATTAAACATTTGCTTTTGTCTACAGTCATATATGCAAAGGCTTCAGAAGCACATGCAAATGTGACTAATAATTACTTTTCCATAATAACTTCCAAAGAGGCTGAGCATTACTTCAAACAAAAGTTTCTCAAAGTTAGCCTTCACATGCATGGCCTTTGCTAGCAATTATCTCAACACAAATATTTATAAATACACACGAGCTCACATAATTATTATTCTACTCTAATTACAGTCTTGAGAGTTGAAAGTGCTAGCATCATGAGATATTCACCTGTTGAGGGGAGTTGTAGTCAAACAGGCTGACGGTAGCAGCTGTGGAGTCGAGAGGCAGCTGGCCTCCTGTGTAATCAAACTGCAAAGTCTCCATAGAAACAGATTCCATGGGGTCCAGGGTCACATTTTGGGTTTCAACATTTGAGAACTCCTCTGCTGGTTTTGGCCCTGCACCTCCAACCATTTCTGGTCCACCCAAATCCACCTCTGGACCAGTCGGAGGGCAGTTCCCAGGAGTACGACTGAAACAAAAGAGAGGTTTGTATTCAATACGTTGTAGAAATACTGAAAGTACACATATGGAAAGCCCCACATAGAGAACTGAGGGAGGATAAACATTAGGCTGCAATGTCCACCAAAGCGCTTTTAGTCAGCTGAAAACGCCTCGCTGTTGGCGCTTGCGAGCGTTTTGACAGGGCAGCGTTTTTTTCTAAGTTGAGACTCTTTACTTGTTATGATACGGAATATCCACGGAAGTGTTACTAGTATCTAATTTCACAGGTAGTTTGTTTCTGTATTGATTTTATATATAAAACTGTAGCTGCAATATAAAGAATTTGCTCTGGCTCTTGTTTTTTTAAAATCATTTTGTTCCGTTATTATTGCTTGTTGTCATCTGTTGACATTGTACACGCTGCACGCAGAATGTGGCGGTATTTGTCCCACCTCTCCTACACTGTGGAGTGAAGAGTGACAGTGATGAGCGCTGCGTTTTACTCAAAGTTGAACATTCTTCATTCTCGGCGTTCAATAAAAAAACGGCGAGCACTCAGCGCTTGAACGTGAAATATTCGCTCAGAACCTCGCTCTGGCGCTCCAAATGAAAACGCCAGCTAGCCGCGTGAAAAAACACTTTGGTGGACACACAGCCTTACCGTCTCTAATGCTCAACAAAACCTGTATTGATTTGATCAAAATATTGACATTTTAACTGGATTAGTGAAATATTCATAATATTTGTTCTATTTGAATATATTTTAAAATGTATTTATTTCTGTGGCGCAAGGCTGAATTTTCTTCAGTCTTCAGTCATGATCCTTCAGAAATAATTTTAATATGCTGCTCAAAAAACATTTGTTTTTAGTCGTCAATATTAAAAACAATATTGTTTTGCTTAATATTTTAGTGGAACCCACCTTTTTTAGGATTCTTTGATGAATAGAATTTATAAAAATAGAAATTTGAAAATGGAAAATGTTTGACATTTTGAAATAAATCTTATAATTATAAATGTCTTTACTGTTTTGATTAAATTGATGCATCCTTCCTGAATAAAAACAATTTCTTTAAAAAAAAAATCTTCATGAACCCAAACTAATATTAACTAACAATGTAAAATAACTGTTTTCTGTGTGAACATATAGTATGTAATTTATTAATTTAATGAATTTTCAGTCACATGATCTTTCACAAATCACACTTTTTTGTAACATTAACAATCGTTACTGCCACATTTGATCAATTTGATGCATTTTTGCTGAATTAAAACATTTATTTTAAAAAATGATTATACTAAGAATTGATGGCGTTTACCTAAAATCCTTAACGTCCACATCAAGTCCATTCTGATTGGGCAGTCCATTGGGGTTATCCAAAACATCTGGCTCTGTCTCTTTCAGTTCCTTCCGCTCCGGGTCAAATGTTGTTTTGGGTTTTTGTTCCACCCTTTTCTCAGGGTCATCAGCCTCTGAGTCTCTTGGACCCTAAGAGAAATAGAAAGGATTGAAGTGAGAATGGAGCTTAAAGGAACAGTTCATCCAAAAATGTTGTCTTTATTTATTCGCCCTCATGTCCTTCCAAAACATTACTTAGGAACAACATGAGGCCAGCAAATAAAATAAAAAATGTCAGCTTTGTGTGAAATCTTAAAGGGTTAGTTCACCCAAAAATGAAATGTCATTAATGACTCCCCCTAATGTCGTTCCACACCCGTAAGACCTCCGTTCATCTTCAGACACAGTTTAAGATATTTTATATTTAGTCCGAGAGCGGATTCAGTCAATGCACACTATACTGTCCACGTCCAGAAAGGGAATAAAAACAAAATCAAAGTAGTCCATATGTGACATCAGTTAGTTCACTAGAATCTCTTGAAGCATCTAAAATACATTTTGGTCCAAAAATAAAAAATTATTCAGAATTGTCTTCTCTTCCGTGTTCCTCAAATAAAGATTCAAACGGCCATGAATCAGTGAATCAATCAATGATTCGGATCGCCTGCCAAACTGCTGAAATCATGTGACATTGGCAATCCGAATCATTGATCGATTCACTGATTCTTGACTGTTTGAATCTTTATTTGAGGTCTGAAAACAAACACGGAAGAGAAGACAATGCTGAATAAAGTCGTAGTTTTTGTTATTTCTGGACCAAGATGTATTTTCGATGCTTCAAGAGATTCTAGTTAACCCACTGATGTCTCGTATGGATTACTGTGATGATGTTTTTATTACCTTTCTGGACATGAACAGTAAAGTGTGCATAGACTTAGATACGCTGTCGGACTAAATATAAAATATCTTAAACTGTGTCTGAAGATGAACGGAGGTCTTACGGGTGTGGAACGACATTAGGGTGAGGAGTTAATGATTTTTTTAAAAAATAAAAACTACTAAGAATGTTTTGATGACAAGATAAATAAATTCAAGACTTACATATGCTCCTTTGCGCAAACATGAGTCCATTTTCTCAGCAGGGGAGGAGCTAAGCACGTACTCCACCATAGACACGCCTAATCCACCGCTCTCAGAGCGTGGCGACAGCACAGACCCCGCCTCTCCGACGGCATGGAAGCCCTGACCTGGTCGGCGCTGCACCATGATTGGCTGGGACACGGAGTGATCTACAGAAAAAAAAGGGGTATTAGAGAGAAAAATACTAAATATGTAAAATACAACCATGCCATCTGCAGACACATACCAGAGGTTCCCCAAGCACTGTCTCTCCACTGGTCCAGAAAGATCCCTTTTGGTCCATCTTTCCCTGAATCATCAGTTTCCCAGAATTTCTTACCAGTTAGGAGCTGCTGCAGAGTGGGAACATCAGACAGAAAAATATTAATACATAAGAATGCAAAATGAAGCATCAAGAAGATGAGAAAGGTAAGGACTCTCACCTCTCCCATGGCTCGGCCCTCCAGCGCAAGTGCTTGGAAGTCATGGTTAAGCTCATCCATTGATCGTACCTGTGTGAAAAAACATACAAGGATTTTAACATTTTATGCAAGTTATACAATTAAAGAGGAGGACCTATGATGATTTTTTCTCCATGTTCAACTTTCTTTAGTGTGTAATGCTTTTGTTTGAGAAAGAAAAAGGTCTGCAAAAAAAAAAAAAAAAGCACTTTTGAGAGTACTTCGACTCGGCGCAGTAAAAAGTCCCGGCTGAAAAATCCTCCCTCACATCTCCCCCTCACCCCTATTGACAGAAATGAGAGAGTGAGGGGGAGATTTTCAGCTGGGATTTTTTACTGCGCCGAGCCGAAGTACTCTCAGAAGTGCTATTTCTCCATACATCATAGTTCTCCTTTTTAATCCGCTTAGAAAAGCTCCACGTTTTATTTTGTCACCATACTTGATCGTTCAACTTTTCGTGTACCTGTATCTAAATAGAGGAAAACGTGGAGGTGTTTGGTCGCTTTAACTTGATCTCTGTTTGGTACTGTAGTAAATGAACCGGGCTTAGTGGGCTAAGCTAAATGCTATCAGATCGTCAGAGCGATTAAGTGCAAGCAACATTTAGACAAGAGAGGGATGTATCAACTCGTTTTAGTTAAGGGAATAACAGTAATATGTAGGGATGGGTACAGAGAGAGAGAGAGAGAGAGAGGAGAGGAGAGAGAGAGAGAGGAGAGAGAGAGGAGAGAGAGAGCGAGAGGAGAGAGAGAGAGAGAGAGAGAGAGAGAGAGGAGAGAGAGAGAGAGAGAGAGAGAGAGAGAGAGAGAGAGAGAGAGAGAGAGAGAGAGAGAGAGAGAGAGAGAGGAGAGGAGAGGAGAGAGAGAGAGAGAGAGAGAGAGAGAGGAGAGAGAGAGAGAGAGAGAGAGAGAGGCAAAACGACAGCCCTGATTAGTGATGACGGAGGACAGAACTAAACATTAAAACATAGCCTGGTTACACTTCAGATCTGTGATAGTCTGATTTTATTTTAGATTTTGGCTTCCAAAGATTATAATAATAATATTTATGTCTAGCACAACTTAATTCCCTTTGCAGCAACGCTGTCATTTCTCACTAAAACTCAAACGCAATGACAGAATTAGCACGATCAGTGATTGTTGTAAAATACAGTCTAGCTACTGTTGGTAAATTGTGGGACGCGTTTAATAATAAAAAGAGCAATTAAAAGCACAAAAATGTGCGCAAGAGATTGTTCCCAAATCGGCGCGCGCTCTGAAACAGCCGCAACGAGACGAGCAAATCACACTTTCGGTTTCGCACTCACGTCTAAACGATCAAATGTACACACACATCAAGTCAAAATGACCGGCTTGGAGTCTCTTTAACACAACACAGTTTGTGTCTAAAATGGACGTTGTTATTATGGATACAGTCGGGAGCAAATGTAGTGCATCTGCCTATTACCAGTCGCCTATAGAGCTGCACATCTGTCTTAAAGAGGCAGCAGTGTAAATAAATATGCTGATGAATTATTGCGAATTAAACAACCAAATGCAAAGAGCAAATCACTCACAGCTCTTGAATGAATAACTTCAGCTTTGATAAGCATTAATTTAGGCTATTTATGATAAACTATGCAGTGTTATTTTACATTTGATTACTAGAATTCTTCCTGAAATGTAGGCTGTGTATTTTTGTTAAGTGTTTGTGTGTGTGTGTGTCTATATATATAAGCAGTATCGGTAAGAGTAGTAATACCGTTAAAACCTTAACGATACCCATCCCTAGTAAAATGAAAGCGGTGAAGTATCCCTTCAAAGGCCTATTTATTCATCAGTATTAGTCATATTCATACAATTAATGTGTTTAAGTAGGCTAAAGTGGGGCATTGTGTCTGTCATCAATTTTTATTAAATAAATGTGCTTGTATTTTTTACATTATTGTAAACTGTAAAATGAGTAGATTATTTCTGACTAGTCTACAGTGCAGACATTCATTTCATTTTAGGTCTCTCAGGTATGCTAACTGCAAGCCAACATATAAAGTTAATAAAGATAAAGTTAACAAGTTGAATTATTTTGTTGTTATTAAGTTAAAAGTGAATCGATGCTGCGTTCCACTCCAATTTTAGACATGCACTTGCGAACTTCCCTAAGCACTTCCCCTAGGGGGAATCCCCGCCGCCATTTTGAAGTGCATTCCACTAAGTGAAGTGGACATGGGAAGTTTATATGGACAGACCCTTGCTCCCTTGATTTTGACTGAGGGAGCGAGTCTACTTCATATATACACTTCAGGCAGCTTCATATACCACAATGCAATGCGATTGTGATGTCACGGCATATCGCGTTTAATTTACCCCACCACAAACAACTTTATGATATTTTAAATATTTTTTTGAAACATTCAAAACAACCCAAATACACCTATATACATATAGAATGTTGCATTAAACAATTTCGTAAAGGAAAAAAAATATTAATTAATACACTCCATCACAGGGGTGTCGCAGGAGTGTCCAACCCTGGTCCTGGAGAGCTACCATCCTGCAGATTTTAGCTTCAACCTGAATCAAACACACCTGAAGCAGCTAATCATGGCAATCAGGGTGCTAGATAATCATAGACAGGTGTGTTGGAGCAGTGCTGGAACTGAAATCTGCAGGACCGTAGCTCTCCAGGAGCAGGGTTGGACACCCCTGCCATAGTGGATTCCAAAGCCCCTTTCACACTGCACGTCGGACCCGCAATATTCCCGGAACATTGCCGGGTCGCCTTCTATGTGAAAGCAGCCACGTCCCGGCATTGATTACCGAATTGAACCCGGGTCGGGGACCTAGTAATATTGCGGTATTCGACCTGGGACGAGTGCTGTGTGAACAAAAGCCGTAACATATGCCGCAACGTGTACGTAGTTATCGTGCGACTCCTAGAGCTTGTTTTTCCAATAATACAACCCTGCAGTGCCAGAAGAGCTCGTCGGTGTTTTAAACGCAGAGTGCTCGTATACAAAAGAAACTAAAATTAAACACGCAGAAATATGTGCAAACTGGACACAAGTGGAGACCACGGAGCTCCTTACTATCCACGCTGAAGCTGAGATTGCTCGCCATTACACGTCACATCAGGATGTCACGTGTCAACTCGACCCGGGACCGTTACGGGTTGTGTGTGAAAGCGCACATATTACGGTATTTCGCTGGCAGTGTGAATGGACCAAATCTAGCGACCCGGGAACAAATGTCGGGTCGCATTATCCGTGTATTTGCCGGAATCGCAGTGTGAAAGGGGCCATTGCAAAGTTTCCGCCAGTAGTGGGCACTCATGCAACGCAAGCAATGACGCACATCCGAGTGAACGAGACGGAGGGAAGTTTTGCGAGTGAAGGGCATATTAAAAACGAATTGGAACGCAGCACTAGTTATTATTATTAATATTTATTTATGTTATTTATTCCCTTTGTTGCACTTTGAGATTCTTCGGAGTGAAAAGAATAATAATTATTATTACTGGTGCCTGCCATGAACCATGACTCCACAACAAACAGAAACAAACCGTGGCTCCAAAACAGTGATGTGAACCGACCTGTGGCATAGGTGTATCGATACACTTCAAGGTCGCAATGTACATGAACTCCAATATAATCATAGATATGCATTCATAGATTCCTCCTCCGTCTGCTCCAGACATGCAGATAGGGATTAATGCCGCTAACTACGTTTGGAGACGCTCAGTCAACTTTCTCTCGAATGTTTATGGACCAGCTTTGACTATTTCAATATGACAGACAGCTTACATTCAGCGGGTAAGGATATAATCAATCTGTCTGTCTGTCGATCAAGCTTTTTTCCCGGAATGAACACGTCGCAGTATTCTGCATTTAAATATTCAGATCAGAGCACATTGTAAAATAAAGCGGCGAGGAAAAAAAAAAAATATATATAGATTTTTTTTTTTTAACAGTTCTCACCTGGTTGTCTCCATGAATGTTGTCACCAGTCGGCCAGCGATGTTTGCAATTGTTGTATCCAGGCTGGTCTCCATGTTGCCGCTGGAAGAAGTAATCAACCATGGCGTCATCTTGAGAGCGCCCTGCTCCCTGCGTAGGGGGCGGGGCCTGAGGAGAAGGGCCGGGTTGGGGGGTGTGGCCCGCAGCACTCAGCACCACAGGCATGCTGGGTAATGGCCTGTCAGGGGGAGGCAGTCTCAGGTGGGGGCTGAACGAATCCTGCCAGAGCACAGCTTTCCTCTTCAACACACACGCTACGCTCATTCCACCAGAGACTGTAACACAAGAACAAAACAAAACACTATTAACCCCAAGGCATCTGGGATTGCTTTGCATTTAAAGCGCATTCAGTTACTATACATTACCACACCTGTGCCTCTCAAAGCAGGCAGAGAATGAGAAGGCTCACAAATATTGCACAAAATTAAAACCAGCTTATCTTATTTTAAAGAAGTCTATTTATTTGAACAGCACAGCAAATCTGATAAAGAGTCAACTGAAAGGATTCTAGTAAGGACAAACTAAATAAAATCCCTGACCCAGGAAAATAAAGGGCAGTAAAAAAGATGAAACACATTGTGTCTGGGCTGAAATGAGGTCAATTTAATCCATCAGTGTGATAGTCAGCGCTCACTACGGCGTCGCACACACTTGTTGAGGTTCAGTGGGGAAAGCAGAGGTTGTTGTTCTTGTTAATCAAGCAGAGCTGGTCTGTCAAATTGAGTCATTTCATTCTCATTCAAATGTGCATCTGATATCATTGTCACAGAATGACTTTTAAACACTGGGGAAAGCCACGAGTCGAAACTATGGAGGAATTTCCACTGCAAACAATTTTCCTGATGAGAAAAGGTACATTTCTAGGGTGACAAACACCACATGGCCAACAAAAAAAAAGACGCTGTTTGGATTTAAATAGGCAAATGCTTAAAAAAAGTCAATGATTGGATCATTATTTTGTTTCTAGCATGTCATATGTTTGGCAACAGTTTCTAACCCTAATTGATGGAGTGTGTAGCTTTTCATTTCTTAAACAACTGTAGGAAGACACATCATGGCCATATTCCAGGATCAATGTTAAGATTCATCAGCTCGCATTGTGAAAGAATGGTTGGGAGGAAGCATGAAAAATCATTTTCAATCAAAATAACATTATTTCCATCAAGTGGAGCATCATTTTCGGCCAAGATCTTGTACTGACAAAGTCCAGCTCTGTAGAGTCTCCTCCAGCACATCCCAAAGACTTTCAATGAATTTATGCTCTGGACTCATGGTAGTGCCATAAACAGACAAATACATCACAGAGATGGAAAAAAAGCGTTGTCATATAACAATGCAATCCACTGAAAAAAAAACATTAATGTAAAAATAATTTAAGTTACAAAAAGTTTTACTTTTAAAGTTCACTTAACAGAGTGCATTATTTTACGTGAAGCAATGAAGGGATTACTGCTTTTGTGACTGAACTGTCTTCACATATTCATTATTCTTAAGTTGAATTATCCCATGATTTACTAAATGGCTGTAATTTGCCCGCTCAGGAGTGAGTCGTGATTGAAAATATACAATGTGCTTGTAGTTGCTTTTTTAGATCCACCTTTTGTTCTGATTTGCCTCTTGTTTTAAAGCGATCGTTCCCCCAAAAATGAAGATTACCTCATGATTTACTCACCCTCAAGCCATCCTAGGTGTATATGATGTTCTTTCAGACAAATTCACTTTCTAGGCAAGTTGTATGGAAGGTGGTCCACTGGAAGATAGAGTTTTTACTTTATAACGTGTTAAATATAGATATTATTCTTACAAAAAAACACCGATTTGCTTCAGAAGGCCTTTATTAACCCCTGGAGCCGTGTGGAGCTCTTTTATAATGGATGGATGTACTTTTTTGGTCTTCAAATTTTGGGCTGCCATTCTTTGCTATTAAAAAGCTTGCAAGGACTTTAAAAATATATATATAACTGATTGTATTTGTTTGTACACATTGTATGCGTCTGAAATAAAGAAAAAAAGTCATATACACCTAGGATGGCTTAAAGGTGAGTAAATCATGAGGTAATTTTCATTTTTGGGTGAACTATCGTTTTAAAGCAAGAGGCAAATCAGAAAAGGTTGATCTAAAAAAAAGCAACTACAAGCACAAAATGTTTATTTTGAATCACGACTCACTCCTGAGCGGGCAAATAACCATTTATAGTGAATAACAGGGGGTTATTTGCAAAAATTTCCTACCACAGCAACTCAAGCCAAGAGATGTGCAATAACAAGGAGAGAAAATATTTTCCTTTTGTGACACAGTTTCACATGTTTTCTCCCTTATTTCTGCTTGCAAGAAAATTAGTTATCCCGTTCCCATTTTTGTGTTGATATATCAGCCATGAAAAATATGATTTCAGATTTGATGGTCCCTTTAACACATTCTGTTGACTTTAACTTTGCAATTACTCTCATTATAGTATTAGCAGGCTGTCTGTTTAATATCTGCTAACTCTTTATGTGATGGTCCTGGTCCTCCAGCAGTAGATACCAGTCACAACAGTACCTTTGCAACTACATGTCAACTTATTCTAACCGTAACAGTCAACTAATACTCTAATAAGAGTTGGTTGAAATATATAGGTTGCAATGTTACTTGAGCCCCTTTCACACTGCGATTCCGGCAAATACACGGATAATGCGACCCGGCATTTGTTCCCGGGCCGCTAGATTTGGACCATTCACACTGCCAGCGAAATACCGTAATATGTACGCTTCACACACAACCCGTAACGGTCCCGGGTCGAGTTGACACGTGACATCTGGATGTGACGTGTAATGGCGAGCGATCTCAGCTTCAGCGCGGATAGTAAAGAGCTCCGGCGTGGTCTCGACTTGTGTCCAGTTTGCGCACATTTCTGCGTGTTTAATTTTAGTTTCTTTTGTATACGAACACTCTCTGCGTTTAAAACACAGACTAGCTCTTCTGGCACTGCAGGGTTTTATTGAAAAAACAAGCTCTAGGAGTCGCACGATACGTACACGTTGCGGCATTAGTTTTGGCTTTTGTTCACACAGCATTCGTCTCTGTGGATGGTCCATGCTCTCTGTGTTTCAGAGTGAAGTGTGACACTGTTCTTTTACATGCAAGCAGATCATGATCCAGTGTTTTCATTGTCCTAGAGTGGCTCGATTCACAGTAAAAGCTGATCCACAGAAACTTGTCTACATCTGTTCTGAGTTTGGGTCTCTTATAAGGTACATTTTCGAATGTAACATGCACCAACCATCTTCCCGAATAGAGTGGCAAAATTAAGATGGGTATAAAATGAGTATTGTAATTTTACTTTTTTTTTTTTACACTTTTATAATTATTATTAAGACTTGCACTTTCTTTTGTTTGTTTTATTTATTTATTTTTACTGTTAAATACTACGATAGTTGAATTACTAATTTAATTTCTATATTATTAATTATAGTTATTATTAAATAGTCCTATTGATATATACTCACAATAGTTTTGGCCAAATTGTGCTGCGGGGATCGAACCCCGCAATGTTACTAGGTCCCCGACCCGGGTTCAATTCGGTAATCAATACCGTGACGTGGTTGCTTTCACACAGAAGGCGACCCGGCAATCTTCCGGGAATATTGCGGGTCCGACGTGCAGTGTGAAAGGGGCTTTATAGTCAACAGATTGTCTTAAAAGGAACAATAAAGTGAAAACATGATTTTTCTTTCAGTATTTCTATATAACAAAGAGAGACACTTCTCTAACGGTCAGAAATGTGCAATCATGCCTCATGTGGATATACATGTCTCAAGTGCTGTAGTGGGAAGATCAGTGGCTCCAATCTTTCTGTCATTTAAACCCAGTAATGTCAATTAATGAAATTACAACTGGCCTTGTTTTATGATTAAGACAAACAGCAATTTATTTAAATGAAAAAGAGAAATGAAACTTTCTGGTAAAATTAACTACAATATAAAAATCTAAATATGAAGTGGTGCATTTAATATTGCTATAAATAGCCTAAATGATTAACAAGAGCATTTCTGGTTTCAGCAACACCCAAAAGAGCGGCCACAAGAGTTTTGCTCTTGCTTTCATATCTAAAACTGAACTGATCTTTTCAAGAGATACATAGATGTAGGCCACCAACACAAACAGCAAATTAATCCAGACTGCAAAATCCTCATGCATTGGTGTAATCTCACCCCAAAATGGTGCCAGAGGTGTGTTGGCAGCTCTGAGTGTACATCGTCACATAGACCTTTCTGGAAATAAAAGAATCTCCAAAAAAGCACAACGTTTATTCCATAACCACCTTTCATAACTTTGTTAGCCGAGTGTCACACTCCCGTTTAAATATTCACCATGCATTGGAACATTCATACTAACACACACAGTTTAGCACTGAATGAAACTGGGTTTATGGTTAGGAAGAAAACAGAAGAACTTGGATGCAGAGTGTCAAGATATTTAGACTATGTGATGCATTTGATACACAAATATGAAAGTTATTGCAATGCTGGTGAAAGCATACTGAGACAACACAATGTGAAATCCAATGAAATGGATCAAGGATAAACCACAAACATTTTAAAAGACACTGTGTGTCATGTAATCCTGACAACTGTTTGAAAGGACCACAGATTTGTTGCATTAGTGCCATTAGTACCTAAGGTTTTGGAAACCGGAGAACCAGCTGCCTTGAAGATCATGTGCTGGGACAAAAGGCTCAGTCAGTTTAAATTTCCCAAGCTAACTATGACTAAGACGAGTCTGACCAGTCATCCCACTTGAAAGAATGGCTGGATTTTTAAAGCGACCCAGATAAGCTACCAACTGCTCATAAAAATGCAAAAAAAGTTCTCTCACTTTATGTATAAAGCACAATAAAAACAACAGCGGTGGACCATTGTGCTGAAAAATATCATTTAAAAGAAAAAGGAAATGCGTAAAAAACAATAAGAAAACAAAACAAAAACAAAACAATTGATGTTTAGACAAAACCCCATTTTTTTAAATTTAAGTTTTTAATTTTGCTTTAAAAAGTGATTCTGACGAGATCATCCTAATACAGAAGTATTCCACCGTTATGGGTCTGCTATGGCAAAAGCCCAGTCACCCCTTTTCTTTAGACTAAAGTTATTACTTCTTTATTATAAATAATAAACAAAACGAAAGTAACACGGGGAAAACCCTCACGGGCGACTGCCCGCACACACATAATAAAACATAAACAAACCATAACATAAACTCCAGGCCTAGTCCTCTCTCGTCTTCCACGCTCCACATTTATACTCCAATCACTTTGCCGTGAGCCGAGACCGGTGTGGCGGCGATCAGCTGCCGCTCATTATCACTCCATCAGCCGGCTCTCACGGTCCCTCACCTCGCTGATTGCCACAATGCTTTTATTTACGTTACCAAACATTTGTTATAACCGTAGTAAATATACGTAAAGTTTAACGTTTAAATGCCAGTACAAATTACTACTGTATTGATATAAAAATATATACAAATAACGTTACACATAATGTTATTGATGGCCAACGGACCTTTTCACTGAGGTAATGACGCAATGACGTGCACTTGCTAGCCTGTTCCATTTACGTGTTCTCCGAATGCTAAAGAGGAGCCTCGCCTAGCCTCTGAAGGAAGTGACTTGGAAGGATCCGTCCTTCCAAGGAAGCATCCTTGACATTGAGAAACACCTTGAGTCTTGCTCAGAGACGCGATTACAGTGCTGAGAATTTATTTTGAACTATTCTCGTTGGCGAAATGGATAGGCAATATGGTGCCTAAAATGCAAGTAACTTAATATTCAATTCTTGGTTAGTATACTTGTTTAAAATCAATTTCACATTTTTTATCATGCTGATATCTGGGTTATTCCTGTGATATAAATATAGACTCGCATGCAGTGAAAGCATGCACACGCAATACTCTAATCTTCAAGACTACATCAGGTGGGTGTGTGTGAGGGATAAACTTGATAATGTCAGCTTGTATATCGTTAAGACAACGATTACAATATTAATCGCAGACGAGATATATATCGCACACACCCCTACATGGCAAAAGTGCTATGTCCAGATTAATACTACACACATACCTACTATATAGAACACTTTTATTCACATTTTATTTTATTCAAAATTGGCATCTACTCAAGAGTGTGCGATTTTCAACGTAGCCATACTCTCTGTGCGGTTTGTTTGGGTATTCAATAACGTACATTTGGGAATGCTTCTCAAGTCTAATACGCTCCGTTTCATCCAAAGTGTTATCATTTACATATCATATTAACTGTTATCATTTACATGTGTAAAGCAGCTTGGCTAACAAACTCTCTGTATCTGCTGTGAGTTTAGGTTGCTTAATCCTTTATAAACCTAAATGCTATGTTTGCCTTTTTTGATGTCCACATGTTCTTGTTCAAGATATTTATTTATATTTGCTGTAGCATTTTTATGGTAAGTCCCCAAATATCAAAGATTTAATCGCGATTGAATTAAATGTTGTTTGGTCAAATGTATTAAACAAAGATTTTATCATGCTGTCAAGTGTACCAACAACAACAATCACCTGGCCGTTGGTGCCCGCTACCAGCATTTGTTTTCATTCGTAACGTACAAAACTTGATTATGTTTATATTTCGTAATGTATTTAACAGTGTTGTTCAATAAACCATAATTTGCTTTTGATACTTTATTTGAACCAATTATTATGGCGTCATTATTATACCCATGTATTTAAAGTCACATTGTTCAATTAGGTCTATTTATTACCACAAAAAGGATCAGATGACATGATTACCCAAATAATCGTTTGTCACAGCCCTAATTTCAAGGTCACTAAATAACACTGGACACTAGGGCTGGGTATTGACACAAATTTTACAATTCTATTCACAAGCTTGCAATATGATTCGATTTAGATTCGGTTTTGATTATTTTGGGGATATAGAGATACAATACATGGCAAAATTCCTCAAGAAACATACTAATGTGGTAAACTGTGGGAGTCTGTTGTAGCACTTGTAACTAAGGGTGCACCGATCCGATATTAGGATCGGATATCGGCCGCGATACTGACGACAAAGCTGGATCGGGGATCGGAAAAATGAACAGATCCACAGGCCGATCCAGGTGTTTGTTTTTTTGTTTTTTAGCAGCAGAACTACGTTATTCGTCAGTTTCACGTGTGTCGCATGCTCGAAGCAACATGGAGCGAGCCAGAGAGACGGATGTGTAGAGATATTTTATGCTTACCACGCCAACTAGTTTGTCTGTCGGCAATACTACCAATTTAATCCAGAAACACCATGTTAAAAAGCACGCTGCATTCTTGCAGCTCAGCAAACACTAAAGGAGTGGACAATACAGCTCAGCAACTGACTTGCACTATGCAAAGGATTAATTTAGTGTAAGTGACTGATAGTGGATATGGATAAAGGCTAATGTAGTGAACTGACGGTAACGACACGCTGTTGACGCTCGCGCATCTTGAGGAGAAATCAAAAAAGCGCCGCTCACACATAGTAATTTCGGCAAACATTCAAAATGTTACGTTTTATCTTTATAACATATGATACAGTTAAACAACATCACACAACCAAATGTGCTGTTTTCCTGAATACCATCACGATTGAAAATGTCACTGATTTCCTATGACAGCTCCATAAACAATCATTAACATTAGTTACTTACATTTTAGATGCAATATTGAGTCTTTTTGTTCTATTTCAGCTGCGAAAATAGTTCCAAACAAAGATTCCAAGTAACAAAGTTCCAAACAGCAGAACCATAACGCATCTAACGTGTTTTGAATGATTCATTTCGGTTGAATCAAAGATTCAATAACCTGTTCGTAAACGACTGCCTCATTCTTAAAGGAATCAGTCGTTTGAATGAATTGTTTGAATTAATGACTCAATGACTCACTCATTAAGACTCACCTACTGCCACCTACTGGTGGTTTAGTTTCCTATATTTTTCAACATTTATTTTGTTTATTCAAAAATACAAATCACATAACATTATTTAATGCAGTAGTAATTTTTCTGGGTAAATCATTTAATTTGATTGGTAACATCCCTATAGTGTCTTATTTTAATTTAATGTATAGATCAAATTTAAGAATATAATATGAAACCTGAAGCATAGCTTATATTTAATAAGATTAGGGGAAAATGCCCTTTATAAAGGTAAAATATCACAAATATGCAGATTTGAAATATGTCAAAGCTGATTGAACACTGGTGAGAATATTGCTTCAGAATAAGTTATATTTACAACAAACACACACACACACACCAAACTTTTTTCCAGACAAGCACATTTTTTACTCGGACAAGTGAATGACCATTTTACTTATTCGAAGGAGAGACATGAGCATGCTTAATGTCGAGCCCTAAATTATATTTTAGATTTGAATGCACAATTGTTTTTTAAATAAATAAGAATTCAACACTTTGCATGCATCTGTTATTTTGTCTTATTATCTTGATTTAGTAAAGTCTGGTGCCTTTAGTCTCTTCAAGGAAGGTGTACAGTTTATTATTAATTTAACAATAGTATCGGATCGGTATCGGGTATCGACAGATACATAAAGCCCAGGCATCGGTATCGGGACTGAAAAAGTCGGATCGGTGCACCCCTACTTGTAACTATAATATTGAAGATAAAAATGTACTTATTTGTATACAAGCACTACACTCAATAATGGCTTATTATAATAATAGTTATATTATAAACTTTACAATTCAACGGCAATTCATTTTTTTAAATTTTAACATTTAAATGGTGTGTTTCATAAAAACATGGCAGATTTATTCAAACATGCATTACATTTTTAAGAGCATAAAAAAAATATAGGCCTAATGAATATTTAATATGGTGCATATATTTAGTAAAATGCTCTTCTCTAGAGTAAACTTTTCTAGCTGACTAACAGGTTTATGGACACTGGAAATGTTTTTTCTGATGTTCATATAATGTTACAAGATGTTTTACTGACGTCTTTCCATGGTTGAAACACTGAGCAATTACATGTGACGCTACGGATTCCGGTAACTTGTTCCGTATCTTTTAACACACTGACATTCAGAGGCTCATTCATGTTTATTTGGTGCTGTAACTGTATTAAAGCTGAAGAGAAGTTCAGTTCGTGTGCTGCTTTTCTTGAGCTGAGCCAGAGCGATCTCACACCATAGCGCAAAAATGGTATTTATGTTTTTGAATTTCGTAATACAAATGGAAGCAATTTGAAATCTGAGGCGTTGTTACATATTAATAGTAAAGCACAAAGATTATTGCGATTTATTGGATGGGAGGCATGCTACAATATCCTGTTCATCCATCAACTAAAAACAGGATGACTAATCGATTCCTGGGATAAAAGAACCAATATCAGTTCGTAAAAATGAGAATCGATTCAAATCAAGAAATCTATATTTTTTTTACCCAGCCCTAGTGGACACAGGCAATGTCCACTTCACGCACAAATTAAACCCGTTTTTGCATTTTATCAGTTACCATATAGGCCTAAGTTTTAAATGTCTACTTTCTAATTTGCCCCTTGGAACATCAAACGCTGCAATTGCAACACAGCTAGATTATACAGCTGCACCAGATCCCCATTAGGTGTAATCCTGTACACACTGATGAAGTAATGCCCTGAGCTTCAAATCAAGATAGCACACAGGGTGAAGCAACACACTGTTTAGACAGACAGATAACTGTGTGCACGCAGCACTCCAGTAATCCTGAGGCCTCCATCAGAACAAAAAACACCCACACCTCTTTTAAATGATAAACATGGTCACATATATCAGCACATAAGGCACGACTGGTCAAACCCATGAGTCAAATTAGCTTAAAGCCTATAGGGCAAACTACTAGACGTTTAGAGGTGCAAAAAATCATACAAAAATTGCCACCTTGTGGTTACATTTTTTCATGCAATAGGATTGCCTTCATGACTTTAAGCCAGTGATTCTCAACTGGCGGTTTATGATCCAAAAACGGGTGTGAGACAAACATCATTAACTTGTTATGGTAGCACAATACAGGAGAAAATGGTTCTTCTATTTTTTGCTGCTGATGTCAATCAACATTTTGGTGCAAATTCAACCATTACTTGGTAGAAACTATGACAAAGGAGACAGATACCCACATTGACAGATTATGTGACATGCCCTCATCCTCAAAACAAAACCATGCAAGGTAAAAGAAAATGTGAATTTCACTAGGCCTACATTAAATATGCATTATATTTGGGTATCCAAGAAAAAAATTTGGGTCTTGAAGCAAAACCTGTTGAGAACTAGGCTTCACAACACCTGCATATGGAAAAAACACACTCGACTCCCACACTTGTGACTTAGTGGAAAAGAAAAGTAAAATCCCACCATGACAGCTAGAGAAATCCCCCGTGTACAGGATCAAGCCGAACTCCCCTTCACATTCATCACATCACGGCCCTTGTAGTAGCTTGCTTTGATAATAAAGTGCAAAAGTTGGGTTACAGAAACTAAAAATCCCATTTATTTATTTCATAGGTGAATTTATTTTAAACAATAAATTATAAGCTGTTAAGCACAGACCTACTGTGAGCTATGAGGTTGTTAGGGGTAAAGTCTGACTTATGACATCTATGTTCTACTTTTCAAGTTAATCGTAGAGATTGTGATCTTTTTTGTCATCATAATAATGTTAAAATACAGCATTAACTGCATACTAGAGTGTTCTCCAACATGCGTCTTTCATACGTACAAAACAATTCAACAGCAGTACGGCTGTGCAATGAATCGATTTGTAGTTTAGATATTGTTCGATTTCATCCAACAATCATGAAAATCATTGTGCCGAAAGCTCTTCCTTTCCTTTAAAGCGGCATGCTTTCGCCCCTCCAAATCAGTCAAATCATGTGATGTGACTGCCATAATATGCAGGCTACTTTTATTTAAAAAAAAAAAGTGTTATTAAAAGCACATTAAACTGCGAAAGGGACCCCATGTGCGTACGCGCGCGACAAGATGGATAAGCAAAGTATGCTCAGCCGTGTGTCTTAAAAGGTCAAATATACACAAAAATGACAAAATGTCCATCTTGGCGATTATTTAAATAACGACAGTCATTTATGTCTTAAGCGAATAAACAGTCGGGGGAGAAAAAAAAAAAGATACTCGAATGCGTGTCATTATATTAGATCCGTGCATTCGATCTTAAAACAATGGAAATATGTTAAATAAAAGACAAAATCCCTCACTGCTCTTGACAGAACAACTTCAGTGGTTTTAATTTTAATCACTGTATATTTAATTCATACAGTGAAGACTATGCAGTGTTTTAAAGTTTTAATTCATGGTTTAATTACAATTTTGACAACCGATTGTGGCAATACTCAATACTGAGTCTAGATTCTCTCAATAGTACATATCAAATCTGTGAAGATTGCGATTCAGACTGTGGATCCTGATTTTTTTGTTATAAGATTGTAATTTTTTTTGGAAAGATCGCACAAAAAACAAAAAAATCGTACTAAAAGCTTCCGCAAATAATCTCCAGCAATCAGAGAACCGAAACAAGCAAATCCAAGCAAAAGAACTCTTTGGACATAAATATTTTTTTGTTGTTGCTTGAAATCCAACTTTGTAATGTTGTGGGTTCATGGCTTCAACTCTTAAAGACTTATTTTTTTAAGTGGCAAGGATATTTTGTCCTATAAGCTATTGAGCTACCTAGACGCATATGATTTCCAAACAAAGTTGAGACAGCCATTGTCCGTCTAGATTACATGCACTTTACAGCCTGATCGGTTTCGCCATTACATGACCAGAGCTCCACAGACACCCGGAAACAACGATCCTGAGCTCGGGTGGCTGCATGTACACCTCCCGGAAGTGGGCAGAGATACCGTAACTGGTTACCCAGACCAAAGCATGCGTTTGCATCATGGTAACACAAACAGGTAACAAAAGACGCGAGCCTTAACCCTCTAGCTAACCGCTGGAGGAGGAGGGTGAGCATAAACAGTCACTAACGGTGTACACGAACCCGTTGACATCAGACAGTCGCGAAACACACGCTTTTACCACCCATTAATTCACGACATAGGAATCGGCGAGGGGCGGAACTGTCTGGCAAGGCTTTGATCAAACGTTTTAATGACAATAACACGGCCTAAACTGGTTTCCAATAAAACAACGGACACAAACGGGCATGTAAAACGCACGGACCGGTACCTGTAAGTCCACGAGCCGGCTCTGCGTTATTCTACAGATCCTCTTCCCGGTAACAAAAGGCCCGGGCCGTCTGGACAGGAAGAGCGTTACAGCAGGAGGAAGACCCGGGGAGAGGAGGGGGAGCCACTGCCTTGTAATAAAGCTCTTAAAATCACTTGTTACGCCTCATAACTCCAAAATATAAACGCGAGGTAAGCTAAAAGGGTTCAGGAGGAAAAGACGGTTTTAAAACAGAGGTTTACTCACAGGTGGAGGATGCGGATGGTGACGGATTTCAGCCCCGGTTCGCAGCAGCTCCCTAGCTTTCACACCGACAACATGGCGGCTCGATCCAAGCAGACGCGCGCGGGGCATCATGGGTAGAATGAGAAGGAGCGCGTGCGGTTCATTGCGCCAAGAGGGGAGTGTCGTCCTTTGTTGTGCTCGAGACTCAAACAACAATGTACAGATTTACAGGAGCGAACGCCGACAGGGGCTTTTAACCGTGCAGTTTTTTTGTTGTTCCTTTTATAAATGTTTTCATCATTTGGCTGTATCTGTTGTGTGAGCGCAGGTATTTTACCACCAGAGCGCAATAAGCACACCCGCTAGTCTCAGTAGAAAATGCTAAATAAATAAATATTTTTTTCTGTCAGGCAATTTTTAAAAGGCAATATTGGTGTGTTTGTAATACAGTTACATTTATTATATCATTTATAGTAATTAGAATATAAGTAATATAGAAATGTACACACAAAAATACTTAATTTTCTAATGTGCTTGGTAGTACCGTACTCTACAAAAAAAGTAATTCATTAATTAATAGCTACTGATTAGCTACATCTTAAACACTGTAAATAGATTTAATGTACTAATTACTCTCTCTAAAAAGTATTGGATTACCTACTTTCTAAATCCCACATCAACATCGACCGGATGAACAGTACAAGGACAAACACAAAACTGCACTTTTGATTCTTTCAAATAAAAAATATAGCATAAATTATTCTTGAACTGACCAAAGTGTGTAAAAGGAGGTTACAGGTTACATTAAAAACACATTTTAACATTACATTTTGATGTTAAATCAAATATCAAATATGTTATAGTAGGCTATTTAACGCAACATCAATAATTAAATTACAGAAAAAATATAGTATCCCTTACTTTAATTTTTCCAAGGGAAAAGTATTTTAATTAGAGTAATTATATTACTTAGTAATGCAGGTCCCACTTTATATTAGGTGGCCTTATGCTTACATCAAAAAACAAGTGAAATGTTATTGTTAATGTACTTATTGTGCTCATATTCTATTGCAATACACTTTTGCTGATATTGAGATGGGATGCGTGTAAGTTAGGGTGTGGCGGTGTGGGTAAGTTTAAGGGTAGAGTTTTTAAATAAAATAATTAAATATCTAATTTTTGTGGTTGAAATAGGAATCCCAGCTGTTACAGAATACTTAAGTGTATGGTATTTTCAAATCAGTTTTATGCAATTCACAAGAAAAATAAGTCCGTTATTGCTAATACTTTGATTATAAACAGTTTAATTACTTAGAACTTGTAAAAACCTAGATGAAAAAACTGTGAAATCACTTAATTTGAAATTATATGAATTTATGTGTACACATCATTCTTAATGTTTGAACAACTGCAATATATATTGTTTTTTTTTTTTTGTATTTTAAAATTGGCCAGTTGAAAATTATTATATGTCATTGACACAATTATAAATGTAACTACAGAAAATAATTACAGATGTAATTACATGCAGGTAATTTTTAAAATGTAAGTACAATGTAAATACATGTATGTACACCATAAATGCATTGTATCAAATTATTAATTAAAATGTTTGTACATTAAGGCCTCCTAATGTAAAGTGGGTCCGTAATGAATTACACCTAACAATAGAATCAAGCATCACATATTCACAATGTGAACACAGACATGTTTACATGTGTAGTCATCTTAGTCTCTTTAAAATACAATGTTAATCATACATTAATAATAGATGGTTTACATCTTTCAGAGTGGTACTTTTAGTTACTAATTTTACTAACTAATTAGTACTTTTAGTTACTAATTTTATTGGTGGAGTTAATAAAACAGTTGCAAAAGCCATGAGGTAGAAAAAGGCCTGCTCTCTGTTATAAGTTGCATTAATGTGAATTAAAACGGTCCTCTATTTAAAATGTGACAGCTGTGTTATCTTATATATAATTACAGGATAACAAAGACACCTTAAAATAAAGTGAAACCTATAATCTCAATCCCTAGTTATACAATGTTAATAATGGATTAATAAAAGACCCTTTAAATAAATGCCTTTAATTTTAAAAGTACTGTCAATTTATGTTTGAGTCATTTCAACTTAAAGTACATTAAACTGACTTAGTTGAATCTTGTGTAACTTATAAAAAAGTTGAAAATGAGCTAATTTATTTTTGATAAGCTAAAGCAATGTACAAACAAATGTTGATATAACTTATTGATCATATAATTATTTTATTTTTTACAGTGTGCACTGTAAAAAATAATACCCTATATCTACTCAATAAAATTGTGGCAACAGATTACAAACAATGTTATTAATTAAATTCAACACACTTAAAAATTGAGTTAGAATTAATCAAATGAGCACATTAAAAATTAACTATTCAAAATGAGTAACTGCAAACATCACACAAAATAATTAAGTAAAATTTAAACAAAAATATTGGTTTCCTTGGACAAAAACCTGACTATGGTAATAAATACTACTTAATGGAATTGTTTTGATTTAACACAAAATTAAGTTGGTATTATTATTTTTAATGAGTGGATTAATTAAAATCATTTAATTAAATCTGATTGCAGGTATGAATAACAGACAGACATCAAAGATGAATTACAAACTCATTTTATTGCCAACAAGTCACAAATTTTGTATTCTCAGTGTGAACATTGACTATTCTTTACCATCAGAACTGCAACTTCAAGGCCTGTGAGAACTTCCAAGCATTCGATAACAATTCCAGTGTCATTTGGACTGTCACTTTTAGCTCCTGTCCTGGTCACAATTACTGCCATCACAAGCTGTTCAGTTCCTGACTGTTCTTCATTTTCCTGCAATCATAAACAGCAGTGAGACTCAAAACCTAAGAAATACTGATTAAAAGAGAGAATCTGAAACTATTTGTGTCTTACAATACTGATCAAACAAGTTAAGTCCAGTCAACAATATTATGGTTAAGTAACCAACAATAATTTATTTAAATTCACACATTTGGTATATTGAAATTAAGTTTGCATACGTTGAATTCTTTGATGCGATCTCCTGTACGTTCCCCAAGGAATTCTGCCATGCAGCGGATGTCCACCTCTCGTCATATCAACAGGACAATGTTCATCCTAAAAGAAAGAAATGAATTAATGATATCTCCTCTAAGGGCCGTGACATTTACCAAACATGCTCTAAACAGTGCCAATAGCATAGCAACACCCTGGACAAGCAATCAAAATCAACAGCACATTTTAGATAAGTTAAATATGTGAAAAATAATGCTTTTTCCTTTTAAATTTACTGAAGAAAACCAGATTAAAGGGTTAGTTCACACAAAATAAAATTTCATGTACTCACCCACGTCATCCGAGACCCATTTTTTGATTAAATCTGATCCACACATAGGCAGCAACGACAGTGCACCTTTAAGGTCCTATAGGCCCTATATATTAAAAATGACATTCATATTACATCAAGTAGACAACTTGGACAATTTACAACAGCTTTTTCAAATATAAATGACATAATAGTCCTTACCTTTGTCAGAAATGAGTCTGCATCGAGGAACTCCAGTGCATGTGTGCCTCGTGCTGTGAGCTGCATTAAGCATGCGTTTTAACAGGAAATGCTTCTAAATTGAAAACAGCTCATTTGTATCATGTTGGATTAATTCAATATTCTCTCGAGTTGAAATTATTCAAAAATAATAGCTAAATCCTTAACAACCACATTTAGTAGATTTTATTCCAGTAATTTTTAAATAATTTCAATGCAAAAAACTGTCAAAAAAACAAGAAATTAATTTTGTTAAATAAAGTTTACATATGAAATTCAATGAAATCTACAAACCCACAGATTGACTTTTTACAGTGTGTGTATTATAGTGTTTCACATGATTTTGGGAACATCCTTCATTTATTATAATCTTCCAGAGTATAGCAGCAGGTCATAGGATAAAAGGTAAGAAATAGATATGAAAAAATCCCAGTTGATTAATCTGTTTAGTTATTATGTTTTCTGAAATGTCATGTTTAAATATGCAATATCTAATTAAAATATGCACTTGCATACACGTATTTCCAGAAATCTGAATGTTAGATAAAGACAAAAATTGTATTATTCTTGTTCAAAATTCTTTTCTGAAAGGTTTTTATGGCCGTATATGCGTTGTAATTGAGATGCAAATAGATCAAGGCCTGGTTCCACAGACAGGTCTGAGATTAAGCCAGGAATAGGCCTTGGTTTATTTAGGATCTTTTATAATCGTGCCTTTAAAAAACATTACTGATGTGAATCTTGAGACAAAACAATGGCACTGACATATTTTAAGATTTATCTGTGTAAATTGCTTTCAGTTAAAACAGCTCAAACATGCATTTTAGTCTGAGACAGGGGATGAAATGTAATAAAAAACACATAAATGTGTATTTAGGACATTTTCCTGCCAGTTTCCTTTTACGGTGTCTTGCCTTAAATGTAAATTTGTTCACACACTTTACCGGTGTAATTATTAAATGTTTATTTTCTCTTTACAAACATGCAGTACTAGAAAAGCGGCATGTTCTTCTGCAAACACAAGTTGCAGTCACTCTAAAATAACAAGCTGTTGGAAATGTGAGCAGCTACTTCACTGCCTTTGTGTAAATGGCAGAGGGACATTGGCCACGACTGAACTATCGCAATTGACCTACGATGAGATAAAGCAGGTCTGGTCATTGTCTTCACATCTGACTCAACGCTCTCTAGGGAGCACCAGTTTTATACACTTAGCCCCGTGAAAACGAGACAGAGTTTCTTATCCTCATCCATCAAAGACGTGTTTTATTCCACACGACCCCCCTGTGGTGCATTTATTAGTGAACACGACAAAGAATAATCTAGAAAGAGTTTATTATGCTGAACAACTGTCCCACCCTTCAGGTGTGTCCCTCACACACCCACTCGCTCACTCACACACACAAACACAGACTTCCTGAAACAAGTATTGTACATTAACATACATTCACTCTAAGCTTTTGTTCAAATAAACATTTATGGCTAGTCACATTATGCGTCAGGTACATATCAAAACTTGTTGTCCGTGTACATCGTCACAATCAGAAACGCACATTCATGCACGCAGACGTATGAGGGCCACCCACTCCTCTACCGTGAGTTTTACATGCACAAAGTCCTACAGCATTCCCCAAAATACACATCTACCCAACCTAAAACATTCATCTAACACATTACATTATAGTGTCTTATATCAGAGTATAAACAATCACGCACACACACACCGGAAAGAGCCGAGCGGGCCGCTCCGGCGTGTGCTCAAAGATTACCTGGGTCAAAGGTCGGCCACCTTGTGAATACACAAACATATACAAAGGCCTATGTGCTCGTGCACATATGAACACACACAGAAGATCTGTTGCGGTCTTCAAGTCCTATTGAATAATGCTTGTCTGAGCATCTTGTGGTCCTGCCCATATTCTTGTTCTCTCTCTAGGACTCCGGCTGGTGTGGCACTATATATTTTCTCCAATAGAGGGAGACACAGTTTGAGAGACAGACGTTGAAGTTGTAGAACATTTCCCACAATGCAGAGGACTTCATCTCTCAGAGATAAGCAGTTGTTTTCCTCTGAAGTTGGGTTTTCCTCTGGTTTCTATCCAGCCCTGGATCGATATACAAGTATAAAATAACATACATTTACAAAGGGAAATTTCTAATCCAACAGGATGTGGCTGCGTCCGAAATAGCACACTCTCTTGAGGAGGTACTTATTTTAAATGAGTAATTAACTAAAAAAGTAGCTATATAGTTATAATGTGACCTAACAGCGTCACTACCATTCATAAATCCTCTCTCGTGGCCTCATGGGACAGTAAAGTGTCCAATGCACACTTCAAAATCTCGCTGGAAGTAGTAGTAGATCATTCGGGTACTTTTTGCAGACTCTTTTATAGCCCTATTCGGACGGTAATTGTTTCTCACTTGGAAGTCCGTAAAAATAAATTTGCATGTCACCTCAGTTTTAAAACTTGTGCGTTCAGATGGTGATTTATTCACGGTGGAGGAGCGAGATTTCTATCATATGCTTGGTTTAATAAAAATAAATGCACATTTAATTTAATAATAGGCATTTAATATCTTAATTATTATTGAATTAATAAATATGTTAAAACAATAGGAAGATATAGATGCACATTATAGTTAAAATGGTTTTCTGTCATGTATTTTATCTCAAAATAAAGGATGTTGTTTTATTCCACATGGAAATGGGCAGAAATAAGTGAATACAGCCTCTGATTTACACGAGGTAAACATAATGCTGCTTGTTATTTTAACATGTATTATTGCTGCCGTAATAACGCCCTATTTCAAATGTTTATGTGCTTTCCTTCTTTTTATTTTTGAGGAGTGATGAAATATACTGCTTTTGTAAATACTTGCCAGCATTTCAGTAATAAAGCTCTAGATCTGGGGTAGGGAACGTTGATCCTGGAGAGCCACTGTCCTGCAGAGTTTAGCTTTAACCCTAATCGTACACACCTGCACAAGCTAATCAAGGTCTTTAGGATGACTAAAGTTACAGGCAAGTGAGTATTTTATCAGGGTTAACAAAACAGGGCAGTGGCTCTCCAGGATCGATGTTCCCTACCGCTGCTCTAGATCTACAGCGAAGCGCAACTGTACGGTGCTCTGCAGGGGTCAAAAAGGATATAAACTGTGATTTTTTAACTCAGAGATGTGGATTTGGATGGCTATTAAATCACCACACGACCTTAGTGTTTGTCAAAAAACAGGAGGTAATTCGGCTGGGGATTTTTACACATGTGGTGGGAGAAAACACTGACATTCTGGATTCAGACGGCAAGAAAATCACTGACTAGCCCCTGTAAATGATGAAAATACCTTACGACCCCACGAGAAAAAATTACCGTCCGAATAGGACTTATGAGTACTGTGAATTCGGACACTTATTTTGTCACTTACTGTTTATCGCCTACTATATAGTATGGAAGTATGTGATATCGGATGCAGCATGTGTTTGAAGTACTACCATACTACTTATTATAGTACATAGTATGTATACTGTGCAAAGTATGTACATTTTCACAGCCGAATGGCCATATGTCAAAATGAGAATCATGCAACTGCAGCTATTTTTAACATGTTTTAAAAAATAAATAAAACATACCATTAAAATGCAAAATAACATTATAATTAAAATGTATTAAAATATACAAATTAGTAAATTGCTAAATGAATGAATAGATCATATAGATAAACTATTTACTACAAAATATATTTATAAAAAATATATAAATATACATTTCCTGGAAACAACCTGAACAAACAATGTGATCACAATAGGGGACATTACTTATGAAATGTTCATCGTTTCATTATATAATTGCTGTGTCTGAATCACATACTGAGTAGGTTTGTTTTGAATAAGTAATTACTTCACAACAGCTAAAAAAGTATGCTCTATATATGAGTATGTGTCGTATGAATGTATTCCTTAATGTACTATACTGTCATGTGACCTACCAACATCTGCCATTCACAAATCCTCTCCCGTGGCCTCATGGGATAGTAAAGTGCCCATCGGATGCACACTTCAAAATCTCGTCAGAATAAATAGGTCATCCTGGTACTTTTTGCCAACTTTTTATGATTACTGTGGACATTTTTCGCCTACTATATTGTAGGGAAGTATGTGATTTCGGATGCAGCCCATCTGTTTCACATGCAATTTTTTTGAAAAGCCATAGGCTGTAGTTGTGACGCTTGATAAAATTAGATTTCTAGACACTGTACATTTTGAAAGAGTAACATTTTGAGTAAAGAATGATCGAACTGAATGTGTACTTACGTATAGAGAGGCTGCAGCTGTAAGTGAGAACTCTTCTGTGGAGGCTGGTAACTATAAGAGTCCAATCCACCAATGAAATCGACTGCAGCAGAGACAGAAAGTCATCAAAACTTAAGCACTTCAATATGGCTGGAATTCAGAGTTCCAAATAAAGTACACTTACAGGTGTCCTCATCATCCAGGACTCTACTGACATAGCAGGCATAAACAAATCCAAAGAGCTGAAACACAGAGCAATGCGTGAACAGGCATTCAGGTGAAAAAAATTCACTTAGTAAATGTAAAGAAAGGAGATCAATCACTCACTGCGAGAAAAACTTGCAAGGCTGAGCTGACCACCTCAATGTACTGGTAATCCAGTAGACAGCCACTGACAGTGATCACATGATGATCCTGAGGAGCCAATGGCGAGTCAGGCACTGGAGTAACTAAGCAACCAGGCCCATTCTCCATCCACCAGGAACGATGAAGTGATGTGTTAAATGTCATCAGGAAATCCCTGTCCTGCAGCAGAACACAAACAGGATTTAGAAGGAAAAAAATATAAAAAAAATCAATGATTTAAAACATGTGTGATTCAGGTAGTCAGGAATAGTATTTTAGCTTTTAGTTAAATACAGTTATTTTAATTTCTTATGCATGATTTTTTATTTAATTTCCTATGCATCTGTTTTGAATATTTTTTTTCTATGTAAAGCACTTTTTCATTATCATTGTGTATGAAATGAGCTTTATCAATAAACTTGCCTAGCCTAATCATCAACTCAACTTTGACTTTGAAGTTATATTTTAACTCTATATTTGCTTGATTTTAGTTTTACTAACATTTTTAATTTTTAGTTTTCATATTAAATAATTTATTTCATTAATTTAAACAGTTATTTTGTGATGTGTTTTTGTCCTTTTATTAGTTCTTTTTAATATTGCTATTTAGGTTTAACCCCCCAGTTTTAAGTTTTTGTCTATTTACAGTTAATAATTTAATATCTACCAGGTACAAACTAACTTGTTTAAAATTTAAATATTTTGACTTTCAGTATAAAAAATTATATATATATATATATATATATATATATATATATATATATATATATATATATATATATATTTAAAATTGATATTTATATTTTATTTCAGTGTTATTTTAATTAATTTTTTTAAGTTAATGATAATAACCCTGTTCCAAAGATAAATGTCTTCATAATCGTTATATTAACTCCTTTACAACCAGTGATTTTTAAGAAAACTTGCCAGCAGCCACTGCCAGCATTTTTGATCATTTTCACAAAACATGGCCCCAAGAATAGTTTGTTGCATGAATATGAACATTGAACATATTAAAAGAAATAACAGAGCAGAACTTTTTAAAAACAGCAACATTTAAAAGAAAAAGTTGAGAAAGTTTTGATCCAGAGATTTCTTTTACGGCACACCCAATTTTCATGATCGAAACAATTCACAATTAATACAATCAAATAAAGTGCCCTTAGTTTCACTTGTAAATACATGAGAAAAAATTATTTGTGAATGGGATTTCATGATAACTTTAAGGCTGCATTAAATTAAACATTTACTCAGACTCTCTGGCGTATTTACTCAATGACTTCCCATAGACTGGAGTCTGGACAGATGCAGTAAATCCACCTACCTGTGACAGGTGGCCAACTTCCAGGTAAAAACAGATGATGAAAGAGTTCCAGCCAACCCAGAGCACAAGCCACACAGCATACTGAAAGTGGATACACAAAAATATACTAATGAACACACACGAGACGCATGCAGTCTTCAAAAAGACACCCGTTTCAACATTAGGAGCTAAAAACATGCTGGTTTGTTTCCCCATGATTATGCATATGCCTACCAGTATAAGATATCTGGAGCGGATTTGAACAGTTCCAAACACTCCCAAAATGACAGCCACGATGTGGAGGAAATTGGCAAGGATGGGAGCCCACTGATATCCCAAAAAGTCAAACACCTGCCTCTGTAACGCAGCCACCTGTGAACAAACCAAGAACAGATTACATGCACAATCATGTTGCGTGTGTGTGCATAAAAAGCCCATATCAATACTGATAATGTCACGCATTGTCCTAGCCTTCAAATTGAGCGGTACTAGGCAAATATGAGACTGGCAAAGCAAGCTTGTGCTGCAGACTCCAAAGTTACATTGGCAGGAAAATGGTACGCAAAATCTGGTATCGCTGGCTACTATTCTTGGCAGAAATTGACATGCACAGCATCCATCCAAGAAACGGCCCAGTGCACATTAACCACAGAAAATTTTTCAGAGAAGGATCATCAGCCGTGCGAATATGTGCCAGAAATCTCAGACTACTCCCGTATGCAGGAACGCCCATCTCTGACAAAGCACTGCAGGTCCTCTGCCGCTTCGCATATGCGTTTATTAAATATTTGGGCTAATTTGGCGATGGAGTGAGTCTGGTGGTGGGTTAGTTTAGCCAAACTCTCAAGCTGTGTGTGTCTGGTGCCATGTTTGCTGAGCACTTTAATTATTTTAGTTCTATGGTCACCGTCGGACGCTTTTGTTTACTCAGATTTTCATAAAGACTGTTGGGTGTGAAAAGCTTAAAAACCTATTAAAGGGATAGTTCACCCAAAAATTATCCCATAATTCACTCAACCTCAAGTCGTCCTAGGTGTGTATGACTTTCTTCTTTCAGCCAAACACATATATTAGCCATCATTCCACTTCCACCATCGGCTCTGTTTCTGTTCAGTTTTCTGTGTTGGTTGATTGTTTGTAGTATTCTATATTTTTACTTGTTATTCATTTTTTTGTTATTTTTTCCCTTTGTTGCACTTTGAGATTCTTCTTAATGAAAAGTGCGTTAAATAAAATCTATTATTATCATTATAATATTATTATTGTATTTAAAAAATGTCCTGGCTCTTCCAAGCTTTATAATGGCAGCCCAACATTTGAAGCTCAAAAAAGTGCATCTATCCATTATTAAAGCGCTCCACACGGTTTCAGGGGCTAATAAAGGCCTTCTGAAGCAAAGCCATGCATTTTTGTGAAAAAAATATCTATATTTATAGCTTAATAAACTATAATCACTGGCTTCTGGTAACAGCTATATGCGAGTCTAGTTTGGGGAAAGGGTGACCTTTGACCTGACGCATGGCGTACTGATGAACGCGGAAACGCACAGAAAAGAGCAAACCAAAATCGAGAATTTTTGAGATTGTCGTCCTATCTGTTTGAACTGCAGGAGTCGTCTACTCTTACCTGAGCTCACGCTACTCCTACATCCAATGTCATGCATCGGGTCAGAGGATGTTTATTATATTATAGGTCGTTATTAACCCCCTGGGACCCTATGGGTTACTTTTATGATGGGTGGCTGCACTTTTTGGGGCTTCAAAATCTTAGTTACCATTCACTCCCATTAAAAAGCTTGGAAGAACCAGGATATTTTTACTCTAATTTTGTTTGGCTGAAACAAAAAAGTAATATACAGCTAGGATAGCTTGAGTGTGAGTAAATCATGGGATAATTTTCATTTTGGGCTGAAATAACCCTTTAACGTTGAATCAGTACAGTACAGATTGGGTGAACCATTAGGCCCCACTTAAGCCAATGGCAAGTAAATAAAAATATTGTCTCCGCACACATAGGAGCAATCCCAAAGCGCTGTGCTGCAGCTGTTTCCATGGAAACTGCCTGGAGCCCCGGCCCACAGCCCTATGAGAGAAGAGCCCCTTTCCTCAGGAGGCCCCTCATCCTCACATGCGCCTCACCTGTGTGTTGCACAAACAAATCATGCATATGCATGCAAATCTGGGGCATGAAGTTTCTCCAAGCAGGCAAAGTTTTGACAGGTGACTCAACTGGTCCCCAAAGAAAAAGAGAACCAGGGCACCGTCTCCCTCAGCTTCACCCACCCCTTCCGAAATCAGAACCCCAGGCCAGTGGACTCGCTAACACAACATGTTTTGAGGTTAGACTAGACATGAACATCAACAACAGTGTTTTACCAGCTGCAGGCAGCAGATGACCACCAGCGTGCACCTCCCGTCGCACCGACCCATGCTCTCGCGTTTGAGGCACGGCTTGGGCCCCGCGAGGCGTCGGGAGAAAGCGGAGTCCCCGGTGAGGTCCAGCTCGCTTCAGGGTCTTGCTTCACTATCACCGTTCAAAGCATCAAGAAGCCCACCGGGCCGCGTGCATGCTTCGGTGCGTCGATGCCTTCGGATGGCTGCCGGTCATACCGGACCTCCTCCGCTGAATTGTCCTGACCGAAGCGTCCTACAGCCCCGCTGCGGATCCGACTCTTAGCGGTTCTGCCACACCTTCATTCCGTACCGGGTACCAGGCGCAGAAAACCCCAAAATAGCACAAAGAACAGAGGAAGAGTCAGTGAGCGCGCTTAAGTGGCAGAAATGAGCATCATATGATAAGCATCAGACGGCGCGCGAGAGGGGGGGTGTAAGGGCGCGAGGTAAGAAAATAACGCAAATGAGATCTGGAGCGAGCACAAAGCGAGTCTTTGTGACTTACCGTGAGCTCCGGTATTCGTTTTTCCGAGCCGATGTACCGTCGGGGGTCTCAGACTGGCGCTGTAGTTTGAGCAACCATCCTCCAGCTCCGGCTCTTTGTCAACATCGGCACCGGGAGGAGGGTGAGCGCAGCGGGGTTTGTGGGTGGAAATCAGACACCCTCGTGCGAGTCGGACTGCAACCCGCTCGCGCAACCGCATAGAGACGCTCGCCGCCTGCTTGGCACAACATGAGGCGTTTTACAGAGCACAAAGAAAACCATCATGCGGCTATGGACACTTATTACTAAGTGGAAACGTTGCTATTTTTAAACAAATTTTACGTCAAATTATGCAAGATGTAAACATGCGCAATATACACAAATTTTTTTAGTACACACATTTTTATACAGTATACAGTACATACACATGTGTATATAAATTACCATATATATATATATATATATATATATATATATATATATATATATATATATATATATATATATACATACATTCCCAATATACACTACAGTTTTAGTAAACACAAACAGTTATACGGTAATTTTCATACATTTACACATGACACATACGTTTGTATGATATATACAGTACATTTACATTATGTATATTTGGTACATATTACTGTATACCTAACTAAAAATGTATTGCAAATATACAAACCCGATTCCAAAGTTGGGACACTAAATTGAGAATAACAAAATGCAATACTGAACAAATCAGAAACTTATATTTTATTCACAATATAATATAGATAACATATCAGATGTTGAAAGTGAGACATTTTGAAAAGTCTTGCCAAATGTTGGCTCATTTTGGATTTCATGAGAGCTACACATTCCAAAAAAGTTGGTACAGGTTGCAATAAGAGTCCGGTGTTAAATGTACATATAAGGAATAGCTGGAGGACCAATTTGCAATTTATTAGGTCAATTGGCAACATGATTGGGTATAAAAAGAGCCTCTCAGAGTGGCAGTGTCTCTCAGAAGTCAAGATGGGCAGAGGATCACCAATTCCCCCAATGCTGCGGCGAAAAATAGTGGAGCAATTTCAGAAAGGAGTTTCTCAGAGAAAAATTGCAAAGAGTTTATAGTTATCATCATCTACTATGTACAATATCATCCAAAGATTCAGAGAATCTGGAGCAATCTCTGTGTGTAAGGGTCAAGTCCGGAAAACCAGACTGGATGCCCGTGATCTTCGGGCCCTTAGACGGCACTGCTTCACATATACTGATACTGGAATGGAAATCACAACACGGGCTCAGAAATACTTCCAGAAAACATTGTCAGTGAACGCAATCCACCGTGCCATTCGCTGTCGCCGTCTAAAACTCTATAGGTCAAGAAAGAAGCCCTATCAAAACATGTAACCAGAAGTGCAGGCGTTCTCTAGGCCAAGGCTTATTTAAAATGGACTGGGGCAAAGTGGAAAACTGTTCTGTGGTCAGATTAATCAAAATGTAAAGCTCTTTTTGAAAAACTTGACGGTATGTCATCTGGACTAAGGACAAGGAACAACCCAAGTTGTTATCAGCGCTCAGTTCAGAAGCCTGCTTTATACATATATTAGGGCTGTCCAATTTATTAATTGCATCTAACATAAAACTTTGTTTTTAAATAGTGTGTGTGTGTACAGAAAGACAGTGCACATAATTTTGGAAACAAGTTTATTAAAAAGCATAAAAAAGCCACTGTTTTTGCATCACATCCGACCCACCCTCCCAAACTGGTCATCAATTTTCCAACCAAATACAAATGGCAAAAATTCCAAATAATATCTCCTTTTCCCCCCTCCTCTTCTCATTCTCACATTCAGCCACACACAAACAGTATTCGCACACACAAACACACAGTTACTGAATTTCTCCGATGTAGAGACGCTTATCACTGGAACCAGAGAGAACTGTGGGAGACATAAAATAATGGAGTTAAATGGAGCAGAAGTGGGTAAGACAGTATGGGAAGATTGTGCTCGCATTATAATTTCAGTTATATAGTTATATATTATATTAAAAGAAAAAAAAATATTTTACCAATGGGCTCTTCTGGATGGAAAGCCACCTCATTGACAGACCCAGCATGACCAGGCAGCTTATAAAGGATCCTACGGGACGTTGTATCCCAAATATACACAAACCTACAACACAGACGCATCACATTAACTCCACACATAATTAATCATACTGTACAAACACTGCATAAACCACACAAAAACAGCCATACCTGTCAGCAGAGCCGGCTGCAATCTTACCCCCATCAGGAGACCAACAGCATCTGAGAAGATTCTAAGGCACACAAAGAAAACCTTCATTTGCAAAAACACTTTAGCCCTGCAATATGAACTTCCAGTTTTGATGTTTACTGAAAGAATTCCTTGATAATTTACCCCTTATTAAGGGTGTGTTCACACTTGTAGTTTGGTTCACTTGGTTTGGACCAAAACACTGAACCTAAAGATACCGAACCAAAGGTTATGTTCACAACCTGTTTGGTCGGATTTCATTACATATTTTGTGACAGAACTTACCGAACATCCAAAACAATGCCGTGTGCTGGGCTAAATGCGCTCGTTGTATGTGCGTAGCTACATATGATGGTATTTTGACCAGCTGAGAACTCGTGAAGTGCTTATAAAATGAGTAAAGGTGTCAAAACAGCAGCAGGAATCCCTCCGTCTCACACACACACACACACACACACACACACACACACACACACACACACACACACACACACACACACACGAAGATCTGCAGTTTTGACGCCTGTACGGAACTGTGATGGACAACATCACAACTATGATGAGAAAAAACAGGCCATGCTTGAGCAATCTGTCCTTTTTAGGGTCACATCTCATGACATCATGTACCATTTTTGGTTGCTTTACATGTCTTTATTGTTGCATTCATGTTTCATTCAACCCACACCAGAGTTTATTTCACGCAGTTCACACTTTTTTAAATGAACCACACTAACAGAGCAATAGCACCAAGATTCGTTTTAATCAAACCAAACATTGCCAACTAGAAACAGCCTAAAAGTCAAGCTTTAAATACTTTATTTTAATTTTTTTAAATCACAATGGAAAACACATACTCTATTTATAAACAATAAAAGAACTTTAAAAAAAGAGAATTGGGCTTACCTTTTCAAAGTTATGGACATTTCCCTGAAAGATCTTCACACACCTCTCTTTTGGTGCAAATGGACGGATATCCCAGACACGCACTGTTCCAGACAGAAAACATCAGCCGACGTAATGCATGTAGGCAATCAGTCATGCACACATTAGTGACAGGTACACATTTACTACCATTCAAAGGTTCATGAAAGATTTCTTTCAATACAGACCTCAAACTTTTCAATGGTGGTTGTGTGTACACACGCACACACACATTAAAGCTTACCGCTGTTATCCATGGAGTTAGACAGCAGATAGGATCCATCTGCGCTGAGACTCAGACCGGTCACAGAGTCTCCATGACCCTGCATACTGTAAATCAGTTTGTTTTGTCTGAGATCCCACACCTGCAACATGAAACACACATTCAGACAAGAAGAAATAAACACAAATATAGTGAGGTATAAAATCCCGGAAGAGTATTTGTTGCACACAGACCTTTATGTCGTTGTCAATGCCTCCTGAGATGATCTGGTCACTGGTGTCATTGAACGTCACACTAAGAACCTGATACGTGTTCTGGAATGTGTGAACAGAGGCCTTCTTCCTGATGTCCCACAGCTACAAAGAAGATCCAATGACACCTTTAGACCATCTGAACACTCTTAACCGGACACATTCCTCAGTGAGATATCAATTATTAAATTCTTCATGCACGGTCAGGTTGAAATCAACCATTTTAAAAGCATTATAGGCAACAACCTAAAGACGTGTTGTAACAGCATCATTGTTGTAGCATTAATATCAAACAATCATAATACAAACACCAAACTTTATTTTATGGACTTAATATTTGCCTTTTTATACTAGAAAGATATTAAAAGGGATATTTTGACTTAAAAGGGAGATTTGGTTTGGGATACAAAATGATTCGGGATTCAAATGGCCTAGTTCATATTCAAACTAGACCATTTGAACTAAGACTAGGGGTGTACAATCCTCCCAAATTCTCATATCACGATCTTATAACAAGCAAACATATTCCACGATCTGAATCACAATCTTCCCAGTTTTATGATGACTATCGAGAAAATCCAGAATGGAACAGTAGTCTTCACTGTATCAAAATATACATTGTCTGTCTTTCTAGTATAAAAAGGTAAATATAAAGTCCATAAAATAAAGTTTGGTGTCTGCATTATGATTGTTTGATATTAATGCTACAACAATTATGTTGTTACAACATTTCTATGGAAAATAGTGTTTTAAAGTTTAACTCGGGGTTTAGTCTCTACACTGTATGAATTAAACGTACACTGATTATTATTAAAACTACTGAAGTTATTCAGTCAACAGCAGTGAACTGACTGTCTCTATGTAAATACTCACTAAAATTGACATTTTGAGATTTATTTTGTATATCTGACCATTTAGGCTCACGCTTGAAACACCAAGCATACTTTGTCTGACCGTCTCGTGTCGCGCACACAAAAAGCGCATGGCGATCAGTCTCTATTGCAGTTTAATGCGCTTTTAATATCTCTTTTTAAAATAAAGCATGTCCTGCATTTTGCAGCAGTCACATTACCTGATTTGGGCATTAAGTTTAAGAGAAGGAGGGGCAAAATCACAACACGTAAAAGGAAAGAAATTATCCTTTTTAACTAGATTACATTTACATGTTCATAATCACTAGAACCTGAAATTGAACCCGAAACTAAAATTTGATTCATTGTACAGCCATACAGCTGTTGAATTGTTTTGCAGGCATGAAAGTCACATGATAGAGACAGGTGATGTAATCATCCCATTTAGTAGGCAGTCACTGCTGTATTTTAATATTATTACGAGGACATAAAAGACCAGCCTATATGATTTACTTGAAAGTATATCATGGATGTGTTTATGATGGATCACGATATAAAATCGTTAGACTGCCTAATCCTAACTAGGTCATATTCACTATATCATGGGCCAGATTGAAAATGTATTGGAGTTTTGTTGTTTAAGACTCATAAGGTCGAAACATGTCACAGACTTCTAGCGGGTTTCCAGTCTAGACTTAGGGGTTAAATGGTGTCATGTTTACCTTTACAGTTCCATCATCACTGCCCGTGCAGGCCAGCTGTGGGCCGCGCCGCGCCGGAAAACATGAGTTCACAAAGGACGTGTGACCTTTCAGACGCTTCACACGCTCCCCTGTCTCACTGTCCCATACGCAGACAGTCTTGTCCGTGCTGGCTGAGAACAGCAGACTGGAAGACACAAACACACTCTTAGTATGTGATATCTACTGTATGCTTCGATCTTGCAAGTGTAAAATGGCAGTGTACACTCTTAAGAATAAAGGTTCTTTAGTGTCATCCTTGGTTCTATGAGGAACTTTAGAATTTTATTAAGAAAAAAAAAGGTTATTTTAAGAACTGTTCACTGACTCCCCTTTTCCACCAAGGCAGTGCTGGTCCTAGTTCGGAGCCAGAGCCTAGTTTAAAATCGGTTCTTTGTCTTTCCACACCAAGAGCACCAGCTCCGAGCCAGGAAAAGTGGTTCTTAAGTAGCACCAAAACATTGCTGGGCTAGAAGTAAAAACTGCTTGCATCATCGGCTGTTGGCGGGGTTACCGTGACCAACAAGACCAACAAAAACTTGTGATCCGTCATTTAAATAGAAGCAAATCGAGCTAATAGCTGCTCGATTGTAATTGCCGTCTATACAAATTATGGCGAGCTGCACGAATGTGTTGGATGTGCTGCGTTTTAATGCAGATGTAGGATCGTAAAGCCATGGGCATCAATAGTTACAGAAGGCTTGTTCGAGATGCATCGCTGCTGTGCAGACCAATCGCCGTATGACATCAAAGTAACAGCGAGAACATACGACTCCTTATGCTTTTGAATCGCTCATGCTGTATTGTGATACCATATACGCGGTGTTCTGCGCAGCGCCAATGCATCTTGAACGAGCCTGGAGTGTGTGTGTTTCCTGCTGCCTCGCTAGCGTTGCTGAGAAAGATGAGACGTATACAGTGACATAAGACCTGGCTCTGTGCTGGCTCTCTAGCCTGTGGAAAGACAAACTGGTTCATAGAGGACATTCCGGTTCATTCTGGTGGAAAAGGGGTATGAAAGGTTCTTTTTGGAACCAAAAATGGTAATTTTATAGAATCACACACTTGGAACCTTTATTTTTAAAAGGGTAAATGCTACAGTAAGATTTTTTTTATAATATTATCCGTTACACAAACGCACCTGCCGTCCGTATTGTAATGAAGCTCCATCACAGCTCCAGTGTGGCCTTTAAGCGTGGCGTAATTCTCACAGTCTCCATAGACATTCCACATCACTACAAGAACATCAGACATCATCAACAAAAGCAGATCAACGCATCAACACATAAGCTACACGTCAAAAAGTAAAATATAATACTCACAGATGAGGCGGTCATATCCAGAAGAGGCGAGTGTGGCTCCATTGGGGTGAAACTTGCAGCAGTAAACTTCACCTTCATGACCGGAGAGCAGCATTATGGGAGCCTGCAGACTGGAGCTGCGTGGGGGGCCCTGACATGAACACAGATTATTGTTTATGCAGGTGCTGTTATAAATACTCAAGGATGATGAAGCCTCCCATCCTTTGACTGCAGATGGCAGTCCTTCTCGATCGCTTACATGCACTAATTGTTTCATTCACTGTAGTCTCTCCTTTCTCAAGTGCATGATCTTTATTGATGTAATTAGTGAGGAAAGTGTGTATGATGCTAAACAGGGCTGCACGAGTAGTTGAAATCAAACTGAAACAGCGATTGGCCATTCATTCAATCGATTGAGAACGGCTAAATGACTTACTCGTAATACTTGTCATTGTCAATCATCATAACATTCAGTTTTGTGACGCGAGATGTAAAAAAGTGTATAAAATGAAAACATAAATTGTTCGAGACCTCTTCTACTTTTATGAGAAAACTTAATGGCTTCACTGAATATTCTAAATAGGTAAAAGTGCTTTAACGCAATTAGTTTACGTGAAATTTTACATTCATAAATGATTGTTTTTGTTGAGTGAAGTCAGGCTGTACATACAGTAATAGCGACTCTTAGAATAAGACATTTTATAAATAAGTCTTTATTTTACAATGCTATAACCAGTTGTATTATGAAAACCCCTGGTGCATTTTATTTATTTCTGTGAAGTTTTATTTGTGTTTGCATTATTGTGCGATGTTTGCACTTGAACGAAAGTAAATGTAACGTCAATGTAACGCCGTTACATTACCGGAGACACTGTAATCTGCGGAATGAATCACTGAACGAAGCCCCTTGGTGAATTGACTCAAAATATTCAGTGGGATGAATCAAAGCCCCACTACTACAACACATGCAGGATACACACATTTATGAGCTCCAGCTAGTCTTTTTAATCTAATGCAGCTCTCGGTCTTACCATAGCAGAGAGTTGTTGGTTCTGCGCCGCGGCCACCAGCTCTGTCCGCGGCCTCTTCACACCGGCGGGGACGAGTGCCATCTCAGCACCGCGCTTCTTCGGTTCGATCATTGTGGAAAAATACCCGACAATAAATGAAACCGCTTCAAAACGATGAGCTTTTTTCAAATGAATGCGCTTTCAGAGCCTCCCTCCACCATCGAGCAACACACGTTCGACCAGCAAAACACATTCGCTAACACGAAGCCTTCTGATTGGCTGACACGTACACAGCGCGGTCTCATTGGTTACTGTTAAATCTTTGACCCGGAAGACAATACACACTCACGGAACTTGTGTCATCTAAACAAGAGGAGTGTAGTGTTATGCTATACATTTATTTACGGTTTGCGTTGTAATGCTTTGCAGTGTATTATGGAGTGAAGTGTCTGTCGGTAATTGTGTTGTACTGTATTTCATATAGTGAAGATTTTTGGAATTTAAACTGCGACAGTTTAGCACGTGCACATTGCAGTTTTCTTATAGATTACTCTCACATTACAGTGTCCGCGATCTGATCCCATCCGGTAAGTTTAATCATCTTGATATTTGCCTGCGTTACATTACATAAGCACTTTATTTTGCAGCGTCTTTATTACACGTTGCATTTCGTTACTATAGAAATTACTTTAAATTGTGCGTAATTACATGCAACTAACCTAAACCACATCCTAATCTTATAGTAAGTACATGTAATTCATTATTATTACTCAGTACCTTAATGCATAATTACACTGTAACATGGGACACCTTAAACTAATGTGTAACCGCACTACAGCGTCTTCAGATGCAGTGGTCAATGGATGTATTTGTTTACACTTAAATGAGTAACATACAGATGACTAAACGTGTGTATCTCTGCAGGAGTGATGGCAGAGGAGCGGACGAGAGAGCCAGCTGGGCTGGATGGAGTTCCACCAATGTACAGCATTCTGAAGGGAGAGGTTAGATCTATCCTTTAAATCCTATCCTATAAATATGTTCTTTCTGATGTATTTATGTTGTTGTTCTTATTTACTCAGGTAGTGTCTGTCACATCATATGGAGCTTTTGTTAAGATTGCAGGATACAGAAAACAAGGTAAAGTTGGAGAGTTACTGAGATGTGTGTTCTCATTGAACAGGGTTAGTTCTAGCACCCAGAAATTAAAACTCTGTCATCATTTACTCACCCTCATGTCGTTCCAAACTCGTAAGACTTCCATTCATTGTCTGAACACAAATTAAGATCTTTTTGATAAAATCTGAGGGCTTTCTGTCCTTCCATTGACTAACAACTCAAACGTGCTGCTAGTAGTGAAGGGGAGTCGACTCCAAAAGAGTCGATTCCTTGACTCTGAATAGCCCCAGAGTCAGGGTCGACTCCAGTACAGAAATCGACTCTCGGTGTCGACTCTGTTGCTGTGCCCGAAATCACTCTGTTTTACTGAATCTCATCTAAAGTGCATGGAAGTTGAGTGCACTTTAAAGCAAGGAGTGAGTGAAATGAAGCGAGCCGCAAGGTAATCCACTGTTGTCGTGTACGCCGCGTCAGAGAGCTGTCGCAGAAACTTTGTCACACATTTATTTGAGTGCTTACTTTAGAAATAAAAAACAATAACAGCGACTTTAGTTTGTAATTATAGGCTTCCTCCATGCTAGCTTTAGTTTAATTGATGGTAGGCTATATATTATTGCAATAAATATAGATTTGGTTTCCCATGGTAACCATGTGTTTATTAAACTAACCATAAATCATAAAAATATCAAGAAGAAGCGCATCAATAGTGTGCATTATTTTATGTATAGTATCTTTAACTCCCCTTTTGACAATGATCATGTGCGTTTAGCGCCATCACTCGACAACATCTTTTTTCGTGACTTTTCCTAGGTTATGTAGGCCTAATAGATATATGTTGATAGCCATGAAAGTCATCACTAAATTGGACTAATTTGGATGGCCACGCTAAAAGTGTGCGGTTTTAATAAGAGGATTTTAGGACTTTGTGTTGGGAGGAAATCATTTAAGTGTGTAACAACAGCAAGTTTGTCTGATTTCTAACCCTGTATTGATGTAAAGTAAACGGAGTCGATTCCATAGACTCCCACAGTGGGAGTCGGGAATTGGAGTCGACTCCAGAAAACCTGGAATCGAACACCCCTAGCTGCTAGACACGAGAATGAACCTTGTTGGTTCTCACACGTCAAGTGAACATGCTTGAGCTCGTTTACCACAACTGATGAGTGAGTTGATGAATGTTTATATGTGAATAAAAGCCTAAATTACATCTGTTCATCATATAAAGTGATCGAATCTCTTCAGAAGCGTCAGTGGTAGTTGCGTAGCGGTCAGTGGAGGGTCAGAAAGCTCTCAGATTTCATCAAAAAGATCTTCATTTGTGCTCTGAAGATGAACGGAAGTCTTACGGGTTTAGAACGACATGAGGGCGAGTAATCACTGACAGAACTTTAATTTTTGGATGAACTATCCCTTTAAAACAACGAAGATGATTACACACAAAATAACTTATTTGTGTTTCAGGTCTGGTTCATAAGAGTGAGATGTCATCCTGTCGGGTGGAAAACCCATCTGAAATAGTTGATGTAGGGGAGCAAGTGTGGATAAAAGTCATTGGCTCAGAGGTACATTCAATTACAACACTAAAAGTGGAATTTATACTATAATTTTACATGCACCAGTGATTTAGTGTCTTTTATAATACAGTTACATTATTATTTTTCTAATAGTGCTTTTTGTTTTATATCCACTATCAGATGAAAGATGATAAAATCAAACTGTCCTTCTCTATGAAATCTGTCAATCAAGGCACTGGCCGGGATTTAGACCCCAACCATGTCATGGCAGAGTAAGAGCTTTTATTATACATGAGCACTGAACTTTAAATATCCCCAGTTTCATAGACAAGGCTTAAGATGGTCCCAGACTAAAATGGGAATGAGGTTCATTCTCAGACTAAAAGCTGAAATAAACTTGCACTGATATCTTAAAATATGTTATTGTCTTGTCTCAAGATGCACATCAGTAATGTGTTTTTGTAAGGCATGTTTATAAGCCACTGAAAATCCTGGCATAATCTAAGCCCTGCCTGTGAAAACAATAAATTAATAACTGTATAAATCAATGCTGTTCAGACAGGACGAACGTCGCCGGAGGCAGTTCAGAGATCACACTGGGCAGAGGATCACCTTGGAGGCTGTGCTCAACACCACATGCAAAAAGTGTGGCTGCATTGGTATGAACCTCCCGATTGTGTCAATCTGACCCAGTTCTAGTGCACATTAGACCCATGACACTTTTACAGACCACAAACACAACTGACATGCTATTTCAACAAGATTCAGCCACATGGAAATCACAACTACTTTAAGGAAAACAAAGACAAATCTGCTGAAAACCCACTGTAGCTTAGAGTATATGAAGGACGATATTAGTCATGGTGTGACTTTAACATTTAAAGCTACACTGTGTGATATTTTCCCCCATCTAGCGGTGTAAAGGTATATGACCATCCAGTGAATAATAGTTTCTGTTCCTCTCAATTCCGATTTTGTTTTAACTCCTACGGTGGCCGATTTAGTCCAAGATTAACATGGCAATCCGCCTCTTCACATTCGACACGGTGCCATCGAGTGTTAAAACGCGAAAGGCGAAGCTTAAATTTACGGTTATGTCCCTCTTTGGCTACTGTACTTTCAAGATGGAGGGTCAACATGGCGACCGGCATTTGAACCCCTCACCCGTATGTATTTTCAATGGCATATTATAAACTTAGGAGAATACTTTATTACTTGAAAGAAGTAAATATACATTAATGAGCACATATATTTTTGAAAGAGCTAAGTGTTTTTAGCTAAGAAACTAAAAAAGTTACACAGTGTAGCTTTAAAGCATGAATGTTTCTGATTGTCATTGCAATAGTTAAAAAAAAGTTTGTGGTCTGTTTAATGTCTATTCTGCTCTGCATTTATTGCATCGAAAATACCATAATAGTTTGAAATATTACAATTTTAAATAACTTTTTTTATTTGGAGATATTTTAAAATGTATTTTATTCCTGTGATGTAAAACAGATTTTTCAGCATTTTTAGTGTCACATGATCCTTCAGAAATCATTCTAATATAATTTGCTGCTCAGAAACATTTCTGATTATTATCATTGTTGAAAACAAGTGTTCAGGATTCTTTAAGTTTTAAATTCAAAAGAAAAGCATTTGCTTGAAATATAGTTTTGTTTCACAATGCAAATTAGTCCCCAAACTAGTGTGTATTACAGCAAACACGTGTGTATTTCATACACAGTCATCAGTTTTAGATCTCACCGTCTTCATTTGCAGATTGTATGTTTAATCTCTGAACATCTGTTATGACAGTGTTTAGATTGTAAATAATGGCGTGTATGTATGTTTGCATGTAAGGTCACTTTGCAAAGGATTGCTTCTCTAAGCCTGGACTGCAGTACAGTTTAGTGCCAGAAGAGGACGAGGAGCCGCCGCCAACCAGCAACCAGAACACCCAGTCAGAGCCCCAGAAACGTAAAAAGGTTCGAACACACCCCTTTGACATCAAAATGATTGCGTCAGATGATACGTTGTTGTGTAACCTTCTTCACTTGTTGCCAAGTTCTGCAATAGTCTTTAATTTGCGTGCTCATGATGCCCTTTATCATGCAGGAAAAGAAGGCAAAGAAAGAAAAGAAGAAAAAGAAAGAGCGGAAGAGAGACAGCTCTTCATCTGATAGCGGCGATGAAGGAGCCAAGCGGCCGCGGCATTCACACACACACTCAGACAAGAAGAAAAAACACAAGAAACACAAACACAAGGCAAAGTGATTTTGGTTAGCAAATCAATTCAAACTCATGCATGTCGTTTACTGCAGGTTTATTCAGATGAAATGTATCTCTGAGTGTATTTTTTGTTCATATTAAAAATGATTTGACCATTAAAAGGGACTGGTGTGTTTTGTGAAGGTTAAAAGGTTCACTGCACAACCTCTGAATGGCCCTTCACCCAGAAACACACAGACCCACGCGCTCGATTTAGCACACCGGCACGTCAGCCAGCAGACACTGGAACATGCTTAAATTAGAAAGACCTAACGGAAATATAGTTGTCCTTTTGGAAACTTCAAAACACACGTGGTACAGCACTGGAGCGTTTAATGGAGATGTTGACACAATAAATCGCACAAGGTGAATTTGGAGCAAATGTCATATTTATTGTAGTCCAAAGGCATATGACATTTGTAACACTGACAGCAGAGGCATAACACACACACCGAATGTGATATCATGTACAGGCGTCTGGAGGTATGACGTTGGAATTTTATTCAGTGTTTGAGTAACGGAACTGAACACCACAGAAAAAAACACTGGAAATGTACATAACCATTGATGAGGATGGGTTGCGAAGGAGGTTTCCCTTTATTCCCCCTTTATATAATGTCGTGTGGAGACGACGTCGCCAAGTGTCAATGTCTGTTAATAAAAGAAAGAGGTTGGTCTGTTGATATAAATTCATTCATGCAGTCACCCATAAATATTGAGAAAAGTAATCACTAAATGGGCGGCAGAATCGGTTATGCTTTTGCTGACTGTTCTTCTAATTCAGTTCTCAGCCAAAGAGGCACTTACTGTAAGTACACACAATACTGACCAGAGTGAGGCTGTTGTCGCTGACTTCTCGGACCAGGGTCGTCTCTTTACCGTCCCATTTCTGAACATGAACCAATTTGCCTCCATCTAAAGTTATCAAGGACTGAAGAAAAACAAGGTATAAGACAAGCAGTTCTCATTTAGAAAACAATTTAAAAAAATTAATCTTGCTACCTGGGAGCAACTATGACTGGCGTTTCTAAGCCTACATTAATGATTGACCCGACAAATGTCACGGGACGGGTCAATCTCATTGGGGTTTCTAAGAGGCCCTTGTTTGGCTTCAACAAAACCCTATTGTGTTATCCATCTTAACCACCCAATTCACAATGTGTCAGTCGTGACATTATCCGTGCCTTTAGCGGTCTCAGCACAGGAATACTGAAAGTCAGACTAATGTGAGATTTTATCACCTTGACTTTACGGTCATCTGCAGTGGTCTCGTCGAATTCCTCTCCCAGTTTGAAGTTGATTTCTGTGGATTTGAAAGTGCTGACAGTCTTTAGTGTGATGACATCGCCCTCCATGGAAATGATGGTTGTTGGTTTGGTCATACTGCCAACCTGACGCGTGGCAAAGCCCACACCTGATGAAGAAACACGCTTTCATTAGAAGTTATAAAGCCATTTCAACAAAGCACATGCAGAGGAACCAAAGATACTTTTAAACACTGTAATGTAGCTAAAAAAAATAAATAAAAAAATAATAATTATATATATATATATATATATATATATATATATATATATATATATATATATATATATATAGAATATATTAAATATAAGAACCAAAGTTGCTTTTAAAAACGGTCATGAAGCTAGTATGAAAATGTTAGAATGAAAATACCTTAATTAATTTTAATTATTAAAAAACTAAAATCTAAAAGAACTTAAAAACTTAAAGTTCTTAAATACAATAATAGTTTTAAAACATGGGGGTAAAAATTTAAAGGGCTTAAATAAAGTTTTTAAATACATTTTATGATTTAAAACAATTCTCATGAAGCTAAAAACTAAATGTTAAAATAAAAGGGCTTAATTAAAGTATTTTTAACAATCAAAAAAAGAAAGAGATTAAAGTCCTTAAAATAAAAATATTTTTAAAAAATTATAAAGAGCTTAAATATATAGTAAGAACCAAGGTTGCTTTTAAAAATAGTCATGCTCTAAAAAGCTAAAAACAAAATGATAATAGTTCATTTGATAGTTTTTTGATTTCATTTTTGATAGTTAAAAAAAATCTAAAGAGCTTAAAGTCCTTAAATATATAATTTATATAAAATCCACAATTTATTCGCAAAAATGCTAATAAGGAAAGAGCATCTGCATAGCTTAAGGCCAGTATTGTAATAATTAAACAACGTTTGCATATGAATATATTCAGTGGTTAGTCACGATTGAACACATCTCTGCAAATAACCAAACTCTGGAACGGTCAAAATGGTCAAATCAGCAGCACACACACGACTTGCAGCAATTGCTATTGATTTGTTTCGCAAATACGGTGTGTGCAGACGTGTTCTTTAACCAGAGATAAAGCGCAGGAAATCAGGGTTCATTCTAGTTTACTCAAATTGGCCAGATGGGAGGATGAAAAAAAAAAGAAAGAAGAAGAAAAAAAAAACACCCGCTATCTCTCACCCACACTTTCCTCCCTCTATTTCTTTCATACAGATGCACACTGATTGATTTTCTCCACATCTTTCTCTTTAAAGCCACATTTCACTCAACACTACATTATAAAATTACAAAAACCAAGATGCATATACTTCCATATGTTTTGTGCAACTAAATACCGAGGTCATGGTATAGTTCACGTACTGTAGGCAGAATGCATGCACTAAATTACGGTATTTCAATGGCAAAATAAAGGGCTTATTGTATTTTATACAAGACAACAGCAGTTGCTCTATATGGGTACACGTGGTCGTGGCATGAATGTGGTTGTGTGAGAGAGCACATGTGTGCGTGTGTGTGTGTGTGTGTGTGTGTGTGTGTGTGTGTGAGGTTCATCGAGAGACCCTCCCTGCACCACATCTTAAACACACCCATGCACACACACACACACACACACACACATGCACCTTGCACAGTAAATGCGTCTCAGATCAGCTTTCCCACTGAAACAGTCAGAAACACACACCCAAATTACATGTGCTTGCTTGCATCAAAAGGCACACACCCTACATTTAGCTGTAAAGCACACACACACACACACCACACACATCCTACTCACCAAGGGCTTTCATGTAGTCATCAAAATTCTTGCTCTCCTTTAAGTTCCATGTGCCAACAAAAACGTCTGCCATGTTTAGAGCTGAGTGAGAGAACAAGAGCAGAAGAATGAGAGCGAGGAAGAAAGAAGGCGTGCGTGAGTAAGAGAGAAAGAGAGAGAGGAGGGTAAGACAGCACAACTGAGCTTCTGCAATCCTACTGGCTGATTTATAACTGCTGTTTGTGATGTCACCAGTGCAAGCTTGGGGGGTGGAGGAGGGCGGAGCAATGGCAGAGAATAGAGGAGAGATGACTGACTGACAGGCGGGAGGGGGTCAGAGAGATGGGGAGATGGGAACTGTAGGACAATCAATTAATGATACAATAAAGAAAGATAAGAGGAACTACGCAAAATAAAAGAGATTGCTCACCCAGACATTTTTAAATTTTATCATCATTTACTCAGTCTCATGTATTTCCAAAATCCAAACCAGTTTCTTCTGTTGAACACAAAAGATGTTGGTGACCAGAAGGGTTGACGGTAGCCATTGACTTCACTAGTATTGTGAAGTATTTCCTTTTCCCACAATGGAAGTCAATGACTACCGTCAACCCTTCTGGGCACCAACATCTTTTGTGTTCAGCAGAAGAAAGAAACTCATACAGGTTTGGAAATAATATACTTTCTTTATGTCCGTATGCATCTGACTGTTTTAACCCCAATTTAGACACTTAAGAAAAATGTGGGATGCACAGATTCGCTAATAATTATGTGAAAAATCTTATGCTATTTTGTCTAAATAAATACAAAAGACATACAAATTATTTGAAATGCAACACGTGAAATTAGGCATTATTATGTACAGATTTAAAATGGATGTTCATTTTGAGAATTGCTAAAAATTACATTTACATGTAATTGTTTTAAGTGAGTGACTGATAAAAATGATTCTGTGGTGAAGAAAAATATATGAAAATAGAAATAAATGTCTACCTGAATAAGTAAGTTCAGGCAATAATTTAACCGGTACATTTTATATTTAAGCATGTAGAAATTAAAGCGTGATATCAGTGTTATAAAATTAAGTAAAACCTACTCAACTTTCTCATACTGGTGTTCCCATCATGCACAGCGGCGTGCATCATTAATTTCAGCTGTATTTACACAGTTTTATCATTGCTTTTGTTATTAGACATCTGGAGTTTTGTGCTCAAATCAAACAACCGTTCTTTTGTAATTGAGATCTCTGTGTTCGTGTGGGTACTGCATTACTTCTATTGTGTAGATGTGTAATCTTATCATAAAAATAAACAATATACTACTTTTTCTTCTTTCCTTTTCTGTTTTTTGCTACTCTGAGTAGTATACAAATCTTTGTATTTAGGGCACTTTTTGCGTTTCTTGCCTCTTCTTGACAGATCGCTTCCTCTACTCCTGAGTTGTAAGTCGCTCTGGATAAAAGCGTCTGCTAAATGCATAAATGTGAATGTAAATGTGTTGTCTACACAACATCTACTGCATTATTTACTTATATGTTCTAAGTGAAAAGCATACGTTTTTATGGCATGGCATAATTCAGTGTTATGTTGTTTTAGTAAAATGTACTTCAAACAGAGCATTGCTAAGTAAACTTCAATTAAGTAGAAATTCAAATATAACTGGCCAAGTTACAGTTACTTATTTTCTTTGTTTATTTTACTTAACTTAGTTGAGTTGATTTTACTTAATTCCAAAAGTGAGTTTTACTTGAAAAATCTATATGCAAAAACTCACAAAAGCAAAATCAAGCAAATTTTACTTGTCCTTTTTTAGTGACATCTAAATGCAAAAATTAAGAAAACTATGAACTATCAAATATCCAAAATTGACCCATATTGTTAACATTAAAAATGTCTTATATCATCAAATTCCTGTTATGATTGTGCATCTTTACCCTTTTTAAAAATGTTTGAATTTCATTGCAATAGAAAGCAAAATAGCTAACGTCACTCACACCAGTTTCTGCAATGACTTTTAACCAAGTGGTCATCTTTAGTGGAAGTCACTTGTCTTTAATTTTGAACTTGCTTTGTAATGTAAAACCAAACTAATGTCTTTTTTAGAAATATGTTAATTGAAAAATGTGGTTTGATGTTTTGTTAGTTACATTTTTCATTCATTTAGCAGATTCTTTTATCCAAATAAACTTGTGAGGAACCTCGCAAGTATTATCTAGTGCTGCAAAGACATTCATTCCTTTGCTTGGAGAGTGAGAGAAAGAGAGACAGAACGCAGGAAGAGGGGGGAGGAGTGATTGATATGGGGACCGGTGGGGTCAGGCCATATTCTCTCTCTCTTTTACAAGCCACTGAGGACATGACCTTATGTCAGAGGACTCGCTCTTCCCACCCTCACACTCTTTGACTGATTGTGTTTGGCCGTTCTGCTCAGTAAGAGGCAGTGAAGATCTAGTCGTATCAGCTGCTATTTGTACAATAATCACGAATCACAGTATGATTTGCACCAGTTTCGCTAAACCTTCCCCCGGCCCATCCTCTGAGCCGCACGGCTGAATTTAAAAGTGTTTGCAAGAAAGGCACGGTCTGAAACGGACGATTGTTTGAGCATTTATGAGTAGAGCAGACAACAGTAAGAAGGGTCTGAATACCAGGATTTGCACACCATAGGGTCTAGAGTTAAAGCTGAACTCTTGAATTTTTTATAGAGTGTAAGGCAAGCAGCTGTTCATGAACGTTAGACATCTGGTGCACACAGATTATTTTGATCAACAACAGTGTTTAAGAAAAAAAAAGAAAATTCATGTTGTGTATATATACACACAGAAAACTGATCCGCAAAAACACCAAGAAACGCTAAATTCGTGATTTGAAGAGTCTACACACTACAGAGGGCCTAAAGGGACATGGTGATGAAGAAAAATATGACATGGGAGGAAAAATGACATGGTAATGCTTTTGTGTTTGCATGCAAAACTTCTGAGTTCTTTGAGCGAATGCAAAGTTTTTGTGTGAGAATGCAAAAGCATCGAAATAAATGTTTTTCTCCCACCCCATATTATTAGATTTTTAGATTTACAATGAGCAGTTTTTTAGGTAACTGAAATAATATTGAAACGTATAGAGCCCCTGAAGAGACATGCATGGTGAAGGAAAAAAATATATATTTGTCAAAGCTTTCGCATTTTGCGTTTCATCACAAAAACTGCTGCCGAGAAACTATGCATTCACTCACAAAGACCTCAAAAAGATTTGCTTTCAAATGCTGTTTGGAGGAAATGTACCAGGATCTGTTTGTCCTCACTGCCCTGTGGGAACATGATGTGATATTCAAACATGCACCTGTTTGAGCATGTACAAATACACACAGACACACACCCTACACTGTCATCTCTCTCAGATATTTATATTTCAATTAATTAATCATTTATAAATTATTTTTATATATTTTTATATATAATGTCTCCAAAATTGTATACTCCAAAAAGTGAATTTGCAAACAAGAAATTTGGTAATTTATAGTTAAAATTCCATATAAAATACTCAATACTTTGAGAGTATGTTATAGTGATCAAAATGATATGATATTTTGACTATTGACTTTTTTTTCCACATTAGTGAAGTCAATGGGGTCCATCAACTGTTACCCATATTCTTCAAAATATCTTCTTTTGTGTTCAGCAGAAGAAAGAAATTCACACAGGGTTGGAACAAAATGAGGGTGAGTAAATGATGACAGCATTTTCATTTTGTGTGTGAACTTAAGTAGGCTAAATAATAATTAGATCGACTATTTGCACTTCACTGACAGTTATAATACAAGGACTCTATTCCTGTTCTCCCAGTTTTTCCCATTGACTTTGGAAGCTTGTATTGTCCATGTAAACCACATATTGTGAAACACAGTCCAGTCCTCTCTAAAGGATTGATGATAAAAGCTTATGTGTTGTATAATGGAACTTCTGGAATGATTTATATTTGGGTTTTCACCATTATATGCTTGGTATTTGAACACACATGCACAAAGTGGACTGCCATGTGTCTAACTCAACACAAATGTGTGACTAAACATGGTATGCAGAGTTCATGTGTTTGACGTTTGACACAAACAGGTGGTGGTAGAGAGAGAGAGAGAGAGAGAGAGAGAGAGAGAGAGAGAGAGAGAGAGAGAGAGAGAGAGAGAGAGAGAGAGAGAGAGAGAGAGAGAGAGAGAGAGAGAGAGAGAGAGAGAGAGAGAGAGAGAGAGAGAGAGAGAGAGAGAGAGAGAGAGAGAGAGAATCAGATCTAGGGAAAGAGGTGAGATCAGTGTTGCCAAGTCCGCGGTTTTCCCGCGGAATTGGGCTACTTTTAACCACTTGCCGCGGGTTGATTTTTTTATTCCGCGGGTTAATGGTTTAACATATTGCATCAGTTATATTTAGCTGAAATGGTTCTGTTAAAATAAATATTTTACTTTAGCCAATTCATATTCCACCAATGATAACAAGGATTCTAGGATGATGACATAAGCAATATCAGCATAACTGTGCTGATAAACGCACACTTTGTGAGGTACGGTGGCACTGCTGGGCTTGTCCGCTAATGTGTGTGTGTGTGTGTGTGTGTGTGTGTGTGCTGCGGCGCGCACCGGCTGTTTTCGTTTCCATGGTAACCGAATGCGTGCTCTCCAGGGTTGTTGTTGCTGGTAAAGAATAATTTAAAAAATAAATGTCATACACAGAAGAATTTTCTGAAAATTCTTCTGTGTATGACAAGTCTTTAACAGTGTAAAAAGCTCAGTATGCATGAAACAGCATTTCACCCCCCCTTTAATGAGGAATATCTTGCAATGTTTATTTTACATTATTTTTAATTTGAAATGAATTTCACAAGTTTGTGGTTCACTTCCACTGGAGTTGTAATTCTGCATTTTCCTGCCCGCATCCATTACGTTTTTAAGCTCATCAGCTCATCATTACGTTCATCAGCTGTCAATCTTAAGGTAAGATGATTTTATTTATGAAAATTGACTGTTTACAATTACTTATACAGTTACTTACTTATACTTATACAATTATCTTTTAGTATAAATGGTGTGTAGTGCATAACACTACCATAAAATGTGTATTGGAGTGTTTTATATTGATTTTTTTGGTATTGGGCTAGTTTTGGGCTAGTTGGATTGGCCATTGGGCTACTTTTGGGCTATTTTTGATTGGCCATTGGGCTGGTTTTGTTGCGAAAACCTGGCAACCCTGGGTGAGATGTCAAACCCCTTTTACTCAGATCATGAAGTTAAAGTCCAAGTCTCAAACACACAAAACAAAGGTCACAAATTGTGCCATAAGTACCATGTATTAGGCATGTCTGTTTAGATTCTGATCGGCAGCAGTATTCAAGACTCATTGATCAAAATAATGTTTTTTTCAGAGTCATGTCTTCAGCATAGGGGTTGGCTAACTGTTAAAAACTATGAAAAATAAAAATAAAATCACAATGTGCGACTCAATCAAGCAACAGTTAATGTTACTCTGTGGTGGTCTTTCAAAAGATCTGTCGTGTCAAGGTTTGTAACGTGCATCATAAATATCGCACAAAGCACACCGTCAAACATCTTAAAGACGTTTTAAGCTAAACGAAATGTTTTATATATTCATGATGTGTAAATCTGTAATAAAGTAATTCAAAAATATAGTACTTACAGTCCGATCCTGAATCGAAATCGCTCGCGCGGCCTGTTGTTGTTGGTATGGTTACAGGCCAACGGGGGAAAAATACAAAAATGGTAATTGGGGCCGATAACGTTACCCTTTAAAAAATATATTTGTACTCTATGTGTCCCTAAAGAGTCTTAAATGCGCATATTAGCACATGGTGTGCACATATTATCACCTAAATAATACATATTTAGCACAGTTCGAAACACTCAGCGCCTGATCGACCAATGAAGACTTTGTACTATTTTTTCCCTATAGTATTAATGCGCAATTTCACTAAAGTAGATTTAACTATTTATGAAACATTCTGTTGCATGTTTTATTGCAATTCATTATGTAAATTCAATTGTAACACACAAGTGACTGTGTCAGCATCATAGCAAAATAAATATATTTTATAAAACGGATCGTTAAAAATGTATAGTTCCGGTCCTTGATTCTGATGCCAGTCGTTGCATATAAACCTTTGACCTCATTACATCAGTATTACTGTGCCACTGTCGTGCATAATATTTACATTACATTTATTTATTTAGCAGACCCTAAGTTTAATCCAAAGTAATCAACAATGCGCCAACAAGGCTGGTATTCAGAAGCGTTGGGAATTTGAGAGTCGATTCCAAAGCTTGGAATCAATTGCGTCGAGGGAATCGACTCCTCTTTAAGAGCCCTTTTCAGTTCAACAGAGTTATAATGATTGGAAGTCAGTTTAATTTAATTTAATTTAATTTAATTTAATTTAATTTAATTTAATTTATATATCTATCTATGGTAAATCATGCTAGAATCATGGTAAACTATGGCAAATCATGGTAAACTATAAATCATGCTAGAATCATGGTAAACTATGGTAAATCATAGACTACTATAACGTGGTAAATCTACTGAGTAGCAAACCTATCTGTCTGTCTGTCTGATATGACTTCAAAACTGTCAAACTTTATTTTTATTTTTTTTAACTACTTTAAACTTCTGTTGTAAAGACGATCAAAACAGACAAGCTTACAGCCTGCCATGAACGTGAGATGTACAACCAATCGGAGGAGAGCCCTTATAGCCAATCATAGACGAAAAAGGCGGTACCTTCCCCTACCATCTCGGAGGAAAAAATATCGCCCCCGGCATCACGTTTTCGAACAAATCATTCTAATGAATGACTCGCTCATACCTGAATGAATCAGCCTTTGAACGAATCGTTTGACTGAATGATTCAATGATTCAATGACGCCGCCACCTGCCTATTTAGTTTCATATTTAAAAGTAGCCTATAGTTTCATTATATAGTTAAAGGGATAGTTCACCCAAAAATGAAAATGTGATGTTTATCTGCTTACCCCCAGGGCATCCAACATGCAGGCTAGGTGTGAACACACCTACATCTTGGATGTCCTGGGGGTAAGCAGATAAACATCACATTTTCATTTTTGGGTGAACTATCCCTTTAAAGATATGGAATGTGGAAATAGTGGTTGATTGAATGCATTTATAAATAAAATATTACGAGTGAAATATGAGATAACATTGTTGCTTATACAAGAGATAATAAAGTAGGCTAACTGTAGTCGCACGGCATGAAATGCTTGTCTGTCTTTTTCCCCAAATGTTTCTTCAAATTGCAAAGGCTGCCTGGCCACAATATAGCCTGTGCTGTGACCTATGGCTGTGACCTGTGACTAGTCCCAGTTAGTCAGCCAAAGATAAAGCACAGTAGCACGTTTTTTTTCTTTTTAAATTTATAAAAACATACAGAACAGAATAGTAAGTGAATATTATTAATGGGTCTAAGCCCCCTAGCGGTTCTAAATTCACTGTAAAGCACGGCTTCTTAGGGCTTATTGCTTTAATCTTGGTACTTACTTGGTACGCATGTTTTGTCAGGCATTGGAAAACCTATCACAGCAAAATCCTCTACGCCCCTCTACCGTCCTACACACACTGCCCTCTAATGGACAAGTTTATGCAACCCATTTACAGCTGCACACACACACACAGCAAAGATCAGCACAGCCATCCAAACGCAAACATATAGACACAAAGCAGGACTGCTGTGTTAACAGTAACCATGGTAATACGGCCATACTGAGAGACCTGCAAAGACAAAGTGAAAAGTCTTGAGAAGTTTAATTATATCTTAAACACAATAAGCAATAAAGGGGGAGTGGGTGTGAAATAAGGCAGAGAATATGGGAAAGAGAAAAAAGGGACTTTAAGGGATGTGGGAATTGGCTTTTATTGAATGCATTCTGAATGAATTTCTTTCAAATATTCACAAACAGATGCTCCGATCATATTCACTATAGACATCACATCTCATTCCTCCTTACCATGGAAGTAATACAAATAACATGTAAATGTAGGTCTATAAAAACTATAATTTGGTAAATATACATTTTATACAATAATAATACAATTATTTTCTTTTATAAAAATGCCTATTTTTTTATGCTGAATTCAGGGTGATTGGGACACTTTTTTTGCCATTGAGATGACTTGGAAAAAGTGTCCCAATCAACCAGAATTCACCTGTGCTTTTAATAATAACTGTGTTTTCAGGGTTTGCTATTCTTCTGAGAGTCAATGAAACCCAACCTGTGAGGATATTTTAGGAGTCCTTACAGTGAAAAAAAAACAAAACAAAAAAACAAAAACAAAGGCTCATTAATTGGCCACATACTGTTTTCATTATTTCAATAGGACGGCTACTATATGAAAACTGTATGAGATGGTCTCCTCACTATGTGTGTGTGTATGTGTGTGTGTGTGTGTGTGTGTGTGTGTGTGTGTGTGTGTGTGTGTGTGTGTGTGTGTGTGTGTGTGTGTGTGTGTGTGTGTGTGTGTGTGTGTGTTATGAGGACTAACTTGAGGTCCCCATGAGGAAAAAAGCTTATAGATCATATGTAATGTTTTTTTAAAACATAAAAAAACAGAACGTTTGGTTGGTTTAGGGGTAGGGTTAGTGTAAGGGTTGGGTTTCGAATAAAGACATTATGTCTATGGAGAGTCCCTTTGACCGTGTGTGTGTGCCTGGTAAACACTATATTATCGAGACAAAATTTCCCCACAAAGATGGCAATATCCAAAATCCTTGTCCTTTTGGAGACATTTTTAGTCACCATGAGGAAAACAGTTAATAAAACGTACTAAGTGGTGTAAATGCAGAAAGTTTTCTGTTGGGTAGGTTTAGGGGTAGTGTAAGGGGAGAGAATATTGTACAGAATACACATCATTATGTCTATGGAAAGTCTCCACACAAAAAATGGACAGAAAACCTGTGTGTGTGTGTGAGTGTGTGTGGCCTGATAAACCTTCATGGGGACATCCTAAATCCTTGTCCGTGTATGATTTATAAGGTGATTTCCTCATGGGGACCAAAAATGTCCCTTTTTTAGTCCCCATGAGGAAATCAGCTTATAAATCATACTAAATGATTTATTTTTATTTATTTTTTTGGTACAAATGCAGAAAGTGTTGTGTGATGGTTTAGGGGTAGGGTTAGTGTGAGGGAAGAGAATGTGTACAGTAGCCTATAAAAAAAAAAAACATTGTCTATGGAAAGTGCCCATAAAACATGAAAACAGCGCTCGCGTGCGTGAGTGCGTGTGTGTGTGTGTGTGTTTCAGCTCTCTGTGGGTTACCGGGGAGACGCGCTTGCAGCAGGATGCGGAGTATCCGGTAACGGTCTCGTAGCTTTTCCAAAAGATGCGGCTTCTCGATATCCCCATGTTACCTCATGTCTGATTGAATACTGGCTGTGCGCGCTGTCCGACCCACCGTGCTTTAAATTCAGCTCTATTTTAAACTTTCACGATTCCGCAAGCACAATGAGAAGCTCGTTTCGAGGTGCGCGTTGATTTCGTGATGGTTATGGACTTTTTTCACTATTTTGTAAAGCCGCCGGATATCTCTGGGACAGTATGAGCAGTGCATCAGACTCGTGGGTTTATATCGGCATAAATACTGATGAAAGTGCGAGCAGTGGAAGAGAATGACACCGGTGTGGAACCAGCGACCGGGGCGAGAGCCGCCGAGACCGAGATGGGGACCGACAGGTGAGTCCAAACGAGTCATAAATAAATACATTAAGAGAAACAGGACAGTGACCGAAAGTTAAACTAGGTCAGTTAACCAATCTCTATTTGCAGAAACTCTGCTATTCTTATGATGAACTGCCTAAACAAACAGAAGATATAATTATTATATTAATTAGTACGTTATTTATACAATATAGGCCTATTCCAGTGTCATTAATAGGCCTACATTTAAAAATTTCCAAACACAAAATAAATGTTTACAATTCAACCTTAATTCAATTTAAAAATAGCCTAACTTTCAACATTAGGTTTATTAATTAATATACATAGATAGTTAGGCTAATTAGTTTCACAATGGCTTTGTTTTGGTAACAAAAGGTCTTTCTTAGTGAGTTAAAAGTGAAACAGCATCTTGATGAATTCCTTAATGCCTCCTGCATCCCTCCACTTAAAGGCGTGTGTTTAAAACATGCATGGAAATAAAGATAGAAAGAAAACAAGCTGCGCAAGCTGAGTAAAGTGATCCGACATGATCAGATTTGATCCTTTTCCGTTACCCCTGGAGCATGCGGTGCAATTTGAGAATCTGCATGTCTCGGCATTGCTCCTCAATACACACCTGCTCTTAATTATTAATGTTGCACACTTCCTCTTTAATTCGCCTGTATAAGCTTTTTCCCCCTACTAAATCTGATCAAGCAATTTTGAGGGCTGCGCTCTTGATGAACAAAGCATATCTTTATCTACTAGCAAATTCAGGCTGTGTTCACAAGTGGCGTGTTTGGTTCGATTAAAACTAATCCTGGTGTGATTGCTCGTTAATGCGGTTCATTTCATTAGTGTGAATGCTGACATCTGAACCCTGGAGCACCAAACAAGGGGACCAAGACGCTGAAAAGATGGGACAAAGTAACTCCGGAACTGTTCCAATGAACACAACATAGACATGGAAACTAAAAGAAAAAAAACAGGACATGAAGTCACAAGGTGTGACCCTAAAAAGGACAGAATGCTCACACATACACTGTAAACCCAAATAAATTTGGCAATGTAAATTTTAAGTAAGCAGAACTTGAAGATTTTTATTTTGTAATCATACATTTTAATTGCTCTGTCTGAACTTAAAATATGTGAGTAAACTTATTTATACATTTAGCTTCAAATTACTGTTCAATCTCAACGCGTTAACTAGCTAATTCAATAAATGCCACCTTTTTAATTGGTTACACAATGCTTTGGTTGCATTAGCATAACATAGCATTTGCTGAATGAGGACAGCAATATAAAACATTTAACATGTATCTGTTCTCAAAGCTCAGGCTCGACTCGTCACAATGATGGACCCTACAAAAACCAACATATAAACTCTTCTAAAATAGCATAACAAAGCATTAAACACTATTAAATCTCCCAATTAATGTTAATCTCGCACACAGAAAAAAACACAATATAATACTTAATTCCCTTTTGAGTGTCATGGCAAAGCATGCTGGGAAATAGAAATCCCAGCCCAGGTTCGGTTTTAAAAATCTCTTTTTCAAGAGTGTCCTGGCCAAGATAGGCAGCAGTACAACCATACAACACAGAATACACAATAACATAAGACAACTAAAATAGCAGATACAACAACCACAACCAAAAGTTTGAATTAAAAGAAACAAGTTCATAAAACTCAAAACAATGAAAACATTTTGATGACTTAAAATGTGTTCGTTTTGAGAGCTCAAAAGAAAAAGAAAATGTTCTAAATACTCATAGAAATACATTTTGTAATCTAATTTGTTTAAAGGGGCACTATTATGTAGTATTTTTGCAGTAAATTATCCAAAAGACACCTAGCCAGTGTTATATATTTTGTTCAGTTGAATACTTACAAAATCCCAAATGTTTCCAACTATTTGTAAATTGTGAGAAAATTGCTATTTTAACCAATAAGCCTTCATATCTGCGTTTCCCTCGGTTTCCGGTTTTATTCTGCAGAAGAACTTTTCGCGTAGCAGTGTGAACAAGTGTCACAGCAGCACCCAGTGAACGCACAGAGTAACGTCATAAATTCATTTTAAAACACTTAAATGTATCTAATATGATAAAAAGAGCTGCATCACCTCCTACCAATGACCGGAAAAGCGGAACTAGTGTGTGTGCCCGGCGACTGTGTCCCGTCCCGTCAAAATAAAAGTCCTGGTGATCGCTCAGCTCCACAACACTCGCTCCTGCTCTGCTTCACACTACAGTAACGTTAATAATCACATTCATGAACATGAGTCCTATCCTGATCCTTTCCCACCCGCCGTGAGGTGAAGACCGCATGTCCCAAGATACTGAGCTCAAACTTGGCATCATCAAACTACGCCTTTGTTTAGAATAGGCGACCTCTAGTGGACGGAAAGTTGCATAGTGCACCTTTAGTTTGAGTTGGCTCTACTCAAAGCAATTCATTATTTTGAGCGTTATGGTTTACAGTGTTACCCGTTTTTTCTCGTCATAGTCGTGATGTTGTCCATCACAGTTTGTTAAAGGCGTCAGAACCGCGTCTCCTCTCAGCAGATCTTCGTTTGTGTGTGACGGAGGGATTCCTGCTGCTGTTTTGACTCCTTTACTCATTTTATAAGCTCTTCACGAGTTCTCAGCTGGTCAAAATACCATCATATGTAGCTACGCACATACAACGAGCGCATTTAGCCCAGCACACGGCATTGTTTTGGATGTTTGGTAAGTTCCTTAACAAAATACAGTATGTTTCATAAAAGCTGACAATCCGGTGGTGAACATATCCCCATGCCTTTAGTTTCTGTTAAAATGGAAAGCAGATCAGGAGATCAGGACAAGAAGTGTTTGTTGTTTTTTTTCGGTCTAAACTAAGTGAAAGTGTGAAAACAGCCTCAGATTGCATCCTCTCAGTTTCAACCTGTCCTCCAATCAATACACCTATATAGGTTGTTTGTCACTTCCTTGAATATAGGAACCATAGGAGCGTTTGCTCAAGTTGTGCTCCTATTGACAGCAGGACACTTTCATTTTAAAGCATTTTTCCCTTTTATCTGCGTAACATTTGAGGTTTTGCATAGCTCAGTTGGTAAAGCACTGCACTATACAACAACATGTGATCATGCAATTGTGAGTTCGAAACACGTGCTCATAAAGTGTGTATCCACTATAAATCACTGGGTAGGTTTAGGGATGAGGTGGGTGTAGTTTGTGGTAAAAAGTTCATTTTGCATTAAAATGAACATGCATTTTGATTGGTAATGCCAATCAAATGTCATTTCATGACGTCAGACCGACTGTTAAAAAATATGGACGCAGTGTCCGTGAGTCCCCCATAGGATTCTGATAAGCTGTTCTGAAGCGTAAAGTAGAGAAGAGCTGGCAATACGTCATCGCAAGTCACACTTGGGTAACAGAAAATGGGCAAAGAGGCGGGATGCGTACGGAGCTCAGATGACTCAGTGACTCAAACTATAGACGGCGGATACATTTGCTATCCACCTGCCACTCAAAGTAAACACACACTTAATCATGCAGAACTTTAAGGCTTTATATAATGTAAACAAATGAGTTATAAAAAAATGCACCCCCTCACAGTTGTCATGAAGGGTAAAATTAGCTGTTTAGACCAAAACCACAATTTGTACCAGGCTGTAAACATGTTTTTTTTTCTACTGTAAAGTGGGGAATTTTAATATGGAGCTCAATGAGATTCTGCTCCCCTTCTGGAGCCTGTCCCTAGTGGCCAGTCGATGAACTGCAGTTTAAATTACTTCCTTATTGGCTTCAAGAGAGATCGCGGGAGGTTGCCGCTTGCGTCAGACGTAACAGTGCGTTCACACTGCCGCCGGCGAGAGCGTAAAAATTTGCTCTTGCCGTTCTGCCAACAACGCTGTAGAACGCTTCGTGGACGCGCTGCCGCTCTGACGTAGATTGAATGTTTTTTCTTTTTTTAGACTGTATTTAAAGAGGCTGCAAATCAAACAAGCATGTTAATTGATAGACTGACCACAATAAGGTATACATTTACCTCTTGAAATCGTTTAAATGTGAAAGTAAGAGTGAATTGCATACCCACTAAAAAACGAGCGTTCTAGCGCCTGTAAAATAGTGTTGCGCAACTTCTTAACAAATTACACATCACTATGAATGGTCTCGTCATAAATGATAGGGAAACCCGCACAGCAATGATCAACTTCTCTTACATTTAGCTTGGGAACTAATGTGGTCGGAACCAAAGTTTGCAGGCCTGCGTTCTCTGGATTTCTCTCAAGTGGAGCACTTTTACATTCCGATTGGTTGCCACCAAACTGCGTCATAGCTCATTACCATAAAGTTGAGCTGATTTCAACTCTCCTCAGCGTGCAAATCGTCCAAGACACGCCGCGCCACTCTCACCGGAGCTCGCCGCCCGGCTCCCATTGAAAATGAATGACTTCCGGCCACCTTGCCGCTTTCGCCGCTGGCGGTGTGAACGCACAGTAACACGACACTGTCATTATTTTTACGCCAGCTAGAGGGCTCATGACTTTAAAACGTTCACCCCCCTTACAGTTATAGGTCATAATCACAATTATAGGTCGTAATAAGGTGCTTGAAAAACGACCTATAGAGTCATATTTTTTTGGAGGACAGTTTGCTCAGTTTATGTGTTTATGTGTTCCAGATCAAAGGATTAAACTGCCAAAATGCCCAAATGCTGCTCCTCGGCAACCTCTTCCATCTTACCTGCACAGATCAAGACCCCGAAGGCCACCGACAGACTTCGGGTCTTCAGAAAGCCCTTTGTGTCATTGGGAGGAAGCAGGAGTATCCAGAGCGACTGGCTACCATGCCAGGCACGCAGAATCGAGCCCGGTGCGGCCTCGAATCGTGACCGTGGTGCGACCGTGCGGGAGGGACAGCGTGCGAAAGATCTCGCTGCTGTTAAACCGGCGCGCTGTCCAGACGTTCGAGCAGCTCATGGCAGATGTGTCCGAGGCGCTTGGCTTCCCCTGCTGGAACAACGCTCGAATACGCCGCCTCTTTAGCCCTTCAGGCCGCGAGATCCACAGCCTTTCTGACTTCTTCCGCTTTGATCATGCCTTCCTGGCCTTTGGAAACAGCCGACCGTCTCTTGATGATGTAAGAGCGGCACTGGATGAGCTGTATCCAGAGATCCCCGGGCACTGCGAACACCTGCTGAGCGTATGGGAGCGTATCCTGAGACCCAAGGCCACTAAGGCGGATAGTGGTTTCCATGATGATGATCCAGAAGTGTCCTTACCTGCGGTGCATGATACACAGGTAAACCAACCACCTGTCAACAACCTGCAGCCTGTCGGAAGGCAAAAAGAAAAGGTGAAGAGAGAAAGGCAAAGAGAACCGTGGAGGAGGAAAGCTGACCTGCAGAAAGACGATGAAAAGGAGCCGAAGAAGGAGGAAAGAAAGAGAGATGCTGTTTACTGCTGGAGCTGTCGAGGATGTGGCCCTCCTATACCTCCAATCAGAAGCAGTCGATGTTCTCAGCCCAATAACCCCAGTAATACTGCTCAAAACAACATGGTTTCTTCGGAAAAAGCACAGCACAGACCCCTGAAAGCAGACAAGCATGTTGCCAATACAAAGTCTAGCCCATCTGTTTCTCAAAACGCTCTTAATTTGGAGACAATAACTGAGCGGGACATTAATAATCAGGAGCTGAGAGACTTGCAGGGTAATGTACCCCCTGATGATGCAGAAATATCGCTGGAGGACATTGAGCGATGCTACGACATGGGCCGCGTGGTTGGAGACGGGAACTTCGCGGTGGTCAGAGAGTGCCGTGTGAGAGGCCTGGCTGAAACCTTCGCCATGAAGATTGTGGACAACGCAAAGCTGCAGGGACGCGCTCACATGATCCAGAATGAGATCGCTCTGCTGCGTAGTCTGGATCATCCTCGGCTCATCCAGCTGTTTCGCTCTCATCAAACGGACACACATGTTTATCTGCTGATGGAGCTGGTCAGCGGCGGAGACCTGTTCGACGCTATCACTCAGAGCGGCAGTTTCACTGAGCCGAGCGCTGCGTGCATGATCACAGACATCAGTCAGGCTCTGGAATACATCCACAACAAGAGCATTGCACACCGAGACATCAAACCTGAAAACCTACTGGTACTCAAATTCAGTCTTAAAGGGATACTTCACAGCTTTTTCATATTAAACTATTTTATTCACTTAACTAAGAAGAGTTGATACATCCCTCTCTCGTCTCAGTGCGGTCACTTAATCTCTGATGTGCCGTGACGATCTGATAGCATTTAGCTTAGCCCACTAAGCCCAGTTCATTCACTATGGTACCAAGCAGAGATCAAGTTAGAAGCGACCAAACACCTCCGTGTTTTCCCCATTTAAATACAGTTACACGAAAAGTTGAATGATCAAGTATGGTGACATAAAATTAAACGTGCCGCTTTTCTAAGTGGATTAAAAAGGAGATCTATGATGTATGTCGGAATAACACTTCTTAGAGAACTTCGACTCGGCGTAGTAAAAAGTCTCGGCTGAAAAATCCTTCCTAACATAAAAAAAAAAAGGATTTTTAGGCGTGACTTTTGGGCTAAGCTAAATGCTATTAAAATGTCACCGCGCATCAGAGCGATTAAGTGCACGCACTCAGACGAGAGAGGGATGTATCAACTCATCTTAGTTTAGGGAATAACATAGTTTAATGTAAAAAAAAAAACAAGGGAATATACCTTTAAGGCCCATTCACACCAACAATGATAATGATATAGTTCTAAAAAATCATTCTAAAGAAGAATTGCCCACACCAGTCCACACCACAACTATAATTATAGTTGTAATTATAATTAACTATAATACATTTTCCATGTAAAGCACTTTGAATTGCCATTGTGTATGAAATGTGCTATACAAATAAAATTGCCTTGCCTTGCCTTGCCTATTACAGAACAGAGAAACGATATAGTTCACTATATTTAATTCACTATAGAATCACTTTCAGAACGTTTTTTTTTTCCAGCTGATGAATGATATAAAAACAATGACAGCCAATCAGAATGCATCCTGCTTTAAAGAGCTCGAGCATTTAAAACAACAGACGACAAAACTGCACTGCGCGATTAGAAAAAACAGAAAGGTATTGTCTGCAGGTGTGGACGCTGCAGTTATGTCTCTGTAAATGCAGAAGCTCTTTAAAGCAGGAAGGATTCTGATTTGCTGTCAATCATTATATCTTTTATCAGCTGAAAAAAAAAACGTTCTGAAAGTGATTCTAACCACATTGTTCCTCTGTGTCCTTATTGTTATAGTTGTGGACTCTGCTCTTCTTTAAACGATTTTTAAAACGAAATCTTTATAGTTAAAGGGATACTTCACAACTTTTTCATATTAAACTATGTTATTCCCTTAACTAAGACGGATTGATACATACCTCTCTCATCTCAGTGCGTGCACTTAATCTCTCTGACGCGCGGTGACGATCTGATAGCGTTTAGCTTAGCCCACTAAGCCCAGTTCATTCACTATGGTACCAAACAGAGATCAAGTTAGAAGCGACCAAACACCTCCACGTTTCCCCTATTTAAATACAGGTACACAAATAGTTGAACGATCAAGTATGGTGACACAAATGAGAGAGGGAAGGGGAAATGTGAGAGAGGATTTTTCAGCCGTGACTTTTTACTGCGACGAGTCGAAGTACTCTCAGAAGTGCTATTCCGCCATACATTATAGTTTTCCTTTTTAATCCGCTTAGAAAAGCGTTTTATTTTGTCACCATACTTGATCGTTCAACTATTCGTGTACCTGTATTTAAATAGAGGAAAACTTCCATAAACCACGTGGAGGTGTTTGGTACTTCTAACTTGATCTCTGTTTGGTACCGTAGTGAATGAACTGGGCTTAGTGGGCTAAGCTAAATGCTATCAGATCGTCACCGCGCGTCAGAGAGATTAAGTGCACGCAAAAAGAGGAAAAAGAGGAAAAAAGAGGAAACATAAAAAAGAAAGCGAAATATACAGGTATGTTAGTCTACTTATTGGTTACTTGTTCTCTACTAAGCTGGTCCCTCTATCATAACGTTGAGCAAAACATTACACTGAATATTAGTACTGGACAGACAACACGTCATGGTCATTTATTTCAGCTGCAGAACAATATAGCATAGTTCATTTGAATAAAAAAAACATTACATCAGAGATAGCTGTTTAGTGTAAATTGATCAAGTAATACTGTCATAACCATGGGCGTCACTAGGCCCTTTTTTATTTTTTTTATTTTTTATTTTTATTTTAGGCCCCCCCTAAAAAAATATGTGATTAACCTTTAAAACATATGAAACTGGCGCGAGGCTTCGGCTTCGTCCCGTCTTTTAGTCTTTGTGTCAGTGTGTTCTTCAATCCGCAGCGACGCCGAGTGACATGTTTTCAAGCTATTGTTATCTAATTTTTTGGCCTTCAGAACACCTTAAAATACACATATGTAGATCATAGAAATCAAAATTTTCTCCGAACTCCCCTAACATTTGTGATCTCAGTAATAATAAACCTAGCTACATTATTGGATTAATGCATGTACAATATGGCCATGAAATAAGGAAGTCATATTTGCTTTATAAGTTATAGTTAAAAAAAAAAAAGGGGGGGGGGGGGCATATCTATGCAAGATATGAATCTTGCCTAGGGTGCCAGAAAGGCTAGAAACGGCCCTGCAACTCGTCTTAGTTAAGGGAATAACATAGTTTAATATGAAAAAGCGGTGAAGTATCCCTTTAAGGTATAGTTATCTTTCTTGGTGTGAACAGGCCTTTATTTTATTTTATTTTTGTTTTGTTTTTTGTTTTTTTCTTGTGAAGTGTATATGTTATGAAGTGTATATATATACATATATATATATATATATATATATATATATATATATATATATATATATATATATATATATATATATATATATATATATTGTTATGCATTTTTTTGTAATTTGTTTTAGTATTTTTTATTTCCTTCACTTTAGTCATTCAACTTAAAATCATCTTAAACTTATTTATTTCGGTAAGGCAACATTTCTATTTTATTTCAGCTTTGGATCTAATACTTTTATTTTATTTCAGCTTATTTAAATTACTGAAAATGTTTTTAATAGTTTTAGTTAACACTAAAAACACTGCTCAAAGATACAATACTAAATGTTGAGCATTATTTCATAGACCACCCAAGTTTTTAAAATTATAATAGAACTAAACAACACAAAAGATAATATTATTCTTTTTATTATTAAATAATAACCTATAACATTAGTACCAGATATTACAACATTAAATGAAACGAGTGAAAAACATCATAAATAGGACAGGGGATTGGTGAATAGTTGCTTATTTACATAAAACATCTAACCGATTCAATAGAATTAATCGGATTTCCAACACTACACATGAGGACTGTTTAAGATGAACTGATCTTAAACAGATTCATTACAACAGATTCATCTGAACCGATTCACTAGATTCTGATTTTTAATGCATGCTATTCCCACATCTCACTCTATAGCGCCACTCGTTGGAAGAAGTAGCTCATTACCTGAAGCAAGCTGCAGTAGGCTATTTTGCAACCACTGTTGTATTTCACTGGACATGCATTTAAAAACAGTGAACAATACATCATCCAGCTGATATCACCTGTTTTTTGTGTACTGATTCTAAGGTGCAGCGGCATGGCAATGGAAGTTTGAATCTGAAGTTGGCAGATTTTGGATTAGCCATGGTAGTAACAGAGCCAGTGTTCACAGTTTGTGGCACACCTACATATGTTGCTCCAGAGATACTTGCAGAGACAGGTAAAGTCTGTGCTCACTCAGATTAGCTTGGACACACACACACAAAAAACTGAGCTACAGCTCTGTCCTAAATCTAAGTACACCGTGGATTAGTGTCAGATCAGAAATGCATGTGTATCTATATATGAATAGGTTACGGTGTTGGAGTGGACGTTTGGGCGATGGGTGTCATACTGTTTGTGCTGCTCAGTGGGTTTCCTCCGTTCCGCAGTCCAGATCGCAATCAAGAGGAACTATTCCATCTCATCCAGAAGGGAGAAGTCCACTTTCTGTCCCCTTACTGGGATAATGTCTCCGAGGGTGAGATCTTAAACTCCAACATCTGGCCCCCTACAAATTTAAAACGAGATTTAAGCGTTAGTTCACCCAAAAATTACAATTCTGTCATTAATTACTCTCCCTCATGTCGTTCCAAACCTGTAAGACTTTCGTTCATCTTCAGAACACAAATGAATCTTTTTGATGAAATCTGAGAGCTTTCTGTCCCTCCACTGACAGATACGCAACTACCACTGACACTTCAAAAAGTTCATAAAGAGATCATAAAACTAATCCATATTAATTTAGCGGTTTAGTCCACATTTTCCGAAGAGACTCGATCACTTTATAGGATTAACAGATTGAATTTAGGCTTTTATTCATATATAAAATTTATCAGTTAACATAAACGGAAGTTCGACCGAACCTGCTTGACATGAGAATGAACCTCATTGGTTCTCGCTGAAGCTCAGACGTGATGCGTAACACAAGAATGAACCTCATTGGTTCTTCCTGATGCTCAAAGGTGATGCGTAACACGAGAATGAACCTCATTGGTTCTCACTGAAGTTCAAACATGATGCGTAACACGAGAATGAACCTCATTGGTTCTCGCTGAAGCTCAAACGTGATGCGTAACACAAGAATGAATCTCATTGGTTCTCGCACGTCAAGCGAACATGCTTGAGCTTCCATAAACCACAACGGATGAGTGAGTTGAAGAATGTGTATATGTGAAAAAAAGCCTAAATTACATCTGTTCATCATATAAAGCAATTGAGTCTCTTCAGAAAATGTGGACTAAACCGCTCAATTAATATGGATTAGTTTTACAATCTCTTAATGGACTTTTTGAAGTGCCAGTGGTAGTTGTGCAGCTGTCAATGGAGGGACAGAAAACTCTCAAGGAAGGCTGAGTAATTAACGACTGAATATTCATTTTTGGGTCAACTATCACTTTAAGGCGGGGGTCTCCAAACTCTGTCCTGAAGGGCCACTGTCCTGCAGAGTTTAGCTACAACTCCAATTAAACACAATGAACCAGCTAATCAATGTCTTACAAGGGCCTAGTAAGACACTGATTAGCTGGCTCAGGTGTGTTTATTTGTGGAGTTTGGGGGCCCATGCTTTAAGCGTTAAAATGGAAATGCTGTCCTCATTAACTCCCTGCTGTTTCAAACTCATATGATGTTCTTTCTTTCAAGAGGCTCCATTAGTGCACTATATTCTCGGGTGAACTAAATGAGAGAATTTACATTTTTGGTTGAACCGTTCCTGTAAACCCTTAAGATCTGCTGGAATTTATATGCTTGTGATCAAGGGTTGATGTCTGTGTTTTGCAGGGGCTAAAGCTCTAGTCAGGGCTCTGCTGGAGGTCAACCCGAAAAGGCGTTTGACAGCAAGTCAAACCCTGCAGCACGACTGGCTACAACATGCAACCGCGCAAAAAGACCATAAGGTGGCGACGAAGGCCACTCACACCACAGCTGAGAGGCAGAGACTAAGCAGACAGCTGGAAATTAATAAGAGAGAGTCTCACAAACCTGAGATGTTGGCAGAGAAACGGCACGCAGCACAAATTCACCAGAACATACTGAACAATAACTATGAACCAGATGTTAACGCACACGGCAGAGACCAGGAGATCGAAGAGACTCATAATATGACGAGCAACCAACAACCTTTATCCCATGCAGAAGAGAGCACAACAAACAAGCAAAATACCACAGATCAGCACGTACCTGAGAAACCAGCATAGCAAGGAGACACGGACACAAAACAAGAGTAGCCTGCTCAGTAATGACTTACTTAGAGGGTAGTGAAGCCAGCATAAACAAAAAGAAACCAATGATATATGAAAATACCAAAAGAGTCAGCAGAACACAGGCCATGTCAATGTAAATAAGAGACAAATCTTAAAGGAATAGTTCACTTAAAAATGAAAATGTGATGTTTATCTGCTGCCTCCCAGGGCATCAAATATGTAGGTGTGTTTGTTTCTTCAGTCGAACACAAATGAAGATTTTTCACTCCAACCGTTGCTCGTATAATCCATATCAATGGGGTGTATTTCTATGAGAGTAAAAAACACACAGACATACGAATCCATATTAAACACAGCGGCTCGTGGCGACACATTGATGTCTTAAAGGTGCACTATGCAACTTTCCGTCCACTAGAGGTCGCCTATTCAAAACAAATGCGTGGTTTGATGACGCAAAGTTTGAGCGCAGCATCTTGGGAGATGTGGTCTTCACATCACAGCGGGTGGAAAATAGGACTCGGGCAGAAATCACATTGATGTGTGCGGTTATTACGTTACTGTAGTGTAAAGCAGAGCAGGACCGAATGTTGTGGAGCTGAGCACAGCTGCTGGAGAGATTTGCGAACACCGGGACTTTTATTATGACGGAACGGGACACATTCGCCGGATGCCTGCACTGATCCGCTCTTCCGGTTATGATTATGAGGTAATGCAGCTCTGTTTATCATATTAGGTACATTTAAGTGTGTTGAAAATTATGACGTTACTCCGTGCGTTCACTCATTCACACTGCTAAGAGTAAAGCGCTCCTGCCAAATAAAACCCGAAACCGAGGGAAGCTCAGATACGACGCAATTGACAGGCGACTTCCTCAAACACTATGCTGAAACGTCCCGGTCCTTAGTTAAAATAGCAATTTTCTCACAATTTACAAATATTTGGAAACATTTGGGATATTGTACAAAATATATAACACCGGCCTAGTAGTTTTTGGATATTTTACTGCAAAAATACTACATAGTGCACCTTTAAGACACGAAACGATCAGTTTCTGCCAGAAACAAAACAGTATGTTTTTTTTTTTTTGCCTCATATCAGACGAAACTCATCTAGTATTCCCATGTAAATATATCTATGATCGCGCCAGGATTTTGACCTTATTCGACGGAAGTAATGGCGTTGGGAATACTAGATGAGATTCGTTTGATACGAGGTAATAAAAATACCATAAATACTGTTGGGTTTCTCGCAGAAACTGATCATTTCGTGTCTTAAGACATCAATGTGTCGCCACGAGCCGCTGTGTTTAATATGGATTCGTATGTCTGTGTGTTTTTTACTCTCATAGAAATACACCCCATTGACATGCATTATACGAGTAACAGTTGGAGGTAAAAATCTTCATTTGTGTTCTACTGAAGAAACAAACACACCTACATCTTGGATGCCCTGGGGGTCAGCAGATAAACGTCACATTTTCATTTTTGGGTGAACTATCCCTTTAACACCATGATACAATGCAGTAAACAACATTTAGTGTGTTTTCTCTCTCAAACATATACTCAAAAGCACTGATTCTGACTGTTTTTTGACCTGCTCACTAGGCACAGGTGAAATCTGCACTGATTTTCACATTTCTGCACTCATTTTTTGATGGTTAGAGGTAGGTTTTATAAACACTTTTTGTTATACTGGTTGAAACTCTCTTCACATCCTGATAGCAATCAGTAATAGTGGTCTAAATATTAAAACATGTACTTATATCTTCTGTGGAAGTCTCAGGACCTTCATTGAATTCGGTCCAAATGCTTTCAAAGCTAGCTTGTAATTGCTAGCCACTTGCTTACCCTACCGGTAAATGAGTGCTGTAATTCTCTTATAAAATAATTCTCTTGTATAATCCAATATTTAAAAAACAAATATACGAATTCAGTATAAATTCCTTGTGGGCCTACAGGTCACTAACGAGATAAGCCAGGACATTATCACACATTATTATTATTAATATTAGCTAATGAGATTATTTACTTACTAGAGGAAGAAGGGCCATTTATGTTGTGTTATAATGTTGTATTTGTATGTGCAAGCCTCTAAATATTCTACATTTTCTCCTTGATCTGTGTTTAAAAGAGAGATGGCAAAACATTTCAATAAGAAAGGACTAGTTTAGTTTTTAAGAAGTATTAAAAATGTATCGGTCAAGCTCGGCCTCGCTAACTTGAGTGCCAATGTGTTTGTAAATGTTAGTTGGGTAGACTAGCTAGCAATAAGCTCAAAGTATATAGTATTATTTGTCTTCCTGCGTTTAATTTTATAGCACATATTTCAATTTGTTTGAGTTATTTTGCAAATCAGAAGACTCTTTGAAACATTATGAGTACTGTGTAAATGTTTTAGACTGTAGGATAACACCATTAAACTTTATTAGCTGTTCGGATACGTGTTTCTATAATTTGGTGAGTAAAATAATGTTTTTATGATATAAAATGTCTATTAATCTTTCTTCCATTCACAATTAATTTAGATTACACTTCATTTTAAGGCGTCTTTGTTACACTGTAAAATTATACATTTAAGTACTATTATGTAACTTGTAGTTACTATAGGGTTAGGTTTTGGGTTTGATTTGGTTTAGGGTTGCATGCCATTATGCATACCATAATTTATAGTTATTACTATAGTTTTAACTATAATTATTAACTATAGTTATAGTTAACATGCAACGGCACTGTAAAATAAAGTGTTACCTTAATTTATGTTCTCTGTAATTACAAAATTACACTTTTATAAGACATTTAAGGCATTTAAAGTACAAGAAGAGTTTGAGTTATAGGTAATTCAGTTTTTATACTGCTAATTTTATTAATGATATTCCTTTTTTTTGACGGAAAAGCCAGTTATTAACATAACCGGCCTGTTCTAACTGTGACATATATGATAATAAATACATCGCTCATCAATAAATATATTTTCCATCATCATTATGGTAAGAGCAAAAACAAATCTGAAATCCCGAGTGGTTCCGGGGTAATAATTAATGAAGAAAGCCTTTGCCCTTGTCAAGTGATTTATTCCTTTTATTTCCATTTATTCCAACCTTCATTGTAAATGTGATATTTCAAGTGTATTGTAATGTGCATAAAAACACTGTATTAATATCAGCATCATTACTAATGCCTTCTGTATTACACTGTTATATGCATATATTTTAATATGCATTTTATAATCAGGAAATGAACTCCCATCCCCCATATATAGCACACAAAACATATTCAGGTTGGACCAGCTAGACTGACAGCTGCCTTGTCCAAGCTAGTCCATCAAAGACCGCTTCATTTGATTGGCTAAGGGCATTTTCCCTCCCCCAGGGGTCACTCTGCTTTCAGGTCAAACAAAAAAGCAACCCTGAAAGGTGAAAACAATTAAAAGAGATTAAAAAGCAGCTTAAAATGTGTAACGTGTTATTAAAAAAACGTAAAAAAAAATTAAAAAAAGAAAAAAAGATTATTCCATTTATTATTCTGTATAATTATTTAGATGAATGACAACGACACACGATGACGTTGCCATTTTGTCGCATATCAGGAGTGTTAGGGGCTTTTGACCATAGTATGAAAAGGTTTTGTGTCACCTTTTTACTATTTCTTTATACTATAATCACCATGACAATAATGCGAAAAAATAACATAAATAAACCGACTAACAAATCCAAGCATTCCACATCTAACACAAAAGTTGAATAATTACAAGTTTAAAATTAAATTAAAAAAAGCTTCAGCCATGACCCGCAGGAGCCCGGTGCGCATGCGCAACACTTAGCTCTTTAAATATCCCCAGTCATCTGATGAAGCACAACATTTGCTGCAGCCAATCAGGGAGCGCGAAAGAGAAGGGCGGAGCGGCCATCATTACTAGTGGCAACGCATTCACTGACAGTTAAAGAACGGTTGACAGTATTCGCTTGTTCTTCAGCTCGCTCTGAGTAAACCGACCTCTGATAGGCGGGATCAGAAAGGGACAAGCGGACAGGGGGAGAGGAGGAGACACACAGGAAAAAAACAAAGATGGCAGTGTAGATTAAAGGAAGGACTATCGAAGAGACTCTGCAGCAAACTGATAACTTTTAGGCTTTCGGGAGAATCCGGATCGTGTCGGAGTGGCTTGGTAGTGATCGGAAGGTGGACCGGAGGGAAAGAGCCCGGCCGTGTCGCGGAGAGTTGTCGTGTGCGTGCTGTCACGGCGGATAACGGACCTAAACAACAGCCTGTTGTTTTGTTGAGCCTTAGCTATTTTTTTCTCTCTCTCTCTCTCTCTCTCTCTCTCTTCACAAGCTGAGAGCTGAAGCTTACCTGAGAAATATCCAACAAAAAAAATTACAGGGCAAACCGCAGTAAAACACAGATGAAATTATATTCACTGTCCCATTACCTAGTATCATATTACCCTAAATTAACCTATTTGACGTTTGATGGTTTACAAGTGAGTGCATTGTTGGCTGTCCAGACCCCCCATCATAAAAGGCCATCTACCTTGACAAAAGCTGAAAAGCTCACCCTGACATCCAGCGGATCCTGTGCACAGTCGGCCCAAATATCCCTCGTGACTCACTCGGATGTCTTCGATGGAAGAGCGGATGGAATTAGGCGTCGCGGCCGCCCCGGGCTCCTCATCATCGGGACTGGGTGTCGGTCCGGTGGGGGGCGCCCTGGATGCTGGTCCTGTGGGGAGCGCCGGACTGGCAGGTATCCAGGAGGAGTCCGGGGTGCGGAGAGACGCTTCGGGCTCCGAGGCCGACCCGGACGCGCCGCCCAAAAAACGCGTGAGGCAGCAGGAAGGAGAAGCGGGGAAGCTCGAGGAGCGCCTGTATTCGGTGCTGTGCTGCACGGTGTGTCTGGACCTGCCTAAAGCCTCGGTGTACCAGGTAAACAAAGCCCTTATGGAGCTTACAGTGCAGAGAAATCCTTATGCATGGCGTATATATCGTAAACATAATGCAGCATCCTCTTACAGATGAGATACAGCCTGTTATTATAGAACTGACACAAAGGATGTTATCTTTTTGTCATTGTGATTGTTTGTCTATTGTATGTCCATATAATACACGCTGTCTGTGACTCATAATGTGTGATGAAATGTCTAATAAAATGCTTGCGTTGACACATTTGCCATTCCAGGTACATGTTTTTTTTTTTTTTTAAGAGCAGGTATGGTGTTATTTTTCAAGATTTCAGATGTTACACTTCATGTGAGACAGACCTGAGCAGCTGTTTTTTGCTTTCAAAGGCCAACTTGACAATCAGGGTGGTCACATGATGTGTTTAACCCAATCACTGCTGGCCTCTTCTGATCACCCCTCCCCCAAATATGCACCCCATATAATCCCTCTGAAGCCACAGGCTAAACCAGCTGTAAAAGAACTTCCTCTTATGTTTACACACACCGTTCACAAGTTCTGGCTTTTTAGGTTTGCATACCTGTGTGTCCATTTAATGACATAAGGATCTAATTGGTTTGGATAATTGGATAAATCACACTAGAGTGGTCATTTTGTTTGCATGTGTCTGCTGCGCTGAAAATACAGAGGAGATATTAGACACACATAACACAGAGTTGGAGAAAACACTGACATCCTCTCACACTGACCCCATGTGATTCAGGGAGGAGGTGTCAGAGCGCATCAGCTCATGCGGTGTAATCTGTTTATTACAGAATCAGGGTTTAAATCATATCAAATGAGACGAACATGGGCAAGTCCGAAGCAAAACAAACAAGCCAAGGAGAAATAAATCAGCTGCCCACTGAATTAATCAGACTCGACAGACTTTACCTCCTGTGAAATGGATCCGCTGGTGAATTAGTAAACCCGTAACAGAATTATTAAAATCCTTGAACTAATCATAAAACTAGAATGATTACATCAGTGTTATATTGATTACTTCAGTCTTATATTGTTAACTAAAACTATTAAAATAATTTCTGTTAATTCAAACAAAGCGGAAATAAAATTGTGTATATATGAAAAACAGAGTAACACTTTATTTTAGAGTCCAATTTTTGCCATTAACTAGTTGCTTATTATCAGCATGCATATTACTAGGATATTTGCTGTTTATTAGCACTTATCAAGCACATATTAATGCCTTATTCTGCATGACATTATTCTACATCCCTTAATCCATACCCAATACCTAAACTTTACAACTACCTTACTAACTGTTAATAAGCAGTATTTTAGCAATTTAAGCTTTATTTAGCAATAAAGGAGTTTATTGAGGCAAAAGTCATAGTTAATAGTGAGAATTGAACCCTGATCTAAAGTGTGACCAATAAGTACTAACATTATTAACACAAATTAATATATATATATATATATATATATATATATATATATATATATATATATATATATATATATATATATATATATATAATAAAACCTAAAATATAAAAAATAAATAGTGATAAGTAAAACTAACAATGACTAAATTAAATGAACATTTAAAAATAAAAGCTAATTCAAAATAAAATATATAAAAAAAATTGTGGCATAGAATGGGTGAACAATTATCTTTGAACATAGTTTTAAAAACGTGTTTATGTTACATACAGCAAATAATCCATAATTACATGCAACTAACCCTAAAGTAAATACATGTAGTTAATTAATATTACTCAGTACTTCAGTGTATATTTACACTGTAACAAGGGCACCGTAAAATAGTGTAACATAAATTTAGTTTTAGATGCATTTGAGATGAAAGCAAATGACAAATTGAGTACATTTTTTATACGAGAAATAAAATTACAGGCTTTTAAAAATATTATAACCCATATTTACCTCCATTAAGATCAATTCACGAAACAAGAACAGAAACAGATTTTACTTAGCTCAGGGGTGCCCAGTCCTCTACTTCCAAAGTTCAGATCCAACCCTGATCAAACACACCTGTCTGTAATTATCAAGTGCTCCTGATACACTGTAGTGCTCCCTACACCCTCATTCACTATTCCCTACACTATTCCACTAATATATTCAGACACTGAGTGCGCCGCTTTTGCATGGTTTGTGCTCGCTGTTTAATAATCCCTTGAAATTTAAAGGGGTACTTCAGCGCTGGGAAGATGAATCTGTATTTGAACTGGGTCATCAATGTAGTAGAAATGTGAAATTATTTTTGAATTTGGTGCTTTCTAGACTGAGAAAAGACAGAAAATGTATTTTTGTCCCATGGGGATGAAAGACTACAATTCCCAGAATGCTTCGCTGCCCCGTGAGGCCATTCCCCAACGCCACCAACTTGATTACAGTGACTGAGTTAGAGAAGACACTACAATTAAAATGTGTTCAAAATAAGGAGTGAGTCACCGCGCGAGTATCACAGCACTGAGCACTAACTGCACGAGTGATAAGAGCTGAGGTAATAGCGACTACACTCGCGGCATACATTCACAACGTGAGTTCAGTCTGGCGCGTTTCAGTTCATGCCTTTACAAGCTTAACTTTCATAGAAATTAATTTGAGAAGTTAAAAGACTTACATTGCTCACCATAGCTCCGTTTAAATGATCCTGTCTGCAAGCTGAGCTCTCCCTGCCAGCTGAGTGTTATCTCCCCATCCCCCACGCGCAAGTTCAAAACATGCGGAAATGGCTCCCTCTGCTGGCTGTAGTCTTTAGCCTTTGGGCAAACATTCCTCCCATGATGCAAAAATCATCAATTTGCATCATAGGAGGAATTTTTCTAGAAATAAAATGCATAAATCTCTTGTCTCAGGGAGATATGAGGGGGGAAAGCACAATAATTTGAATATACTCCAGGGTTTCTACTGATACAAAGCCATATGCTAATCGCTGAAGTAACCCTTTAACAAACTGGCAGCTCCAGTAGTAATGAAAAGATTTATCTTGAACTCTGTCATGGAATCTATGTATAAACATTAATTTCATAATCAATTAAAAATGAGTTTATACCTGTATTACACTGTAGCCACATCGGACCAGCGCTTTGGGAAAGGATGGATGGATGATTCTGCTGCGGGCGCCATCTTCTGGCGAGACGTGGAAATTCATACAGTGCATTATGGGTATTCTGTAGCCATCATGTGCATCAGTTGTACACTCAATATTGCGGTGCATTATGGGATTGAATGAGTGCCCATGATAAAATCCACTATGGTTTCAGACACCATTACACATGGCTGTCTACTCAAATAGTGTCCTATTAAGCATATAGGGCAGTGGTTTTAAGGCACCCCAGCCCTGCACATTTCCCAGGGCGGCAGTGGCTCAGTGGTTCGTGTTGGTTGGCTAAAAACCCAAAAGTTGGTGGTTCCATCCCTGTTTCCACCTGACCAAGTGTCGAGGTTTCCATGAGCTAGACACCTAACCCAAGCTGCTCCCGATGAGCTGGATGTGGGTGAATGTGAGGCGATATGTAAAGCGCTCTGGTGGCCATGAGTCTGTTGAAAGCGCTATATAAATGCAGTCCATTTACTATTTTGTGTGTCTCCCTTATTTATCCCACCTGGTACAACTCATCAGTTCATTAATAGAAACTGCAAGAAATACATTGGGTGCGTCTGATAAGAGAGACGTGTGCAGGGCTACAGGACAGGTTTGAAAACCTCTGGTATAGGGAATGGTTTCAGACTCAGCCCTTATTTAGCTGGTTCAGTTGTGTTTGATCATGGTTGGATCTGAACAGGATTGGGCACCTTTGACTTCTAACTTCTCACCTGACCTCATCATTATCTCACAGTGCCTGCATCCAATAGGCATCACTTATGTGCAAATGTGGATATATTGGTGCGTTCCTCTCTGTGATGTCTTCGTACATAAGTTTTATTCTTTTAGAGAACTTTGTGAGGTTGCTTATTTCCCCTTAAATCATTCAGGAAACAAGTCTCTTTTTAAGGAAAATGAGGAAATGCCATCCTGTGGGATGGTTTGAGCTCTTGTCGTGCTCTGCGCCGTGGGCTGAAGATGTGTGCTCTCATTTCACAGTGTACAAACGGGCACCTGATGTGCGCTGGCTGCTTCATCCACCTGCTTGCTGACGCGCGCCTAAAAGAGGAGCAGGCCACGTGTCCTAACTGCCGCTGTGAGATAAGTAAGAGTCTGTGTTGCAGGAACCTGGCGGTGGAGAAAGCCGTGAGTGAACTGCCCTCTGAGTGCAGCTACTGCCTCAAACAGTTCCCTCGCTCCAGCCTCGACCGCCATCAAACAGAGGAGTGCCAGGACAGGTACAGCTGCACCGATTCACAAAACAGACTCCGCCTCAATGAGCACGATTATGCTCCACACATATGTAAAGCCACGGGGCGAATTCACTAAACACTTCTGCCACTCCACTTGTATAGTGTTGCTCAATCACTATTTAAATCCGTTATGATTCTTTTAGTGCAAGCTCCCACTTTTTCAGCAGCTTTGCTTCCCTAATAGTATTTTTTTTCCATAGGGACTTTAAAAAACCTTTGTTAAAAACAATCAGCTATGAGGTGAATCATAACATTGCAAACTTTGATACAAAGCAAAAATGTATTTGAAAATTTGACAAAAAGACTGTGAGAGAAAGAACGGCAATCCCATGAAACAATATAATTAAATTAAAAATAATGGAGAAACTGACTCTGATTGGTGGAATTTTCTGCACAGAATCATGGTTAAAGGGGGGGTGAAATGCTGTTTCATGCATACTGATCTTTTTACACTGTTAAAGACTTGGATTCCCATCCTAAACATAGACAAAGTTTCAAAAACTAATGTTGGACGTTTGATGGAGTATTTCTGTGTTAAAAATACTCCTTCCGGTTTCTCACAAGTTTCGGCGAGTTTTTTTCGAATATGGGTCTACTTGACGTTAATAGACCGGAAGGTCCTTGTATGGGTCATACGGGCTCTTCTCCCGGTAGGGTGCGCGCGCGCCTGACTAGAGCACGCCATAAACAGTCTCTCAGATGCAGATCCAGTCGTCCGTGAACACATATGTGAACACTTATGTGGCGCCGCGCTTCTCTTTATTCCTATGGGTGACGTCGAGCGACTTCAACGCTTCAGCACAGCATTCCGGGACATTTGAACCGATTTGAACGCAGAAATGACGGGAAGCTTCACAACATCGTTTCAGTCGCGTCTCAAAATGGATTTACACGCCACTGCTGTCAGGACTTTACCAAATCATACCAAAGAAGTGTGTTTTTGACGGAGCGGTCCCAGCGATAAAGGATAAAGGTCCTGCTTTGGAAGCAGCCGCTGAGTTAAACTGCTTCAAATGTCTCTGCTATTGGCTACGGACGCATGAGTAAACATCAGTAAACGACACGATCGCATGCTTCGTCATTCAAATGCGCTAACAGTTACTCCATTGTTGTTCTGTATAACGTTACACTATTCTGAAGTGCAGAACCGTTTTGCTTGCTACTTCTAAGGTCTAGTCGCATACAATAGTCAATAAACCGAATCATGTCCTCATAAACTGCAAGTAAAGACACAGAGATGTGGAGAGGCCACTAAATACAGTCCATACCACAGAGACGGACGTCCTGATGTTGCCGTTTCTCCTGTTCAATTTATTTCTCCCTCAGATTTGATTCTGGATCATATCTATTAGCTGACATAGCCATGGGTTCCTCCACGCTTGAGGACGTCACCGCTTTGCGCGCTTGTCATTCTTTAGCTCCGCCCACACGATACGCCTCCAGGCGCTCGGTTTTTTCCGGAAAGACTCGGTACAGCCTATATTTCTTTTATAAATATGATAAAACTAAAGACTTTTTGGAGATATGAAGGATGCAATACTACTCTATAGGTACTCAAGATTGACATGAGATTGACTGAAACTGAGTGTTTCACCCCCCCTTTTAATTTTGAATTTTCGTCATTAATTTGTGTTGTTTAACATGATTATTTAAAAAAAATAAGTTGAAATAATGCAGACTGACAGCTTCAACCCAAGCATATAGCATTGATTAAAGGGATAGTTCACCCAAAATAAAAATTCTGTCATGAATTACTCGTCCTCATGTCATTCCAAACCCGTAAGACTTTCATTCATCTTCAGAAGACAAATGAAGATATTATTGATGAAACCTGAGAGCTTTCTGACCCCTCCATAAGCCCCGTTTCCACCGCAGGAACTTTACCCAGGAACCAGGAACTTTGGGGTGGTACTCGGTGTGTTTAGACCGCAGGAACCAGGGTCTAAATGAAGTTCCGGGTAAATATTTCCCCCTTCAAACGGCCCTGCTCGCGAGGTAGTACTTTTTCAAAGTTCAGGAACTTTCGAGGGCGGGACTTGGGCGCTGAACATGCTGATTGGTTTAGCTCACGCAGCATTTTAGTTCAACCGGCATTTTTAAAAGTCTTTTGCGAGGTCTACGTTCAGTAAATATCAGTCTTGCTCTCTGTCTGATGGCGCGCGTTCGTCTCAGCCGTCTCACGTGCAATGTCCGTAATAGCTGATAATAATATACATTGTCATTTTAAATGTAGCTTAACAAGTTTTCTGAACATGCTGCATGCTGCTGAATCTGCATATTAGTGCTCTTTTCTGTCGTTGTTAGTTACCTCTTAGTAAACCTATACATAACCAGCAAAAGTAGCACAGCTTGAATCTCTTCCATACTCATTATTATTATTTTTTTACAGTCTATTTTTCACGATGTAAACGACCTGACTGATTACTTTTAAGTGTGTGTCCTTACATGACGTGACAGCGCGCGCCGCGCTCATGTTGACAAGAGAGGAAAGTTAATTTTTCTGAGGGGTAAACTTTTTATTTCGTACGTTATGAAGATAATGTTGGAATAATGACACAGCGTATATTGCTCCAAGACAAGTCCCCCCAATAATTCGAAATGGCCAAATTCGTCAATGTCAAAATGATTGAGATGGCCAATAAAATCAGAGACCAGCGCGTCAATAATGCCATAGTGGAGAGGGACTCTTTCTGGTGAAATCCCAAAAGAAAATGCACACAAACGTCTACCTATTCTTAATATACAATCATTGATGAACATCTTAGATTTTAATGAAGAAGAAAAACGATATGAGGGCAGATTAGAGCCTGGAGCCTTTGACACGTTTACAAAAATTCTACCACCAGACGACTAGGACGAATGTTAACAGCAGATCTATATATTTATTCACTAATGCGAAGAATCTCGGGACTAACAATATATTTGACGCGAATTAATGCAAATAGTCCCAAAATTATAATTTACCAACTAGAATTAGACCTAGAATTCTGTTCAATGTTCTGTTTTCTTTATGCTTTATAAAAAATAAAGCATAAAGAAATGTTCAAGACAGTTACGGCCTTAAATTTAATTACAACTTTCAAGGCTCAGAAAGGTAGTAAAGACATCATTAAAATAGTCCATGTGACTCCAGTGGTTCAGCCTTAATTTTATGAATCAATGAGAAGACAGAAATAATAATTTCGTTCTAGCCTGTGTCTACATGTCTCGAGTTTGGAAAAATATGAGGGTGAGTAACCAATGACAGAATTTACATTTTTGGGTGAACGATCCCTTTAACAACCTCGTAACTCACAGTAGGGTTGTTTTTAAAGGTTTATAAATGATATCCCTATGGATAAAATGAATGGAGTTTTTCATTCTAACTGCTACAATGGTTTCATGTGAGTGACAGGTTGCTGGAGGGGAAGAATTGAAACCTGCTGTTGGACAACCTTATTTCCCAGCCCTCATCAGAGAAGAGACGTCTTTGCGAGGCAACGGGAATGTTACTGTTTTTAAGACTATGAGGGCATATGTTTTTTTTAGATATATTGATGTGCACAGATTATTCATTTATAATAAATACTGGAATATTCCATAAAAAATAAAAAAAAAGAATTGTCCATTTTGATTTCATGGTGACTTTAATGTTAGGATATAACAACTGTTAAAATGATGTGTGTGTTCGTTTTCTAGTGAAAATGAATTGGGCTACACTTTAATGTAAGGTGACGTAGTTACATTGTACTTAAATAAGGAGTAATACGGAGTAATATTACTTGACTACATGTATTTATTAAAGAGCTTAGGGTTAGGCTTTGGTTTAGGGTTTGTTACTTGTAATTATTCAATTTACTGTTATTACTATAGTAAGTACATGAGTAACTATGTCACCTTCAAATAAAGTATTACCATTAATTGTAACCAGGCACAAATCCAGATGTGTAGATTTACACACATTCATTTAAAGAGAGACACTCTCATCCAGAGTGAATTATTTTAGTGATTTAGCATCACATATGATGATCAAAAGTCTCTTCAGAATTACTAAGATGCCTTGCTTTAAACAGGACTTTGGTGCAAATAAATCATCAGTGGGCGCAGTTTGTGTTTAGTGAATCTTCCCTATATTCTCATCTTAATCTAGTCATAAAGATGTAGAATGACTGTCATGCTTTCACTCACAAAAAAGTTAATCTTTTCAAATGTTATATAATTTGGTATGCAATCAGCAAGCAAAGATAAAGGGATGAAATGCAAAAGATTTAAATCAATTACATTTTATTTGTATAGCTCTTTTTAAAATAAATCAAATGCAGAAAATCATGATGATTGTCCTCACAGATATTCACAGACAAGTCTTAAATTAGTCCCAGACTAAAATTCATGTTTGAGCGGTTTTAACTGAAGTCATCTTAAAAGATGTCAGTGCCATTGTTTTGTCTCAAGATGGACGTCAGTAATGTTAAAAATAATAATAAAAGCTACTTAAATGCTCTATTTTAACTAAAGCCTAATCCTGGTTTAATCTAAGCCCTGTCTGTGAAATCAGGCCATAATATCTTCTCTTTATTCCTTATAGTCACATTTAGTAGATTTGAGCTGATCAATATTAAATTTGGATATGCTAATACAGCTCTGAAAAAAAATTAAGAGACCACTTAACATTGAGAAATCAATTTTAAGTGGTCTCTTAATTTTTCCATAGCCGTATATCTAAATTGTTATCTAAAGTTGTGTGATGATACAGTATTTACAGGCTATATTGTTAGAGTTGTTGGTTGATCATTTTTCACATTTTTCTTTTGGAAATAGAGTGACGCAGTGCAAGTACAAGCGGATTGGCTGTCCGTGGCACGGGCCGTTCCATGAGCTCAGCGCTCATGAGGAAGAGTGTTCCCACCCGTCTAAGACCGGCATGGAGCTGATGGGCATCCTGGACGAGATGGACCAGAGCCATCGCCGAGAGCTGCAGCTCTACAACAGCATCTTCAGCCTGCTGTGCTTCGAGAAGATCGGTTTTACAGGTGCATAACCTTGAGTCTCATTTCATTGCATATTTAGATCCTTTACTACGAACCAAAAATAAGCCGAGCTTCATTTGAAGATTCACTGACATAAAGCTCTATCCCCTGGTTTCAGAGTCAAGGCTTAAGTTAGTCCCAGACTAAAATGCATGTTTGAGCTGTTTTAACTGAAAGCAACTTGCTCTGATATATTTTAAAATACGTCAATGCCATTGTTTTGTCTCAAGAGGCACATCAGTAATGTTACATTTAGAAAAGTTAATAAAATTGAACTAAAACCTAATCCTGGTTTAATCTAAGCCCTGTCTGTGAAACCAGGCCCTAAAGAGACACGATCGCTTTGCCAATTCACTACCGACTTGGTCCTGAAGTCAGTACTTTTGACAACACTATGACACACTATAATCTGGTGTCTGTCCGTGTGGTGTGAACTGGCCTTTATATGACAAACACATTTAATTTACAGATGTAATAAACATTAATCAGTGAACATAAACAGGAGCACAACCGTACTTGCTTAAAATGCGAGAATGAACCTCATTAGTTCTTGCCGAAGCTCAAGCGTGATGCGTAACACGAGAATGAACCTCATTGGTTCTTGCTGAAGCTCAAGCGTGATGCGTAACACGAGAATGAACCTCATTGGTTCCTGCTGAAGCTCAGACGTGATGCGTAACACGAGAATGAACCTCATTGGTTCTTGCTGAAGCTCAAGCGTGATGCGTAACACGAGAATGAACCTCATTGGTTCCTGCTGAAGCTCAGACGTGATGCGTAACATGAGAATGAACCTCATTAGTTCTTGCCGAAGCTCAAGCGTGATGCGTAACACGAGAATGAACCTCATTGGTTCTTGCTGAAGCTCAAGCGTGATGCGTAACACGAGAATGAACCTCATTGGTTCTTGCTGAAGCTCAAGCGTGATGCGTAACACGAGAATGAACCTCATTGGTTCTTGCTGAAGCTGCTGAACAAATACAAGACGTATTGTTAATTCATGCTTACCTATTTAGTTAACAAATGAAACCCCTCCGGGCCTTGAACCCACGTCTCCAGCGATGGGAGGCGGACGTGCTAACACGGACGCAGTCTCTAGTGTGACTCGAGATCAGGGGAGTGAGGTTTACCTGCATAGCTCACCTCCCTAAACCTCACTCCCATTCAGGTCATGGCACGAATGTAACCCCTCCGGTCATACCTGCCCTGTTCCAAGTGGGGCTCGCCGAAGCAGCGTCTCCAACATGAGGCGGGTGCGCTAACAAGGAAGCTGAAGACTGTAGTCTCTATGCCATCAGTCGTTAGTGCGCCTCGTGAGATCAGGGAAATGAGGTTTACATCCACAGCTCTCACTAGCTGACCTCTGTTACAGAAAGTGTTACAGAAAATCATGTAAAGGTGCACTATGTAGTATTGTTGCAGTAAAATATCCAAAAATCACTAGGCTATATACCACTATAACCACAGTGTTATATATTTTGTTCAGCTGAGTTCTTACAATATCCCAAATGGTTCCAACAATTTGTAAATTGTGAGAAAATTGCTATTTTAACCAAAGAGCTGGGACGTCTGAGGGAGTTCCCTCGGTTTCCGGTTTTATTCTGCAGAAGCGCTTTACTCTCACTGCAGTGTGAACAAGTGTCACAGCAGCCGCTGAGCGAACACACAGAGTAACGTCATAACATCATTTTAAACACACTTAGATATGTCTTATATGATAAACTGAGCTGCATTCCCTCATACTCATGATCGGAAAAGCAGAAATAGTGCCGGCGGAAATAGTGTCCTATCATAATAAAAGTTCCGCTGCTCGCGAGATGTGTGTTGTTTATCTGATTAGCAATCGCTCCAGCAGCCGTGCTCAGCTCCACAACACTCACTCCTGCTCTGCTTCACACTACAGTAACGTTAATAACTGCATTCATGAACATGATTTCTGACCCGAGTCATATCCCGATTCTTTTCCACTGGCTGTGAGGTGAAGACCGCATGTCCCAAGATTCTGCGCTCAAACTCGGTGTCATCAAACTACACCTTTGTTTTGAATAGGTGCCCTCTAGCGGATGGAAAAGTTGCATAGTGCACCTTAAAAGTACATGAATGTGTCATGAATAAGTTGATAGCCTGTTCTCTTGTGTGTCTTTGCTCCAGAGGTGCAGTTCCGGCCATATCGCACCGACGACTTCATCACACGACTGTACTACGAGACGCCACGCTTCACCGTGCTCAACCAGACCTGGGTGCTGAAGGCACGGGTCAACGACTCGGAGCGCAACCCCAACCTGTCCTGCAAGCGCACGCTCTCCTTCCAGCTCATCCTGAAGAGCAAAGTGAACTCTGCACTGGAGTGCTCCTTCCTGCTCCTGAAGGGTCCGTACGACGACGTGAAAATCAAACCCGTCATCCAGCACCACGTCTTCTCCAACGACGCCAACGAAACCGAGTACGCCCTGCTGCCCATCAACGACAGCGTGGAGTGCAACAAGCTGCTGGCTGCCAAAAACATCAACCTCCGCCTCTTCATCTTTCAGATCCAGAAATAGAGGCACGGGACGACGGGGGCGGAAGAAACGGATCAGACGACGGGAGGAGGAGGAAGAGGGGATGGCGTGAAAAAAGGTGAAGCGAAGAGGGGAGAGGAGCACCACTGAACCACAGATACCTCTACGGGAGCAAAAGAAGGATGAATACGGCCCATCAGTACTGCAGTAGATCGTTTGTTTGTGTGTGAGTGTGTGTTGTTGCTGGTAAGCTTTCAGACCTTCTACAGCCAAAAAAAAGTCAATCTCACCCTGCTGATCTCTCATTGGCAGAGAAGGACGGGCCTGAATGAACAACACCAAGAGTCTGGGACTGTATTTGTGTGTTTCTGGGCCTGTTTGTATGGATATCAGCCAGTAATGACCGATGAGACGAGCGTTTTAAGGAATGAGACTGAGTGACAGGTGCAACCGATCATTCAGGCAGCGTTCGACTCTGCGTTCGTGTGTTTTCACGCAGTTTTCAGACCTTCCTCTTGAGGTTTACCCACACAGACGCTGCGGCGCAGCAGCTGCAACTGCTTTAAGTGTATTTTTGTATGTGAAGGTGGCCATTTTCATCAAAGCGCAGTCAGTTATCAGTCAGGCTGAACAAAATGGCTGCCGATACCACCACCCGAAAGATGCGATTTGCATGTTTTTCGTTTTTCCCCGAGAGCTCACCTTTAGTTGCGTAGCATCATAGCCTTGTAATCTAACTTAAGTTTGACCTTTTTAACACATTTATTTAAGACCCTGTGAATTTTACCCTTTTTTTCCTTCTTTGAATTTTGCCAGCTTTTAACCCCCTGTCCCCCCATTTTGTGAACACAGGTACATTTCTGATGATGTCACGATATTTATATTTATTGCTTTTATTTAACCTACATTAAGGTAACAGACTTTACACACTCACTCAACATGGCGAAACTGGAAAGATCTGATTGTGAGCCAATGTTACAAACCCCTTCCCTTCTTCCACCCTCATCCACCCACACACACATGTAAACAGACACAAACACACACAAATGACCTTCTTCCATACCTTCATTTCTCACGCACGCACGCACACACACGCACACACACGCACAGAGACACACACAAAGCTGGGGGTACAGAGCCAAAGGGGTAATCGGATCTCAGTTCAGATGAACGCGGCTGTGACTAAGTTTGACATACTTGAACGACAGAGCAAGCAGTTGAGCTGATCTAGCAGAGACTGTCACTTCTGATTAGAGGAGTTTAGTTTAAAACCGTTTCTGCATTTAAAGGCTTTTAATTCTCACTCTGGCTGTATATGTGCCTTTCTATTAAAGCTCATTTAAACTTGTGGCACTGCTTTTTTGACTACTTGAGGCTACTTAAGCACTTATTTCACACTGAAAACATTGTTATTCTCTGATAAATGCATGTTTGAAACAGTCATTTACTATATGTGAACGTACTAGTCATGTGGGTAAAACACCACGTGCTTCATCACTGACATTTACTCAGTCTGAATGATTCGGTCACGGACACCTAATCCTAAATGAATGAATGCTTTGTTATTGTAATTCCCTCTTATAGCCAACAGAGGGCGTTTTACTGAGTTAAATCTACATCTTAATCATAATCAAACCAATTTAATCAAAATTACTCCGCTAAATTTTATCTGAATGTCAAAACTCAAACGCCTATGAGATGACCGACTAACCCTGAATGTGTGTAAAGCATACAAGAAGCCATGGAACAGTTTACCAATTAAAAGGCCATATATTTAAGAAATGTCACTTAAATATTGTCCAGTCTCGTCAAATGTTACATCCTAATAAAATTCTGTAAAACAAACAAATAAACAAACAAAGAACAAAACATTATTTTAAAACGGTTCTACATTGACATTTGACTTTGTTGAATCTACTTTCATTCCTCACTCGTGTAATATAAGCCATTATAAACAAGATAAATATAGTATCATATACTATTCAAATATATTTTATGGATATTAAGCAAAAACACAATAATATAAATAGTATAAATTATGCTCTAACAGCAATTTAATCATGATGCTATTAATCTCCATGTAAAGTAAAATTCAAAACAAGTTCCTGACGAAGTAGAAAAGGCTGAATCTGAAGGATGCTACCAGACTCGAGTGCTACAGGCTGTACAGAACAAACACTGAATATGCAGATGAGTGTATAACAGCACTATGTGTGAATACAGAGTGTCCTTTAGTACCAGCATTGGTTCTGATTAACGTTACAGCCATTTTTGCAGCTACTTGACTGGAAGGAGACCCCCATCATATTGAGTGGTGGAGGGGAGGAAGGGGCCATAGAGTTGCAGTATACTTGAAGTCCAGCAGGGGGCACCAAACACTGTGTCTGCCCACCTTGGCCTGACACCAGCATTGCAGATGGATACGACTGATGCTGCTGCTGCTGCTGCTGCGGTACCTTTTTTAAGAGAAACAAAGCACATGTATATAAATTTGATTAAAAACCATTTTAATATTTAAATTTATACATATCAATAGTTATAATGATATATTAACATACACATGCATACATAAATAAATGCACACACAAATATATTAAAAATATTGTATGTATAAATGGAAATGTTTGTGTTTAGTAAATATATTAATAGAAATATTCTAATAATAATAATGATATACATTTTTAGAATGTTATAATTGTAATTATTAATTTAATATTTCTATTAATATATGAATATTCTAATTATATGTTTGTATATTATTTTAAAATATTGATTTTTAATTTAATATTACTGATATACACACACATTTTTAGAACACAAAAATTATATACATTTTTAGAATGTTTATATTCTTAATTATTAATAATTAAATATCATTAATTTTAATAATTTGTAAATATATTTTATTTTATATAATATATATTAAAAATAAAAACAATAATAATATCTATTAAAAATAACAATTAGTAGTATTTAAATCAATATTAAGAAATAATTTCTGTAATATTATTGTTGATTTAAATACTACTACTAGGTATTTTTTATTTTCATATTAAGCTATCAATAAAATGTGCATGGACTAGAATTTAAAACTACATTCCCTGTAGTTTGTTTATTTGCATCAGTACCTGATAGGAGGATGGGTAAGGTCCCATAATGCCTTGCTGTGTTTGTGGTAGAATCTGATTTCCCATCATGCCAGGGCAGCCTTGGTTAGATATCACAGACGGGTATCCTGTTGACAAATGTTGAAAAGTATGTGTGAGATTTATAGTGATCGCAGAATCCAAATGACAGCCAAAGATGCATAAGATGGATAAATTGAATAAATCTTTCTTTCTTTCTTTCTTCCTTTCTTTCTCTTTCTGCCTGTTAACACAACACAGATACTTGAACGTCTATATCTCATCTCAAATGCAGTCCATTTATCTGTGTGATATGAGAGCTGATATGAATAGCAGGAAAAGAGACCGGTTCACTGTGAGACCAGTGACTCCATCTCTTACAGTGTAACGGCCCCCTCTCCTACTACTGTGAGACTCGGCCAGAGTCACGCAGAGGGCTTCACGTGTACCTGTTTGTGTGCTGTAACCGCCTGCTGCGTATTGTTGAGATGCATTGGGACACTGAACAGGGTAACTGTACACCGAAACCTAAGAGGACACACCAGAGTTGACTCATAATTAGACTAACAGTATGACATTACATCGTATCTCATGACTCATTGATGATGTACCTGGCTGCTCTGCTGAGTCTGAGGGGGCGGGGCTGTGGGAGGAGCCAGTGTCATTCCAGGACTCATGTAACTGTCTGAATGGTGAGATGGAGCGTAACTGTGGTGAGGCGGAGCTCCTTGCATGTAGAATGATGACATATCTGGAAGATCTCCTGATGACTGGTGACTCAAGGTCATGTGACCAAACTGAGAGCTAATGTCTTCCCTCTAAAAAAAGCAAAAAATAAGTTTGGTGAGTACTGTTATCTACACTACCGTATACACTCACCTAAAGGATTATTAGGAACACCATACTAATACTGTGTTTGACCCCCTTTCGCCTTCAGAACTGCCTTAATTCTATGTGGCATTGATTCAACAAGGTGCTGAAAGTATTCTTTAGAAATGTTGGCCCATATTGATAGGAGAGCATCTTGCAGTTGATGGAGATTTGTGGGATGCACATCCAGGGCACGAAGCTCTCGTTCCACCACATCCCAAAGATGCTCTTTTGGGTTGAGATCTGGTGACTGTGGCGGCCATTTTAGTACAGTCAACTCAGTCATGTTCAAGAAACCAATTTGAAATGATTCAAGATTTGTGACTGTGCATTATCCTGGAAGTAGCCATCAGAGGATGGGGACATGGTGGTCAGAAAGAGATGGACATGGTCAGAAACAATGCTCAGGTAGGCCGTGGCATTTAAACGATGCCCAATTGGCACTAAGGGGCCTAAAGTGTGCCAAGAAAACATCCCCCACACCATTACACCACCACCACCAGCCTGCAGAGTGGTAACAAGGCATGATGGATCCATGTTCTCATTCTGTTTACGCCAAATTCTGGCTCTACCATCTGAATGTCTCAACAGAAATCGAGACTCATCAGACCAGGCAACATGTTTCCACTCTTCAACTGTCCAATTTTGGTGAGCTTGTGCAAATTGTAGCGTTTTTCCTATTTGTAGTGGAGATGAGTGGTACCCGGTGGGGTCTTCTGCTGTTGTAACCCATTCACCTCAAGGTTGTGCGTGTTGTGGCTTCACAAATGCTTTGCTGCATACCTCGGTTGTAACGAGTGGTTATTTCAGTCAAAGTTGCTCTTCTATCAGCTTGAATCAGTCGACCCATTCTCCTCTGACCTCGAGCATCAACAAGGCATTTTCGCCCACAGGACTGCCGCATACTGGATATTTTTCCCTTTTCACACCATTCTTTGTAAACCCTAGAAATGGTTGTGTGTGAAAATCCCAGTAACTGAGCAGATTGTGAAATACTCAGACCGGCCCGTCTGGCACCAACAATCATGCCACGCTCAAAATTGCTTAAATCACCTTTCTTTCCCATTCTGACATTCAGTTTGAAGTTCAGGAGATTGTCTTGAGCAGGTCCACACCCCTAAATGCATTGAAGCAACTGCCATGTGATTGGTTGATTAGATAATTGCATTAATGAGAAATTGAACAGGTGTTCCTAATAATCCTTTAGGTGAGTGTATATTATAATATATAAAATCTCACTTACAGTCTGTTCTATTGGATGTTGCTGAGAGGTAGAGACGTTTAACTGCTGAGGTGGAAGGTATGTCACAGAGGAGTACTGAACCTAAACCAGAAATGAGAGGACAGGATGGATGTGGTTTTGTGGTTGATTATATTATGCTATTTTTTGTCTTGTTACATATTGATATGTAACCATCTTTTATGCAAAATAACTTAGGACGGAACGATATATATATAAATTAGACATAGTAAACCTACACACGCACGCACGCACGCACGCACGCACGCACGCACGCACGCACGCACGCACGCACACGCACACGCACACGCACACGCGCACACACACGCACACACGCACGCACACACGCACGCACACACACACACACACACACACACACACACACACGTTCTTTGGGACTGTATTACAGAAACCTCCCATCTTAATTCTATACTTTTCTATAAATTAATTAATTTCTATAAATCTTATAATTCTAAGATTTGAAAAAATAATAATACAATTCCAAGTGAAATTCCTGTGGTTACTAACCAGACGTGACAGGATTGTAAGGTAGGATGTTTCTGTTAAAGAGTCCCGGAACATTATAAATGTACAGCATGAGAAAGGGATGTTCATTTTGATTACATCTAAAGATTACATTTAACTGTTTTTAAAGATGAATTTTAAGTGAGCATTTGATGGGTCACAAAGGTAATTTTAAATGTAAAAACAGGGCAAATGAACAGGAAAAATTATTAATCCAATATCGACCAACGCAGAAAAATAAAACTAAATCAAACAACCAATGTTGTATATATTGTGCACCATTATATATGTTTCACTTACCTGTGGGACACCATGGCTTGCTATTGGCTGCTGCTGAGGTGGAGGGGGCGGGGCTTGCGACGGTACTGGGTTAAGCTGGTTACTTGGTTTCTGACTTACTGGTGGGTTATAAACAGCTGGACTTCCATCAGGATTCAGAAATGGTTGCCCTAAAGCACATATTTATTGTTGGAGGAGAGAGATTATTTGGTGTATAGACTTACAGTCAGTGTGAACCAATGATTCAGCTTCCACTAAGTGAATTTGTGTGTGTGTGTGTGTGTGTGTGTGTGTGTGTGTGTGTGTGTGTGTGTGTGTGTGTGTGTGTGTGTGTGTACCTGTATGAGGATTTAATAAGATGCTCCCAGGAGGTATGGATGACTCAGCAGGCACGATAATGTAAGCAGTGCTGTTGTTGGGTGGAGCGTATGATAGCGATGACTCAGACACTGTTTGATTGATCAGACAGAAACGACGGCAGATCAGAAACATTATGAGGGATTCTGCACTATTTCTAGGTCACTAATCAAATAAGGAAATGTATTAACATTGATCATGTGACTCTTTGTACAGCACAAAGATGCTCTTTGGATCAACTCAAATTATGTTGAATCATGCTGTGTGAAGAAACAAAATATTAAGTTTTTTTCTCCGATACAATATTTCACTGCCATAATAAAAATAACATTTGGGTGACACTTTACAATAAGGTCTTATTTGTTAGCATTAGTTGCTGCATTTAACTAACAATGAACAATATTTTATGGCATTTATTAACCGTTGTTAAATGTTAGTAAATAAAAAATATATTCATGCTAGTTCTTATTAACTAATGCTATAGATTCAACTTTTGATCCTAAAAATGCATTACATGAAAATGTGATTAACATTAACTAAGATTAATAAATGATGTAAAAGTATTTTTTACTGTTAGCTGATGTTAAATAATGGCTAATGTTATTTTTGCACCTGGTTTGCAGAGTTTGGAGCTGCTGTCTGAGCGAGTGTGTGCAGATTTAGATGTCCATGTTGGGCTGTCCGAATCTGTGCTGCTCCAAGGTCGAGGGTCATTCCAGTGAGTGTCCAGCTCAAAGCTGCTCTGTCTGCTGCCGGACAGACGACCCGAACCATCCCCATTACCCCTGCAGAAGACAAAATCAGTCATAAGTTGAAAGTTTAAGATTAAAATCATTAAAGAGGACATATTTAGCCCTTGATTTAGTTTTTGTGGGTTCTACTGGAATAGGTTTTAATGCTTGAATGGTCCCAAAACATTATTTTATACATGTTTTTCATTGCTGCAGTTCCTCTCTTCTAGCCTGACAAGCCAGACCCACATCAAGATGTTTGGTCTGGAAACTCACCATTGACGGCTCAATCAGAGGGGCGGGATAAACGGTTGTCTTTCAAACTCCCTCTGCACGCGATAGGATAGTGCTACACCAACCAGAGCAAAGAAGGTGAAGCGGAGCTCCTTGATAGATTAAACATTCGCTGTATCCGGTCGGCTAAACTCAGAACACATCTTCCCTTTTTAAGAATGACTTCAGTGCCGTTCTTTGTTCTTTTCTCAGAGAAAAGCTTAACTCCAAGTCTTCCTTCGCCAGTTTCTGTGTTTACTAGAAGCACGCAAGCAACTCGGCTGTCGTCATTATGTTAAGCCCCGCCCACCGACTCTATACACGATGTGATTGGCCCGACCAGAGTTTGGCGTTTACAAACTCAGACAAGCTAAGCATATCAGAAAACACTCTTTGCCTCGGACATATCTTTAGAGTTCGGATTATGGATAAAAATAATTTCTCACCTAAAGAGCTGACGTCTTCTCTGGGTCTCACTGAGAATACTGCCGTCATCCAGACCTCTAAATAAAAGAAGAGGATAGTTGAAGTGCAGTCCCTTGATTTATATTAATTACATAGATAAAATTAAATATTTTTACATTTAAACCATTTACATGGATTACAAGATACTGATTACTTTGTTTTGGTTTACACTACCGTTCAAAAGTCAATAAGATGTAGTTTTTTTTAAAGAAATTAATATTTTTTTTCAGCAAGGATGCATTATACTGACCGAAAGTGTCAGTGAAAGCATTTATATTGTTACTGAACATTTTTATCTTAAATAAATGTTAAAAAATTTTTTTTACTTTATTTAATCAAAGAATCCTGAAAACAATTATCATACTTTCCACAAAAATAGAGATAAATGAACAGGAAATCAGCATATTAGAATCATTTCTGAAGGCTAGTGCGACACTCAAGATCACAGGAATAGTTATTTTATGATAGTAATATTTCACAATATTGGTGTATTTTTAATCAAATAAATTCAGGATTGATGAGAGGAGAATTTCAAAAACATGTACAAAAAACCTTACCAAACTCAAATTTTTGAACGGTATTGCATTATTATTATAATTATTATTATTATACTTGCATTATTATTATTAATATTATACTTAAATCATATAAAATGTATAAAGTTATATAAAAAATACAATTTATATTTATAGATATAATTAATATTATATTTATTGTATATATATTTAAATCACATTTCATGCATATTCTTTTTTTGAGAGATTTACCTGGTCTCGATATAAACATTCTGCGAAAGACAAGTGGACTGAAAAATAAAAGAGCACAAAATTAGAGGCCAAACCTTAATGTGATACCACACACACTTGAGATATAGAAAGATAGAAAGACGGTGTACTCGCGGAATAAGTCCCGCCTTCTAAATAAAACAGCCAATCGGTAAAGTCTTTGCATCACTGCACATGCTAGATGCAGCCTGAAAAATTATGATTTTTGTCATGATTTGATTGTTTAGAAATAAAATTTATGAGAAAGTTGTTGTCAGATTTCATTGGTGATTTCAAATATGAAATATAATCGTAAGTTTGATGATCAGCTTTGGAGAATTTGACGTTTCCCCATTCAAAGAGATAGGAGCTGTATATTCATGACGGAAATAGCTTTCTGAGAGGCGTTTTAAAGATGGACGCCGTGTGAAATTCTTGCCTTAAAGGGAATTTGGTTCTACTGTGTGTGCATGTTCAGTGTTTTCTTACGTCCTGTGAGAATATGCGTTCTCGGACTCTCTGGTACTCCTCCTCTCTCTCTTCTATCGACTTGCTTCTCATCTGTTCTTTTAGAGATGGTACCCTCAGCTATAAAAAACAACAGCAGATGCGAGTTAACCAGCCGCAAAGATCAGAGCTATTAGAGGAGCCATTCTTAGCTCTTTTGTACCCAAGTGGTCAGTGAAGTGTGCATTCGTCCAAACCTGACTGTCTTCTTTCTCCTGACTGGTGTCTCTTTTCAGGATTAATCTTCTTTCCTCGGTCTTTTCCTCCTGAACATGTTCAGCAAACCGATGTTCTGGTCTGAAAAACATGTTATATGGTTACACTCACATCCATTCCTTCATAAAGGAATATATAATCTCCATAACGGTCATACATCCTGGAATTGCAGGTTTTGTTGATGATAACCGCTTTTCCACTGTGATCCACATTGTGCTCCAGACCAAAATAAGCTGCGACCCTGTGGACCAGCATCCTGTGATACGAGGACATCTGAGGGAACTTTTTATAGGAACTAAAGAGAGAGAGAGAGAGACACACACACACACACATTATATCACATTACAAATATGTCTATCTCTAGACCATGAAAGACATGCATGGAACGGTACCTGTTGTCTGTCATAAAGTCAGTCATGTCTTGCTCGAGCTTTAAGAGCATCAGTCGGTCCCTGCAAGCCAAAAATAAACAGATTCAGCACGAATGGAGGGAGGAGAAGGAAGGGATATTTTCAATCTTTTACCCACCTGGGACTGCTCTTCAAAGTAGTGATTAAAAACTCCTCCAGATCAATGCCGGTGGAGTCGGTATACTCCAGACTGGGCTCTACAAGATACACATGGAATTACATTTTAGATTTGCATTTTAGATTAAAACTTTGAATCAAACATAAATTAATCAGCATTTGAGCGCAGAATCCTGGGACATGCAGTCTTCACCTCACAGCCAGTGGGAAATAATCGGGATAGGACTCGGGCAGAAATCATGTTGATGGATGTTATTAATAATGTTACTGTAGTGTGAAGCAGAGCAGAAGTGAGTGTTGAGGAGCTGAGCACAGCTGCTGGAGCGATTGTTAAACACCTCGCAAGCAAGCGGGACTTTTATTATGCCACAGTCGCCGGCGCAATTTCCGCTTTTCCGGTCACGAGTATGAGGTAATGTAGCTCTGTTTGTCATATCAGACACATCGGAGTGTGTTTAAAATGCTGTGACACTTGTTCACACTGCAGTAAAAATAAAGCGTTCCTGCAGAATAAAACCGAGGGGAACACAGATACGACTCCATTGAAAGGCGACTCCCTCACATGTCCCGATTCATTGGTTAAAATAGCATTTTTCCTCACGATTTACAAATAGTTGGAAACATTTGGGATATTGTAAGAACTGAACAAAATATATAACACTGGCCTAGTGGTGTTTGGATATTTTTCTGCAAAAATACTATGTAGGGCAGCTTTAAAGTGCCCCTATAATGTTATTTCAACAGATTTACATGCATCAAAGGTCAAAAAAACTTTTAATTTTCTCATAATATACATTGCACCACATGATTCTCAAACGACTTGTCGGATGAATCAGTCCCTCATCCCTCCGTTCCGAGAGCTACTCTGCTCTGATTGGTCAGACAGCCCAGTCTGTTGTGATTGGTCTATCGCGTACAGTGCTTGTCGGAAGCCATACTCCCATTACCATAACTGTGTACAATAACTGAGAAGTGAGGAAGACTCCGGAGCTGAAGTTCACTGTAAAGACAGTAACGATGGCATCAATTTTACAATATCAATCCGAGTGCGAGTCCGATGAGGAAATAATTTGAAAGAAGTTATTCATCCCAAACCTTCATCACAAGGACGACTTGAGCAGGACGTTTCTAAGTGAGACACTACTCATTTTGAGGTACATTATGGGATGTTGAAACTGTAATTCCTCACTATCAGCAATAACAAGAGTTTGTACATCAACAAACCCATGCGTATATTTCTAATTTATTGCGGTGGGAACTGTATCGATAACGGCATATGCTAGCCAGCACTAACGTAAATGACTGATGTAACAAACGTTTGTAAAACAAATCTTGCTCCATCCTTTAATTATACTCAAAGTCGTAAGAACGACAGACGATCTGCATTAATAGACAGTTTTAGGTAATAGTGTCCCACAATAAGACAGTAAGACAATAATAACATGAGTTAGCCAGAAACTTACACAATATAAAACAAAACTACATACACCCGGTAAAAAAAAAAAACAAATTATAAAAATAATTATACTGAATAAATTATTAATTCTTACAGGTTGTGATTCTGAGGAGGAAACTAATGCATATAAACTGGTACTGACCCATGTTTCACGAGCAAGCGCTTTGTGAATCCCGCATTGAACTCGATTCATTTTGATTTGAGAAGCAGTCGTCAGTAAAATGACATTTACATTTTACATTTAATCATTTAGCAGACGCTTTTATCCAAAGCGACTTACAAAAAAGGGGAGAGTAATAGAAGCAACGGAACAGACAAGGCCAAAAACCTGTAAGAGCTGTAAGAAATCTCAATTAATTAGCACAATACACAACATTTTTTTTTTTTTTTTTTTTTTTTTTTAAAGACAGACATCTACAACAAAAACTCACGTCCGCAAAGTGCCGAACGCTGGATTTTGATAGCTATGATAACAACCCATTAGGACTAAGGCTGTTGCCCCAGCTGTTGTCGTTAATGCAGATTCAGTGGCCCAATGGGTTGGTTTTGTATTCTAGCTAAACGCGCAGCAATAGCCATCTATAACAAAAACTCACGTACGCAATATACAGAACACTGGATTCTGATAGTTATGATAACTATCAGAATCCAGTGTTCTGTATATTGCGTACGTGAGTTTTTGTTATAGATGGCTATTGCTGCGCGTGACTTGCACATGACTTGTCAACAAAATGACTTGTTTGAGGGCGGGACAAGTTTTTTGCATTATGAACATTTATTTTCTAGTGCTGTAGAACCGTAACGCAGTGAGATTCAAACTAAATTTTCGAAATAGGGGGCACTTTAAAATCTTTAAGAAACATACACTACCATTCAAAGGTTTGAGGTCAGTACTTTTTTTTTTTTTTTAAAGAAATTAATACTTTTATTTAACAAGGGTGCAATTAAGTTGATCAAAAGTGAGAGTAAAGAATTATTGTTACAACAGATTTCCAATTCAAATAAATGCTGGTATTCTGAACTTTCTATTCATCAAAGAATCTTTAAAAAGGTATCACCGTTTCCACAAAAATATTAAGAAATTGATTATAATCATAAATGTTTCTTGAGCAGCAAATTATCATATCAGAATGATTTCTTACAGATCCCTTACAGATCTTACAGATCCCAATCTTTTGAACAGTAGATCTTCAAATTAATTTAGAATAATAAAAAATGGGCACTGCATTCATTACCTCATTACTTTTTTAACACTAAACATGTCAATTTGTCAATGATACACAAATAAATGCACGCTACGTAAATTACCTTTGGATAAACTTCTTTTTTTAGACGTGACGCTCTTCTCCTCTTCCTCATCATCACACTCAGGATTGTCCTCATGGTTACTAGATACAGCTGTCTTTCTCTCGTTTTCCTAAGTCCAGACAGAACAGAGTTCCTTCAAAAACTTTATCATTCACTTTAAGGATGTAATGGATGCGTCTGCATATTCAGGATTGGGGACCAAAACGTAATACACCATTAAAAAGCCCTTACTGTTCGAACACTAACGTCTTGATTCACTTACATGTCCTATCTATCAGACTATCAACATTAACTTTAAAATGGTGGATTTAAGATTGTAGATGTGCTTTTAGATTATGGAGAGAAAATAAAGACTATGATTAGAATGATTCTTACCTTGCTGTTCTCCTCAGTGGATAAAGACTCGTCACACACAGCTGTGCTCCGTACTAATTTCCCTTTGGCCTGTAACACACACACGTTCATTCAATAACATCTCTTTCCACATCACAAAAGAAAATAAATATATTTACCACAGAGGACTGTTTTCAGCGTATATTATTACTGCATGTTATTTCAACCCTATTATATACTGAACACAAAAGGAAGTGGAGAGATATATCCATATTTTCTTTTTATGGTTGCTGTCTTTTAAACTATTAACGTGATTTTTCTTTAAAGCTACACTGTGTGATATTTTCCCCCATCTAGCGGTGTAAAGGTATATGACCATCCAGTGAATAATAGTTTCTATTCCTCTCAATTCTAATTTCGTTTTGACTCCTACGGTGGCCGATTTAGTCCAAGATTAACATGGCAATCCCCCTCTTCACATTCGACACGGTGCCATCGAGTGTTAAAACGCGAAAGGCGAAGCTTGAATTTACGGGTGTGTCCCTCTTTGGCTAATGTACTTTCAAGATGGAGGAGCAACATGGCGACCGGCATTCGAACCCCTCACCCGTATGTATTTTCAATGGCATATTATAAACTTACGAGAATACTTTATTACTTGAAAGAAGTAAATATACATTAATGAGCACATATATTTTTGAAAGAACTAAGTGTTTTTAGCTAAGAATAAACTAAAAAAAGTTACACGGTGTAGCTTTAAAGTCCCAGTGAACTGGAAGTAGCGAGTGAGTTTTCTTCAGTGCCGTGACGTATTTCCAATGAAAGGGAATATTGAATAGAGGGCAGGGTTTGACTTCAGCGCTCCTCCTCTCCATCAATTCCTCACAGCAGACGAATGGTTAGAGGGGAGTGGTGAAGCATTTACAAACCTAACCCGTCAAACTGACGTCATCTGAGAAGAGAGCCGTTTCCAGACCGGAAGTTACTTTTCAGATTTTGATTAAAGATTACCGTGACAAACTATTTTTTTCTGTGAATTAACTTGAACAGATTTATTGTTCACCCTAAGACCTTTAATACGTGCTAACAAAGTAAAAATAGAGTAAATTTAGATTTCATGAGAACTTTAAAGCAGTTTCCCAGCGAACAGGGAATGTTCTCATAACCTAACGTTCTCAAAGTTATGAACAAACATTCCTCCAGTAACATAAATAGAATATTTTTTCACACTTGTTAAGACGTTCACTGAAACTTTAGCAGAAAAAATATTTTCCACTGAAATTTGAGTTGGACGTTCGCCTCGCACATTTTGTAAAAAGTTTCTACTTGTTTCAGACCGTTCAGAGAACATTCAAATGTAACGTTCCCACAATGTTTGTAGATAAAATTGTGTCATTTTTGACATTTTAAATGTATGGTTTGAACATTCAGAGAAGTTTAATAATTAACGTTTCCATAATAAAAAAATTATCAAACATTTCTTAGAACATATTTTTGTTAGCTGGGTTACAGTTGTTTTTTGTTTTACACATTTTACGATATGACAATGCCAGATATAAATTAAATCTAAAGTGCAATGTATATAAACAGCCAATTCCAGCTTAGTTTAAAAATACATTTTCAAAATATGCAGGATCTTGAGATTTGATTTCTGTTCAGTTTATATGTACGCTAATAAAAATGATTGGTATTTCTCCAATAAATAAATAAAATATATACATTTTCATTTGGCCAAATTTTAAAAATCATATAGATGGAAATAAGATTTCGCACTTTTTTTTATAAGATATTATTTTTAACACATCACTATTTTCATTCAGTAAATGCAGCAGAAAGGCGGCGATGTTATTGTATTTCTCATCATTGGATCAACTCTACAGGGTGAAAAGTGTAACTACGCTATTTTTAAACGATCTGAACCTGCTCCCAGACTGACTGAGAGCCACTGATGTGATTTATTTTATGAAGTTGGGTAACTCTGTACTATCAGGGGAGCGAATGCAATGTTTACTAATGGCATTCTGACTGAGACACAGAACCGCAGAGGTTAAACAGTCAGGAGCAAACGGCATTTACCCACACGGAGAGAGAGAGAATGAGTCAAAAAGCAATATTCTGCTGAGTATAGCCCCATCAATCTAGCATAAACGTCTGGGAAGCTAGAGAGGTAAATAAACTCATGCATGATATGAATGCTCCACAGGGAGGGTGTTTTAATGATTAGACCCAATTGCAATCCTACCTTCAGTTTCTTTTTAAGTTGTTCCTCTGATTTTGGCTGCTCAAAGAAAGAAAAAAAAAACATGATTAAAGGAAACTAATAGGAGGGAATGAAACAAGGACAAAAAGCTAAAGAGTGGATCTGGATTATCACCTGGCTTGGTTTATGACAATCCTCAGTGTCTGTGGTACAACATGGAGAGGAAGTCTCTTCCATAGTGCATTCTGGGAGATTTTCAGATTCTCCTGTTTCTGACATCTTGAAGTTTGCAGATTCAAAGGTCATATCAGTTATAGGCCACCATATACCCCATGACCATCCAAGCCAATTAGTACAGAGACAAGATGTCTTTTCCTTTTTTTTCTTGCTCTGCTCTTCTCTTGCCAGAACAGATGGCTAGATTCTTATTTAGTAAAGGAGAAAGAAAAGAAAACATCTCAGAACAAAAATCCTTTCAGATCTGTAATCATTTATTTGTTCTGAGTTCTATGGCAGGTATATTTTGTCAACATACAAAATACTCATCTGATAGTCGGAGTCGTATACGCTTAAGTAGGTGATTCATTAAGCTTCCAACCAAGTATCAATAATAATGAAATATATATTTTTTTCATTCAGGTCAGGTCAAACTGAACTTTGCACAAGCTCAAATTAAAATGAAATGAAACTAACCACACGATTGTGTACTGAAGAAAATTATTCCCATGCATTTTTTTGTTGATGTCAAATGCTGTGTTTCCAATCCAACAATATTTTGGTATACATTCATATGTTATTTGGTAGAAAGCTAGATAAATTAGACAAGCCAACATGGACAAATTGGGTAAAATCTTCAGAAATTATGGAAAAGACTACACAGGGTAAAAGGAAATACTAATTTAACAAGGAGAAGCATGGTTTGTGCCAACCACAATGTGTTGTGTGACAGATTAATGGCTGAAAAGTAAAAATTCAAGTGTTCAATGTATAAAAAAACAGGTCAATTAAAAGTCAGTTTTCCAGTTCTTTCTCTCGTGTTAACAGTTTCTGGCCTATGCCATTTAAAGTATTATCAATACATTTATGATTGATTTTAGGTACACACAACATAGCCCGGTAAGAAAATCTGGCCGATATATTCGATTATTTCCTTCATTTGAGACACTTCAGATACACACTGTTCACCAGATCTTGAAATATGATTCCAATCACATCAAAAAAGGAAAATATAGTTAAATACAGTCATATAGACTTTTTGTTTTTGTAATCAGGCTTTCAAAAATTATATGAAAATTTGGATTTAGATTTATCTGCCAATATATCGGTTATCTAGCCTAGAAATCTAGACGCACCCTAGTGGCAGCAAATTTAATCTGCCCGCGAATGTCGTCCATGGTGTCGTCTAGCAACTCTCCCTTCTGAGCTGTATTCCCTTAACTCTGGTCAGGCCAATCACATCATGTATAGAGTCGGTGGGCGGGGCCATAATGACGACAGCTGAGTTGCGTTTGCGTGCTTCTAGTAAACACAGAAACTGGCGAACGGCGGCGGTCTTTCGAATCAGCTTTGACTGCGACTCTGGAAGACTTGGAGTTGAGCTTTTCTCTGAGAAAAGAACAAAGAACGGCACTGAAGTCATTCTTAAAAAGGGAAGATGTGTTCGGAGTTTAGCCGACCGGATACGGCGATGTTTAATCTGTCAACTAGCTCTGCTTCACCTTCGTTGCTCTGGTTGGTTGTAGCGCTATCCTATCGCGTGCAGAGGGAGTTTGAAAGACAACCGTTTATCCGCCCCTCGGATTGAGCTGACAATGGTGAGTTTCCAGACCAAACATCTTGATGTGGGTCTGGCTTGTCAGGCTATCGGTTATCGCTTTCAAATATAAAGAATTATTGGTATCGGGCAATTTTGCATATCAGTGCATCCGTAGATATTTTTGTTTACATTTGCAGGATAACTGATTCTGGTACTTATTGTTAATGCAAAACCATTATGCAAAACCAGATGCAATGCTGATTTGGATAAAAAATACCTATGCGTGTAAGAGCTTTGCAGTGACGGCAAACATGGATTTGTATGCATGTATTATGTGCAGCTCCTTTCATAGCAGTGGCAGGTGCTGTAAATTATATTCCCAGAATGAAGACTCCCTGAATGGAAACCACACACACACACACACACACACACACACACACACACACACACACACAGACACACACACACACACACACACACACAGACTGCATCCTTCATTCTTATGTCAGCGCTCTCATCATGTTTTAACTCGTCTCCATGTCTGACCACTGAGTCACCGACTCACTTTCACCAGCGCTAAGCCGTACGCCTCCACACACGCAGAGACTTGGCACCTTCATCAGGTGTTCTCTGGGTTAGCTAACAGGTGGCTTCAAACTTGGATGCAAAATAACTGTGACAGAGATGCCATCTAACATCTGATGGGCAGCAGCACACTGGTGAGGGCCACTGACAAACACTTACATAAATGTACATGTGTCTACAAAAACATCTTAGAATAGACATAGTTGCTTAAGTAAATATGGTATACTATATTTATTTTGATGTTACCATAATTTAGTGTATAATATTTTATGATATACAATAATAAAATTATCAAAATCATCCAAACAAATATTAATAATAAAGGATTGTTTGGACCAGTTCTGTTTCTGTGTGCAGATAATACAAAACCCGGCCTGGATCTAGACCGGAGTAATTATGGAACGCTATGGGCAGAGAAGGAAAATCACTCCGCTCCACTCCGCTCAGATCCAGTCCGGCTTTCAGTCTGTTCTTTGTTGGTGACAAACAAAACATGAACTTTTACATTTTTTCCCTCAGTGGAAAAAAATATAAGAACTAATTTATTTAAGAATAGCAAGTTAATATTAACTACTAAAGTAACCTTGTGAAGAATTGTCCTCATTTACTAAATACAAACCTTTATGAGTTTCTCTCTTCTGCTTTTTGAAGATTTTGAAGAATGTGGGTAACCACACACTTGATGAACCCCATTGTATGGATGCGTGTTTCTTGAAATGGACTTTTTCCCCCTCACAATTCAGACTTTTTAACTCTCAATTGTGACTTAATATCATGCAATTCTGAGAGGGAAAAGCCAGAATGAGATGTAAATTTGCAATTGACAGTTTAAAAACCAGAATTGTCCGAATTGCCAAAAAGTCACAATTACCTTTTTTATTTTTTTATTCTGTGGCCGAAACAAGCTTTCATACAAAAAAAGAACTCATTTATGTCAGAAATCAAGTTACTTGATATTAACTAACTCGTTTACAAATCACTCACGATCAAACTAGTACTGTAATACTGCTTAAATAGACAGTTCAGTCGTTTTCTCACTCCTACCTGTATGAGTCTGCTGAACACAAGAGGATATTTTAAAGAATATGAGATAAACCCACACATTTGATGAACCCCTTTGTATAGACGCTTGTTTCCACCACTGAATAAAAAATTAAAAATGTAATTGTGACATTTTATCTCACAATTTTGACTATTTTTCTAAGAATTGCGAGATATAAAGTTAAAATTCTGACTTTTTTGTGCAATAAACAGTTTATATCGGGCAATTCTAAGAAAAGAAAAATCATAACGAGATGTAATCTCGCAATTGCGGAGGGAAAGTCAGAACTGCGTTAAAAAACCTTGCAATTGAGAGTTATAGAGTCTCATTTGTGAAATAAAGTCACAATAACCTTTTTTTATTTTGTGGCAGAAGCAAGCTTGCATACAATTGACTTCCAAAGAATAAAAAAAAAACTTTGATTTTAGGGACATTTTTAGGGATGCACAATATATCGACCACCATATCGGTATCAACCACTATATATTCCTTTTTAATGTAATCGTTATCGGCCAGATAAGAAAATGTGTCCGATATATTAAAACCGATAAATATTGGATTATTTGCTTCAGCTGAGACACTTCAGATGCACACTGTTCACCATAATGGTTTTGAATTTCTTGAAATTTGATTTGAATCAAAAAAATAAAGTTTTAAATAAAAAATAAATAAAAAGAAAATACAGTCATATAGGCTATATAAAATTATAATGAGAACATCATAAATGTGTGATTGTGTGACATGGCCTTTAATGGTGAGATTGTTGTTTTTTGTAATCAGGCTCTCATTAAAATGATACGAAAATTTGGATTTAGATTCATCGGCCAATATATTGGCTTTCAAAGAGAAAATATTCTCGGTTATCGGGCAACATTTTTTTTCTCATATCGGTGCATCCCTAGACATGTTTGTTTACTTTTGCATGATAACCAAGTCAATATGGCCCATCAACTGTTTGGTTACCGACCGTCATTCTTCAAAATATCTTTTGTGTTCAACAGAAATTCACACAGGTTTAGAACAACTTGAGGATGACTAAAATAATTGTCATTTTTGGGTGAACTATCCCTTTACTGAACTGCCCTTCTCCAAACAATGTGCCAAACTTAGTTTTTTTGATGACAATAGCTAATCTCAGTTTTAATCTAGTATAATTAAATGAAGACGAAACAGCATTTTGCTCACATTATGATTAATTGGTTAAAAGCGGAAAAGTTGTGCGCGCGTACAAAAGGCCACGCGCTCTGCAGAATAGCGCAAGGATCTGTGTTCAGAGATCCGATCCGTCTGTCTGTGTATGTCTGGCAGTGTGAAGATGTAGCTGCCGAGATGGGCTTCGGTTTCGACCACTATACGCCGCATTCCGGGTACAGTGTGACTAGCACGGGTTATATTTGGAGCGGCTGTTTGAGATCTCAGACTGTCACTGACGCACGGAGACGACGCAGGGAGCAGCTGTGCTTTCTAAAAACGACCCTAGACCTCGATCTACCATTGCTCTTTTGTTAAATGACCCTCCTTGATCCTAACACTATATATCAACAGAACCAATCCTCATAACAATATTAAGCTATTACAAGTTTGTATGGTGTTTTTGAGGTACCAAACTAGTTTGAGCTACCAAAACTACTGTTAGTATCAAAATGAATCAGACACAAGTGATATGATTGTGGATATGATGAGTAAAGTATGGTTACTCTTCACAACACAGTACAAACACGCGCCTCTCACGGTCGGTCACTACATGTTTCTAATTGAGTGCATGCGAGACAACCGACTTTGCTTACCTGTATGTAACGCGACCCGAGCAAACAACTGAAATTGTCAGAAATGAGCGCTTGTGCCGCCGGTGAGCTTGTCAAACATCTTCTGTTTCTGACAGCAGAGCGCGAGCAGACTCACTCACGCCACCCGCTTTCAACACACTCAATTAAATACGCGCGCGCACTCGTGCGCTCAGCCTCTTCCTGGCACTCACGCTGCGCGCTCACACACAAACACACACACGCGAGCACCGGTAAACAGAAGCGCTTGACATCCACACCAACATTAGTTATGAGGAAATGATACGTTAAGCAACTATATAAAAATATCACGTCTGATTGCCTTTAACCCCGACCAAAATATCCCAATAGTTTTGGCCAAAATAGCACAGTTAGGCTATTACAATCAATAGTTACAGTGTACACACCGCGTGTAAGAAACTTTCTATTTGTCTTTAGCTATTTATAAATGGCACTATTTTAATGATATTATGTAGGAAATATATCCATGATGTTTCAGTATCTATATAAGCTGTTTAATATTCTCATCTACAGATTAAAGTGTGAATTTGTGCAAAAGAACAGAGAGAACCCACCAAATACTGCAAGAGCACCTGTTAGATGAAAAGATTATGCGACACTCAGAATGACACACACACACACACACACACACACACACACACACACACACACACACACACACACACACACACACACACACACACACACACACACACACGAGTGCATATACCGCAACTAGACTTCACAGCTGCAGTGACTCTCTCTCTCTGCCATATGGCTTTAACGTTTCAGAGAACTGGAGATGTGTTTTTATGTAAAGAAGGATTTTGGAAAGAGTGTGAAACTGATAACACCTGACGCTTAATTAAATTAATACACATTTATCTGTGTGCATCTCAGGGAAAAACAGAAGAACATTATGTTTCTTGAGGTGTGTTATGAGTGTTGTACCTGTAATCACAGCTCAGAGGCTCAGTCTGTTGTTCTCTAACACACACACACACACACACACACACACACACACACACACACACACACACACACACACACACACACACACACACACACACACACACACACACACACACACAGAGAGACACGCAGACACACACGATGACAGGCAGACATACACACACAGACACACACACACACACACAAGACATACACAATGACACACAAACACACTCGCAGACATACACAATGATGGACAGACAGAAACACACACACAAACACTCCTAGACACACAGAAACTCGCAGACATACACAAACTCGCAGACATACACGACGACAGACAGATATGCACAACGACACACACAAACACACTCACAGACATACACAATGATGGACAGACAGAAACACACACACACACACACACACACACAAGGACACACACAAACACTCCTAGACACACAAACACAACGACAGACAGACATGCACAATGACACACACAAACACACTCACAGACATACACAATGACAGAGACAGACCCCCCCACACACACATACTCTCAGACACAGAGACAGACAGCCACACACACACAGACAGACACACACGCGCACACACACACAGAGGATAATCTGTCCATATATCCTGAGGAGGATAAGCAGTGCAGCACATTTCTCTCCTCTCCTCTCCTCTCATTTCTCCTCTCCTCTCCTCTCCTCTCCTCTCCTCTCCTCTCCTCTCCTCTCCTCTCCTCTCCTCTCCTCTCCTCTCCTCTCCTCTCCTCTCCTCATTTCTCCTCTCCTCTCCTCTCCTCTCCTCTCCTCATTTCTCCTCTCCTCTCCTCTCCTCATTTCTCCTCTCCTCTCATTTCTCCTCTCCTCTCCTCTCCTCATTTCTCCTCTCCTCTCCTCTCATTTCTCCTCTCCTCTCCTCTCCTCATTTCTCCTCTCCTCTCATTTCTCCTCTCCTCTCCTCTCCTCTCCTCTCCTCTCCTCATTTCTCCTCTCATCATTTCTCCTCTCCTCTCCTCATTTCTCCTCTCCTCTCCTCTCATTTCTCCTCTCCTCATTTCTCCTCTCCTCTCCTCTCCTCATTTCTCCTCTCCTCTCCTCATTTCTCCTCTCCTCTCCTCATTTCTCCTCTCCTCTCCTCTCCTCTCCTCTCCTCATTTCTCCTCTCCTCTCCTCATTTCTCCTCTCCTCTCCTCTCATTTCTCCTCTCCTCTCCTCTCCTCATTTCTCCTCTCCTCTCCTCTCTTCTCCTCATTTCTCCTCTCCTCTCCTCATTTCTCCTCTCCTCTCCTCTCCTCTCCTCTCCTCTCCTCTCCTCTCCTCTCCTCTCCTCTCCTCTCCTCTCCTCATTTCTCCTCTCCTCTCCTCTCCTCATTTCTCCTCTCCTCTCCTCATTTCTCCTCTCCTCTCCTCTCCTCTCCTCTCATTTCTCCTCTCCTCTCCTCATTTCTCCTCTCCTCTCATTTCTCATCTCCTCTCCTCTCCTCTCCTCTCCTCTCATTTCTCCTCTCCTCTCCTCATTTCTCCTCTCCTCTCCTCTCCTCATTTCTCCTCTCCTCTCCTCTCCTCTCCTCTCATTTCTCCTCTCCTCTCCTCTCCTCTCCTCTCCTCTCCTCTCCTCTCCTCTCCTCTCCTCTCATTTCTCCTCTCCTCTCCTCTCCTCATTTCTCCTCTCCTCTCCTCTCCTCTCCTCTCCTCTCCTCTCCTCTCCTCTCCTCTCCTCTCCTCTCCTCTCCTCTCCTCTCCTCTCCTCATTTCTCCTCTCCTCTCCTCTCCTCTCCTCATTTCTCCTCTCCTCTCCTCTCATTTCTCATCTCCTCTCCTCTCCTCTCCTCATTTCTCCTCTCCTCTCATTTCTCCTCTCCTCTCCTCATTTCTCCTCTCCTCTCCTCTCCTCTCCTCTCCTCTCCTCTCCTCTCCTCTCCTCTCCTCTCCTCTCCTCTCCTCTCATTTCTCATCTCCTCTCCTCATTTCTCATCTCCTCTCCTCTCCTCTCCTCTCCTCTCCTCTCCTCTCCTCTCCTCTCCTCTCCTCTCCTCTCCTCTCCTCTCATTTCTCCTCTCCTCTCCTCATTTCTCCTCTCCTCTCCTCATTTCTCCTCTCCTCTCCTCTCCTCTCCTCATTTCTCCTCTCCTCTCCTCATTTCTCCTCTCCTCTCCTCTCCTCTCCTCTCCTCTCCTCTTCTCTCCTCTCCTCTCCTCTCATTTCTCCTCTCCTCATTTCTCCTCTCCTCTCCTCTCCTCTCCTCATTTCTCCTCTCCTCTCCTCTCCTCTCCTCTCCTCTCATCTCCTCTCCTCATTTCTCCTCTCCTCTCCTCTCATTTCTCCTCTCCTCTCCTCTCCTCTCCTCTCCTCTCCTCTCCTCTCCTCTCCTCTCCTCTCCTCATTTCTCCTCTCCTCTCCTCATTTCTCCTCTCCTCTCCTCTCCTCTCCTCTCCTCTCCTCTCATCTCCTCTCCTCATTTCTCCTCTCCTCTCCTCTCATTTCTCCTCTCCTCTCCTCTCCTCTCCTCTCCTCTCCTCTCCTCTCCTCTCCTCTCCTCTCCTCTCCTCTCCTCTCCTCTCCTCTCCTCTCCTCTCCTCTCCTCTCCTCTCCTCTCCTCTCCTCTCCTCTCCTCTCCTCTCCTCTCCTCGAGTTGGCTGTGTTTGTCTTGTGTGGGACGGAGGGCAGAGCAGCTGCTTTTGTGCAGTTGACAGGACTGAGAGAGAGACGGAAAGATGGACAGCTTAAAAGAAACATCTATATTTAATTTGTCTTGTAAAAAAAAAACACACAAAAAAAAAAGGGAACTGAAGTGTTCCTCACTGCACTTCTATATATCCATCAACCCGCTCTTGTGGATTTGGCCACAGGTGGTCATCCACATCACAATGAATCTTTTCATATTCTAACATCTGTGACAGAATCTCCTGGTATGGCGAATCCAGGCCTGACGCTGATCTGATCTGGATGTCATTGCATGCATCATGCATAGCCTGGAGAAGAGTGACTTGTTGCTGAGGGCGCCTATCGTACACATTCAACCTCCACGGGGAGAAAAATTCTTCAATTGGGTTACGGTGAGTACTGGGGTAGATACAGGGTGGTAAATTGGTCAATTGATTATCATAAACTTTCATGATGCCTTTAGTTTATTTCATGATGGAATATTATCAGTTTCCATAAAAACTATGGATCAAGAGTAATGCAACAGTTACTTATTTTGAGCTGTTGTATCAGTTGATAGTTAGATCATTGTAATGCATTGAATACACAGTCATTTCAGATGTAATATGTGTGCTTTGCATTTTGAAATGGTAATAAACATTAATTAATGGTAAGTTATGTCATTTTGAACAGGTGATTTTGGTTCAATGAACCAATGATCTTTGGTTATGTGTATTGTATCCTAGCATTTGGAAGTTTCTGATATTAGTGCAAAAATGATTGTAAAAAACTGTAATGCATGATGTGGATCGACGATGTCCGACGAGAATCATTTATTGCACTGCTAGCCATGGGTTTTACACACACAGAAAAATCTATAAACCCCATTCCAAAAAAGTTGGGACACCGAACAAACTGTGAATAAAAACAGAATGCAATGATGAGGAAGTTTCAAATTTTACTATTTCATTCAGAACATAGATGGCATATCAAATGTGTAAACTGAGAAAATGTTACATTTTAAGGGGAAAATAAGTTGATTTTAAATTTCATTGCATCAACACATCTAAAAAAAAAGTTGGGACAAGGACATGTTTACCACTGTGTGGTCATCCCCTCTTCTTTTTTATATCAGTCTGCAAATGTCTGGGGACGGAGGAGACAATTTGCTCAACTTTAGGAATATGAATGTTGTCCCATTCTTGTCTAATACAGTCTTCTAGTTGCTCAACTGTCTTAGGACTTCTTTGTTGCATCTTCTTCTTTATGATGCACCAAATGTTTTCTATGGCCGAAAGATCTGGACTTTAGGCTGGCCATTTCAGTACCCGGATCTTTCTTCTACGCAGCCATGATGTTGTAATTGACGCAGTATATGATCTGGCCATAAGCTGCCCATGCCACACACACTCATGTAACCCCATACCATCAGAGATGCAGCTTCTGAACTGAGCGCTGATAACAACTTGGGTTGTTCCTTGTCCTTTAGTCCGGATGACATACCATCCCAGTTTTCCAAAAAGAGCTTTAAATTTGGATTAATCTGACCACAGAACAGTTTTCCACTTTGCCCCAGTCCATTTTAAATAAGCCTTGGCCTAGAGAACGCCTACACTTCTGGAACATGTTTTGATAGGGCTTCTTTCTTGACCTATAGTTTTAGACAGCGAACGGTGGATTGTGTTCACCAATGTTTTCTGGAAGTATTCCTGAGCCCGTGTTGTGATTTCCATTCCAGTATCAGTATATGTGAAGCAGTGCCGTCTAGGGGCCCGAAGATCACGGGCATCCAGTATGGTTTTCTGACCTTGACCCTTAGGCAGAGATTGTTCCAGATTCTCTGAATCTTTAGATGGTATTGTGCATTGTAGATGATGATAACTTCAAACTCTTTGCAATTTTTCTCTGAGAAACTCCTTTCTGAAATTGCTCCACTATTTTTCGCCGCAGCATTGGGGGAATTGGTGATCCTCTGCCCATCTTGACTTCTGAGAGACACTGCCACTCTGAGAGGCTCTTTTTATACCCAATCATGTTGCCAATTGACCTAATAAGTTGCAAAATCAGTCATCCAGCTGTTCCTTATATGTACATTTAACTTTTCCGGCCTCTTATTGCAACCTGTCCCAACTTTTTTGGAATGTGTAGCTCTGAATGAAATCCAAAATGAGCCAACATTTGGCATGACATTTCAAAATGTCTCACTTTCAACATTTGATATGTTATCTATATTGTATTGTGAATAAAATTTAAGTTTATGAGATTTGTAAATTATTGCATTCCTTTTTATTCACAATTTGTACAGTGTACTAACTTTTTTGGAATTGGGTTTGTAAATGACCCCCTGTTGAAGACCACCGATTAAAAAGCAGGAAAGCAAAAACAATGTTATGACTTAAGTAAATATATTCATCAATCTATCTGAATAATTTAAATCTTATCCAGAAAAGAATATTCAGGCACTGTAAAAAAAAATAAAAAATACGTTCCTTCTCTTTTTATTGATGTATGTTTCACAAGAAAATACCATTCAGTATTTATTTTAATCAAATGCATTACTTGATTTCTTTATAATTGAGACATTTACAAGCAATTTCTGAGTGAAAAACATTTTTTCCCCCAGTGCAATACCTGAGAAAGTATTAATAACTACTTAGTATAAGTTTTAAGAAATACACATGAAGAATAGTGGCCAATGTTAATAACTGACAATGTTGTATGCTTTTTCCTGTATGCATTTGGTTAATGTAGTCAAAAATAACCTGTGGCTGTAGTTTGCCTTTTTTGCCAAACTATTTTGTCAGATAAATACCAAATTTAGTGTTTGATCTTCTCTATATTTAGGAAATCTAAAACATGTTGCTCGTATTTTGATGGTTCAATCGAAATTGCAGAGTCACTGAGTTTCTTGTGCTGTCTCTTCCTCCTTATATGAATAGTCTGCTTTCTAGTATGAGCTATTCTATTACATAAACACAATGTTTAAATAACTCTGCCATATTCACCGCACAGGAATCTTTGAGTCGGGCTCTTAAGGATGAGATGTCCTGCGTGCACCTGCTGGGAAGGGCCCGGGCCGTCATACACTTGTTCATAATGTCCCGGTATGTCTGGCTACAGCACGAGGTCAATCAATGCTGAGGCTCATCAAAGCATTCCGTGTTACTTAACACGAAATACAAAGATTACAGACATACATGCAAACAGAGTGAACCTATGGAGTGAACCACCTCTCGCTCGCTGATGTCTTCAATGACACTTCCTCTTGCGTCATCAGCCATGGATTCATCTCTACTGGTCAAAGGTCAGAAGATCTGGCGGGACGTCAACAATGCAGATACTGTCGACTCTTCTAAATACAACGATATTTATACACTTATATACACACACCTGTCTCGCTCAATACATCTCTCATCGTCGCCCTATAACATTTCTCTTACGGTAAACACTCACAGGGAGAATTTCACACCTGCTTTTTGTCAGGGCTTGATTGGTTGAGGTCAAAAGATTTGAATGAAGCTTCAACAGGAAATGGGCTTTCAGCAGGTTGGTCATGAATACAATGAAAAGCCATGATCCATATTAGGTTATTTTTGTCCCCTACACAAAAACAGCAGCCAGCTAACAATCTGACTAATAGAAAATGCATGCTGAATTAGTTGTAGTTCTCATGTGTGGATTATAAGAAGTAAAATATAGTTTCTTTTGCTGATTAGCCATCCTTATTTGAATGATATATATCTCAGTTTCTATAATTCCAAGATCAATCATATTTTTTCTAATTTCAGCTTTTGACATATCCAGCATTTATTAATCTACAGTCTAACAGCAAAACAAGTTGTATCTGAGACTGCAGTTCGAATTTAATTTGATATAAAAAGTCCAATTCATGAACTAAAGACTAAACTGGTTCTTATTAGTGAATCAGAAACACACATCACAACTAGCGTGATCTGATTCACAAACAGTTGGAGTATTTGTATTTTAATGACTCACAAGATCCGTGTGCTCTCGTGGAGGTTTATAAATAAAGTGTTTATGAGACTGAGTTATAATAATTTTTAATGTACAAAAACACGTTGTGCATTTGTACATCAAAAACACGTTGTATGTCGTAGCACATCACAAAAAAACAAAAACGTCGTAGCATCAAAAACACACGTGTTTTTGTGAGTTGTGGGGACTATAGGCGTAATGTACATCCTATCCCGCTACATTGCCCCTAAACCTACCTATCAAAGAAAACATTCTGCATTTTTACATTTTCAAAAAAACATAATTTAGTATGTTTGTTAATCCATTTACATTTTGGGATCTCTGGCTAGTTCCCACAATGTAGGTGATCTCAGGTTTATATTACATTGTGGTGACATTTTTGGTCCCCACAATGTAATATAATCAAGTATACACACTCCTGAACTGAAACTGATTAGCATTCTTCAGAAAAATCCCACAGCTTCTGCAAACTCTTCAGTTTTCAGCATCTTTTTCATATTTGAATCCTCTCCAGCAGTGACTGTATGATTCTGAGGTCCATCTCTTCACACTGAGGACAATTGAGAGACTCAAACACAACTATTAAAAAAGCTTTAAACATTCACTGATGCCCTAGAAAGTTAATCATACTTAAGTTGTCTTCTAGGGAAAATGTAAGTATCTTCTGAAGAGCAGTACTAAACAAAATCATTTGATATTTAAACAAAATAAGAAAAATGTTCATCCAAGTTTTCACCCCCGGCTCTTAATGCATCGAGTATGTGAACTTTTGAACAGGATAATTTTTTATTATAAAAAAACGGGGTAATTTTTGTCTTGTGTACTATATGTAAATATATCATATAACAACACTAAATAAAAAATAACATGCTATTTTTGTGACCCATTATTTTGCTAAAGTTTTTTTGTCTGCAGATTCTGCAAAAGTAAGATCACATTAAATCAAAATGAGAGCTTTTGATTTGGGATTGAAACAAATAGGGAAATCTCTATCAGTCCCTAGTCCTATTAGCAAGCAAGCATGTATTTCCGGATGTGAAGGGCATCTGAATGCTTGTCAGTAAGAGGCAACAGCTGAGGAGGAATGATGCCCGTGTGTTTAATTACATTATCTAATATGTTTATGAGGATTCTCCAGTTACAATGAAGTTGTTCGTTGTCCTAAAATACAGTGTTGAAGAGATAAGAATGTAAATACAACAATGCACAGCTCCAGCTCTATGTGTTGGTGCTATGGGCAAAAGAAAACATCCTTACATAATCCAAACACTGATACCTCGAGAAACATTCATCTATCTACACCCCCTCCAATAAAAAAATCCTCTTCCCTCTGTATCCATGGAGACAGTCGGTTCAGGCTCTTTCAAGACAAAAATAGCATGGGAATAATTATCGAACAAACACTTGAATTCATGTGTGGTGACACTCAGACGTTGAACTCAATCTGCTCAGCTGTTGGGTTTGGCACTGGATGATCACAAAACAATGCGGAGGAGAGCCACTGACAATGACCAAAAAATGCTGACAGTACGCCCACCGGTTTAGACTAGCATGCACCAAGAGGAAATAAAAACACAGCCTTTAATATCAGACCGTTTTTAATGACATGAAAACAATAGAAACACAAAAATGAATTATTATTAGTGACAAATCCATTCTCTAGCCTGTATAACTGTTACTTTCCCCAGGCGATGATTGTAGACCGAACAGAAGGAGGTATAACAAGGGTTACGCTAAGACCACGGTCTTTCTCCCAGCAATTAAATGATCATCATCATCAAGGTAAGAAATCAACAGCTCTTGCATTAGATTATATGTCAGTATTCATTACAAAAATAAGATATTAGCAGTGGCGTGCAGCCAGCAGCTTCACTTTGGGCTAGAGGGTAAGACAGAGAGAGAGAGAGAGACAGAGAGAGAGAGAGAGAGAGAGACAGAGATCAGATCTTCCCTCGACCAGCACAACAATGGCCTCTAAAGTCCACCCAGAGAGAGGGGAGGGGCCTGTGTTCTAAACCCCGCCCAGATCATGCCAGATGTTAAGCACAGAGCGAGTGTGAGTGCAGGGGTGTTAATAGTTAAGTGCAGTAAGAGGAGTGCTAGTTTACAGGAAGGAGTGTGGCTTGCGGCACTCTACTGTTGGGGGTAATAGGGCTGTTGCTGAGGTGGTTGTTGAGGGTAGGGGTAGGGCTGCTGTGTAGGAGGGGCTCCGGGGTATCCAGCCTGCCCCTGGGCTTGATAGGGCATGTAGGGCATATTATACTGCCCGTATGCATAGGGGTTATAGGCCATTGGCATCTGGTAATACCTAAAAGAGAGGCAAAATAACATTATATTTAAAGCTTCTCTAATATGTGCACATATGAGCCCTGTTCTAAAACCTAATGAGCTTTCTTGCAGCAAATGCACACGCAAACGCAAACTAAGTCATGATGAAGGTGTAACTCCAGCTGTAAAATGGTCCCAAACATAACTACGGCGTGCCTGCTTAATCTTTCCTCGTGTCTGTTTTGTGGTTGAGCGGCATGCACGTGCATTAGAGTCCTGCAACGGGTCGGGTACCTGCATAAAAGTGGCTAAAACGGGTAGATTGTGACATTCCTAAAATTCACGGGCGGAGATGCGGGTGGATAATTAACTCCTTGCGGGTGGGTAGTAGCGTGGATGAAAATATGTGCAATATTTCTATGTCTAAATTATCATAACATATGCAACAATGATATGCCATTTGACCCATCATGTCACCACCACTGCGACAGTGCAACTTTTGTTGATGCCTCTCGTAGACCCAGTTGGAGCGAGTGTTGCAGGAGTAGCAAGTAAAAGTAAAGTTGGTGAGTGGAGTATGTAAAATTGTTGAGTCTTTAAAGGCACTTTAGCCTGTTTCATTAGCCCATTCATGACACTGTTGTGTGATGTTGAGAGAGGTGCAAGATAAAAAATAAAGCATTTTGATTGGAATTATTTTAGTGTGTGTGATTTATCATGGGCACGGATCAGGTAATGGGCCAAATATTAACGTGTTTGGGCAGGTGCGGATTTAATTTTCATATTTTCAGATCTGGTCGGATCTGGTGCTGAATTTTGCAGGTACATGCAGGGCGGGTCTCCAAAAATGGACCCATGTAGGACTTTGACATGCATGACCCAGCTTAATTGATTAAAAGTCCTATCGACAAATAATAAACAAATCCTCGATTAATCGTTAACATCCCAAGTTCGGACCAAACAAACTGAACTACAAGTGAGAACACACCCTTAGTGTCTGGGCAGAATAAGGTACCTCAGAGGGTAGCATAAACAAGCTGCCTACCTTTTAGCACTGGGAACGCATAAAACGCCTAGATAGGCAGCTCACTAGGTTTCTGTCACATGCATGTACTTGAGAAAGTCTTTATTTACCCAGGGTAGCCTTGATAACTGGGGTAGGGTGGTCCTTGAGCCTGTGAGGGTCCAGTGGGTGCAACAGGTGGAGGATTATTGCTGCTGGGAGCCATCGGACTACTGACTGGAACTGAAGCACTGGCGGCCTGAGGAATGCTAGGGGGCGGCGGTCTCGCGGGGGGCTGGGGCTTAGCCTGAGGCTGCTGTTGGGCATTGAACAGAAATGCAAGTAAGACGGTTTCATGCAATCATCAACTGGATCTTTAAGCCTAAAGTATACTTCATTTTTTATGAGTACATTAGCATATGCAAATTCACACAGCTTTTCAAAGTATACTTCATTTTATAGCAAGCACAAACACAGGATTGCAACACGTGCACTAGAAAGATTTATTCTCGTCTAGTGTCTGTGCTTTTTCTCTCCTAAAGTTGTGAGTGATAAAAATGGCTTTGTACTCATAAAAGATTTGCTATAAGCTGTTAATCCCTTAACACAAGTGCTTGTCAACTTGGGTGTCTATTGTGTTTGCCATCTTCCGTAGTTTGTTGTTCTTGTTCAGTCTCCATTTCTTTTCTGACTGTGAAACTACGGCTTGGGCCAGTGTTGCCACCTTGTGGACAAACTAAATGGTGCAAATTCAAAACGCATGTGTACGCGTGGTTACGAAATGATGATATTCTAACATACCTGTAAAAACAAAGTATAATTAAAGGAATAGTTCACCCAAAAATGAAAATGTGATGTTTACCTGCTTACCACCAGTGCATCCAACATGTAGGTGTCTTTGTTTTTTCAGTAGAACACCAAAGAAGATTTTTAACTCCATAGATTTTTAACTTAATTTTTGGGTGAACTATCCCTTTTAGTATACTTCGGTTTTTACACGCATGTTAGATTTTCATAATTTCCTAACCACGTGTGCAACATTGAACATGTAATAGCAAATAGACATCACATTTTCATTTTTGTTAATGAAACTATCCCTTTAAGAACTCACAAACACGGTCCTGGGTGCAGGGGTTGGGCCTCCCGGGACAGGTGCAGGGGTGTTGGACTGGTATGATGGGACGTTGAATGAAGGAGCGCTCGGCTCACGAGCAATGCTCTGCTGCAGCTCCCTGTCAATCAAACGCAATCATAGAGTATAAGCCAATCACAGTCCTCCTAGAAGAAATAAGGTCTAGAAGATTTGTGACATACTTGAGCAGTTCATCCCTCTCAGTTTTGCGAGCGAAGACGATGTCGCTACACTTATTTTGAAACTTCAGCAAGATTTCTGTCAGATCATTGTAGAACTGAAAGAAGAGAGAGACAGCTGAGTGCCACCGTACAGACTGTGCATGTGTACAGAACTAATATTAGTGCATGTGATAGTTACTTTAGTGCCCTCTTTGATATTGGAGCTGATTTCTATGTAGCTATCATGGGCCGCGGCGAGCTTCTTTAACACATCCTCTCTGCTATTAGCCTCAGAGTTGGACTGCTTCAATGCTGAGAACTCCTGGTGAGACACCTGAGACAAGAAGGAAAGCAATTTTAAAATGGATGCAGCAGCAATTTTTTTTTTTTTGATTACATGAAATTTTAATTTAAAGTGCCCCTAGTATGCTAGAGGTCTTCTGGGTTTACATGCATCAAAAGGGGACAACATATTTTCCCTATAATATACATTGCATCATCACCTCTGATATGGTTTCTCTAAACCCCTCTATTCTGAGAGCCTACAATAGTCAGTAAGGATGGTGTTGGTTTTACTGTATCAACCAGAGCGCAAGTCCTCATACTTTGAAAGTGCATGCAAAATGGATTCTCATCACATAAAACAGTTTTTTTCGGCATGTCGACAACTTGAACAAACCAAGCTCTTCCAGGCCTCAGCTACAACTGCAACGTTTGAGGGCGGGTCAAAGACGACGTTACTCGCAGGCAGCCATTAAAGACCATAAGATGGAATTACTGGCAATTCGTTTCAGACAGTATTTTTAATTTATTTTTTCCAAGACGCCGTTTGTCATGCACTTTGATCTTTGAAGCTTTGCAGACCTTTTACACACACTCAAGATAGGTAATATATACGAAAAAGCATAATAGGGGCACTTTAAATGGACTTTAAATTAAATTGAATACACTCATTTTCAGGTCTTATTCCTGATGAAATCCGATAAGAATACCGTGACTATCACTTATGTAATGCCTTGCTGAAATATTGCTCATGCTTGAGTGTGTGTGTGTGTACCTGTATCTGTGACAGCAGTTCCTCCTGTCTGCGTAAATTCTGCTGAACACGTTGTGTGTGAGATCCGTAGCGTGTGTCCAGCTCACTGGTGGTCATGGCCTCCTCGTTAATGGCTCCATCTTGAGCTAGTGCGGTTAGGAACTTTGCTGTCAAGTCAAAGGTCACCGCCTTCACCTCTCCCTCCAGAACTTCCCGTTCTCTCTTCACCTCATCCAGCTGTGCCAGCTGAGCTCTCAGCACATTTACCACCTGCACAGGAGGAGGATAGCATTGGGGTTTGGTCAGGGTTAAGGCCTGTTCACACCAGGAATGCTAACGATACAGATGGTAGATATTAGTGTCCACACCAGCGGATGATATCGTTCTGTTTAATTTAATCGCACTGCAGATGTGTCGTCTGCTGCTTTAAACGCTTGAACTCTTTAAAGCAGGTTGGATTCTGATTGGCTTTTTCAATTGACTGATTTTATCATTCATCAGCTGGAAAAAGATTTGTTCTAAAAGTGATTCCAAACTTTCTCCAAGTTTCTCTGTGCAGTTATCATTATATTATACTACACTGTGGTGTGGACTTTTCTATTCTTTATATTTAGAACAATTTAAAACATGTATGTGTATAGGTGTTTGATGTATATTTCTGTTCACGTTCGTACACACACACACACACACACACACACACACACACACACACGGCTATTCATGGCAATCAGCAGTATTTAAATTTTAAAAAATAATTTGGACTACAATATCACTTCAATACATTGTTTATAATAATTTAACAATTTTGTCTGAAACAATCAATATACAAAAAAAATACATATAAACCAACAACAACAACAACAACAACAGTAATTTAGTATTATTTATAAACTATTCTAATTTTGACTATATTTTTACTACTTTTTGGTGTAAAAAAAAATTCTAAATAGTTAGAAGTACCTTATAGTATAATACCTTAATTTAAATTTATTTCAGTTAGTTTCAAAAGGCAACATTTTAATTTAATTGTCTAATTTTAACCTTTTACCAACCATTTATAACTTAAATAGTTTAAATTAAATATAGTTTTAGTTAATGAGAACGGTCCTGAGCTCACCTCACTGCCCTGCAGAGTCTTAGCAGGGTTGGCAGACGGTATGGCGGCACTGAGCTCATTCTCTGGCTTGCAGAGCAAAGCAATCATCTCACAATGTTCAGTGTAACGGCCTTTGACCACCTGATCAGCCTGCACTGCCTTGTCCAGTATATTGCAAAAATTATTTCCCTCTGCATGGGATGGAAAAAAAAGAGATAGTAAACAATTATGAGCAAAGTGATGGGTTCCTGTAGCTCAACTGGTAGAGCATGACACTCCAAGAGCAGGAAACACAAACTGATAATGTGTTTACCTAGAACGCACTTGTAAGACTCATTTGGTAAAAGCATCTGCTAAATGCATAAATGGGGGTGGAAGTGTATGTACCTGCTCTGAGTGACTTATACAGATCTCCAGAGGGAGTTCTGTTCCAGCGCTGATTGAATTTGCCTCGGAGTTCATTGTCTGTTGTTTCCTCCTCATCTAATATCTTCAAGGACTGTAACACCAAAACACAATGTTTTTGTTCATGATACAAATTGGCATGAAGTGCAAGTCCATACAGTCAGATGGTGTCCTACGCATACAGTGGCTCTACAGTTCAAGAGTTTAAAGCCGGTGCACACTGTACCATTTATTATAGTCCTTTACGGCTGTTGCTTGTCTGACTATCCGAACATGATCCTCGCTGTAAGCCATGTCACACTGAGATCTCAGCTGTCAGGCTGTACAGCAGTCAAGATGCGTTAAAACACAAGAACTCTCATCTGGAGATTTACATCAATTTGTGATAAATTCAGTGATGAGAGCTACATTTACATGCGGGATAGAAATGGTGACTAGCAAACAAATACAATCTCTTGCGCTAATTTAGATCATGGCTTCTCTTGAAAAGAAAACATGAAGGCGATGTGTATGGAGCAAGTGGTGGTGTGTTGTTGTCTCACTAATCGTGTCATCGGGTTCTATGTTCTTATTGGTTTTTGATTTGATGGCTGTCATATAATAAGCCACATTATTTAAATTTTGTCAGCAGTAAAATTATCGCAATGTTCATTAATCAGCTGTCGGTGAACATGTCAAACTAATGATCAAAGACTTCAGATTCTGGCTTAGGATCAGAGGAATCCGTCTGGCAAATTTGTAGTGTGAACCCAGCTTAAGACCACTTTTTTTTCTCCATTTAAACCTGGAAATAAACCATTGTAGGATTTTGAAAAATCAGGATGAAAAATGAAAATGACTGATATTTGCAGGTCACTTGACAAATGTACACAAATTTGTGTCACTGATCATGTGAACTCTTTTGTGTTTTTGCTTTCATCAAAGCCCAATAATCTCTTTGGTAATTTTCACTCAAATTGTTACACTGAAAATGTTAATAGGTATTAATAACATGCATTTAGTATTTTTTACTAGTGGTCTCAATCTCTAGGATCTTGCCATTTATAAAAGGGTATGAAACAAATGGTGAACGCGTGCATCACCTCATCCAGGATCTCACGGTTCCTCTGCAGTAGTTCAGGGAGATCTCTAATCAGCTGCTCGATGCTCTGCAGACCGCCTTGCTGAATTACAGCGCGGCTCTTCTCCAGGATGGACTGAGGGACGGCGTCGCCCGACAGATCTTCTAGTGCGGCCGGCAGGTTCAGAGACGCCAACACCCTAACCAATCAGCAACAACCAATCAATCACCGCTAAAAACCATATTTAGACATCCAAAACACTATCTAAATGTGTATACAAATTATTAATTAACATTTAGATGGCATATTCAAATTTAATCAAATGCGTTATGTGCAATATTTCATTAATGAATAATGAAACAATTAAATACAGACGAGAAGAAAAGACAGGGACTCCATGCACATGGAGAAAAGTCTTTTGACAGGACAAAATGAAAAGTGAAGGAATGTTTGCTTTGACGCATGTCCAGTTGTTTTGTAAACAAGGCACAGTGTAATGGAGTTTTTAACTAACGTAAGTTAGTTAACGATTAAGTAAACGATTTCATAATGCTTTGTCTGTACAGGACAGTTTTATATGGATAATGTTTGTTTTCACAACATGAAATCTCTTTCTTACGCAATGACGTTAGACAATCATAATAGTGGCCGTTTACTGACAAGCCTTAAAAACGGATCACTTCAGAGAAGAGGGTCACAAACAATGAAGGTTGACAAATTGTTATTCCGCATGTTTTTTGTGTGCAAAAAAACTTGATTTACTTTATAAGTGAACCTCAAGGACCATTAATATACTTAACCATGAGCACGTTGAATCAGTTAAACTATGTGACTTTTATTTGGCGGAAAACTGCATGGAAATCACAAATCCCACAAAGGACCTATTTGAGATTTAAGTTTGCATCCTCGAATAGTTCTCAATCTACATGTTAATGGGCTTTTAATGGTGTTTAAATTGACTTGTGTAATATATGCACAAACACTGACCCATTGCAGAGGTTTGTTGCTTCTCTCATGCTGCCAATCAGTCTGTTGACTGTGTCAGCCTTCCTGGAATTGGCTGCACTCACTGACTGCTGCACTGCCATCGGCACCATCTTCTCAAACAGATCTAAACAAAATTATTTGGATTATTATACATGGATTATTTGCATATCGTTTCATTGGATGATTTTTACACATAAGAAAAGGGGAAATACCCCCCCCCAAAAAAAAAATCAAACCAAAGAATTGAAGGTGGAATGAAAGTCATGCATCATTCTGACCTGTGTACTTCTGGCTGAGTGGCGTCTGCACAGCAGTTGCTTTGACCAGAGATGCTTTGCCGATGTGCTCCAGGTCTTTGACCTCCGGCACACGGTCATGGTAAATGAAGTCGTTGTCCTTCTTTGCAGCTGTGAGCGCACGATTGATCTTATCTGACAGATCTTTTACGTTAACATACTCGTCGTATCGGGAAGCCGCCGTCTTTACCAGCTCTGTGGCGTGCTGCAAGACACGCATGAGAAACCTTAACGCCAAAGTCCAATAAATGAAGCTCAAAACTGATTAAACAAATCAAGCAAATGGGCAATCAAAAAGAAACAGTGTGTCTCACAGACAAACACACCTGTAGCCGAGCAATCTCCTCTCCAAATTTTTTCTTCTGATTGGCTAAGGCTGACTGGTGCATCTCCGCAGTGGCCTGCATCATACAGTGCTTCGCGGCGAGGACAGGAAGCACTTCCTGGAAATAAAAATACTGACCAGGGAGAGGCAACCACAGCAATCACAAACGCCACGGCAACCACGAACCAACACCACGGGCAACCACAAACGAGCACAGACACACAGCACAGGGCGCAGGAAGAGAAAACAGAACAGCAAATCAGCACGCATCCTTCAGCGAACCCCAACCAAATCCTCACACAACGCTCATGCAGCGTTCACTCACAGATCATTGGGAGAAGAAAAGGGCTGGAGGCTTTGAATGTGTGTCTGGGTATGCTGGGGTGTGACTAGCAGTCATACGGTAATTCATGTAACACAGATGATTAAGGGTGCTCCGATTGATTGGGTGCCGATTGTTATCGGTTGTAATCCTTTTATTTTGAATCATAAATTGAATCATAAATTTGATTGGTGGCCTCTATAAAATTCTATGCACAGCTAAAATTGCTTCCCATTCACTCGTCTCATCTGACATTTCTACCAGATGTCTGAAAAGACAATACATTTGCAGCAACATTGCAACGACAGCAAGAAACTAGTGATTTTAGAGCATTTCTCTCCTTCCTAGTGCACTTTCATTCCTCCCTAAGAGCTCAAACTTAACATCCAAATCAGTGATTGTCATAAAATGCAGTCTATTTTTGCTAAACTGCAGGGCATACTCGATAATATATTTTTTTTTGAACACTGCATTACGCAGTGAAAGATCAAGACGGAGTTGGACACTGACAAGCAAAGTGAACTTTGAACTTCGGTTTGTGCCTAAACATTTAAATACACACAGAAATGTGTTAAAATGCCCGATTTGTTGAGTATTCACGTAAACATTCGGGAAATAAAAATCGCATGTGTAACAGTATATTGGATCCGTGCATTTAGTTTTAAAGTGACAGCCGTCCGAGGGTGTTTTCACACCTGAATATTTGTTTCGGAACCTGGAGCATTTTCCCCCTTGCTTCGGTTTGTTTAGGCTTATGTGAACACGGCAATCACGATCGGATCCGCACCAAAACAATCGCTCTAAGACCGCTTGAAGGAACTCTGGGACGGTTCGCTTGAGGTGTGAAAGCAATCCGACCCAACGGAACAAATGGTATTATAATTCATAATAGGATAGAGCGTGTATGAATATGCTGCAGTATTAATACAAATGTAGTGTATAATTTAACAGCAGGAATGACGGCTACATTCATATAGTGTTTACGTGTCTTGCCAGTTACAAATCTTGGAGGCAAAACTCTTGATGGATGACGCAGAGGAAACTGACCAATAAGAGGAGAGTTGTATTTGCATGTGACTTCCATGAACACATTTTGGTACGCTTTGAAAGGTTACCTTTTGAAAGCGAACTAAACCAATAAGTAAATGAAACATTGTAACAAATTAAGTGCCTGTTTCAGATCAAAAACGATCTATAGGTGTGAAAACGCCCTAATATACTCGCTGCCGTCTGTGATCCGTAATGTTTATCATACAACAAAAAGACAAAGAGAAAACTACTTACTCTTTAGAAGATTTAACAGGATTAATCTAGATTTCATTTATTCATTGATGACTGTGCATTGTTGCTTTACATTGGATTAGACTACTTTCTGTTGATTATACGCTGTTCCTAATCTCCTCTAAGAGAGGGAATGGAATATGCTGCACGCCAATAAATAAAGAGTTGTTAATTTATGATACTTTCTTTATCTTTTATCATTAGCATACATTGCTTGAATAACTCCCACTGGTCTATTTGAAACCTTCTATTTATCATGAAGTTAGTATTATTTATTTCTGTGATTGGTATCGAATGATACGTCTTTCAGTTATCCTGATCGGAGCACCCTTACAGGGAGTGATTGCTGCATGCAGTTTGTGGGGATCTTTGACTAACTGTCTCTAGTGACTCCTAGTGGACCACCTTAACCGCTTGTGTGTCTCATGTGTGTACTGGCAGCTGCACATACCTTGGGCAGATTCTCTTTGTATTGGCATTGCTTAAAAGCATCGCCGTAGTAATCTGCCGCCTGGTTGGCAAGTTTAGCGACGATGGCATCCTTCATCTTATCTGCGATATGAAGCAGCGGGCAATTAAAATTGTATCAACTACAAGCAGAAAAATGCACAAATATGAACACAGACGCACCAGCAGTGGCCTTGAGAACGAAGACCTCCTGTGCCTGGCTGAGCATGATCTGGCTGAGCGTGCCCACCGTCTCGGGGGAGATGTCCATGGTGGGCTCTCGATTCAGTGCAGACAGCACGGTGTCCTTTATATGAGCAAATGCACCACTCGCCAGCTGGAACGAGACCAACAAAAAGCTCATAAGATTTCTCTCTCTCGCTCTCTCATTTGTCTTTGTTGTTGGAGGATTTAAGGTCAAACTCAAACCTGGTAGTACTTGGCGGCAGTCTTCAATCCCTCGTCATTGTCGAGATTCTGCTCAGAAGCAATCTGACTCGCCAGCGCACCCACATTAAACAGCACGCATGTCTTCTCATAGCCCACACTTGCCAATGCTGAAACACACAAAAACAGGTAAACCACACAATGGATTAGGCGGAACATTCTTAATGCAAACCTTTTCATTATTTTTTATTAAAAGGGTCTTATTATGCTTTTAGTGTGTAATGTTGGTGTTTGAGCATGAAAAACTCTGTATCAGTGTCAGTGTTTCTGAAATCCCTGAAACACCTCCATTATGGAAACTTATGGGAACGAACATGTTACAGTATTCCTCTTTTAAATGAAAGCCCAAAGCATTTGCTAAATAAAGGGACTGGTCGAGTTAGTAGTAAGTTGAAACTGGCGTTTATGGTAAGGGGCGGGACATTTCCCAAACCCTTTTAAAGCACTTGACCAATCACAACGAACTTCACTAAGTTCTTCCCCTCGGGGGAATCCCTGCCACCATTTTGAAGTGCGTTCTACTTTGTGAAGTGGACGAGGGTTGCATATGGACAGACCCTCACTCCCTCAAATTTGACAGAGGGAGTCTACTTCATATGTACACTTCAGGTAGCTTCTTATACAACAATGCAACACGATTGTGATGTCACTGTATATTGTGTTTAATTTACCCCACCACAAACAACACTGATATTTTAATTTTTTTTAAAAAAACATTTAAAACAACCCATAGACAGACCTATATACATACATAGTGCTGCATTAAACAATTTCGTAAGAAAAAAAAAAAAAAAATCAACTCCATAGTGGATTGCAAGTGATCAAGGGCTTAGGACGTTCTAGTTTAGTCCAGGTTCTGCAAGTGAAGGGCATAATAAAAACGAACTGGAACGCACCATGGGAAGAGAGGAGCTGCAACAATGGAGAATATGTGGAGAATAATGTGTTTTTTTGAACATTCAAGCATGAAAACCTGTTCTTGTAGAGCTCAAAAACAAAATCAAGACCGAAGGTTTATCAGGTACTCTTCAACCTTTTGGAGTTAATGGATTGCATTAGCAAAACACTATGAAATGTGTGTGTAATTCTGCTATATAGTACATAAAATTGCCTCGCCAAAGCTTTTCAGTGATATCAGTATTACCACTTTATCAAGTGAATAACAAGTAACATTTTGATTATTAATTTAACAAGGATATACAAGGCATTTCTCATGATTTGTTAACATTTTACAGACCAAAAACACAAAAAAAAATGACCAACAATGTAAATGAAATTGCAAAAAAGAGCACATTTAAAAATTGAGAGGTAACATAGCAAGGAAATATGCAATAAAGTGTGCAATGAGTCATGTGTAGTAAGAGTAAGTAATGTTAGCTCTCGATAGCTGAGATATTATCTATGTGCAAACATCAATAAGCTTTTTATGTTAATAAGGGTTCCCAACCTGTGCTGCCCTCCCTTTTTACTGGATAAGGTGCCTGCCTTTTATTTCTAATGCTCTCCTTGAATATGGATAACAGTTAAATTTATAAATGCATAGTCCAAAGCCACTTAAATATAATTGTTTAAACTCTATATACAATTTCTTTCACGTGATATCTGAATCTGTCAATAGCTTAAATGTCTTATTAAAAATTATTCCTCCATGCAATCGAAAGTAAAGGTATCTAACAACAAACAGCACAAACAATTTAGTTTCACCAGTCATGCATTTGTTTGTGTGATGATCATATCAACTCACCAAGCTTGACTGAGCCTCCAAAAAGTGATCCTTTATCGAAAGCATCTTTCCATGTGAATGTCAGACATAACTGGGAGAAAAAAAACATTATTTAACATGCAAATAACTCCATATATAATCATTAATTAATATAGTAATTTAAAAAAAATATCTGTGATTGTAAATTTATAAATGATACCTCTGGAAAAGGAAATTTGGGTTCGATTGCACAGAGCTGATCGTAATATCTAGAGAGACGACACAATGAGAAAAGAACTGTTAAAATAGAAAGTCTGGAGAAAAACACTAATTTCACTGAAAGAATTTGGTGTAGAAAGCACTTTCATTTAGTAACTTAGTTTCACAAACAGTGAATTAAACATGAAATTCTGAAGTAGAAGGACTGAAATAGTAAACTATATTCTATAACACCCCAATAATCAATGTTTTATGTACAGTGCATAACAACAAAAATAACTGAGCTATGATAGCATTCTCATGTGACAGAGTCAGTCTGAACACAAGAACCGAATGACATAACTGAAGTTACTCAACACTATTGTTACAGAACTAATTAGTGACACTTGTCACAATAAGACTTCCTGGAAGGAAGGAAAGAGGAACGTTTCCCCACATCACTGCTCCATATTTTTATATATGCTATTCTTGCGAGTGTCAAGGAAAAGCTAGATATATAAAATATGTAGCAGTGAAAAAAGACCTATAAAAAGATGTCTGTTGACTCAAGAGGGAATACCGCCGAAGGGTGTCGTCACACAAACCAAACACCAGTCTAACTAGGAGCTACAAAGCAGGCCATTCATCTTGACCATTCAGCATTGCTACGAAGCAGCAAACAAAAAAAGTATTCCTATAGCAACACATGGCTCATTAACTTTCCAGATGGCGTAAGTCGGTCCCAGCTGATACATTAACCCAACTACATTAAAACCCACGAATGACATGCAGAACGTAACCACAGACTGGAAAAACAAGGCCTATTGTTTTAAAGGGATTGTTCACCCAAAAATTCAGATTTTGTCATTAATTACTACCAAGCTCGTACGACTTTCGTTCATCTTCAGAACACAAATGAAGATCTTTTTGATGAAACCTGAAAGCTTTTTGTCCCTCCATTGACAGCTGCACTGATGCTTCAAAAAGTGAATAAAGAGATTGTAAAACTAATCCATATGAATTGAGCGGTCTATCCAAATTTTCTGAAGACTTGATCGCTTTATATGAACAGATTGTAGGCTTTTATTCACACATTGATCAACTCACACATCAGTTGTGGTAAACAGAAGATCAAGCATGTTCAGTTGATGTGCTAGCCTGACAAGCCAGACCCACATCAAGATGTTTGGTCTGGAAACTCACCATGGACAGCTCAATCTGAGGGGCGGATAAACGGTTGTCTTTCAAACTCCCTCTGCACGGGATAGGATAGCGCTACACCAACCAGAGCAACGAAGGTGAAGCAGAGCTAGTTGATAGATTAAACATTCGCCGTATCCGGTCGGCTAAACTCCGAACACATCTTCCCTTTTAAAGAATGACTTCAGTGCCGTTCTTTGATCTTTTCTCAGAGAAAAGCTTAACTCCAAGTCTTCCAGAGTCGCAGTCAAAGCTGATTCGAAAGACCGCCGTTCGCCAGTTTTTGTGTTTACTAGAAGCACGCAAACGCAACTCGGCCGTCGTCATTATGGCTCCGCCCACCGACTCTATACACGATGTGATTGGCCCGGCAAGAGTTAGGCAAATACAGCTCAGAAGGGTATTGAGAGTTGCTAGACCACACTTGCAGGCAGATTAAATTTGCTGCCGCTAGGGTGCGTCTAGATTTCTAGGATATTGATGTGCGAGAACCAATGAGGTTTGTTCTCGTGTTACACATCACATTTGAGCTTCCTCAAGAATCAATGAGGTTTGTTTTATTCAGCTCAGATGGATTAGTTTTAGAATATCTTTATTCACTTTTAAAGCGTCAGTGGTAGTTTTGTATTTGTCAATGGAGGGACAGAAAGCTCTCAGATTTCATCAAAAAGATCTTTGTGTTCTGAAGATGAACTAAAGTCTCACGGGTTTGGAATGACATGAGGGAGAGTCATTAATGCTTAACTTTAATTTTTGGGTGAACTATTCTTTTAATATGAAGGAGGGTCTTCCAGAAAGCAAGGTTACATTATTAAGAACATATCCCATTGAGGAAAAAAATAAATAAAAATCAAACCTTTTGCACTCAGATCCACAATGTGAGGTGAGAATAAAATAAGATTACAAAAAATAAACATTCCTTTGTGTTATAATAGTGATTATATTATATATATATATCTCACTATTTTAACAAAAAGGAATGTTTTCTTTATTGTAATCTTATTTATACATATATATAAATAATTTTTGTTTTATTAGTACTTTTTGAAATGAAATTATCTATTTTTGACAACTTCCAAATTTATCTGCAATAAACATTTCTGTATAGGCCCCAAAAAGTGGATTTAAACGGTTTGGAGATTATATGTGAAATCACGAGGCAGCAAATCTGGTTTTGTTTAACAAATTAGCTCGCCATTTCCTATTCTCTTCCAAATCTCCAATGATCACCTGCTGATTTTCAGATAAAGTAAAAAAATCCTTTAAAAATCCTGTAACCAGGTTATACATATTTTCCAAAAATAAAACATGTACGTCACTCACTCACACACACCTGTATCCGCCCCAAACACTTCAGACGTAATGTAGTCTCGAGGCCGAGGATTACTGACTCGTTTGTCTAAACGATAGACTTAATTGCTTAAAAACCATACGAATATAATATAACCTACCAAAACGCACGTTCTTATTTCAGTTATTTGCGTCGAATTATGCATTATTAATTTGCAACGACAGCTTGACGAGGTCAGTCTGAATGACACACCTGAGTTACGCAGAACCAGGAAGCCGGTGACGTATGATAACTAGGTAGTTGACGCACGAATAACGTGACTTCTTACATTAAACTTGTATGCATTAGTATAAATTCTACACTAAAAATCTTCCATGTATATATAAGATGCTGTAAATCGTCGCCGTTTAAACGTTCCCCCCATATTAATAACCTTTTTTTGGGGGATACCTAGTTCATTTTGAATGGTCATTGGGTGTGACATAAATTAAGACAGTTTTTAGTAGCCTCTCAATTAATATTAGTATGTACACTTAAGCGTGTATACAAGGTGTTTTAAAAAGAGGGTAACGTTAGCATGCCCACACCATGGGAAGTCAACTTCCCCAAATTAATGTATTCTCAGCCCAAAACTGTAAAAGCACATACCGCCCTAAACCCAACATAACAGACGTCAACGCACCAATTTAAGCATCAAACTTGAGCAACACCACAAGTTTACGTTTTAGATGTCTATGAAGCAAATAAAAACAGATGAGGTACATGCTATAAGTCACCAACGGTAGTCATCACTTAGTTCTTGACGAAACTATTTCTGCTATTAAATGACATTAAAAAAATATATTGATTTAGCTAGGTGTAACTCAAGCTTCTTCTATCCGCTAACGTGATAATCAGCACTTCAGCAAATTATATAGATTAATGAACAATCTACGACAAAGGCAGCAAAAAATGAACACCCTGTGAAACTTCGTAATGAAGTTGTCTTGTCATGATCTCACCTCAGCAGGATTTCCAGCGAGCTCTCGTGTTTGTCCAGCGGCCTGCCCAGAGCACTTTTGCGGAGCTTGTTGAGCTCATCCACGGCACGGACATACTCCGCCTGCTCCTCACCGGGAGGATAGGTGGCAGTTACAAATTTCAACAATGGTTTCGCTAAGTCGACCTCTGAGGACTTTTTCAACGGGACAGAAATAAACGTCGCCATTTAGGCCCGCGGAAACGAAACAGTTCTAGTGGAAAATGAGAACACTGCAGACGGACAAAAACAAAGGCAGAGCACTTCCTGGTTCTCTCGCGTGCGTCATCGCGTCAGATGTACTGTCAAAGTCACGCATGCGCATTCCTGCGGGTGGAATCGTTACATAAATTCTGTAACGATTCCTTAAATGTAAAAGTAGCGTTTTTATATCCATGTTCTTGCACAGGTGGCTCTTGTGGAACTATATTTTAGTATTGGATAAATGATATGGATGGAAATTAAAAGGTTTGGATATTTTGCTGGGTCTAATTATTTGGTCTAACAAAAAACTAAACAGGATTTGAGTTCACTTTATTTTAAAGTGTCCATGTTACAGTGTAATATATTTCAGTACTGTGTAGTAATAATTTAAGGTTCAGTGTGTAATATTTAGGATGATCTATTAGCAGAAATGCAACATAATATACATAACTATGTTTTTAGTGGTGTATAAAGACATAATGAACCCATATATTTTTATTACCTTAGAATGAGCCATTTTTATCTACATACACCGCGGATCCCCTTACAGTGAAGTCGCCATTTTGTGCCACGTTTCTACAGTAGCCCTAAACGGACACACTTCTCTACAGAGTGTTAGCTTCTCTCTGCTGTCTCAGACGACGGCATCTTTGTCCCGTGTTGGCCACTGTAGCTTCTCTATGTGCTTCGAAAGTGAGGGGTGAGGGTTTGCAATTTTAAACCTCACTGCTAGTTGCCGCTAAAATTTACACTGTGCACCTTTAGCTACATGTACTTACTATAAGCTATTGAGATTAGGGTGTGGTGTAGGGTTAGTTGAACGTGATTATGCACAATTTATAGTTAACTACAATTTATAGTAACTACATGTAACAAAGACACTGTAATTAAAGTGTTAGCAAGTTGTTGTTTTTTACAGTAAGTACCTATGAATCACTTTTTATAATTTAAAATTTAGTTGAAATTTGACAATGGTCTCAGAATTTAAAGAAATTCAGTTTGATCCATATAGGATTTCACTGGTTCAAGGCTTTAACTATAGGGGGGAGAGTATAAGTTTACTCTGACACATCTTACCCCATGACTCATCAGTTTTAGTGATGTGGCCATATATTTATTACATGTATGTATATTTATTATAATAATAATAATTCCATACAGGTAACTGTAATTTAGAAACACTGCAAAATTGATAAGCATTTTCATTGTAAAACATGTCAGTTTGCACACAAAATGTATTTACCCAACAGGTCTAAAAATACACGTCACATACTCATAAATGTCGGTGAAAAACCACCAGTGTATTAAACCATTATAATTTACAATGGTTTTTGCCAAATTATTAAGCTTGAATTATTAGATGAAGCATTTTTGCCTGACGTTAGCTTTGCCTTTAAAGTTGTGTGCAAAAGAAATTGCAATGGTCTTTTCTTCCCTATTGTGACGTATATCCCTCTCAGTTCAATTATAGTAAACACACCAGAGAAAATATATGAAAATTATTTTTATTTTGGTACAGGCATTAATTGTGTACATCTCGGCACCCCTATGGAAGAGAGGCTTCTTTAGACAGACAGTGACGCGTGAGGTCACCATGATTATCATCACGGAAACGCAGAGGACAGTCCGATGATCCACAGCATTTGATCTGAGGAAGAGAACACACCTCTCCATGTATCTAGACTTTGATTATTTGTTCAACCTGGAAACGTCAAGTACACCAAAAGTCTAAGTGAGCATCCAACGATAGCAAGGTATCAAACGGCGTGACATTTTATTGTGGTTTCGGTTTCAGTGCAGACCTGGCCATTCCTTACAAATTTTTTTTTTGAGAATTATAAGGAGTCAACATTCTTACAACCATGCTCCTCTATAAAGTGGCAATAATAAGCACAGTGCATGCCAAAGCACAGCTGCCCCGTACATGCCTACTGAGATCAACGGTCTCTATTCAAAAAGGCTGGCTGGCGGCAGCCATGACGGCTATGTTTAACTGGAGCAGCTGACAGTAAACCACGTGTGCATTGAGAAAAGCACCGGTTCATGTCATATCCTAGGCCAAAAAGGTACAAGATAAAAGAATGCAAAGGCATTAAGGGAAATATCAATTATGGAGGCTTGTGATTGTGCTCGTTAATCAATAATCGTGTTAAAATCTGTGCCAGGAGCTACTATAAAGGGCAGTTTTAGTTACCAGGCACAGAAAGTATGAAGCACAATCTAAAAACAACAGAAAATCCAATTATTTAATTATAAACATGTGGAAATAGCTGACACTTAATTCATCTGGCTAAGCACAAAATAAACTAACAGAATATATTCAACAGAAGAAATGTTGGCACCAGAAACGATTGGTCTTGAGAGAGGAATTGGAAAAGGATATCAGCACTGACGAGATTAGGATACACGTCTCACAACCTCACAGAATTATTTCATCCAGACAGACATAAAGACGTCCTGCGCATGCCTAAGTCAGGACGCGTTTCCCTACATCTCAAAGAGAGGTCGTCCCTATCTCTCGAGGGGGTGCGATGGCATCTGTGGGCCAGTCCGAAGGGGCAGAAACGGTCGACAACTCACAGACAAAAGGCGAACAAACTCAAGTAAGTACTGTACGTTCATAACTAGCAAAGTGAGGACAGAGTCTGAGCGCGGCCGTAACGCGCCGCCGGATGCTCGGATTCTTCCACGAATTAAGTAAAAGTGGTCACAAATCTCCTCCACTTCCTCACGGTTTCCGCTCACCTCCATCCCCTCCCGATTCAACCATTAAAAACTCACTCTCACACATACTTAAAAGCCCACCGCTTGCACACACTGGCATCAGTTTAAGTGTTTTCAATATGAAACGATTTACACACTGAAGTCAGATTCTAACAGTTAGGAGGCCCTGCCCAACCCCGGCGATCGCTCTCCCTCACTCTCCCCGACGTCTGAGACGTGAAGAACGAGAGAGAGATCAGGAAAGGAAGAGAGAGGAGGATGGAGGGAACACGCTCGATGCTCAAGAGCGGCAGTATGGAGCCTTGTGATGTCGTCGCACTGTTCGTGATGTTCACGTGGTTTGGCAGCAGCTCTACTTCAGAACGAGGTGAAATCCATCACTGGTGTCATCTGAGGAGGAGCAAACGTCACAGAGGTGATGTGGAGAACAAGAGAAGCATCAGGGGTTTGAGCGAAACCTTTTTGGTGTTATTTGAAAATGTCTCACCTTGTATTGTGCTGACCATGAAACAGCTCTCATCGGGGAAGTTATAAACCATCTGTAAGCAGAAAAAGATGATCTTATATACATGAAGAGTTCAGATGCAATAGCTTCTAAAAGACACTTTGTTCAAAATGAGATAATACTGAGTGAATGCTCTCCACATATGGTATAAGTAAAATACTTTCACTTCAAACCCACTAAATCCCAGCCTCAGCCCATTCAGAAGTACTGGTACTTCGGTAGAAACCTGTACATAGAAGCCTGACAAAAATGCTCATTTTAAAGAAACACGTCAGACGGATTTAGAGTCTTTTGCATCTGAAGTCATCATATATATAAATATATATTAGGACTTATTTGAGTTACTAAGGTGATTTGTTTTTTCTTTAGAACTCACTGTCATTTTGTAAGTGATTCATTTACATCAGTTTGTTCAAACAATGTAGTCAATATCATTATTGCTTTATTGCATTATTGCATATAATTTGTAATTACTTTTATATTAAAATATAAAACAGTAGCTGTCAATATATATATATTATAAAAAAAACTATTATATATTATTATATATAACAATATATATATATATATATATATATATATATATATATATATATATATATATAATTTATTTATGTTTTATGGCAAAAATAAATAACTGCCTAAAAAGCTACACTGTGTAACTTTTTTAGTTTATTCTTAGCTAAAAACACTTAGTTCTTTCAAAAATATATGTGCTCATTAATGTATATTTACTTCTTTCAAGTAATAAAGTATTCTCGTAAGTTTATAATATGCCATTGAAAATACATACGGGTGAGGGGTTCGAATGCCGGTCGCCATGTTGCCCCTCCATCTTGAAAGTACATTAGCCAAAGAGGGACATACCCGTAAACTCAAGCTTCGCCTTTCGCGTTTTTACACTTGGCACTCATGGACGAGGTCGAACTAGAAGCCATGTTAATCTTGGACTAAACCGGTTTAAAGCTACACTGTGTGATATTTTCCCCCATCTAGCGGTGTAAAGGTATATGACCATCCAGTGAATAATAGTTTCTGTTCCTCCCAATTCTGATTTCGTTTTAACTCCTACGGTGGCCGATTTAGTCCAAGATTAACATGGCAATCCCCCTCTTCACATTCGACACGGTGCCATCGAGTGTTAAAACGTGAAAGGCGAAGCTTGAGTTTACGGGTATGTCCCTCTTTGGCTAATGTACTTTCAAGATGGAGGGTCAACATGGCGACCAGCATTCGAACCCCTCACCCGTATGTATTTTCAATGGCATATTATAAACTTACGAGAATACTTTATAACTTGAAAGAAGTAAATATACATTAATGAGCACATATATTTTTGAAAGAACTAAGTGATTTTAGCTAAGAATAAACTAAAAAAGTTACACAGTGTAGATTTAAAAGTGACTGTAATGTAATTTATAACAAAAGATTTCCATTTCAAATACCGGTAAATGTTGTTCTTTCGAAAAAGAAAAGAAAATATCACAGTTAGGCATTATTGATAATAATAACTAGAAATATTTCTTGAGGAGAAAATCATCATATTATAATGATTCCTGAAGGATCATGTGACACTGAAGACTGGAGTAATGATGCTGAAAATTTAGCTTTGATCACAGGAATACATTACAGTTTACAATATATTACAATAGAAAACAGAATTGTAATAATATTTTACAATATCGTACTTTTTACTGTGTTTTTGATCAAAGAAATGCAACCTTGAGCAGAAGAATCCTCTACATATTATGCCACTATTGCTTCATTCTGTTCTAACAATACATGATGTTCCCATTCACTAGACAAATCAGTCACATGATCCGGCATCTCACCGGCATGACCCATTTATTGATGGAAAATGATAACAGAACAAAACAAGTCCACAATGAAGTGCTTTTTATCTGTGGAATGATGCAAAACATTATTCAAATGAGCAGCCATGGTTGGCCAACTTATTAGCAGCAGCTGATAACAGGTAAAGAGAAGAGATGTGTGTTTACCTGGTCACTGAGCAGTATGTGTATCCCGGTGGGACCCTGTTTGTAGACTTGGTTGATGTGGACCAGCGGCAGCGCCAAGACACTGGAGATTTTCTTAGTAAGCTCACAAGCGGTCATCTCCTCAAGGTAAAGAGCGTGGTAAACTAAAACACAGACACGTTTAAAACTATTTCACAGGAGAAAACCTAAATTTAAAAAAAAAACACATCTGCAGAACCAAAAGCATACAGGAAGATTTTGACCTTGTTCATAAAAGACAAACAGGATTAACAATTTTGGACTTTATTTTAAGGTGTCCTTGTTACAGTGTAATTATAAAATCGAGTACTGAATAATATTACTCACTATAGAGTAAAGTTTGGTTTAGCTGTTTGTAATTATGCAAAATTAACCGTTATTATACAGACAGGTCCCGTTTTGCCCAGTTTTAGATTAGGCTGTGATGCATTGTGTGATAAAACAGTAGTAATAGTATTTTTCCAATCAACAAAACATTGTTCTGTAGAATTCATACTTTTAGACTTGAGTAACCTGATTATTTTCTTGGTGAATGAGTTCATGGTCTGACCAGAGAGGGTCAACTGTGCGCTGTTAGTCTGTTATTAGAAGTGGCTACAGAGAGAGCGCCGTCGGGTTTGAGTTGTGGTCTTGTTGCCGTCAAGTCACATTTATTTACATAGTACTTTATACAATACATGTCTATTGTATTTACGTGTACGTGTATTCATTTAATAAAAAAAATACAGTGGAACAGTAATATTGTGAAATGAAGAATTTAAGAATTTAAAATTACTTTCGAATAAAATAACTATAATTTTAAAATCTAATTTATTCCTGTGATTAAAGCTGAAATTCCAGCCTCATTACTCCAGTCTTCAGTGTCACATGATTTGATACTCAAGAAACATTTATGATTATTATCAAGGTTGAAAACAGTCGTGCTGCTCAATATTTTTGTGGAAACTGACTAATTTAATACTTAAATAAATGTATTAATTTCTTAATAAGAAAGAATGCTGTCTGATGTCTGTCCAACAATTTTCAAATACTGTAATATAATTATGCTTAAAGGGTTAGTTCACACAAAACTATTTCATGAATTACTCACCCTCATGTCGTTGGACACCCGTAAGACCTTTGTTTATCTTCAGAACACAAATGAAGATATTTTTGTTGAAAGCTGAGAAAGGCTTCAGAAAGGCCTCCATTAGCATTCAGTACATTCCCACTCACAAGACCCATAAAGGCACTAAAGACTTCGTTACAAAGTCCATCTCACTACAGTGACTGTACAATAATGTTACAATGCGACGAAAACAGTTTTTTGTGCGCAAAAAATAAATCAAAATAATGACTTTATCCGGCAAGTTATTGTCTTCCGTGTAGGTCTCTGACGTGAACTCACGTGATAGCGGCGGCTCCTCCTCTTCCGGGTCATGTATTGAACGGCGGATCTGCGTCATATTCTCGCGCATGCGTCGAGTTCACATCAATAACTTGGTGGATATCGTTAAGTCGTTATTTTGATTTTTGTGCACACAATAACCATTTTCGTCGCATTGTAACATTATTGTACAGCCACTGTAGTGAGATGGACTTTGTAATGTCTTCTTTAGTGCCTTTATGGGTCTTGTGAGTGGGAATGAATGCCAATGGAGGCCTTTCTGAAGCCTTTCTCAGCTCTCAACAAAAATATCTTCATTTGTGTTCTGAAGATGAACGAAGGTCTTACGGGTGTCCAACGACATGAGGGTGAGTAATTAATGAAATCATTTTCATTTTTGGGTGAACTAACCTATTTAATTTCCTTACTAAAATTCAGTAATCATTAGAAAAAGGTTCATTAATATGAATGCCATTTTATATCACCAATCATAAAAACAAAACCCTGTGAATTTTATATAGTCATTCACCTTATGATTTTCAGATCATGTGTTATAATAGTGCATCAGGAAAAATGAGAACACTTTTGATAGTACTTTGTTGAAAGTTCATTATTATATATCAATCAGTTTTGTGTTGCTGAATGACGCTGCACTGCATGTTTGGGCTATGTTAGGAACGTATGTGCATGTTTCTACGATTGACATTTACACACCAGGTATGGATGTGGGACTGCGGTGTTCGCCGTTTTTGCTGTGGCCACGTTTCTCCAGCAGAGGGCTCTCGCTCTGAGACGCCTCCAGAGACACATAGACCGTGAGTCGGGGACGCACTGCTCTGTACAGCGACACAAACACACAATCCTTCAGTTCACTCTTTCATTATGGTCAGAAAACAAGTCAATTATATTTAACATCACTTCTGTTATCCTACCGTGATTTAAGTGCATTGTAGAGTCTAATTCCATCAGCCGCACCACAAATTTGGACTAAATCCTCACGAGTTAATTTCAGTAGATCAGAACCTAGGATGGGAAAAGACTTATTATCAAATCGGTCTTATTATTAATTAGTTTAGTTTAATAATGAGTATGTGTTAGGGCTGGGTATCAACACAGATTTCACTATATGATTAGACTCAGAAATTCCCAATTCCCAGTAAATTTTGAATCTGATCCAGTCTGATTGTATAATTCTCTTGTACTGTCCATTTTGCTTACGCTTGAAAGACACTGTTAATTATACACATCTGTTTCAGACTGATTCCAACTGGCAACTCGTCTTTTTGAACCATTCATTTAAAGAGCCAGTTCATAAGAATCATTTCTTTGTGAATCAGAAAACACGGTATGTTTGTTTTAATGAGCAGCTCGTCAGCAGCACAACTGAGAATCGTATGCGGTTAATTCAAATTAAGACTGAGATTAATCAGAAACAGATATTTTTACCCAGCCCTAAAGGAGTAGTTTACATTTTGCACTAAAACTGATCATGTGAATGTTTAAATACCTGAGAAATGGGTGAAAACACGACTGTATGAGTTGAATCTGTTCTTAAGGAGCCACTTCTGTGTATCCTGTATAGAGGTTGTGGGACTCAGAGACTGCAGAGAGTTCATAGATTTAATTATTTTCATTTTCATCAATTTAAACAACACATCTTATTGCAACCATATCAATTCTGCATACGCACCTTAAAAGGTGCGGCTAAAGGTACTGTATGTAAGAATGACTAGTGAGTTAGTGGTTGAAATGGGTACTGCAGTCCAAACTCAAAATATGATTTGACCCGCCCCTCCTCCTCAGACTCGACGCTCACATGGGTTGCCAGTTTAAGGACACGCAATAGGAACGAACGCAATTGACAATGGAAGGCGAGGAGACTCACACACTGTAATGTGCTTCCGTTCATAGAGGTTTTTAGATGGATGCTGAGGCTTTTTAGGTTGGGTAGAATCTGTGATCTCTGACCCAGTTTGTCCGCTGGCAGCAATACACTGTGTTTTCCACCAACTGGCGACTTGTGGTGTCGAAATACTATTGGGTAAATTGGCAACGTGCGCCATCACACAGACCAAAACAAAAACAATCTGACACAGAACACACATTTTTAAAGTAGAATAACTGTAGAAATGCTGTAGCATTGTTTTTCGGAAAACTCAACATATGATGGTATTATTATGTTTTAGTACGGTCAAAAACTTACATACAGCACCTTTAATATCCCCCCACCCCTAAAAAATGTTTCATATACAAAGACATATTTAAAACTTTTTTTTACAATCTTGTAAATTCATGAGATTAAGGGCCAGATTTACTAACAGCTTTTTTTTTAGCCATTTATATAGCGCTTTCAGATGTACTACTGTACACCCAAAGCGCTTTACACTCATGTAGCGACTCAGGCGAATCAAACACACAATCGCCAGTTACCTTTAACAAATATGTTTTGAAAGTGTGCTGATGGACAGACCTTCCCCCAACACAACAGAGAAGGATTCTTCAGCTACCCTGGAAACCATCTGATAAGATCTTTTATGACCGGAAAGAATGTGGCCACATGAAGTCTTATACACAAAGACTTTAAGACACAGAGCTTTTGCCTCAAATTATAGACAAACCATCTATAAATGAACATGCACCCCAGGACATTATATGTAAACACATAACTGTTTTGTAAAATGTTTATTCTGTATGGTATTTTGCATATTTTTATCTTTGTCTTAACAAAGTACTAGTTCAGATAACCTCATATATGTCATGTCTCCTATCAAATTAATGCTCACTTCACGACTTACACTTCCATGTATATCACTTATTCAGAAAATGCAGTGTGTGTTTGTTGCATTAATTATAGTATGAAGACTCAGAGACCCACTGAGTCGAACTTTCAAACAAAGGGCAATAAATTCTGCTGAGGAATTTCCCGCCGGGAAATCCCAACACTCTCATTGGTTAAGTCTAACCCTGGAGGGTGGGACTATTTCCAGACCTTAAAAGACCAGTGAAGACAGGCCCCAACTCTTCTCTTCCTCTCGCTCTTCTCTCTCTGGCTGAACCAACACGTCATCGTGGCTGGCCCTTGAGCCAGGCCACCAATGCAGGCCCTCCAAGCAGGCCTCAGCCCTTCCAAAAATCTTCTCTTCTACAATCCGATCTTCAAGAACACGAAGCCTCGCTAAAGCAAACAGCCGCTTCCCTCCCAACCTCGGAAAGGACCGCCGGACACGCAGAGACACGCAGAGACACATACGCACACAAGTGAGAAGCCAAAACGAAACCAAAAAGAATGCAAGTATTCTTATTCTTACTGCTGTAAAGAGGATGTGTTATTCTCCCGTTGGGATAAATTAACTCCGTGAAGGTCGTATTTGGTTGAACTGAAGGAAAGCTGTTTCTTACCCTCCCCCACTCTCTTTGTCTCTCTCTCTCCCTCTCTCTTTGTCTCTCTCTCTCTCTTTTATCTCTCTCTAACTTCAGTCTATTCATTATTCTCTTTTATGTATTCTTTCGTTAATATCTATACTTCTACTCTCTTGATGCATATTTAGTATGTACTTTCTGTGTGAATTGTAGTGTTATTTTTAGTCTGTGTTTATTAAACCTTCAAAAGACATTTAATGAGTTGAATCTGTTATTCTGCCACATACACAAAGTCAATGAAACGTGCGATCTAAACGTTACCTAACTGCTTATGCTACTATGTTAGTAAAGTAAACTGTATGACCATTTGAAATATTGAACTTATCCTGATCAGTAAAGTTAATGTTTCTTATGCGCTCGTAAAGCAGTAATCCCTTTATTGAGAATTGATTTGAAAAGTCTATAACTAATTTGCAGGACAAACTTAGTAGGATAATTTCAAGCAATTCCGTAAAGGGTTACTTGTATTTAATTAAACAATTTTCCCTATCGGAAAATTTTAATACGTAATGAACAACTGGCAAATTATATTCATAAATTCATGAATATTGAATATTAAATCCCTTTTGAGTTAATTATTCCCCGAGACATTAAACTCATGAGTCGTTGTTGTTACACTCATGTCAGGGGTCTCTCCTCAGCCACCACCAGTGTGTAGCTCCACTCGGATGATGCAACGGCAGCCACAGTACAACGGCGCCAGCACGCTCACCACACACCAGCGATAGGTGGAGAGGAGAGAGGGTGATAGAGCCAATTCAGTGCATGGGGATTATTAGGAGGCCATGATTGGTAGGGGACAATCGAGGGATTTTAGCCAGGACATCAAGGGTTACACCCCTACTCTTTACCAGAAGTGCCATGGGATTTTTAATGACCACATGGAGTCTAGACCTCGGTTTAACGTCTCATCCGAAAGACGGTGCTCTCTGACAGTATAGTGTCCCCATCGCTATACTGGGGCGTTAGGACTCACACAGACCACAGGGTGAGCACCCCCTGCTGGCCTTACTAACACCTCTACCAGCAGCAACCTACTTTTCCCAGTTGGTCTCCCATCCAGGTACTGACCAGGCTCAGCCCTGCTTAGCTTCAGTGGGAAACCAGTCTTGGGCTACAGGGTAATATGGCTGCTGGCAGGGTGATTGAGCTTGCGCCAGCTCAAACCCTCTTTTGGCATTAAAAATCTACTGTCAGGATTTACTAAAGGCATGCAGTGAAAAATAGCACTTAAAAATGTGTGGACACCTCACCTTATTGCATATGCATTTGTAGGAGTTTCCCTTTTAGATGCAAAATTTATGCGAGGAGAGTATTTAAATAATCATGCAAGGTGATTTACTAAGGTTTGCACTCGTCAATTTACTGGTGTTTGCACCACTGGCATTTAACACCCAAAAAGAAAAGAGGAAGAAGGAGGAAAATAATTTTGTCCACTTGTGTTCATTTATTCGGAATGTCTAAGAAAGACATTATTTGAACACACCGCTTGCCAAGCCACATTATTAGTACTCACACATCCTTATCATCGGCTCTGCCTGTTTGTGGCCCTATGCTAGTTTTGTGTTTGTCATAACGGCAATGAGATGCTGCATCTGAATTCTTAATTTTGTGCATTGTAAGTAGATCATCTGCAGAACTATCCACTTCCATCAGTGCTTTTATGGGATTGCGGTCTCATGCTAATTAGCCCAGTTTAGTAAATCTGGCATTTAACCTTCAGTTATATCAGTAGCCTATATGGAGGCCATGACTCTAAATCATCTTGCCAGAGCTAAATCCGCAATAAAAGCTGATTTTGCTCTGGTAAGATGCATCATAATGTGCACCCTTAAAGCAAAATATTAAAAATAAGACATACAAACATATACTAACCTCCACAGATATGAGGCAACCAAGGTCCACTTGATGGTTAGGGGAAGATGACTCACTAAAAACAGAAGTAAAAGCATTAGCCAAAGAATAACTGAGGTTCATGGGACACTGTAAAAGAAACCAAGATCTTTCAGGGGAGCGTCACCTGTCTGGTACTGTGCTGCTAGTGCTGTAGGAGTTTGTGCTGGAGGTGAAGGTGGGTGTAGCTGCTGTATTGGGGTTGACGTATGCATTATCTGGCCATGGAGAGCACTACAATGGGAGAAAGAGAGATATGTCAGAAGTCAGAAGTGATGCTAAATAAAAGTGTTAGTGTGGAGCTCTAAAATATGATCTGACTAGGGCTTCCCCCGACAAAAGAGTTTTCTAGTTGACTGGTAGTCGTACATTTAAGTCACAAGTTTCATGTATATAATATTAATTCATATGCAATAATATATACATTATATGAACCATTGAGCCGTTGAAATATAAATTAAGCACTCAAGCGCACACATAAACTTGCTGCAAGGCACCGGTATTAATGTGTCAGACAAAACAGAAAAGAGACTGTCTGAACATTTTTATTTATTTATTTATTAATAAACTAGTGTCAGCTGCAAAGATGAAGTTAACGATGGTGACTCGTTATCTCCATAGTATATTAAGAGAGAAATGCACGTTAGGTTTAACATCATGCAGTAAGTGTGGTACTAATTTACCTTCCACACTCCGCCTGTGTTGAATATGCACCTAAAAATCAGTAAATAGTGTAGGCGAATTTGAGCACTGGTAAGTACAGTAGGGACCCTGGCTCAATACACATTGTGACACTGATGGTGACATGACAACGTCCTTGTTAAGATTGGACCCGGGGATGGAGGACAGAAGTGACAAGGAAAACCGCTGAGTAAGGTTTGAGGGTGATTTATTGGTGCCACTGCCACATGGTCCCACAACAAATGTGCAAGAAAAATTTAAAGAAACACTAACTGTAAAATATTTCCAATATATAACATGATCAGCTAAATTCAAAAATTGTATCTGCATATACAGTAAACTCAAACACCACTTCCTACTACTACTGTACTGTACCCCTGGACCATACCACTTCAATACACGCATATATATATATATATATATATATATATATATATATATATATATATATATATATATATATATATATATATATATATATATATATATATATATATATAATTAAACATACATACAATACCTTTAATCTGCAGTTCTATATCAGAGCACATAAATAACAAAAATAATTCAAACAAAAATAAATATAATTTACAGATACAGGCACAATCAACATGGAAGAGCTGATCTGACACGGCGAATAGGCTGTATAAATTAACTGGGTTTTTAACTGTACAAGTTTATAATAACAAGTTTGATAAAGACTCTTCAAAAGTGTTAAATGTATTTGTAACATATATGGCGCTGTATGGACCAAACAATATGGACCAGATGGGAATATGGCAATGTGATTGTGGCAAGGGGGGCGTGGTTCAGCGAGGTCTGCAGCGGGAGAGAGAGCCGCGGGACGAGCGGTAAGTGAGTGGGTTGGACGCAGATTAATAACACCTGTCTCTTGTTCCAGTAATGAGCGCGGAGAGGGTATAAAACCTCGGCGGAACCAGAGACCAGAAAGAGAGAGAGACGGACGGTTGATGCTGAAACACGGACTGAGAAACCGGAAGCCGGAAGTACCGACCCGGAAGTGATCGCGAGTGTTTGGAGTTGGAAAGAATCTCCACACTACTAAGTGTGCTTTTGATATTGAGTTGATAAATAAAAGAGCATCAACCGTCCAGCCGACCCCCGTGTCCTCTTCCTTCCTCACATTAAGAACTTTGTTACATTGGTGCCGAAACCCGGGAGGAAGTAGGACAGCGCCGCCGCCATGCAGACGCCCTCCGCCTCGCCATTTGCGGACATTATTACATCCCTCGCGGTCCTCCATCAGGACCAACACCAAGCCATGCTGGACCTTCGGGCAGACCAGGAGCGCCGCTTCGAGGCCATTGTCCGAGGCCAGCAAGAGGACCGCGAGAAGTTCCGGAGCTGGATCGACCGGGAGGCTCGCACCGAAGCCGCCGGGCTCGCCAGCGCACCGGTCCACGTGCCCCTGCACAAAATGGGGCCACAGGATGACCCAGAGGCGTTCGTTGACCTCTTTCAAAAGGCCGCGGAGGCCTGCGGGTGGCCCCGGGCACAGTGGCCGGTGCGCCTGATACCACTGCTGACAGGCGAGGCCCAGGCGGCTGCACAACAGCTACCGGTGGCGAACCTCCTGGACTATGATGACCTAAAGAAGGCCATCCTCCAGCGGGTCGGCCGCTCCCCGGAGCAACACCGACAGAGGTTCCGCTCCCTGGAGTGGGGGGAGGCCGGCCGACCCTTCGCGATGGCCCAATAGCTCCGGGACTCATGCCGCAGATGGCTCCTGGCCGGCGGAAGCGACGTGGACCACATCGTCGATCTGGTGGTACTGGAGCAGTTCATCGCTCGGCTCCCAAGGAAAACTGCCGAGTGGGTCCAGTGCCACCGGCCCACGTCGCTGGAGACGGCCATCCACCTGGCGGAGGACCACCTGGTGGCGTGCCCGGGGGTCGGCGCACCCCTTTTAACCTCTCGCTCTCTCTCTCCCCCCTCTGTGTCTCCCTCTCCTCCTATCCCTCTCCCTAGGTCACGCCCTCCGGGCCCTCCTCGGATTTCCCCCAGAGGCCGGGGTGGGATGGGCCCTGGACCGCTCGGGAGTTCGCGGGCTCCGCCCAGGGGGGCGGGGCTGCTGGGGATGGGGGGTGATAGTGGCTCTGGTTCCGCGCCCTCCCCGCGCTCATTGTCCAACCCACTCCCCGCCGCAGGGGTGGCGGGTAAGCCTGGGCTGGCCTGCTGGCGGTGCGGTGATCTGGATCATTTTGTGGACCGATGTCCGAGGATGGACATCGGGACAATGATCCGGATCCCGGACGTCCAGCGGACCACCCCCGATCAAGCAGGAGAGTACCAAATTCCTGTAAGTATCAAGGGGGGTACATATCAGGCCTTGGTGGATTCAGGATGTAACCAAACCTCGATCCATCAAAGCCTGATGCAGCCTGGGGCATTGGATACAAGCCGCATGGTTAAGGTACGGTGTGTGCACGGGGATGTGGTGGAATATCCGGTTGTCCCAGTCACGATACAATTTCGGGGGCAAAAGCATAGTATACACAAATCCGGCGAAACACGGAAGTAAAGCATCGCCGCCATTACTGCGTGCCTCGCTGCTAAGGACTTAGAGCAGTGCGTACACGAAAACACTTCTCAAATGAGGTTAATAGCTTAACAATGACTGATTCTCCCCTCATGTCATGTTATAATAGCCTACCTTTTTTTCCCTTATAAATTATTTTTATTTTTGTTACGAATGCATACTATTATTATTTTCCCCCCTGTTTGTATTCAGGATATTAAGAGCTGCTCCATCAGGCTATATCTTTTCTGTATCCTATTTCGAATTCGAAGAAGTTGATTTTATGCAGCGATATTTGTTTGTAAATCTTGATACTTTCAATAATAATACAATTAATTGATTAATATATAAATAAATAGCAGCGCGCGGCAGTAACGTTAATGCACGGCGCGCTGTGATGAACGTAAAGAAAACCACTTAAAGACAGAGAATAATTAAAGCATACGTGTCCATTACAAACGGACCTAGTCACAATTAACGTTAGACATATATGAAATGATCAGTTACAAAAAATATGGCCTTATTAAATCAGCACGTAAACTTGCGTGACCTACCGATGTGCTCATGCATATGTTCACAAGCTGCAATAAATAGCCACGACCAGTTGTAGCAATAGAATACATCTTCCTACAGGTATAAGATTATTTTATTAATCATCTGGCATGCGATGAGCGTCAGAACCTAAACTACAGGGCATGAGTTCGGGATGGATTGGCCAGATACTGCATCCTACATCACAGATCAGCCGCTGCGTATGAATCAGTGTCGTGAGGTTTTCAGGCAGTGGACTCGTACCATAATATGTCAGTAACAATAGAGAAAACTACGAAGTTACATTTGTGTAATTGTGACTTAAAGTCCCTTTGTAACAGGCACGTATGTTTTATTTATTTTCTGTTATCATTTACAGCGCGTCGTGCATTACTGCCACGCGCTGCTCTAAGTGCAGCATAAGTCCTCATAACTGTTCGTTATTTCATGTTCTCAAAACGTGTTTGTGTAAAACAATTCCATGATCACGGAAAGCAGGGCCCTAATATTAGCAACACAGCTCACAATGACATTGTTCAGTTTTATTGCTGTCTTATACATTACATTTGGCAGACGCATTTATACATTAATACATCCTGTTGTCAATAAATTACCTTTCTGTAAGTTTTGGCCAATGCCTGACATCATCTACCCAATGTTCCCTTTCACCAGACATTTTATTTAATGTGCAGGATCCGCTTTCATTGAAATGTCATTAGAGGACACCGGCAAGTGTCACACCGTCACGCACTTCGCAGGCACGCAGTAATGGCGGCAGGCAAGATGGCGGCGCCCATAAAGTTCGCGGCGGATTTGTGTATAGAGGTGGCGGTTAGTCCACACCTCCGGCATCCGCTAATTCTGGGGACGAATTGGCCCGCCTTTACGGCTTTATTGGGATCGTTGTGTGCGGATGCCGCTTGGGGGAAAAAGGCAAGGAAGGGGGCGGTGCGAGTACAGCTTGGGGAGACTGAACCGGGACCCTCGGAGACAACTCCAGAGGAACCGAGCGGGATTGAGAGACTAATTCTCTCGGACCGCGATGACTTTCCTCTGGAGCAGTCCCAGGACGACACCCTTAAGAACGCTTTCCAGCAGGTCCGATCGATCGACGGACAGTCTCTCCAACCTGCCTTGCCTGTCTCCTATCCTTATTTTGCCATAATAAAAGATCGGTTGTATCGAGTGACCCAAGACACTCAGACAAAGGTAGATACAACCCAGTTGTTAGTACCAAAGAGCCGCCGGGAAATGCTTTTCCAGGCGGCTCACTCTAACCCGATGGCGGGCCACCTGGGACAGGCGGCCACGCTGAATCGTTTAATGACCCGATTTTTTTGGCCAGGCATTCATGACAATGTGCGCAGGTGGTGCGCGTCTTGTCCTGAATGTCAGTTGGTGAATCCACTGGCCGCCCCAAAAGCGCCATTGCGCCCCCTTCCATTAATGCAGGTCCCCTTCGAGAGAATTGCGATGGACCTCATCGGGCCATTAGAGCGATCCGCACGCGGACATCGTTTTGCGCTAGTTATCGTGGACTACGCAACACGATATCCGGAAGCAGTGGCTCTCCGCAACATCTCTGCGAAGAGTGTTGCGGACGCACTGTTTCGTTTAATCTCCCGAGTGGGGATTCCGAAGGAAATCCTCACTGATCAAGGCACGGCGTTTATGTCACGCACGTTAAGCGAATTGTACGGATTATTGGGCATTAAATCCATTCGAACAAGCGTCTATCACCCACAAACAGACGGCTTGGTCGAACGATTTAATCGCACTCTTAAATCCATGATCCGTAAATTCGTACAGGAAGACGCCAAAAATTGGGATCGGTGGTTAGAACCCCTCTTATTTGCTGTGCGGGAGGTCCCGCAAGCCTCCACGGGGTTTTCCCCCTTCGAGCTTCTCTACGGACGGCAGCCCCGGGGGGTGCTGGACGTCCTACGAGAAACTTGGGAGGAGGGGCCTTCTTTGGCCAAGAACGAAATTCAGTATGTGCTGGACTTGCGAACAAAACTCCACACCTTGGGGCGGCTATCGAGGGAGAATTTGTTGCAAGCCCAGGACCGCCAGAGCCGGTCATGTAACAGGGGTACAAAACTACGCAAATTTACACCGGGAGAGAAAGTGCTCGTTCTACTCCCTACGTCGAGCTCAAAATTAATGTCAAAGTGGCAGGGGCCGTTTGAGGTCGCACGACAGGTAGGAGAGCTCGATTATGAAGTGATACGATCCGATAGGAACGGGGCACGTCAAATATACCACCTCAACCTGCTAAAAAAATGGAATGAGGTGGAATCAGTGTTGTTGGCAACGGTGATCGGGGGAGAGGATGATCTCGGGCCAGAGGCGAGCATTAAAGCACAATCAGTCGCGCTGGCCCCTGGGGGAGATCACCTCTCACCGTTACAACTCACTGATTTATCAAAATTACAGGCGGAGTTCGCTGACGTGTTCTCGCCCCTACCGGGACGTACCGACTTGATTCAGCACCATATCGAGACCGAGCCGGGCGTGGTAGTTCGCAGCCGGCCGTATCGCTTGCCTGAACACAAGAAAAAGGTAGTTCAGGAAGAATTAGGCGCAATGCTCGACATGGGAGTAATCGAGGAGTCCAACAGTGACTGGGCGAGCCCGATAGTTTTGGTCCCCAAAACAGACGGCTCGGTCAGGTTCTGTGTGGACTACCGCAAGGTGAACGCTGTGTCGAAATTCGACGCATATCCAATGCCGCGGGTTGACGAGTTGCTTGATCGGTTGGGCACGGCTCGATTTTATTCGACGCTGGACTTAACAAAGGGCTATTGGCAGATCCCCTTGTCTCCATTGTCCAAAGAAAAGACAGCTTTCACCACGCCGTTTGGATTGCACCAATTTGTCACGCTTCCTTTCGGGTTGTTCGGGGCGCCCGCTACCTTTCAGCGCCTCATGGACAGGATTTTGCGTCCCCATGCCGCATATGCTGCTGCCTATCTGGATGATATCGTGATTTACAGTCACGATTGGCAGCGGCATATGCAGCATGTCAGGGCGGTCTTGAGGTCGCTGAGGGGAGCGGGGCTCACGGCCAACCCAAAGAAGTGTGCGATTGGGCGGGTGGAAGTAAGGTATCTGGGCTTCCACTTGGGTCATGGACAAGTGCGTCCCCAAATTGATAAGACCGCAGCAATTGCAACCTGTCCGAGACCCAAGACCAAAAAGGAGGTTAGGCAGTTCTTGGGGCTGGCGGGATATTATAGACGGTTCATACCAAATTATTCGGACCTCACCAGCCCTTTGACTGACCTTACTAGAAAGGGGCTACCAGATACGGTCCAGTGGACGGAGCCGTGTCAACAGGCTTTTACCCGAGTGAAGGCTGCTCTATGTGGCGGGCCGCTCTTACACTCCCCTGACTTTTCTCTCCCTTTCTTGTTGCAGACTGACGCGTCGGACAGGGGGCTGGGCGCAGTCCTGGCCCAGGAGGTGGAGGGGGGAGAGCGGCCGGTGCTGTACATTAGCCGTAAGCTCTCCAAAAGGGAAGCTAAGTACAGCACCATAGAGAAGGAGTGTCTGGCCATCAGGTGGGCCGTTCTCACCCTCCGCTACTACCTCCTGGGGCGAGAGTTCACCCTCTGTTCGGACCACGCTCCTCTCCAATGGCTCCACCGCATGAAGGATACCAACGCGCGGATCACCCGTTGGTATCTAGCTCTTCAGCCGTTTAAATTCAAGGTGGTCCACAGGCCGGGTGCTCAGATGGCTGTGGCCGATTTCCTCTCCAGAAATGGGGGGGGGGGGCCTGCAGGCCGGACGGCTCCCCGGCCTGAGTCGGGCGGTGGGGGTATGTGGCAAGGGGGGCGTGGTTCAGCGAGGTCTGCAGCGGGAGAGAGAGCCGCGGGACGAGCGGTAAGTGAGTGGGTTGGACGCAGATTAATAACACCTGTCTCTTGTTCCAGTAATGAGCGCGGAGAGGGTATAAAACCTCGGCAGAGACCAGAAAGAGAGAGAGACGGACGGTTGATGCTGAAACACGGACTGAGAAACCGGAAGCCGGAAGTACCGACCCGGAAGTGATCGCGAGTGTTTGGAGTTGGAAAGAATCTCCACACTACTAAGTGTGCTTTTGATATTGAGTTGATAAATAAAAGAGCATCAACCGTCCAGCCGACCCCCGTGTCCTCTTCCTTCCTCACATTAAGAACTTTGTTACAGTGATTATTTCTGTTAGTAATAAAAAGATCAATGATTCAGTTATGATATAATATACGCTTATGTTGATTCATATTCTTAGACACAAAAGACACAAACCACATATCTGTACATAGACATTATAGAACATTATACACAACAACGCTCTGGAATATTAAACACACAATACACTCAAACGCTACACAGACCCGTGTATACATGATTGCTAGTGTCTGCAAACAGACCATGTTTACATGGCATCTGTGTATGTGTGTGTACTCAGACCATGCGTAGTCACAGGCTTACACTGTGACAGAACAGATATTTTTGACATGACTGAACTGAACTGAGTTCTCTTCCGTGTATTTTTGCACAGAAAAGACAAATACATACAAAAAAAGTGTCCAAATATCCCTGTAAACAAAGACGGTTGTCTTAAATAAATGCAAACCGACAAGAAAACGCATGTGTAAGAGTATATTGGATCTGTGCAGCTCTTAAAGTGACAGCAGCCTAATAAACCTGCTGCCTTCTCTATTATAATGTTAATCAAACAACAAAAGACAATGAGAAAATGCACTCGCTGTTCTTGACTGAATAACTTGTGTAATTATATTTGTAATGTATAGTTTATTTATGAAGTGCAGTGTTATTTTACATTTGATTATAGTTCCTGTACATTAATACTATCTTCAATTATAAAATCTTAAAACGCTGTTTATTTCAATCATATCTTTGTTCAGTTGTATTGATTTGTGCGATTGCTAATTTGTTTATTTATTATTTTTGAATGACTAAGGGAGGTTTCACACCTGTAATTTTGGTTCGTACCAAACTGAAAAGTCAGAAAATCCGGACCAAACAAGGTAGGTGTGAAAGCACCCTTAATGAAGTGGTCAAAATTATTTCTGACTCGATGTCTTTGACATATATTGCACATCTGTGCACGTTTCATAATCAATATAGTCTAGATGAAATTTAAAAATAACATTATAATATTTAAACATAACTATAAAATAAAATACATTGTTTGGCTAAAAAGCCTTTATCTTCTAGGAGCTCCTCCTTTTCTGTCGGCGCCGATAAAATGTTTGCACAATGAGGACGTTCATTTGGTGAATTTGCCTCGAGTATAGTTGGTGCTGCAGATAGTAATGCTATAATATTAACAGTATTGGCAACGATGCGTCTGTTCATTCATTCTTGTCAAAGTTAGCCGCTGAATTGACAACGCACTGACGTCAGACGCACGTCCGCCAACAAACCAATCAATGTTAAGATGCAGCCCACATAGATAATGACGACAGGACGCCAGTGCGTCATGTAAAGTTCTTTGGTGCGTTAACATAATTGCAATGTGAAAGCAAACCAAAAAGAACCAAATGTCCAAACACAAACTTTGGTTCGGACCTTGGTGCGGACTTTCAGGTGTGAAAACGCCCTAAGTGTTTACTTGTGTTTAATAATGCCTGAGATTTATATTAGTTAGGCTCGTTGTTTATGCTATTTTTAAACCACAGGCAAAAGTTCCTTGCTTGAGTGTTCTTTAGCCTGTTGATTTTTGTTCATGGTATTCAGCAGCAATTAAATGTTTTGCAAATAAGACTTAGAACAAATGTGAATGATATTGCTTCACTATTCCGAAATCGGAATAGTTATAAATTCAAAAAGATACCCAACCCTAGCCGTGACTACTGAACGAGGGAGCTGATTGAGATGCACCCTAGCTTAACATTAGAGCGAGCGGCCATGTAAAGTGGCGAAAGGTGTTTGCCCGTGACCTTTTTGTGGTCACCCTTTACCCTCTTGAAATAATCCTGCACTTGGAATTTCCTGTCCGACATAATTACCTCATGGACCGGACACAGTAAAAATCTGTCCATTACGGACTGTGTTAGAATCTGCGAACAACCCCAAATCTACCACCTAAATATTGGTCGACTATTAGGGGGCAGCCCTAGACCGGGCACACACTGATGAAGGAGACTGATCTACAAACAAATATGGACAAAGATTTGATGTCTGGAATGAGTGAACTGAACAGCGGAGGTGAGTGGGTGCTTACACTTCCTCTCTTGCTTTTGGCGATGGAATCTCCACAGTCTGCAGGAAGTGTCCGCTTGCTGGATTTCTTTAGCTCATGTTCTACAGCCTCCTCAATCACAGGCTCCAATCGTGTCTACACACACACACACACACACACACACACACACACACACACACACACACACACACACACACACACGAATACATTAGTCAAACAGACATATATTTGAATCAAGTTTAAGGTGCAGAATCTTATTTTTGTATTAAAAACCCAAATAAATTTATGTTTTGGTGTTCTTGCTACTGAAATGGGAAGTTTAGGAAAAACATTTTAAAGAGCTGGTCCTTTTTTTCTTTTATAAAGCCGATTTATGCGCCACAGACATGGTCTGTGATTTGCTTCTAGCTTAAAAAGCTTCAATCCTATAGAAATGAATAGTATTTAAACTATGTTAGAAATGATGTACTTTGACATTATGGATGTCACAGTGAGGACATTTTCACATTGGTAAATAAACCGGTATTACCGATAACACCCGGTGATTGGGGGTTGGGGGGAGGAGCTATTGTATATAATTTGTGTGCATCAGGGAGCCGCTATCAAAAAGCACTGTATTGAAATCGTTTTTGAATGCGCAATCGCTTTCGACTTCGTGATCACACGTGCTCTTGCACATTTTACAAGATAAGAGATTTGTCAATTACGCTCAGGATCTGTTACGCACCAAATCCTCTGTCCATCGTCCTGTCAGTCATCTCTTCATATGATACCTGACTCCTGCTGCACTGTGCTGCGACTCTGCAGCTCGTGCTGTATATGGAGCAGAGCAGACGCTTTCAGTTGATAACTGTAGTGTCGATTGTCCTACTGAACTAAATGATTTTTATTCCCATAAAACAGCAAAACGGCAGTGGGGAAGATGCCGGGGTGGGTAAGTAATGTAATTGGTGTACGAACACTGTGTAACAACAACTACCGCAGCAAGCCTATTTGACATGAGATGAAAACTCCATTCATAGATTATTTTAGGCCTCTGATATTAAATTCGACATAAGGTGATTTCCGCCATATGCTAGAAGTAACATGACCAGCGAATTAACATTCACTTTATATCAGCAACCCCTTATCATCAGACTAAATGAATCGCATACATCTATAAATAGGGCATTTCTAAAATCAGTAGCCAAACACTTTTTGTATGCGATGCTGTAAATCCAAGATCACCGACATATCATGTAAGAAAACAAACAAGCCAACAAAACGTTACTTAAATATTCTTGCCTCTGACAAAATAGTGGTATCATAAGAGGGCTGATATTTCTCCTTCTCCTGCGCAGACCTTTTCTCCATCTTCTCTCTGTCCGTTTTTTGTTTTCTGTCTGCTCCCTTTGGCTGTTCATAGCAAGATATGAGAAACACTTTAGTGCATCCTGAAGACGTACGTCACATTAATGATTGAAAACAAGCTTTTTAACAGCACAAGCATTCAGTATAGTAAAAATAAGGGGGGTATGAATTCAAACCTGAGGTCTTTAACCAAATATATATTTCCTTGCATTTGATGCATGCTTGCATGCATGTGACGTCACCTTAAAGACTTTGATCTGGCAGCTGGCGGAGTGCAGGTGCTCAGTATATTCTCCACTTTCATTTTGTTTAAAGGTGTCGATCTGGATCCGGAACGGAACTCCTTTCTCTCCGCCGTGTTTCCGCGGGGTGAACTCTGTACTGATGCAATGAACCTTCAGCGAGAGAAGGAAGGAAAGAAAGTTAATGAGCGTGGAGCAAATGATCGCTTCCCAGAGCTTCGTGCGTTACACGATTTCTGCACAGATTAAGATATGCCAGATCCATTTAATCAACTGGAATGATATTCATGTTTGAAACTTGATCGGACGCTTTCCTGGTCAAGAGATAATGTCAAAGAGTCAGTGGCCCAAATCAGACACTCTACAACATGTCTGGGACATTAAGATCATCTCAAACATGCCTGACTCTATTGGCACAACATCTGCATAGCTCCTTTGAGAGTGAGAGACAATTTATGGCCAATGAGATTGTGCTCCAGGCATGTAATGTTCATCAACTACACCAGCTGTGAGTATCTTGACAGCGAGCACTAAAATTGACCTGAAACAATATGCAGAGTATATTGCAATATTGTTTTCGTGCAATTTTGCACTATTTATTATGAATGATTTATCTGTGTAAATTTTTTTTTAATCATGTGCCCTCAAAATCTTTCATCAAAATAACTTCCCCTCCCTCTTCCAGCATCCCTTCTCTTCTCTGATGATGTGTTTAAAGGTGTGAGGGTGGGGCAACCTGTCACTCACATGATATCGACCAATAGCAAACCACAACCATCAAATAGACTGCTGCAGGGATGACGTCAAACCCAGAAGACTAATTTGACACCAGTTCCCTTGAGATTTTTCTATGGGGTTTAATAATAAGTATTAGTAGTAAAATGTGGTAAACTTAGCTTGACAATACTTAAACGCAACGGCTAAGTGCAAATAGTGACAGATGATATTTACACTAAGTACAAGTAGCAATAGATTCTATTTACACTAGGAAAAAATAGCAGTATTTCCACAGATACTATTTGCACCTCAGTGTTGTACATTACATGGTATGCAATATAATTATTTGTATTAAAATTATTAAATGGATGCCATCTTACTTGCACAATAAATCCCTCCCTAAACCTACCCATAAACACTTTTTTATTAAACACACGTTTGACACTTTATTTTATTTTATTCATTTTTACTAAAAAACAAAAAAAGGCCTTTCCGATCTGATATGTGATGGAAAAAGTGAGTAGAGTGAGCTCGGCAAATGGTGGCACGCTTTGTGTCAAAGCAGCATCTTCCATAATTTAATCTGGCCTAACCAGATATCAGTAGGCGGAGTTAGTGTAAAATTAGCATTTAAATATATACTTAAATCACACACACCCATATATCGATTTTAATAGGCAAATGAGTCTATGATTGGATCATTATTGCAGTGATTATTATGTTTCTAGCATGCTATGTTAGGCCACAGTTCTTGATGGGGTGTGTGCATCTCAAGGGAACCGGTGGAGAATGAGTCTTCTGGGGTTTGACGTCATACCGGCAGCACTCTATTGCCCACAAACAAAAAGGAAAAAAGAAAAGACTTGCGCAACTTCCGTTTCATGCTGATTTTAACCTTTAAACTACCTCAACATGACAGCGTGTTCATGGTTTGATCTTAAATACAGAGCAGAAGAGAAATCTTGTGAGTGCTAGTGTGTACCTGCACAAAAACAGAGGCTCGCTTGGAAAGATCCCACAGGAACTCTGCGGCGTTTAGCTGTGACGAGTGTGTGTGGGGCTCGGTGATGCCAACTGACATGGGGATATCTGTAACAGACATAACGCACAGTAAAAACTCCCTCTCGAGGCTTTACGCCGCTTGAAACGCTTATCCTGATGAAAGAAACAAAAAAATTATGACGGCAAACTAATATAATCACACGACAAGCTCTCACCGATGTCGAGGAGGCGGTCGCCAGGCCGATTCCATTTCCAACCTTCCAGCTGCTGATGCTCCATGTACTGAAGCCTTCGGTCATGGAAAACCACCCTAACTAAACTCTATAATTCACCCCAAACCAAACACACACAAACACAAAACCATCAGGACAAGCAGCACTCTTAAAGAGCCATACACCACACCAGTCCATCCTGCACCGCTGAATCTACAGCACCGCCGCAAAACAAATTAGATTTTTCCAGAGTTGTGAGCTTGTAGCTGGAATTTGATGACATAAAAACAGTGTAAACGTCCACTGCGTCTTCACTTGCTGCACTCCAGAACAAACATACAGCAGATGTGTGGTTGATTCAGTGAAGGATTCCTCAGGTTGATTCAAAACCATTTGTGATGTGATTCATTTAAAGAACTGACTGAATCAGATTAGACTGTTTAGGCTGTTTGCTTGTTTACATAGGAGGCAAGCAAAGACAACGCAAGAGAAATATTCTGTATTTACTGTTCAAAAGTTTGGGGTGAGTAAGATTTTGGTTCCAAAGAAACTAATACTTGTATTCGGCATTCACGCAATCATTTATGCATAAATGGATTAAAAATTGACAGTGAAGACATGCTACAAAAGATTTCTGCTTCAAGTAAATGCTGAACTTTCAACATTGATAATAATCAGAATTGTTTTTAGCATCAAATCATGATATTAGAATGACTTCTGAAGGATCATGTGACACTGAAGACTGGAGTAATAATGAATAAAGTAATTACATTTCAAAATATATTTAAATAGAAAAAATATATATATTTCACAATATTACTGTATTCTGATCAAATTTTAATTTTTCTAATTATTTTCTTGAGTAGCTTTGGTGAGCAGAAGAGACTTAGAGACAATGTATTCGTTTTTTCAATTCACCTTTTTCACTTAAAGGCACAATATATAATAATTTTTGATTAAAATATCCAAAACCCACTAGAGCAATGTTATAGATTTTGTTGACTTGTGTTCTTACATTATCCCAAATGTTTCCATGAATGTTTAAATCCAGAAAAAGCTATTTTGTCATTTGTCGACTATCAATGACATCATACCCACGTTCCCCTCGATTTCCAGTTTATTTTTATTTTGTAGAAACCATGGAAACACCAAAGACGCTTTAATATATGATGTGTTTTATTAGACAGGTGAGCAACTGTTTGGAGACATTCATCGACAGAAAACTAATTATTGTTATTTAACTTAACAGTCTTGTTTAAATCTTGTTTTCTTAATTTACCGAGAGCAGCATGTTTTACCATGTCTAACATCGATCTAGCTCACTAGCATAACTTTCAACACACTCAAATAATGTATCTAATATGATAAACAGCGCTGCGTTACCTAACATACACATGAGCAGAAGTGGAAGCGCTCGTCTGCGGCAGAATAAAAGCTCTGCGAAATCAAGGTTTCATCAAGCTACGCCTTTGTTTTCAATAAGCGACATCTAGCGGAGGAAAAATTACATGTTGTGGCTTTAATTGTTTAGCAGTTTTAAATGATCATATTTATAGATAAATTGCATCCAACAATGCCACCATGACACAACTGTGCCAGTGAACAATACTGTTCACAAATGAGTATTTTATTAAAATATCATAATCATATTGGTTAATCTTTATTTGCAGTATTCCCCAAAACATAATTTTTTTTACCAAATTCAAGTCGGTCAAAACTCTCAACCTAAGTTAAATATTACGTTGCTGTCCGGCGGAAACCTTGCATCTCGCGTCTTTAGCCACAGCGCTGTAGATTCACTGGTGCAGGAGTCGCCACACCACACCAAACCCCAAGCACACTGCGCTGACAAAACACACACACACACACACAATCTCCCACCTTCACAGTCTTGTTGAGTTCAGGCATCTCCCCTATTTTCCTGTTATCAAGCAATCGGATCTCATAAGACTGGCCTACATGGGAGAGGAAAGTGTGTTATTGAACACATTCTCTGTGTGTTCTTGCAGGCACAGAGAAAGAAACGACAGGTAATGGAAAGTGAAACCATACCTTGGTTTAGGTAGGTGAGCGTCTCCTCGTGTAGCTTCACAGCAGGGGAGGTGGCGGCACACAGCACGTACTGAAATGGAGGATTCTTGGTGTCAGACTCCACGGGAACGCTAACATCTTCCTGCTTAAAGATGGGCAGAGCCAACACATCACTGAGAAACAAAGACAGACACACAGAGAAACAGAAGTTATGAGACTGTGAATAATGTTGGTTAGGACCACAGACCCTCTTCAGTCAGCATGGAAATGGTTGTTATGGAAACAGGTATATGAGGAGCCCGGTTTCACCTATACACTCTTTAAAAACCACACGAGTCACGACACACTTCTGAACCACAAACATAGAGCATGTGTTCTCATCAGACTACTGGGAAATACAAATAAAGAAGGGTGGTCACAAATTAATGGATTTACAAACATATATTAATGCACTACTGTTAAAAAGTTTGGGGTCAGTACAGTTCAGTCAACAAGGTTAAAAAATTACCATATATAACAAAATATTTCTATTTCAGATCAAATGTTGTTCTTTCTATTCTATATCACGGTTCCCACATAAATATTAAGCGGCACAACTGTTTTCAACATTGATAATAATAAGAAAGGTTTCTTGAGCAACAAATTATTATTTCAAAATGATTTCTGAAGGATCATGTGACACTGAAGACTGGAGAAATGATGCTGAAAATTCAGCTTTGATCACAGGAATAAATTACATTTTACTATATTACACTAGAAAACTGTTATTTTTAAATAGTAATAATATAAAAAAATATTGCTGTTTTTATTGTATTTTTAATCAAATAAATGCAGCCACGGTGAGCATTGGAAACTTCTTTCTAAAACATTAAAACATCTTGCCGACCACAAATTTTGTGCATCACGAAACTGATAACATTTAAAGTGCCCCTATTATGCTATTTTAAAGCTTCATAATTTTGTTTTGGAGTCTTCTGGAATGTTTACATGCATTCAAGGTCAAAAAAACATATTCATGTTTCTCATAATATGTGACCCGTGCAGGCAAAATGAGTCGCAATTTGAGCTACCCCTGTTTGAAGTCGATAGTCAGCAAAGTCCATTCTGAGAGAAATCGAGATCAAGTTTTCTGAGGGTTCCCAAAGCAAAATCCAATAACACCAACGCTGACACACACCATGTCAACACCGAATCAAACCCAGAATAACTTTGCTTCATTTAATCCTTATTGGTGCAACTCACCCTATAGTGATTTTCCCGTTAAGCGTTTTAAAAACGCCCTGCTGTTTTTAGTGATTGCATAGCTGTATATGGATCTGTAGCGACTCAGGCGAATCAAACACACAATCGCCAGTTACCTTTAACAAATATGTTTTGAAAGTGTGCTGATGGACAGACCTTCCCCCAACACAACAGAGAAAGATTCTTCAGTCACCCTGGAAACCATCTGATAAGGGTTTTTATGGCCCCGAAAGGAATTTGGCCACATGAAGTTTCAGACACAAAGACACAGAGCTTTTGCCTCAAATTATAGACAAACCATCTATAAATGAACATGCACCCCAGGACATTATATGTAAACACATAACTGTTTTGTAAAATGTTTATTCTGTATGGTATTTTGCATATTTTTATCTTTGTCTTAACAAATTACTAGTTCAGATAACCTCATATATGTCATGTCTCCTATCAAATTAATGCTCACTTCACGACTTACACTTCCATGTATATCACTTATTCAGAAAATGCAGTGTGTGTTTGTTGCATTAATTATAGTATGAAGACTCAGAGACCCACTGAGTCGAACCTTCAAACAAAGAGCTATAAATTCTGCTGAGGAATTTCCCGCCGGGAAATCCCAACACTCTCATTGGTTAAGTCTAACCCTGGAGGGTGGGACTATTTCCAGACCTTAAAAGACCAGTGAAGACTTCCTCCTTCTCTCTCTTCTCTCTCTGGCTGAACCAACACGTTTTTGTGGCTGGCATTGAGCCAGGCCACCAATGCAGGCCCTCCAAGCAGGCCTCAGCTCTTCCAAAAATCTTCTCTTCTACAATCCGATCTTCAAGAACACGAAGCATCGCTAAAGCAAACAGCCGCTTCCCTCCCAACCTCGGAAAGGACCGCCGGACATGCAGGACATTTGAACACGCAGAGACACATACGCACACAAGCGAGAAGCCAAAACGAAACCAAAAAGAATGCAAGTATTCTATTTCTTACTGCTGTAAAGAGGGTGTGTTATTCTCCCGTTGGGATAAATTAACTCCGTGAAGGTCGTATTTGGTTGAACTGAAGGAAAGCATGCCTTGCTTACCCCCCCCCACTCTCTTTGTCTCTCTCTCCCCCTCACTCTCTTTGTCTCTCTCTCTCTCTTTTATCTCTCTCTAACTTCAGTCTATTCATTATTCTCTTTTATGTATTCTTTCGTTAATATCTATACTTCTACTCTCTTGATGCATATTTAGTATGTACTTTCTGTGTGAATTGTAGTGTTATTTTTAGTCTGTGTTTATTAAACCTCCGAAAGACATTTAATGAGTTGAATCTGTTATTCTGCCACATACACAAAGTCAATGAAACTTGCGATCTAAACGTTACCTAACTGCTTATGCTACTATGTTAGTAAAGTAAACTGTATGACCATTTGAAATATTAAACTTATCCTGATCAGTAAAGTTAATGTTTCTCATGCGCTCGTAAAGCAGTAATCCATTATTGAGAATTGATTTGGAAAGTCTATAACTAATTTGCAGGACAAACTTAGTAGGATAATTTCAAGCAATTTCATAAAGGGTTACTTGTATTTAATTAAACAATTTTCCCTATCGGAAAATTTTAATACGTAATGAACAACTGGCAAATCATATTCATAAATTCATGAATATTGAATATTAAATCCCTTTTGAGTTAATTATTCCCCGAGACATTAAACTCATGAGTCGTTGTTGTTACATTTATATGGTGGAGAAATATCGGGCAAGTTTCAAACGTTTGTGTATGTGTGAGTGATATTCATATTCTATTCATTGTGTATTTTTGGAGTATTAATAACCTGCACGCGCGTTTTTGTTTCGTTTTGTTTTGGTGTTGTTTTGTGAATTGAACGGTACGCGCAAGGCGAACCCAAGCATAAACAGATGCTGAGAAATGTTGAAGTAGCCGGATTATATTAATGAAAATATGAACGGTACAAAAATCCAATTTTGAAACGAAAAACTCTGCAGCCCGTAGGCGCAATAGGGTTATCCGCGTGATTTCCAAACGAATGTATTGTAGAAAATCCATACATTTGACTCGAGCAATATATTATGTGTTCCATCAAAATAATGAGATTTTGATGATGTCTGTAGACACGTACGTTGCGTTATCCCGCTTGATCTGAACTACAAAAGTTTCTATCTGTGCGGAAGATTGGGACAGGACGAGACTCTCCTGTACAATATAAGGGGCCTCAGAATAATTATTATATCGTTAAGATAAACGATAACTCCTGGTTTAAGTCTGGCTTAGCTAACCAAAGACCTGAGACCTAAAACATTTGAATCAGAGATGCTGAAAACCGTCAGCCATATTGATAAATGTCTATTGGAGTCCATGTAAAATGCGTGAATAGGCAGAAGATAAATTCCTGTTTTTCACCCGTTTCGTTGAGTCATTTGTAAATGATTTGCAAGAGCCAGTAAAGCGCAGAACGCCAGGGCGACCCAGAAATTGCAACGCCGCTTGCAAACCGCCAGAGGGCGACTCAAGAATTGCAACGCCGCTTGCAAAACGCGAAGGCGACTCAGAAATTGCAACGCCGCTTGCAAACCGCCAGAGGGCGACTCAAGAATTGCAACGCCGCTTGCAACCCGCCAGAGGGCGACTCTAGAACCAGACAAAGCCATCTGGTGAGCATTTCCGCCTAACTAACTCTAGTCTAGGGCGGGTGCAATAGCGCCATCGTGTGGATAAATTCGGATAGTTTCACTCTCCGTCATTTGATTCGGCCTTAACAAAATAAGTTTGAGCCTATAAATTGTTTATTGCTTACTGTTGTACACAGTTTCATTTATACAATTTTTCTAGCAACAACCAAATCTCCTTTCTCGCTGATTAAACACCCTTATTCGAATTTGAAGTTTAAAAAGAAACATAACTTCCTCTAACTCAAAGTGAAATTAGGTTTAAGTCACACAGTCCAATTGGAAGGAAGGACGCCACCGTGTGGTTATACCCTGTTAAGTCAGCGCAACACTAAATCACTACTCCCTTTCTGATTAATTCTTTTATTTGGATAACTCCCACTTAGAGATTAATCGTTATAGGATAAGATTTTTGATTGGCTTTCTTTTATTTGATTTTCCTTACAGGCTTATTTAAATTTCATTTAAACTTGCTTTGAATTTAATTTGAATTAAGTTGAGCTTCTAATTCTTTTATTTTATTTTATTTATAATTTTATTTTAATTTTTAATTTTAATTTTTAATTTTAATTAATTTTTTTTTTATTTATTAAAATTTTTATTTTTATTTTTATTTTTATTTTTCTCTGCAAAAGTTTTTCTGTTCCCCTCCCATTGGGAATAAAGCTCAGTCTGGTAATTACAAACGGTATCAAAAGTGCTTTTTGTTTTATCATTACTTGACAGAAACTTTTGCCTTTTTCTAAATTGCTCTTGATATTTAATCTTCCACGTAAGCGACCTCAATTCACCCCAGGATGAGCTAAATGGGACAACCCATAGTACAAGCCGAATTTTAGTATATCTTGAGCATTTAGCCAATTAATTTCCCTAACGCTCCCGGCGCGCACGCTGACATTCCTTTCATTACAGACCAATTCATCTTGTGTTTGTTTCCACTGTGCTCTTTCCTATCCTCACTGTTGGACTATCACGATTGTGTTTCTTTCAGTTCACCAAGAGACCCCAAGGAGAATTAAATAGTCCCGGGACGACCGAGCAGCAGTTCACCAAGTGACCCCCCAGGGCTACCGCCCACCTAATTGTCTGAATTGTCTAATTATCTAACTGTCTAGATCAGTTAGCCAAAATTCCCAGCTATCCGTACGATAGCTCGTTAGCTTAGAACAAGCTTGCATTGGCTCTCTCTCTGTGTGTGTGTGTGTGCTGTGTTTCTTTCGTCCGCAGTAATGTTCCGTGCACCCAGTTCCGCCGTCCCGTGGGACCGCCTAACGACATGGCTGGAAGCGCTAACGGCCACCAGTCAAGGAAGTCTGGGGCAGCTGAAACAGGAACAACTGGACACAGAGCTAGACCAGCTGATGACACACGACCCCACGCAGAGCTACTCCAACAAGGAAGTGGCCAAGATCCTCGGAAGCCTCGCCCACGTCCTCATCGCACAGGCACGGCTAAGCGAAGGGAGCTACGACAACCTGGAACAGGAGGCAGCAACGCTAAAGCTTCAAGCCAAGGAGGCCCGGAGAGACCAAGCCCTCACCCAGCTTCGTCTAGATCAGCTTCTAGACACAGAGAAAGACGACGAAACAGACAAAGAACAAAGAAAAGAAATAGAAAGACTTCAAAAGACCCTGAAGGAGCTCCGTCGTGACACCGACCGACGAATACAGTCAGAGAAAGACGCCAGGAAACACCTCGACGAAAAGCTTCGGCGTGGCGAATCCCTCCTGGAGAGAGCCACTGATGAACTTAAAAACAGAGACATTAAAGCTAAAGTCTATGCAAAACATTTGCAGTCGGCACAAGCCGAGATCGACGAGCTCATCCAGCAAAGACACGAGCTCAAAGATGAACTTGACATGGTGCAAAAAGAACTGAGACAATCATATATAGTGCAACGTTACCGGAAGGGGGAAACACACAACACACAGTTTCCCCTGACCAGTTACTCCGCACATTTTAGCCACGAAGCAAGAGCTACGAGGGGGGACGACAGCCCCCTGTTTAAAAGATCACCCGCCAGTCTCCACGAATCCCCGTCAGCAGCAAAGGAAAGGACGCCCTTCCAGGAAGTCAAGGTCAACAGCCACGAAGCTTCAAAGAACCTCGACAAGCTGGCCAGAAATATTCCTACCTTCAGCCCAGACCCGGCAGGAGGACACGACGTCCACGCATATTTAAAAGACATAGACTTTTACTTGCAAACTGTCGCTCACGCGAACAACTGGGACAGACTGTACCTGCTCAGGGCCACGTCTAATCGTGACGTACGCAGCTTTCTGGATCGACAACCAGAGGCCATCAAAGCAGACTACTGGCATCTACGACAAGCTCTAATTCGTGAGTACTCCGATCCCGAGTCAGACCAGGGGTTCATCACTGCCATGGACCTCAAGCAAGCTCGACGTGAGACCTCACAGAACTTTTATAACAGACTGCGACGTGCCTACTTCGGGGCACGTAACGACCCAGGCATGGAGGAGGACATCAACTTCAAAACTCTTTTCCTCCGAAACCTGCACCCTACCATCAGTTACCACCTGGGGGTGCTGGCGTGCCCGCGCAGCATGGGCACGCAACAGTTAAGAGACTTGGCTCACAAAGCTTACGTCAAACAGAAAACCATTTCTGAAAAGACTGTAAAACAGCCCACCATCTGCCCTGTCTCTGAGCACCACCCAGAGCTAACCCTAGAGGGCGCCAAACAGAACCACAGTTACCGACCCGTCAACAGAGAGTCCAAACCACTCCAAGCCAGCAGAAGGCAGCGGGGTCATAATGGCGACCGTCCACGGTACCAGAGCGATCGCTCTGAAGGATCCTGGGACCCGCCTCGCCCAGAAAGCCAGCGAAGAGGCCACTCTCGACGGGACAATGGTAGGCCCAGACCTGAACCCACGTCTGGCAAAGAAAGTGTAGCTGCTTCTGAAGTTACAGAGCTCATAAAGATCCTAAAAGAGCTCCTCCGACAGAAACCTCACAAGGAAGACAAGAAGGACGGACCAGGTACAGCACGACTAGACATGATACCTGAAATCAACCTTCCCGCCCTTCCTGCAACTGAATCATCCACCCTGAACACTGTTCCCCAATCACGGACTAGTGTACTAACTGTTGCACCCCCACATGTCAGCAGCACACCCACACGACAGCTGACAGCAACAGCCTCTAATCAAGACAGTATCATGGCGCAGCCCAATGTACCAAAAAGCGCTGTTTTGATTGTTTGCACGCATAATGAGACACTTGACACATATCCAGACGGCTTATCAAGCAACACACAGGTCCCCACACCAAGACTCCTGGGAAACCTAATCGAGAAGGGGATGGCTCGAAAACTCTATCTGACTATCACTATGGAAAGGGCATTTAAGCTCGAAGCCCTAGTGGACACTGGCTCCGACCTCACGCTTATATCCGCCCAACTGTTTGAAAGACTCAGATTTGAAGCACAGAGGAAAAATCGCACCCTTAACCTTCACACTTGTAAGCTAAATGTGCAGTCGTATAGCCAAAACGACATCCAGCTCAAGCACGTAGCTTCCATCCACCTGACAATTGGACCTATGAGGCTGATACACCCAGTCTATATCTCCCCTATGAACACTTATCCGTTTCTCATCGGAAAAGACCTGCTGGACCGCTTCGAACCCGTACTGGACTTCAAACAGCTGAAAGTCTGGGCTCAGGTGCGTGACCCTCTGCCCCTTCAGACACACACACCGTCTGAGCAAGACTGTCAAGTCACAGAGGTCACAGGAACTCCCACAGAGCCAAACTGCCAGGTCACAAAGGCCACGGGACCCCCTGCAGCACACTGTGACAACACAGCCTCAGCCCCAAAGCCAAGTTCAAGTTCGCTACTTTGCACATTTCAGCTATCCAAAGACTCTGATGCCGTCTGCCCCCAGGTCATGAATGACCTACAGCTGAATGACATTATCACAACGAACAGTATCCCTGCACTGTGGGCAGACAACTCAACCAAAAGTCTACCACTGTGCAATACAATCAGTAAAAACACACCACACGGCGACATGTGGGCACCCCCGCACCCCACATCCAGCCCCATTGTTGCAGTGCTAACTAACAGCAAGCGATCGACACCGGCTACAATGCCGGCCTTGCAGCTGCTACCGCTAACTCCGCAAATTTCCAACAACGATATTGCGGATATGCAAACCTCTGACACTGCAATAAAGACAATTCTTGACCACCTCTCAGACCCCTCCAACCACCCTATCACTGACTCTGAGCTCATTGATGACTCTAGCCACAAGCATCTACATAACTCCAGACACATGATGCGTCTTATGGACAACATTCTCTGGTGTGCACCCGATGGCAACACAGCGCCGCAGCTTGTAGTGCCACGGTCGCAAAGGGGGGTGATGCTAATGTACGCCCACAACACACCATGTGCTGGACACCACGGCACCAGAGCCACGTATGACACACTGAAACAGGTGGCATATGGGCCTGGGATGCATCAAGATGCAGCAGAGTATGTTAGAGAAGGGCTAGTTCGCTGCCAGTTCCAACCAGCAAACCCGAGCCACAGAGCCCCACTGCAACACAGAGGGACCACTTTCCCATGGTCAAACCTACAAATCGACCGGATAGAACCCCTGCCCAGGTCCACAAAAGGCAAAAAGTACTTTCTCACAGTGGTGTGCCAGTTTACCAAGTGGTTGGAGTGTCAACCAGCACCCAACGACACCGCCCAGACCACGGCATACCACCTGATGAATCACATCTTTTTCCTGTCAAGATTGCCACTGAGAATCAACTCAGACAGAGGCATCCACTTCACTACTGAGGCCATGCAACAGATCTGGAAATGCCTAAGAAACGCGGCCGTGATCATGCTCCTGTGCCTCCAGACAATCAGAGGCCAGCCATCACCAGACATCATCACACCGGGTCCAGCCTCGGGCATCGTACTGAGAGAGCAACCTGGACTACTGATCACCAACTGCAAATGAATCCTCAAAAGAAAGACGTACTCTCCGGAACTTCACATCAGCAGCGCAAGCTCCTCCAGCCCTGCACACAAACGCAAAAGGGGGGAGGAGCCCAAGCCCTCTGCCTAACCTTACACCAGCTTCAAGAACCTTCTCCTCCAACACCAGGTAGTCACCTTGTAGGCAATACTGCCAAGCCCCACACTATGTCATGCATGTGATTTGAGAAAGAAGGCCTTTAACGAACACAAGGCCGCCTCTGAAGGGATTCTCAAAACCCCAATGACTTTGAACTTTGAAACAGAGAAACCAAAGTGGATCACCAGAAGGCACCCAGCCTGGCCACAATGCGAGGCACCCTCTGGAAAAGTTCACAGTCAGCATAGGACATAAAAGTGTCAAGATGCACAGTCCATCTTCCTAGGCAGGAGACCTAAAGGACTGACTGGCCATTGCGAGGAACATGGTTCCACCCAGGGCTGCAGAAAGCCCACAGCACACCTGCACCACACAAACGGACTTCTGGATGACAGGTGACGCACCGTCAGGGCACCTGCTGCCTCGACACCTGCTGCACAAGCACAGAGACCTGAACTGGGCTACTGTCTGCCTTATCTGCCGTGGAACGACCATCACTTCAGGAGACACAAACAACTGGAGCCTAACATGGCTATGGTGTGTCTGATCTTCCTGAATCTTTGATATCGCTCGTTGTTGTCCATAGGAGGGACAACAACTAGCGAAAGGGGGGATTATGTAGCGACTCAGGCGAATCAAACACACAATCGCCAGTTACCTTTAACAAATATGTTTTGAAAGTGTGCTGATGGACAGACCTTCCCCCAACACAACAGAGAAAGATTCTTCAGTCACCCTGGAAACCATCTGATAAGGGTTTTTATGGCCCCGAAAGGAATTTGGCCACATGAAGTTTCAGACACAAAGACACAGAGCTTTTGCCTCAAATTATAGACAAACCATCTATAAATGAACATGCACCCCAGGACATTATATGTAAACACATAACTGTTTTGTAAAATGTTTATTCTGTATGGTATTTTGCATATTTTTATCTTTGTCTTAACAAATTACTAGTTCAGATAACCTCATATATGTCATGTCTCCTATCAAATTAATGCTCACTTCACGACTTACACTTCCATGTATATCACTTATTCAGAAAATGCAGTGTGTGTTTGTTGCATTAATTATAGTATGAAGACTCAGAGACCCACTGAGTCGAACCTTCAAACAAAGAGCTATAAATTCTGCTGAGGAATTTCCCGCCGGGAAATCCCAACACTCTCATTGGTTAAGTCTAACCCTGGAGGGTGGGACTATTTCCAGACCTTAAAAGACCAGTGAAGACTTCCTCCTTCTCTCTCTTCTCTCTCTGGCTGAACCAACACGTTTTTGTGGCTGGCATTGAGCCAGGCCACCAATGCAGGCCCTCCAAGCAGGCCTCAGCTCTTCCAAAAATCTTCTCTTCTACAATCCGATCTTCAAGAACACGAAGCATCGCTAAAGCAAACAGCCGCTTCCCTCCCAACCTCGGAAAGGACCGCCGGACATGCAGGACATTTGAACACGCAGAGACACATACGCACACAAGCGAGAAGCCAAAACGAAACCAAAAAGAATGCAAGTATTCTATTTCTTACTGCTGTAAAGAGGGTGTGTTATTCTCCCGTTGGGATAAATTAACTCCGTGAAGGTCGTATTTGGTTGAACTGAAGGAAAGCATGCCTTGCTTACCCCCCCCCACTCTCTTTGTCTCTCTCTCCCCCTCACTCTCTTTGTCTCTCTCTCTCTCTTTTATCTCTCTCTAACTTCAGTCTATTCATTATTCTCTTTTATGTATTCTTTCGTTAATATCTATACTTCTACTCTCTTGATGCATATTTAGTATGTACTTTCTGTGTGAATTGTAGTGTTATTTTTAGTCTGTGTTTATTAAACCTCCGAAAGACATTTAATGAGTTGAATCTGTTATTCTGCCACATACACAAAGTCAATGAAACTTGCGATCTAAACGTTACCTAACTGCTTATGCTACTATGTTAGTAAAGTAAACTGTATGACCATTTGAAATATTAAACTTATCCTGATCAGTAAAGTTAATGTTTCTCATGCGCTCGTAAAGCAGTAATCCATTATTGAGAATTGATTTGGAAAGTCTATAACTAATTTGCAGGACAAACTTAGTAGGATAATTTCAAGCAATTTCATAAAGGGTTACTTGTATTTAATTAAACAATTTTCCCTATCGGAAAATTTTAATACGTAATGAACAACTGGCAAATCATATTCATAAATTCATGAATATTGAATATTAAATCCCTTTTGAGTTAATTATTCCCCGAGACATTAAACTCATGAGTCGTTGTTGTTACAGATCATAAACGGCCAAAACGTGCATCTTGTTCACATATTTTTGTATTTTAAGATGGAAATTTGATAGGCTTGTGCTGCAGTTCTATGGAGTTCAATGGCGGTTTTGCTATGAAATACCATATGTTTCCTCAACACTTGATACCCAGTGATATGATATCAACCAGAACGATATAGTCGGTTTTACATGTCAATTCCAGCCCGAGTTCAACTCCTCATGCTTTGGAAGAGCATCAAAGTGGATTTGCAGTGGAAAAGCGCTTCTTCTAAACATGTCTACAACCTGAACCAAACACTTGCGGTCTCAACAACTGCAGTGTTTGAGGGCGGGGGCAAAGCGCAGACGCCGTTCACGAACAGCCAATGAAGACCACAGGCTGGAATTATGCAAATTTGTTAGTTACATTGTTGTGTAGGTATGCAACAGGAAGTGAGAGTGGAGTTGCTGACGACTCGTTTCAGACGGGTCAGATCTATTCTTTCTTTTAGTAGAAAATAACTATTTATCTTTAAAACTACTTTCACATTCACAAACAGCTTTCTTACACACTACACAAAAGGTAATATCCGAAATAGCATAATTGTGTCACTTTAACAACAAACAATTATTTTGCTCTGATATTAGGGGTAAGTGAATACTGCAGTGCCAGCTAAAGCTGCAGAGTCAGTCAGCTGGCAGTATGACGTGACGTTTGTAACAGTGTCGCCCGCAGGATCCCTCCAGCCCGCCAATCTGCAAGTGTTTTCTGAAACATGAGCAGCTCGCTGTAACATTCTGTTCCACAGCTGCTCATTCCACATGATCGCAAGACATGTCAGCAAGATAATCAGCATCTCACACCCTCACTCACCTCAGCACGAAAACATCACATTAGCGCCCTGTCACTGCACTGACCTACAGATACAGTGGGAAAATCATAAACATATCACCATGATATCTGTGTATTGACCCTATCTGACCCTGTTCATTAAAAACACCTGCAAATGTAGACGATGCAGCTGCAACTAACATTCCTGGACATATTTCCTAAACGCTCAATGGCTGATGCTATCAAAAGAAATAATGGCTGCTGACATTAAAAAAGCCATCTCCTGCAGTGGCAAGAGTTCATTTAAAACTCTTTTTGAATTGTGCATGCAGCTTTCAATACCTTATTATAGTGGAAACTAAACTGGATTATTTCTATTTGCTTTGTCATACCTTAGAACCACGTTAAATTTACTAGTGAATGCAAAAAGGTGACACACACACACAAAGTTGCAAGAAAAAGTATGTGAACCACTTGCAGCATAAGAGATGACACCAAATGCATGTTGTTTTTTTATTTATTGCTGTCCTGAATCAGATATTTTACCTACAAAATGTTTGCATATACTCCATCAAGACAAAAAAATAGCAGAATTTATAAAAACAAAAACAAAAAGAAAAAAAAGATTTTGTTTGTGTTTTGTGATGTTCTTGAGTCTCTTGTTTGTCCTGAGCAGTTAAACTGACCAACGTTCTTCAGACAAATCCTCCAGGTCCTGAAGTTCTGAACATTCTTCAGTTTTCAGCATATTTTGCACATTTAAAGTCTCTCCAGCAGTGACTGTATGATTCTGAGATTCATCTTTTCACATCGAGGATGATTGAGGGATTCAAACACAACTATTAAAAGAGCACCTAGAGGATATTTCTGAAGAATGTTAATCAGTTGAACTGCTCAGGACAAACAAGAGACTCAAGAACATCACAAAACACACACACACACACATTCATAAAGTTTTGAATGGGTAATTTTTATAAATTCAGCAATTTCTTGTCTTTTGGACTGCAAAAAAAATTAAATGTGAAGAATTTTAACAAGAGTTTTTTATTTAGTTCTGTCCTGAATGAGATTTTACTTTTTTTCCCCTACAGATTCTGCAAACAGTTCACATACTTTTTCTTGCAACTGTATATAGTTTTGCTCAAAAGTTTACATACCCCTTGTTTTAGCCTTAATTTTAACAAAATAAGCGGGATCATACAAAAGGCATGTTATTTATTTTTTATTTATTTAGTGCTGCCCTGAATTATATATTTACATAAAATAGTTTTAACATATAGTCCACAAGACCCATATTTGAAAGATTTTTAGAAGGGTTTAAAAAAAATCCAATTTAGAACTTTCTCTGTGTCAAACACTAGTGATATTAAGCAGGGCAGTCCCAAAAAATATACTAACAGACAATAAGTGTCTCCAAAATAAATAACAGCCACAGGATACTTTCCCTTATAATAATTGTGTAGGTTTAAACCTATAAGTCTGTTGACAGGCTGTGCCTGCACTAGCCATAAACACTGTCTGGTCGACTCTAATGCCAACAGAGCACAGTGTCAACTGCAGATCTGCAGGGTGCTGGAAGAGCAAGAAACCTGATATGACAGGGGGAGAGCATGTAAACAGCCTTCTCCCTGTCTCACACTACAGCACTCCCACCAACACCCAACAGAACGTCAACTCAAGCACTGACGCTACAGTCTCGCTCTGAGGATTTCAGACACTTGCATACACACACATGCAGAATAACGGAGAGCTCCAGGGAACATGCTGATGTTGCTCTTTCCACCACAACCTCCAGAAGGCCGCCACATCCCAGAGAAACTGTTCCATGGAACCTGACCTCAGGGGCATAATGTGTATTCCTATCACGAACTGACCATAAACTCCTCATGGCTAAATGGGAACAGCGAGAGATGCTAATGATTTGAAAAAGCTAGTTTAAATAAGCTCCAAAATCAGCATTAATAATCCAATGAAACTGACGCATGCAGGGGGATTGTGGTTTGCCTCTTCCAAAGCTGTGGATGCTGAAGCACAGCAAACTTTAATTCATGGAAAAACCAATGCATACCTATAAATAAAATTAACTCACTATGATGGGTTGGACAGCTTGATATTTAGTCGTATTCAACTGAATACCACAAACTTTATTGCTCTGCCATGACATCACGCTTTAAGCTTGGCGTGGACTAGTTGCTGGTCATGGCCTTTAGAGGGCGCAACAGGATAAGAAATCTTTGAAGTCCACTTTGACACTCTGTTTTCAACAGTTAAAATGACACACAAGTGCATACTCGGAGAGTGCTCTACACATAGGCATTTTTTGCGGGTGGGACATGTCCCCACCACTTTTTGAAACATTGAAACATCTTGTTGCACAGATGAACCTAACTAGTACAAACAAAACATCACTGGTTAACTAGAAGAGCATAATTTAATTTGTTTGTTATATAAGAGGCGATCTGGCACTCGTTGCCACTGTTATCAGTGACGCGTGCATGTGCAGTCTACACACAGACGAGCACTTTAATCGCTTAGCGCTGTTGCAGAGAAGAAGAAAAAAATCCAGAAACCACAATATATTATTTTTTAACTATTTATTTGTATGATACAGCTGCAAATAAGTATTTGAACATCTGTCTATCAGCTAGAATTGTGACCCTCAAAGACCTGTTAGTCTGCCTAAAACCTCCACTCCATTTATTATCCTAAATTAGATGCACCTTTTTGAGGTTATTTTTTTTGTTATTACAAAATTGTACACCTCCACAAGGCTGGAAAGGGCTACGGGGAAATTGCCAAGCAGCTTGGTGAAAAAAGGTCCACTGTTGGAGCAATCATTAGAAAATGGAAGAAGCTAAACATGACTGTCAATCTCCCTCGGACTGGGGCTCAATGCAAGATCTCACCTCGTGGGGTCTCAATGATCCTAAGAAAGGTGAGAAATCAGCCCAGAACTACACAGGAGGAGCTGGTCAATGACCTGAAAAGAGCTGGCACCACCGTTTCTAAGGTTACTATTGGTAATAGACTAAGACGTCATGGTTTGAAATCATGCATGGCACGGAAGGTTCCCCTGCTTAAACCAGCTCATGTCCAGGCCTGTCTTAAGTTTGCCAATGACCATTTGGATGATCCAGAGGAGTCATGGGATAGTCATGTGGTAACGAGACCAAAATAGAACTCTTTGGTCATAATTCCACTAAACCTGTTTGGAGGAAGAAGAATGAGCCCACCCTAAGAACACCATCCCTACTGTGAAGCATGGGGGTGGTAGCATCATGCTTTGTTGGTTTTTTTCCTGCACATGGGACAGAGCGACTGCACTGTATTAAGGAGAGGATGACTGGGCCATGTATTGCAAAATTTTGGGGAACAACCTCCTTCCCTCAGTTAGAGCATTGAAGATGGGTCGAGGCTGGGTCTTCCAACATGACAATGACCCGAAGCATAGGATAACCAAGGAGTGGCTCTGTAAGAAGCATATCAAGGTTCTGGCGTGGCCTAGCCCGTCTCCAGACCTAAACCCAATAAAGAATCTTTGGAGGGAGCTCAAACTCTGTGTTTCTCAGCGACAGGCCAGAAGCCTGACTGATCTAGAGAAGATCTGTGTGGAGGAGTGGACCTAAATCCCTCCTGCAGTGTGTGCAAACCCAGTGAAAAACTACAGGAAACGTTTGACTTCTGTTATTGTAAACAAAGGCTACTGTACCAAATATTAACATTGATTTTCTCAGGTGTTCAAATACTTATTTGCAGCTGTATCATACAAATAAATAGTTAAAAAATCATGCATTGTGATTTCTGGATTTTTTTTTTAGATTATGGCAGAAATGTAGTCAACACTGTTCTGTGATCAATAGCTTAGAAACTGAAAAGTTCTAGCACAGTCACTAAATCTTAGTAACTAAAATCCACAGCTTCACTAGTAGAGACGCACGCTGTCAGGTAGAATCAATTCACACACATTAATGCATTTATATAAATGTTATCTTTACTGTTCTGCTTTATCTGTATCTGATTTAAGGCCCGTTCACACCAAGGACGATAACTATAAAGATAACGATAAAGATATAGTTCTAAAAATCATTCTCAATATTAAAGAATAGCAGAGTTCACACCACAGCTAACGATAACGTCACAGAGAAACGATATCATTGGAATCACTTTCAGAATATTTTTTTCCAGGTGATGAACAATCAAAAAAAAATGACAACCAATCAGAATCCTTCTTGCTGTAACAAGCTTGAGCATTTAAAGGTGCCCTAGAATGAAAAATTTAATTAACTTTGCCATAGTGAAATAATAAGAGTTCAGTACATGGACATCACATACTGTGAGTCTCAAACACCATTGCCTCCTACTTCTTATGTATATCTCGTGCATGAAAAACACCACGAAAAATAAGTGATTCTCAACGTAAGGCCAACCGTGACGCAAGCGTTAGGGATCATTTATATGCACGGCACACCCCAACATTTGCATCTGTCCAAACATATTCATTGTCAGGCGGAACTTACGGAGCCGAATCGTCGGGACTGCAGGTAAACAAGCTTCACACGAGGATAGCAAAAACGGCAACTCATGGACACACGTCATTTTCCAGACTGTGCAGGGGACGTGAGGACTTTTCTACCCTTTCCACAGATAAAAAATGTCAACAGTCATGGTTGATGTTTATTATAATCAGATACCACAACAATTTAATTCAAGATCGTTCGTTTGCTCGGCCCATTTCAAGCAAGCTTCGCTCAGCGTTTTAAACTGAAGAAAGTGGCAATTACAACTGTATTCCTGCAAGCAGTAAGTAGCGATTTATCCACTTATTGACTGTTTAAACAATTTCTGATTAAATTGAAAGTTTCTTAGAGAGACTGGATTGTCTAGATAACGCAAGATGCAACTACAGTAACAATAGGAAACTCCAAGTCCCATACAAAACTAACTAGTGCGTATAATGACAAAGGTTAATTATTTTGTATTACAAAATACATTCGTAGATACCTTGCTTACAGATCGTTCACTCGATCCTTCTAGCAAAGGCTATTGATTTTGTAAATATATATATATATATATATATATATTTATATTTTTAAGAACTTAAGTATGATGTTTTATCATGCTTATATTAAGAGTACATCACAGTAATGCGTAGCCTACATTGTGACTAACGTTATATAAATATGCATTATCGTTGATGAAAAAAGACACGTCTCTCTGGATGAACTGAAAACACCAATAAACAAGTAGGCTGTATTTGAGCAATCTCCATTTGAGATGTTCTGCTTAAAGTGTCATTCAGTCTGTCTGTGTTCTGTCAGGACGGTCAGGACTCACGAGCTGAACTGCTGTGAGCTGCTGAAATAAGCCAATCAGAGCAGAGCTCAACATTAATATTCACGACTCTTCCAAATAAGGCAAAAACAGAGCATTACATCCTAGGGACAATTTATAGGGTTGTAAATGGACCTGTAAAACTGTATCTGGACAAGTTTTGCCCTTAAATAAGCCAAATACCCTCTATGTAGATATCAGAGAACAATTTAACATATTGTTTCAACTCATTGTAGTGCACCTTTAAAGCTGCAGACAAGACGATGCTTTGAATGAACAGAAAGATATTGTCCACTGGTTTGGATGCTAATATAGTTATTGTTCTTGATGTGACCGGGCCTTTAGATCAAGTGGAAATCTGTGAGAAATATAATGATCCAAAGATAAAAGTACTGATAATATATCAGTTTGTGGAGCAATTTAAACAAACAAAGATCAAAAAAATAAAATAAAAAACAATAATGTGGCATTTGTTTTGTTCCTCCTGGTGTTTGATGTTCTTTGTACTGTATTGATCTGTTCACCTAAAATGCTGCTGAAGGTGAAATATAATGTGGATAGCACTGAATTAATATATTTTTGTCAGGTTAAATACTAATAATTGATCACTCAAACCTTTATCTAAACCTCTCTACTTAACCGTCTGACTCGCACAACTGTCATGTTTGTAGTTTTTTTTGGATTTGTAGTTCTAATCGAATCCTCGTCCAACTCGCAATGGGTTGTGGGTAATATAAGCTGTTAGAGTGTGCGTCGATCCGCACTTCCAATTCTGATCCGAAATAGTAGACCACCCGGGTATCTTTGGAGTACTCCTTTCAGCATACTATGATTTGGAACATACTAATGCCGTCTTCACGTGCTATCAAAAATTTTATAATTCCCACTTCTGAAGCCGTGACTTCGAGCTCATCCCATTGAAATTTTGAAATGGAAGGGCGTTCATGTGCAATTTTTACCTAGGAAACTCATATTTACGATAATTCCGAGCACGTGAATGCAGCATAATTCTATTTTCGAATACTATTTAGTATGGGTAGTATGCGAACTGGGACGCAGTGTAGGTCCTATAAAGACATTGATTAGCTGGTTCAGGTGTGTTTGATTGGGGTTGGAGCTAAACTCTGCAGGACATCGGCTCTCTAGGACCGAGTTTGGGGACCTCTGCTTTATATCAAACAGGTTTCCTAAACCACTCCCCCATGCACCATTGGCCAGTCAAACAAATAGCCCCGCCCCCAGACTCATGCTATTGGTCAGGCCAGGGTTGTTGATATGGGCTGGTACTGAGCCACGATATTTACATTTTTCAGGGAATCAACTGTTGAATGGCTTACTTCACTGTCGTTGATGGAAATATTACACTTTAATTTACTTATGTTTAAGGCACATAGCAAAGCTGCAAACTATATGGAGAATATGGCCCTCATCCTAAATATTATATCAACTGTTTTAGCGTATCCCTAACCGTTAAGATGACGTAATCATAGACCGTCTGCTTCTATGCAGTATCATATGACGTAAGGGGGTTCAACGGTCGCCTCAATTTCAATTTAAACGTGATTTTCAGTAAACGTGATATTCATTAAACGCTCTTTAAACACACGCGAAGTGAACAAATGTAAACTAATTTCGAGTTTTAAGGATTAATTTCGTATCAGAACAGAGTTCAAAGAACACCCTGTTCCAGGAAGTAACGCTTGTTGTCGTTTCAGCACAACCACGTTATGGCTAGTCGGAGGATAATACTCGTTAATACTCTACAACTACTTTGAAACTAATCTAGTTGGCTCTCAAGATGGTCAGACAGGCATTAGGATGCAACTCGTTGTCTATTGTTTTGAGCTAGCTATGGCTACTCTCACATATAGGCATATTTAATCCACCAAACGACAAAACACTCTCGCGAATTGTCAATTTATAAATATAGGGAATCAAATTATGATTTTCTGCAACCTCTGAACACAAATCCCGAGGTTCGCTACATAAACATTGGGGGCAAGACAGCTAGCCAGCTAGCCGTCATGGGTGCATCGCCCCCCGGTTTAGGGGCTCTTGGAAAGCTAACCTCATGCTGTACGCGCCAGCCCCGAGCTCCTGGCCGATGCCAGACAAACTGGCATCGAAGTCGTGCACTAGCCCGGACTCGATGGTCGCATCGTCCATCTTCAGCACCCACGCCATGGCGCCCAGATCCTTCTCCTCCGACTCTAACCGGAGCGCCGCCAGCTTCGCCTCGTACAGACAGCACCTGCGCGGAGCTCGCGTTGCCGCAGGAGTCAGCTAGTCCTACTAGAGTCGGTTAGGTGGCCACCCGCGGAAGGCTAGCTGTTGAAAGCAGGGCGAACGGCTCTAGCCCTGACTGCCGTGTACCTCGCCATTGCTTCAGTTTCACAGTAACAGAGGCGAGAAATAACAGTCTCGGGATGAGCTGAGGCGTCGCGAATCAACACAAGCCTCCACGCAACGCCGTACGATCCGTTTCCAGCTCCCGTATGTTATCCCGTTTGCATCAGCACATCATATCTGTATGCGATCTTCCATTATATAAAAGCAGGGTGGGAGGACGCTGTTGACTGTCACCGCATTCACACGCAATGTCCGATGGGCTGGCAGAGCTCGCTCGCGCGCGCTCATCTAATCCTGTGTCTTTACGTTCGCTATCCTCCGAAAGCGCTCGCCCAGTTTCATCGCGCTGACCCGGCTGTTTGGTCTCTCGGAAGAAGCCAAAGATCACGACACATCGACACGGCCCTCCGTCTGCCACCATTCAAACCATTCAAACGCAAGATCGACACAGCTGCAGCAGGGATCCGGGTCGGGAATCTGACAGCCAATCACATTGCGCTGCGAGACGCGCTCAGCCAATCGGCTTCCCAGTATCTGTCGTCATAGTTGGCTCGCGCTCCGATACAGCTAAACAAAATGAGACTGTGGCAAAATATATGGATGTTGACAGTTCTTGCTCATTTTGTGGGAATAAGGTTGAAACACTGATCTATTTATTTTTCCAATGTGAAAAAACTCAACACTTTTGGAATTATTTGTATGTTTATTTAGGTAAAGCACTAATTCTTTCAGTTAAAATACTGTATATGTTACTATAAAGGTACAACTTTGCGAAAAATAAATTCTCCAACTCGCAGGCTACTCTTTCACATTTCTTAATTGAAATGTATGTATTTCTCAAATCTTTTAGGGTGGTTAAAAATAATAAAAGTGACAGATTATAATGATTTTTATTTTGTTTATCCATAATCGTTTCAACTATGTGTTTATTTCTATCATGGAAGTCAATGGCTACCGTTAACCGTCTGGTTACCAACATTCTTCAAAAGATCTTCTTCTTGTTCACCAGAAGTAATATCTTTCTTTTCTTTCTTTCTTGTTGTGTTTGTGAAACTTTACGTGATGATTTGATGTAATTTCATTCCTGTAGAAGTTCTATCTGTTCTGTCTTTTATGTCAGTTTTACTGTTTGATGCATTATAATAGTAAAAAAAAGATACAATATGCTGTCTTCATTCTTAAGCGCTAATTATTGATTTTTTGTGTTTATTCTTTACTTCTATTTAAATCGACACAATTGTATACATAGAAAATCTTTTAATTTTGTGTGTGTGTGTGTGTATGTATGTATGTGTATATATATATATATATATATATATATATATATATATGTATATATGTATATATGTATATGTATATATATATATATATATATATATATATATATATATATATATATATATATATATATATATATATATATATATATATATATATATGTATATATATATATATATATGTATATATATATGTATATATATATATATATATATGTATATATGTATATATATATATATATATATATATATATGTATATATATATATATATATATATATATATATATATGTGTATATATATATATATATATATATATATATATATATGTATGTATGTATGTATGTATGTATGTATGTATATGTATATATATATATATATATATATATATATATATATATATATATATATATATATATATATATAGTGGTGGTGGTGGTAAAAAATTGTTGGTACCCCTGGTAAATATGATCAAATATGGCTGTAAAAAATACAGCTACATTGATTATCCATTTTGATCTTTTATTAAAAACAAATCACAAAAATGTAACCTTTCATTGAAGTAAAAGAATTGAAAATGGGGGGTAAATCAAATTATGAAATAAATGCTTTTCTCCAAAACACGTTGGCCACAATTGTTGGTACCCTTTTATTAAATACTTTTTGAAACCTCCTTTTCCTAAGACAACAGCTCTGAGTCTTCTTCTATAATGCCTTATGAGTTTGGAGAACACCTGAGATCAGAGATCATTCCTCCAAACTGAACCTCTCAAGATCCTTCAGATTCCCAGATCCATGCTGAGCTTCTTCTCTTCAGTTCAGCCACACATCTTCTATAGGGTTCAGCTCAGGAAACTGGGATGGTCAAGAAGAAGCTTCATTTTGTGCTCAGTGACACATTTGTGTGTTGTTTTTGATGTTTGTTTTGGATCGTTGTCCTGATGGGAGATCCAACCACGGCCCATTATAAGATCTCTAGTAGAATCCATCAGGTTTTACATTTTTAACTTTTGGTATTTGCTAGAATCCATGATACAATGTATCTGAACAAGATGTCCAGGACCTCCAGCAAAAAAATAGGCCCACAACATTAAAGATCCAGTGGTATTTTTAGCCGTGGGCATGGGGTATTTTTTATCACTGTTTGCACCAAACCCATCTGGTAGATTTGCTGCGAAAAAGCTATTTTATAGTTTCATCTGACCACAGAACCAGGTCCCTTTTGACTTTCCAGTTGTGTCTGATAACTGAATGTGCTGGAGTTTGTTTCTGGATGAGCGAGGATGACTTTTCTTGAATCCCTCCCAAACAACATGTGGTGATGTAGGGGTCGTTTGATTTTTTTTTTTTTTAGGCTTTCTGACCCCAAGACTCAACTAATCTCTGTGATTCTCCATCTGTGATCCTTGGAGAGTCTTTGTGCACTCAAACGTTCCTCCTCACCTTGCGTTTGGAGAATATGCACACACACATCCTCTTTCAGCTTTAGCTACAGCCTCTTTCTATTTTGTAAAGCTCAACAATCTTTTGCTGCGCATCAGAACTATATTCTTTGGTTTCACTCATTGTTGATTAAGGGAATTTGGCTTTTATGCCTCCTTATATTTATACTCCTGTGAAACAAGACATCATAGCTGGACAATTTCTTGTTCCTTGTCACCCTGGTGTTCTAAAAAATGTAAATATACTTCAGAGATATTTTACTCATAATTCTAGGGGTACCAACAATTGTGGCCAACGTGTTTTAGAGAAAATAATTTATTTCATAATGTGATTTACCCCCCATTTTCAATTATTTTACTTAAATGAAAGGTTGGATTTTTGTGATTTTTTTGTTGTTGATAAAAGATCAAAAGGATAAAAAATGCAGTTAATTTTTTTACAGCCATATTTGATCATATTTACCAGGGGAACCAACAATTTTGACCACGACTGTATAAATGTGTGTGTGTGTGTGTGTGTGTGTGTGTGTGTGTGTGTGTGTGTGTGTGTGTGTGTGTGTGTGTATGTATGTATGTATGTATATATGTATATATGTATATATATATATATATATATATATATATATATATATATATATATATATATATATATATATATATATATATATATATATATATATATATATCTTCTAAAAATTCTCCTTTTTTTAAAACTAATAGAACCTAAATGCAAAAAAAGAGAAAAATCCGATCTTTCATTTACTTTGATGGTAAAAAAAAAAAAAAAAAAAATCACACATTAAGGGGAAAAATTAAATAAAATGTGCCTTTAAATCATGTGTCCCACAATTATTGACATCCCTAACATTTCCTCTGAAATTTTTTATTGATTTTTAAAAATATATATTTTTCTGTAGTTGCTAAAGTTGGTCAGGGTATCTAAGAACTTTTACTTAGTAATTCATGACTTCCTGTTTCCCTGGAGTATAAATATGAGTTGAGACACAGAGGACTAATTCTCTTACCCATTTGTCAACATGGCAAAGACAAGAGAACATACCATTCAAGTAAGGCAGATGTGTGTCGACTTTCGGAAGTCAGGCAATGGCTACAAGAAAATAGCCACTCGCCTTAACCAGTCTTCTGAAATGTTATAGGAGGAGATTAAGTGCGGTCTTGTTGGCAAAAGGGGATTGTACAAAGTATTAACATCAGGGGTGCCAATAATTGTGGGACACATGATTTCAAGTGCTTTTTGTTTGTTTGTTTTTTTTACAACCAAAGTAATGTACTTAAATGAAAGGTTGGATTTTTCTCTTTTTTTGCATTTGGGTTCTATGTTGTTTCTTAAAAAGGAGAATTTTTAGAAGTCTACGACCACATCTTAAACAGGGGTGCCCATAATTGTGGAGGGCACTGTATATTAATGTAGTATAAAACCAATATCCTTTTAGTTGAAAATAGGTTGGATGTCTTGTTATAGTTGAAAATGTTTATGCGTGTCTTTGTCCAAAAAATAAAAATTACAGCTAAACAAAATATAACTTCCAGATAATAAATTAAACGACATGGTCATGCATGACTTTGTAATATTAAATACGCTGTGTTTATTTTTCATAATTTTTTTTGATGCATTTTTGAGCAATGAGTAATTAAATTGAAAGGGATATGAAGATTAATATATGAAGATTGTCATCATTTACTCACCCTCAAGTTGTTCCATATCTGTACGAGTTGTTTTTTTTCTCCGTTGAACACAAAATAAAATATTTTGAAGAATGTTGATAATCAGTTGACATGTTAGGAAAAATATCATGGAAGTCAATGGCTACCGTTAACCGTCTGGTTACCAACATTCTTTAAAAGATCTTTTTGTTCAACAGAAGTAAATATTGACACAATTTTCATTTTTGGGTGAATTATCTATCCCTTTAAGTTCAAAACTGGATATGCAGCTGATAGCCGAAGTCCATACCAGCATGACTGTAAAATGACAAAAATATAGAGACAGAGCGATAGCAGTCAGCTGTCTAGAGACCAGCGTGATATATTCAGCTCCAACCCCAATGTTTTCCTGTGAAAATTCATTATGAAACAGGGATTGCCACTCAAGGACACACTCAGGGTGTTTTTACGGTGGTGGTCTGGATAGCAAGGCGCGCACACACACGCACGCACGCACACACACGCACGCACGCACACACGCCTTTGAACATGATTGGGTTCTCTTAAACAGACCACCAACTTATAAAGCAGCTTGGGTTTATGATGGGGATTTATTAGCAGCACAGTGGAAAAGAAACAAGCTCATTCTGCTTGAGAATGGCATTTACATGCAAAGCAAACGATCTCAGGAACTTACGGATGCATAATTCTATGATGGCTATTATGTTGTAAGTTTCTATTTAGCAGGAGAAACAGGACAATATGACACCCAGACCTATTTGTAAGGTTTGCAATGGCCAAATATGATTATTATACTATTTCTCTCATTGCTGTTGACTTTACTACACTTTAATTGTTTGTTATAGACAACTGACTTAAAAGGAGGAAAAACTAAAATTAGTCATTTTAAGCGTGTGCTTACAGCACTTTTACATATTACAAACCCCTCAAGTTGTTACAGTAACTATTCTTCATTGGGCCACTGAATCTGCATTAACAACAACAGTTGGGGCAATAGCCTTAGTCCTAATGGATTTTAATCATGGCTATCAAAATCCAGTGTTCTGTATTTTGCATACGTGAGTTTTTGTTGTAGGTGGCTATTGTAGATGGGTACTGTGCTAATTAATTGAGACGTCTTACAGCTCTTACAGGTTGTTGGCCTTGTTTGTTTCGTTGCTTCTATTGCTCTCCCCTTTTTTTGTAAGTCGCTTTGGATAAAAGCGTCTGCTAAATGATTAAATGTAAATGTAAACTAAAGTCGAGTCAAAAATAAAAATTCCACACGTGTTTTCTGCAGCAGTGTTTGTGTGTGTTGGTTTCAAACACAAAGTTCATCATCATACTTGTACTGTAGCTGTTGGGTAATAAGTGAACACAATAAAAGCACACTGCTATACATTCAGACACGGGTCATAGATATAATGATTTGCTGGTGTAAGCTTTAAGGACCACTGAAATATCTGAAATCATTTGGCGAAGTGCTGAAAACATTTTGTCCATAAAGAAAGTGAATGGGGTCAGGTGTTATTCAGATGGGAACTCAATTTTCTTTCTTCAGTTTAAAATTTCTTCTTTTAATAGAAGAAACCAAATCATACAGGTGAGAAAATGACGAGTTAGCATTTTGGGTTCAAGTTACCCTTTACCTTCATACACGTGTTGCCTTTAGTTTCAAGGGACAGAGAGGAAAAAAGTAATAATGAGACGATTAGTTAATTACTGTACATTTTCTTTATTTTAATTTCATCGTTAGCACAGGTCTAGAAATGCAGCGGGAAGAAAGAGAACTTCCTCACGGGGGAGAAAGACCGACACTACAGGAAAGAAGTGACGAGACAGTTGCGGGATTTAGATGCGTAAATACATTTCTACAAATTTCCCATCAGAGAAGAATGACACTATGCTACTCAAAAGAATCCACACACCCCTCAGGACATCACAAGATCTTCTTGAATATTCCTTTGTAAAGGTATATATACGTAGATACATATTGCCTATGCGGTGTGGCCGCGCCGCGACGAGAATCTCGAGTGTGTGGGTCGACTGATGCGTGGACTGTTGTACGCAACCAGATAAAAAGGTTCAGTTTAATTCATGACATGCATATAGCCAAGCAAAGTATGCCTTATAATAGAGCAAGCTGGACCAACCGCTCATTGTTATGAACTGATATGACCGTTAATAATCGATAGTGAGCAATTAGGAACGTTAATGACACGTCGCTCAGACCAAGAAGTTTTGAACTTCATCTTAAAAATCTGAGTTTCTCAAAAGCTCTTTGATAAAAAGAAATGATCTCCATGTTGCACAAAATGACACCCACGACTCTCTCTGCCGGGTTTCCACCCTCCCCCAATGTTTTGCCCCTGACGCACACACTCGTACACAGGATCTTCTCACTGACAAAGTGACAAAACAACAGCAGACCGCCATCCGGTCTCTCAGACATGAACACGGAGCGATGGTCATCCTAGTTGGGAAGGAGCGTTTCAATACGACGGCACTCCCACTGGGAGGTGATGTGGGGCCGGAGGAGGGTGTCCAGCAGTGGAGGTGGCATGCGGCTTTGCGTATCTGTAGGCAAGCGTATGTAGGTGTTTGTCTGTGTATGCATGTGAGTTAAAAAGCCAGCTAGGGTCCCCTGCACTAAGAGAGTGCTGTAGTTCTGAATAGTGACGGCACGGCTACAGGCCCTGCCCTCCCAGATCTGAAGACTGGTCACTTCCGCTGGAGCCGCTCTGCGCTCGCTTTATGTACAAATTCAACAGTTTCAGCTGGAAAGAGAGAAAAAGTGCATGTTATAGATTATATATAAAGACAGAATGAGGAAAGAGGATAAAAAAAAAAGACATTTAGCAAGAAGAAAGGGCTCACCTTGCTGCCGGACAGCTGGCTGAGGTGAGGTTTCAGATCCTCTCCAATGACAGCATAGATGGCCACGAGGCAAAATACACACGCCTTTCGCACACTGCTCTCAGAGTTATCATAACCCTGTGAATGAGAGGAAATTATAATCAAAACATGCAAAACCATCTTTAAAATGCCCTCATTATGCTGTTTTAAATATTCTCCTACAACAGATTAACATGCATCAAAGATCAAAAACACTAATTTTCTCATAATATATACATTGCAGCATCAGCTCTTTTCTCTCAGCATCTGAAACGGTTCAGTTACAGATTCGGTCTTGTTAAGCCCCTCCTTTCTAAGAGCCTGCTCTGCTCTGATTGGTTAGATGGCAAATTCTAGATATTGTTTATAGTGAGTTTCAGAAACTCACTCATCGCTATATCTGAATTTCAGCTTTGGATCTTCCTCAGCACTTGACACACAGTGATACGAACAGTAGCGATGGCCTCGGTTTTACTGTATCACGAGTCCTCATCCTTTGGAAGTGCATCAAAGAGGATTTGAGTCTTTTCGACATGTCAACAACAAAAAGCAAAATCTTCCAGCCTCAGATACAACTAAAGTGTTTGAGGGTGGGGAAAAGGGCGGCAGCCAATTAAGATCATGAATTACTGACGACTCATTTCAGGCAGTTCAGTATGGCTTCTTTCTTTTGGAATACCGTCACTCTATTTATCATCCAATTTTATCTTTAAAACTCAGTACGTCCATACGTTTAAATAACATATAAAGTGAACTATCAAAGTTTGTTGGCATGTTCTTTAAATCTGCATGTTTGATATTAACAGTGCTAAAAAGTCATTTGAATGATTGATTCTATATCAATAAAAGGAAACAATTAATCATTTGTTCAGAGTTGGATCACACCAGTTTGATTCAATAAAAAGAACCAGTGCATAGAGTCATTCATTCTGGAAACAAACTACACTGATCACGCAGTCCGTTTTGCGCTACAGATTGAACTGCGGAGTTGCTGCATGGTTGAATAAGTGTTTTTTAGTCATAAAAGTATGCACATGATCAAACATTCAACTCCAATATTTTTAAACAACAGTTCTGAAGGCCTGTCCACACCAAGAGTGATAACAATATTAGCATCCAAGCCAGTGCACAATAAAGTTCTGTTTCTTCTGATTGGCTGCCAATGCTTTTATCATTCATCTAATGGTATCTGCAAGGATTTCCAGTGAGGATTTAGACCATATCACATTACTGAGACTGCTCTCATTAGAGTTACAAATGATTTGCTCTTATCATCTGATCGTGGTTGAATCTTCCTATTAGTGTTACTGGATCTTAGTGAACTGCATTTGATACTATCGACCACAACACTCTTTTGAATAGACTTGAAAATTACATTGGCATTAGTGGAATTGCATTGGCAAGGTTCAAATTGTACTTATCTGACCGTTACCAACGTATAGCAGTTAAATTAAGAGTTCAAACAAGTTCAGTATGGAGTAACTCAAGGCTCAGAACTAGGACCGTTGCTTTTCACCTTGTGCATGCTACCCTTAGAAGATATCATTAGGAACCAATGATTAAATTTTGCTGATACTAAAGCTGAGTATTTTCTTCACGCCCTGACAATACATACCAATTTACAAAATTAATGGAATACATAATTGATACAAAAAAATGGGATGACTAGTAATTTCCTACTACTTCATTTGTACTGTACAAGCCACATTTTTACCATCTGTAAATAGTTATTTTACAAGATACTTCTTCTAAAATCGTAAAAATATATCTATATTACGACATATGGTCTCAATGACAAATGCAGAACAGTTAGTTCATGCATTCATGACCTAAAGGCTGGATTATTGTAATGCTCTACTGGGTGGTTGCCCTGCACACTTAATAAACAAACTCCAGCTGGTCCACCGGGAAGTATGACCATATTAGCCCGGTTCTGTCAACACTGCATTGGCTCCCTAATTAAGTATCACATACATTATAAAATGTTGCTAATTACTTACAAAGGATTAAATGGTTTAGCTCCTCTGTACTTGAGCGAGCTCGTAATGCATTATTATCCATCACGTCTGTAGAGGTTTGAAATCTTGAAATATGCAATGGCTTACACTAATAACTGTCTAACATTATTCCAGGCAGCTATTCCCAATCACAGTGTCCATTGTCAGCCCAGCAACACAGTTCAATTAATCCACTTCAGAAACGTTGTTGAAATAAAAGATGAAAATCTCCGGTTTTATTCCTTGGTTTCAGATTTACAAAAGAGAATGTGAGCTGACTAATACACTTCTTCTAGTTACTATAATGAAATAAAAGATTCCTAACAGAGAATTATCTAAAAGTTGGCAGTTATAAGGTAAGAAAACCGTTCGCTTCCACAGTTCTCAAGATCTGAATCACATAAAGAAAATCAACGCAACAAAGCCGGAGTTGATCTGTTCTTAAAGGGGGGGTGAAACACTCAGTTTCAGTCAGTGTCATGTCAATCTTGAGTACCTATAGAGTAGCATTGCATCCTGCATATCTCCGAAAAGTCTTTATTTTTTTTATAATTATATAAGAAAGATGCGCTGTTCCGAGTCTTTCCGAAAAAAGCCGAGCGGGTGGGGGCGTGTCATGTGAGCGGAGCTAAATAATGACGTGTGCAGCAGCGCGCTGCAGTGAGGAAAGTGATTCGCTCTGTGAGGAAAGTGATTCGCCCGCCGCGTGAGGAAAGTGAGTCGCTCTGTGAGGAAAGTGATTCGCTCAGTGAGGAAAGTGATTCGCCCGCCGCGTGAGGAAAGTGAGTCGCTCTGTGAGGAAAGTGAGTCGCTCTGTGAGGAAAGTGAGTCGCTCTGTGAGGAAAGTGATTCGCCCGCCGCGTGAGGAAAGTGAGTCGCTCTGTGAGGAAAGTGAGTCGCTCTGTGAGGAAAGTGATTCGCTCTGTGAGGAAAGTGATTCGCTCAGTGAGGAAAGTGATTCGCCCGCCGCGTGAGGAAAGTGAGTCGCTCTGTGAGGAAAGTGATTCGCCTGCCGCGTGAGGAAAGTGAGTCGCTCTGTGAGGAAAGTGATTCGCCCGTCGCGTGAGGAAAGTGCTAATACAGATCGACCGCCGGCCTATCAGTGGGTAAGTCAGTAGCTACTGGTTATATCACCTGTTTAGCATCCTACAAGCCAGCGCTTTGATGGGCGTAGGCTGTTGCTTTCGCTCTCTCCCTCGCTCTCTCTCACGCGCTTCCGGTAGAATTGTCCGTAAGGCCCATACAAGGAAATTCCGCCCCCACTAACGTCAATGGGGACGCATGATCTCAAAAAACTTGCCGAACCTTATGACTAACCGGAAGTAGTATTTTTGACAAAGAAATACTCCCATCAAACGTCCACCTTAACTTTTGAAACTTTGTCTATGTTTAGTATGGGATTCCAAGTCTTTAACAGTGTAAAAAGATCAGTATGCATGAAACAGCATTTCACCCCCCCTTTAAAGAGGCAGTACACTATTTTACCAATATGTACCAAATCCTAATAAACTCATGAATTTTAGTAAGCTTTTACCTTTTAAGTATCATTTAACATTTTAACCATTACATGAACTTCTAAATGAAATTATTTACCTTTTTAACATTAATTCTCATTCACATTACTATGAATTGTACTTTGGCCTCTACAACGTCTATTGCGGTATCAAAATTTTCGCCAGTTGATTATACCTAGAATATCAAAATCAACTGCAGGTGGTCGATCCTTTTCTTATTTAGCACCTAAACTCTGGACCAGTCTTCCTATCCTTGTTTAGGAAGCAGACACTCTGTCAGTTTAAATCTAGACTAAAAACAGATCTCTTTAACCTGGCATACACAACCCATTATCAATTTCTATTAGTCAAATGATTGTTAGGCTGCATAAATTAGGTCAACCGAAACCCAGATCACTTCCTATTACACCTAATGTACTGGTTACATCGTCTGTCTGTCTCATCCTTATCCTGAGGTTACCGTAGTCAGCCGGATCCAGTCCGTATCCACATCAGATGATGGACCTGCACCTAGACACGACCAAAACGCAGCCCTGAATGTCGGCAGGGACCGTGTCTAAGAGACAATCCCCTGAGAAGGCCTCGACGACATGACAGTCACCAGCACAGATCTTCAACAGAGACCAGACAGGTCCTCCACACAGACCCTATGACCAGTTACGGCTCCATACCGGCGCGATGAATTGATCTTCAAGCAAAAGGAACTGGATGAATATTCGAATGCTACCGATCCTGATCTGAACTCTGACTGGCAAGGTTTTTTTCTTCATTCTGTCACCTGATGGGGTTTGTGTTCCTTGCCACTGTCGACTCTGACTCTCTTAGCTGGGGACACTTAATATTCAACAATATTATTGATCTGACTGCACTGACGCTGTTGCATGAGAATTGAACTGGATGATTAAATTTTTGCAGAACTGCTTTATAGATTAAAAACTAATTTAGTAACTGACGATCTTCACAACAGAACTGAATCAACTCTGAACTGACTTCAGCTGAACAACTGAAATGCATAATTTCCCTGTTATCACTGTATCAGCTGCTTTGAAACAATCTGTACAATAGAAGGTAGAGTATATAAAGCACATTATTTACCTGAATGAGCCCAGGGACGATCTCTGGGAGCATTTGAATGAGCCCCTCTTTGGGCAGCCGGTCGATGACTTTGGTGAGCATCTTGATGGCAGCCAGGTTGATGGGGTAGTCTGCTGACTGGATGATAGGGCACAGCACCTTAATACACTGATCGGGACTTATTGAGGTCGCCAACATAGACGCTGCCTCTTCTGCAGCCCGCACCACCTGATACAGAGAGGAAAGGACATTTTGTTTAGGTTTAGATTTGCGCTTCAGATTGAGTTGTCTGTCTTGCATGCTTCACGTCTTTTTGAACTGTGATCTTGTGCATGTTAAAGGGAAATATCAAAAAATTTAAATGTCCTTACCTTCATGTAATTTCAAACTCACAAGACTTTTTACACTGCTTGTTACATGCAGTTACTGTAGTAATAATTATAAATTATGCATAATTACATGCAACTAACCATAAACCATGCTCTAACCTTAAAGTAAGCTCATGTTGTTAATTATTATTACTCAGTATTTAAAAGTATGATTACACTGTAACATCGACACCTAATAAAGCCTAACCGATTATCGATTAATTGCGTTATCACAAAATAAAACAATTGACTTAAAGCACAACTACGCAACGTGGTTACAAAATCTTTAACAAATTTTAAATATTTGAATAAAGGGTGAAGATGTCAATTTTCATAGGCTGGACATCACTTTTAGCCACTACCATAGGTGAATACAAGCCTAAATTAAATCTTTTCATCATATAAAGCTCAAAAATCGTCTCTTCAGAAGACTTGTACTTTTTTTTCTATCTCTTTAAGAATAATTCGGGGTGATTTTGGAGATGTTCAATGGAGGAAGAGAAAGCTCTTAGATATCATTCAAAAAATGTTTCCTAAGATGCACAAAAATCTTATGGGTTTAAAACAACATGAATGTGAGTAAATGACCATTTTCATTTTCGGGTGACCTATCCCTTTAGGGACGCCTGACCTCTTTGTGTGGGTCTTTATGTGCTTCCAGGGTCTTCATAATGGTGAGTTCCGCATAGTTTTTAAAGCGCCACGGCTGCCTGTTAAGTATTTCCTTCAACACCCGGAGTGCTAATGCCCGAATGACGTGCTAAGAGAGAAAAATAAAGATCAGTGACTAAATTTGGTTGTCCTCATGACTCACATTAGCCTGTGTTTTCAGAAGCAAGTGTGTGTTTGCATTCACCTCTCCATCCCCAAGTGTTTCCAGGAGCAGCAGGAGGATGGTTTTGAAGTGCTCGTCCCAAACATGCAGTTGCGTTTCTCTGATCAGCCGCATTAGCTCACACAGTGCGGCTTTCCTCTCTTCCACTCGTTCGCTGTGATTCGAGAGCTCCTTTAGTAGCTCCGAAACCACCTCAGACTGGTCCACACCACTGTCTGTAACACCATCAGTGGAAAGGAAGTCAGACCCCCACACAGGAGTTTACATGCAATCACTTTACCAAGCAGTTATCGAAGTGCATTACCATCAGTGAGGCATTCGGCATCCTGGTCTGCATCTTTCAGGCTTTTATTAAAAGGGGAGGAGCTGAAGGAGGAGTCAGAGTAGCTCACTGGCTGATATTCCCTTGTTGGGCGGGGACTCGACGAGAGGAGCGGCATAGTATTTAGCAGAGATGTCTTATTATCCAGCGCTGTGCGACCAGAGTCTGTGGTTTGATCACAACCCTGTAAAGAGACACATCCATAACACACTCAAACATCAGTGATATGGTTTTAAATTTCTGTGTATTTTATAATCTTATTACACGGCTGACGGCTCTCTGGATTGATTCTAATTGGTCCGCAGCAAAAAGTCAAACGTGCTTCATACGAGTGCTTATCTGTATTTTTCACCATTGCACATGGAAAAATGCCAGTGCTATCATATTACTCTGCTGTCTTTTTATATCAAGCCATCTCAAGTGTTATTTTAGCATTATTTATATACTATTATAGTATTTATTATAGTTTTATTTTAATTTTAGTTTATGTAATTATGTTGTGCTTTTGTAATTTTTTATTACTTATGTTACTTCTATTTAGATTTTTTTACAACTATAGATTTTAGTTATTACTAAAATAACTGAAATAAATTAAGATTAAGTTATGTTATGTAAGTTTTTCCATCTAATATTTATAATTTATTAAATTTAATCTTTATACAATTAATGAAAACTATTTATTAATGTGTTTTTTGTTAACAATACTGCAAAATGGTAATATTGCAACTGAAACATTATTACGTATGAATAGAAAGCCTATTATGCCTTTTTACAAAGTCTTGATTTTGTTTTTGGGCTCTACTACAATAGGTTTTCATGCTTGAACGTTCAAAAAAACCCCAATGTATTTTAAACTTAATCACCACTGGCTGACAATATCTCCTACTTAACTTGCCTTCCTTACCTCTTCTCCACCATCTCCATCTCTTTTCCGCGCTGGCTCTGTCATGTCCTCTTGGCTGCGGACGCTGAAGTTCTGGATGGCCTGACTGACTCCTCTTAGGGAGCTGTAGATCTCCTCAGAGTTCATGTTCTCGGTATCGTAATCAAATGCACTGTGACATTAAATGGAATGTTTAGTTACGTATAAATGCTGAGCAAACAACTACAAAACACAATTTACAGCATTTATGAAGTAAATCTATGTCAATGTTTGTAGTCTGTGACCCAGTGGCGTGCCTTGGTGAAGGTGTGTTGTGTTGTGATGTGTTGGTAGGGGATGTTAAAGGGCTCGACCAACTAGCTGGTGATCTTGGGGTGTGTCGGGTGAGTGGGCTTCCCATTGTAGCCTGCAAGAAAGAAAGAAAATTATGTCTTAGTGCTGACAAAAAAGTGGTTCAGAAACGGTTCTTACAGGCCCCGTTTACACCTGGTATTAAGATGTGTTTTGGTCTGATCTGACCGTAAGTGGACTGATCTGACTGTGAGTGGACAATGCTAAATACAAGCCTAAACGGGGCCTAAAACGAGTCGAATGTGTTTAAACAGCCACAAAAGACTCTCCGCCTACTGACCTAATTCATAAACATTATAGGAAGCACTCGAACTAGACAAGATTTAAACTTTGTCGTTTAAAGATTAAAGCGTACCAAGCACAATGTTCTCTTCCGATTCCTTATTTCTAACACACACTCACACAGGGTTGGGTGTGATCTTGTGGCTGTCAGAACAGAAATGAAAACTGATGCTCTGTCTCCGTGCACGTTCATATGTAAACTGAGCAAGCTAATTTTGTCCTTTAGATTGAAAGATCTGGAAAAAAAAACTCTTACAGTTACCCGCCCATAGACCCTCCCCTCGAAGAAATCAGTACAGAAGTGGTTGAAAGCAGATACAAGAGACAGATTTAAACAACATGTGTAAATGGGAATGTGACTTTTCTACTTCCGATCGATCAAAAATGCATCTTAATACCAGCTGTAAACGGGGCCAGAAATGTGATGTTAATCACCTGGGCAGCGTTGCCTGTGTTCCGTAGGTGGTTCTGCAACAATTTGGTGGCTCCGTCCTGAAATGTTTTAGGTAGTGCAGCAAGAAGCATTGTGAACTCTGGTGTGTTCAGCTGGAACAGCGAGATCAACACAGACTGCGCTGCCTGTAATCAAAGCACATAATTCAACCAATTAACATCAAACTATAAAAAAGAATGAGAGCTCATGATGTCAAGCAGAAAAAGTAGAAACATTAGAAACATCCTTAATGTAATAAGCAAATCTACCTTTCTGACATCCGAGCTCTTTGGTTCGGTGGTCCATGTAATGATACGGGACACTGCCAGTCGGGTTTCACTCGAGTTGACAAAATCCTGTGGCTCCATTTGTAGTGTCAGTGTTTCTATGTACTTCAATATGGCCACCTTCACCTGAAACATCATTCTTATGTTACATCTCTGCAACAAAATCATCTAAGGCATTTTATGTCATCCAAGACAACAGTAACATTCACTCCAAACATTTTACCTCAATCACAAACCCTCCTCCATTTAATCTTCTCCACATAAAGACCAATCAGAATCAAACATCAACGCTGCAGTCCATCCGTTACAGACAAGCACAAAAAAAAAATCACGTAATCACGGCTATTATTAAATCCGTGAAAAGAAGCAAGACAGCAGGGGGAAGTTGGGGTGAGCATGACGGGTGTGATTGGGCACAGCACAGCGTTTCAAAGGTAAAGGCTTGTGTATTTGTGTTGCGCCCTACTCTCGTTCACTGACGTCCCTCTCTCTCAAACATCAACCAAAGATGCAATAACTAGGCTGCCAAAAACACTTTCTACACAACCTTTCACATGTTTGGTGTTGGTTTTTTAGTCTTTAGTGCTCAGCAGGGCTGCATTTAGTTGATTTGAATTAAAAATACAGTAATACTGTGAAATATTATTACATTTAAAATAGCTGTTTTCTATTTGAATATATGTTGAAATGTAATTTATTTTTTAGTCAAATGAACCTTTAGAAATCATTCTAATATGCTGATGTACTGCTCCAGAAACATTTCTTATTATTATCAGTGTTGAAAACAGTCGTGGTGCTTTTGCTGAAACCATGATACTTTTTTCAAGATTCTTTGATGAAAAGAAATAGAAATCTGTTGCAACATTATACATTTCTATACTGTCAATTTGATCAATTTATCACATCCTTGCAGAATTAAAAGTATTAATCTCTAAACAACTCTAGAAGTTGTGAATTATGGATGTAATTTTGCGTATGAAGATTCTGTGAGTCGTTTATTTCTGAAACTGGATTTGGCGGGATAAAAGTCGAGCTAGCTCAGCTGAGGGGTTTTATTTGTTACAGAATTGCTTCCCCTGTGTCTCACTGACCTGGACTGCTTGGTTCCACAATTGGATATTTTCCTGCAGTGTGCAAGCATGCCGTCGCTTTCTGAGGGGAAGCAATTCTATAGCCCCGCCCCCGTACCAGCAACAGCGCCTTCTCCCCGGCTTCAGAGAGAGAGAGGGAGAGCACGTCAATGAAAGGGAGCCCTGACAGACACGCAGATAAGGGGGAGAAAACTGGACAGGGTGCGGTCATACTGCTGAAAAACGATGCCGAATATGAGGTAGATGAAAGGGAGGTGGTTTGGTTAGAGGGGATTTGGTCAAATGTGGTTATGGGATTGGTGTAGGGCAGTGTTTCCTACAGGATATTATTGTTGCAGCTGGAGATGTCGACATTAAAAGTAATAACATTTTTGGTAGCACGTTATTTTAGTGTCCTTGCAACATGTACTTATAGTAATAATAATTATAAATGATGAATGATTGCATGCAACTAACTAGGGGTGTTGAAATTAATCCTTGCATCGCAATGCGGACATGGGCGATTCTGCATCGATGCAGTAATAGACTAATCGATTATAGTCTACTGCCGTTTCTCTGACATTATTCTATAATATATTTTAATGTATAAAATGGTGGAGGGAGACGAAAAACAAAAGCAAATACTTAAAGAAATGCACCCACTATTTTAACATTTACAGCATGTGAGTGTGCGCGCGAGGCTGTATGCGTGTGCGGGTTATTATAACCTAAGCACACTTCTTGACAGTTTCATGCACTTTTAGTATTTATTTACTAGTGTTTGTTAGTTCTAAATGCACCGGTCATCTGCTGTGCTCATCTGTGTTGATGTTTGCTACATTCAGGAAGTGTTCTTAAAAAAATCATATATCTGACAGCTTATATTCAAAATGTAGCCATGTGCAGTAATAGTGAAAATTGAGGATGCAACGCATAATTGAATATCACGATAATCGTTATTGAATTGAATCGTGAGACCAGTGACGATTCATACCTCTCCAGCCAACCCAAACCCAAATCTCAGCCCAATTATAAGTATATGTAGTCAATTAATCGCACTTACTAATTAAAATGTATAATTACACTGTTAACTTAAGCAATTGTTTTTATTCAAATTAAATTAATTAAACTCTGAAACTCAGGTAGGAGTAAATTTTTAAAGATTTCTTTAACATATATCATTAGATTGTCATGTAATGCTCTCTGTTATTATTGAGAATTAAAACTATGATATTTGTGCCTTGCCAACAAACTGAAATAAATTAAGCTTAAGTTGAATCACTAAAACTACTAAATTAAAACTGAAATAAAAATAAAGCTATATAGAAATTAAAAAAAAACCTACTAAAATAAATGAAAATATAAAAATAAAAACTAATACAAAATGTTATTAACTGCTATTAAAATAACTTACCAATACAACCATATCAATACAACACAAACGTGCATTTATAGTATTGTAAAAAAAAAAAAAAAAAAAGTTCATTCATTAATAAGAATGGTAACAATTGGGTGATTGGTTCACAAATTTGCATTAGCAATGCAACAACTAAAACTCTTCATATTCAGCTGCGGTGCAGGAAACACTGAGGTAGAGGTTGGAGATTCTTATGCAAAACAATCTCCTTGTGGTTTGCATGAGCTTTTATGGAGGGGTACATTAAGCCAAAACATGACATCCTGTAGAAATGCCAAAGCAAGCACTTAAGCAAGACCTGACAGCCACAATCTGGGTTACTTTTACGTTCTCTGACACCAACATGTTGCATAACACTGTCAATCCGATTCACTCATCCATACAGTGAGAACATACAGTGTCACTAAAAAAAAAGCACTTACCTTTAAGTTTGGTGTCTGTGTTTGGTCAACTGTGAATCTCATCAGGATGGTGAACTGCAGATCATTCGGGAAAGATTCTCTGAGGACAGACACAAGAGAAATAAAGCAGTTGCAAAGTTACTTATAGTTGGTAGAATGACTAGAGTGGAATAATCGAAATAAAGTGTAACGGCTTCCAATTTTGTCATGCAACACACCTTGTGACGTCTAGGGCTTTCTGTACTTTGGCTTGTACTGAGCCGAGCAGGTCCGCTCCCATTTTCTTCAGCAGTTGTGTGAGCAGCACAAAGAGCCAGTCCTGCAGATCCTCCTTATGAACCACAATGAAGTCCACAAGTGTCTCCAGAAACATGCTGAACACCTGTGCAAACACCATCAGCAAAATAAACAGCAGAAGTTGTATATAACAAAAGTTAAATCAATAAGTAATTAAAAACACAAACATGTACATTTACACAAGTAATCAGTTTTGATTCATGCATCCATCTTGATCAGTCATTGTTTACTTGATAGAGATGGTTATGGCAAATATTAATGTTGCAATGACGCAAGAAAAAAACTTTTTTTCTCCAAGTTGGAAAATGTATAAGCAGAGCCAATGTCATCTTCATCTGAAACTGTGATAAGCAAGATATATAATTCCCAAAACTTGACAAATTCTAAAAAAAAACATCTCCAAGCATTTACACTTGTTTTCTATCAGATTTGAATGTTGCGTGATTGTACTGAAAGGTTTACTAGACATTGCCAAATCGTTGTCATTTCGGAATAAGTTCACGTGGGTGTTTGAATCAACATTGTGATTTTATCGATTAATTGTGTAGCTCTAATAGTCTTTATGTAATTATTAAAAATGATATTAATGGGGAAGTAATATAAAAATACAGAAATATAGGGAAACAAAGTACATGATCTTAATTAATCAATAAATTTCAATTTGTATGTAAGAGAATCATTTGGTTTTAAACGGCACACTATAATTTAAACATCTGTTTCTTTTAAACGATAAAGGCACTACTAAGTTATTTACCTACTTGAGAATTTGTTTCATAAATAACTAACCAATTTTTTGAAGCATTAATCATTCAGATTACTGATGGGATATTGAGGTTTACAATAGACACTTTTTAGATATACTTGATTAGTTAACAGCAAAGCCATAGATTAATAGCAGGATCAATAGCATTGTCATCTGTTAGACCACATATTCATCATCCTATTTTGTTACTGATTAGTATATTAGTAAAGTGGATTGCCCTGTTAGTGCTCAGTCCCAAACACAGCCAAAAACTGAATGAATGCTTTCCATCTATTTACTAGAGCAGCATCTCAGTTTCTGGATATAGACATGGCACAAAAAACAAGCAGTCAAATAAAATGGGGGAAAAAATGTGCACAAAAGTTAACCAAACTTACTCTCTACAGTTCCACCACAGGGAAAGGCATGAAAAGAAACAAACACACTGGTGAATTTCCATAAAAACATAAAAAGATAAAGATTCACCATCTGTGGGACCATTTTTGGAACATAAAATGTAAAAAATTAAAATGAAAAGGTACACTATGTAACTTTTTTTGTTTAAAAGTCAATACAGCATTAAATGTTTTTGTTTTTGTCTGATCGATTCACTATGGTAAGCCTATATAATAAGTGCTTATATTTTAGACCTGACGAGAGGGTTTTTAATGGGAAAATGCATACTTCACCCGCCCGTGTCTCTTGTCAGATCTGTAAATAGAGAGAAGTTGCTCTGGCTGATTTGACACGTGTCTGGTGTGGGAGTGGTCGAGGTTAGTTGTCACAACGAGCAAGAAATCTTAAACATCCGGGGAATTTAATCAAATGCCAAACAGAGGAGGGTCTGCTGGCAAAAAGAGAACGCGACAGAGCTCGTAATAAAAATAAATAAAAAATCGGCTTGGGCTGTTCGGAGACGGCGAGAACTGAGGGATTTGAAAAAGCGACGCGGAGATGATGTTTTAATTACTCAACAGGTGAGTGAGATATTTTACTAAACAGATAAACTGTCACATATAGCTCATGTAAAGCATCATCTATTGTGTAGGCTCATTTCATTATAGTTGTAGCAGTAACATCTTCAGCAAATCAGCTTTAGATCCTTTACAGCTAAACTGGTTATATCTCTAGTAGTGAATGTTTTATTAGCAGTAGAATAGCCATATTCATCGGCACAGTCTTGCAGAGCCAAAGCAAAACCAAAACAATGTCCTTTCACAAAATGTGTGCAGTTCTGTTGTTAACCGCTAGGGGTCCAAAAGTTACATAGTGTACCTTTAAAATGAGTAAATCATTTCATTTTAAAATTTAAACATGTTACTGCACCATACTATGGAAATAATTTTTGAAAACATAAAATAGAAAGAAAGAAAGAAAGAGAAATAATGCTCCCCAATAAAACAAGACCATAAGACATTTATATCACTTATATATCCATAGATTTACAATATCCACAAAAAAGGATCCAGGGTTTTCCAAACCATTGAAGAACAGATCTGGGGGCTGTAGAATATAATCATGTTGGACAGGATTGCGAGAATGACTTTTGTACCTTAAAAGAGGCAGAACTGATACCGGATTCTGCCGTGCCGAAGCCTCTGGAGTCACGCTGCAAATCAGAAAGAGTGGCGGGCCATGAGCCCTGCAATCAGATATATGGGGGGGAGCTACGGCCTACCCGACAAGATAGAGAATGCCAGAAGGAGGTTCCAGGGAAACGTTATAAGCCAGAGAAAGAGAGACACCTCAAACTCGAGTTAGTCTGTGTGCGTGCGTGTAGGACTGGGCTGTCAAAGTTGTGGTGGTGGCGTTTCTGCAATTTAGACTATCCTATTTAAAAAAAATTTAAAGATATAATTGTTTATATTTATTTAAAAAAAGACACTATGCCAACATGAAATCTGTCTATAACCAAGTGTGCCAAACACGTCCTGAAAAGTGAAGCCAAAGAGTATCGATTGCCCTCATCTGGTTGTTCCCAGTATAGCTTATAAACCCCACTCCTCCATGTATTCTAATGTGATGAAAGACAAACTAAACAATCAAATTACACTTCAAAACAAATTTTTAGGTCATTTTAGGTAGTTTTTATCATGCTAATGTAAGTTCAAGCGTTCGGTTTTTTTTTAAAATAAGTTTGGTTTTAGTTGTTTATTTGATGCTATAAAAACAGGGACTGATTATAAAAACATGATTGACAGCTTCTCTAAGCGAAGTTGTCATTGAAGCACAAACAGAGTTTTTTCCGGGATTTTCAGGAGAAGATTGGAGCTTTAGCTTTAATTTCCACATTTCCACAATTGTTTATTTTACACCAAAGTCATGAATTGCAGCTAACAGATACTGCAGGAGTGTAGGTGGTGTTTTGATATCTACTATACTTCCTCTACTTTTCATACTCCCTGCTCTTTACTGCGCAGACTTGGGTCCTGCGTTTTCTACTGCACAGACTCAGGTCCCAAATCAACGCAAAATGTCAGTGCCATATTCAGGCATTGGCGGCTTCACTTCTCTCCAATAGAAGTTTGTAAAGGGGTGTCGTCCATCCTTTTAACAGTCTATGGTCTATCTGTACTCAAACAATGCTATATTGAACTCATGTGTGAATTCCTCATGTCTTTCCTAATGTCCGATGATTTAAATAAAATTGATAATTAAAAGCGATAGTTCACCCAAAAATGAAAATTCTGTTATTAATTACTCACCCTCATGTCGTTCAAAACTCGTAAGTTTATCTTCGGAAAACATATTAAGACATTTTTGATGAAATCCAAGAGCTCTCTGACCCTTCCATAGACAGCAATTTAGTTAACAATTTCAAGGCACATACATGTAGGGAAGACATTGTTAAAACAGTCCATGTGACTCCACTGTAGTCACATGGACTATTTTAGCATCTTTTCTACCATTCTGGTAGCCTAGAAATCAAGACGCACCCCAGTGGCAGCAAATCTAATTTGCAGGCAGGCTTGTCTAGCAACTCTCCGTTGGCTTGCGAGCTGGAAAAACCCAACTCAGGTCAGGCCAATCACATTGTGTAGAGTTTGTGTTCCACATGCTACTTGAAAACCAAGAAACTGCCGATAAGGCGGTCTTCTGAACAGTCTTTGGCCGCCACTCTGGGAAACTCGGAGTTAAGTTTTTCTTTGAGAAAAGAACGGCACTTAAAGTCATTCTTAAAAAGGGAAGATGTGTTCTGAGTTTTGCCGACCGGATACGGCAAAAGTTTAATCTGTTAACTAGCTAGATTAGTTGGTTGTAGCGCTATCCTATAGCGTGCAGAGGGACTTTGAAAGACAACCGTTTTTCCCGCCCCCTGGATTAAGCCCTTCCAACTTCATCTTGATGTGGGTCTGGCTTGTCAGGCTACTTTTCTGGACCTATGGATGGTTCAGAGAGCTCTCAGATTTCATTAAAAATATCTTAATTTGTGTTGCGAAGATATTCGTAGGTCTTACAGCAGAAGTCTACAGCTGCTACCATGCTCCTGGGGACCCACTGTCCTGCAGAGTTTAGCTCCAACCCTAATTAAAAGACAGGTGAAGCTAATCAAGCTCTTCAGGAGCACATGGTGAAAAAACACAGGCAGGTGTGCTGAAGCAGGTTGGAAATAAACTTTGCAGGAGAGTGGGCCCCTAGGAGCAGGGTTGAAGACTTCTGTCTTACAGGTTTGGAACGACATGGGGTCGATTACTTAATGACAGAATTTAACTTTTTGGGTGAACCAACCCTTTAAATTTTTTCGTGAATTGTGACAGTCCCAGTATGTGTATGCGTGAGTGCAAGCATGAAAGAGAGGAAAGCTACGGAGGAAGTTTGGGCCGGCGTTGCAGTGATTGAAAAAAGACGAGCTTTTAATTTTTCTGTAATCAGAAATCCACTCAAACCAAACCATGCGATTAGCCACGGTTTTCAACCCGAGAGTTAGTGTACACTGCACATGCCCAAGAGTGTGGATCTGTGAGTCTGTGGCGAGAATATGGGCTGTGGGTGAGGCAGAATCCGATACAGTCAAGCAGTTTTGTGTGATGCAAGAGTTCATGCTTGTTTATGTCCGGAGGAGTGTGTGCTTGTGTGTGTGTTTGAAAGCGGCATGCGAAGGTACCTTGCTGTGTGGGTCTGCAAACATCCTGGTGAAAATTTCACATAACCTCTTCAGCTCAACACGGCTGAAATGGATAGAAAGAACAAATGAAACACATACTTGTATTGAACATGGAGTTTATTTACATATGAAACCAAACTCAGCCAATATGAGAAAAATGTGTGTGTTACCTGAGCGTTCGCTGGTTTTTTAACAACGCCTGTAATCCAATCAGCCCCTCTTTTCTCTCAGACCAGTTGGCAGAGGCACAGCGATTAAGCACTTCGGCCACGTCCTCAGTCTGCCGCATATATGTTGGAATGCTGCCATTTCGGGAGCTGTACGAACGCTCTGAACACGCGCTGGAGGCGTCGCTATTTGCATCATCATCCGAGTACATCCCATAGGTGTCATACCGCCGCCGGGCTGGTTTCTTCTGCTTGGAAAACAAAAACAAAAAAATCCAAATGATCATTTTAGGCATTAATTAAACTGAGACAAGACTGGTGAAATGTTAAGTTTAACATCAGCTTTAATGCAGAGAGACAGACAGAAAGCCAGACAGACTTACCTTTCCCCGCATATCTCCTAATAGCTGGCAGCATTGATAAAGCCAAAGGTTGAAGTTAAAGCATGATAGACGAGTTAAACACAGACATTTAGCGCATGATACAATGGTTATGTGAGTACAATGAGAACAGTTCTTTCCATAGATTTGCACAATGTGTTAGATATTTATAGTAAAAACAATTGTATGGATCAGTACTTTTGGACAAGAGCATGCATATACAGTATACAAACTACCATTCAAAAGTTTGGGTTTCAAATTTTATTTGAAAGAAGTTATGCTTATCAAGACTGCATTTATTTGATTAAAATAAAGTAAAACATCACTTTTGTGAAACATTGTGAACAAAATTGAATTTACAGCAGCCATTACTTTATGTCTTCAGTGTTACATGTTTCTTCAGAAATTATAATAATAATAATAAGCTGATTTGGTGGTCAAGAAACATTATTATTATGATCAAGGTAAAAAATTGTTATACTGCTTCACATTTTTGTGGAAACCTTGATCATTTTTTTTTCAGCATTCTTTGATTAATAGAAAGTTCAAAATAACAGCATTTACCAAATAAATGCATCCTTGCTGAACGAAAGTAATTTGTTTTAAAACAAAAAAACTTGCTTGCCTCAAACTTTTGAATGCTATATATAAACAAAACAATAATTGATCTTTTTTAAATGGCTAAGCATACAATTCTGGGCATGTAAACTTATATGTGAGTGTAGTGTAAGCAGAGTTCCTTTGTATGACTGTATGTATATGTACCAGAGCATCGGCCAGGGCTTCCTCTACATCTGATCCAGTGTTCAGCACTCTCATGGCACTGACTGAAGATGAGAGACGACTGGACTGAGACATACCCAAACCAGAACCTACAACACACATCACACATTTCACACACACATCCACAAATACAAATAACACCATGTCCAAAAAAAAACAAAAAAAAAACACATGCAGTGATTTTATCAATACTGAGGAGTCAATTAAAATAATACAACAATAAAACAGACTCCGAGATTAGAGAACTTAAAACAAAAATCAAAATAGAAAACATTTATGAAAAATAACCACAAAATGCCCAAACAGCAACAACAACAATTCCAAAAACAAAGACACATGGAAAAAAACACGTTAAATTCAGGAAAAAAAATCATAAGTGACACAGTGAAAGGTTTTCCACATGAATCTACTTGAATACGGTTGTTATCGAGATAATGGGAGGAACGGTTGTTATGACTAAGCTTAAACTTAAAGCATGCAGGTCCGATGGAGGCTAAACTGAAAGAAGCAGAAGGATGAGATGGAAAATCAAAAAGTGACAATGACTTTAAAAAAAAAAAAAAAAAGGTTTTGAAAAGAGTCCTGTGCCGCTGGGGTGACAGTTCACCTGCTGCCCCGAAGGCATCGGAGGCATGAAGAGCACCAGTTGAGCGCGAATAATGCCGGGATGCTGCAACACACACACAAGAATGCAAACAAGCACACACGCGTAAATAACCAGGCCAGTGTTAGAGCTCACCAGAGAAACTCCCAATTAGCAGTAATGTGAGAGTGTGCCATCACCAAACACACACATGCCCCGCTGTGACACACATTTCACACACTTCAAGTGTCAGTGCTGAAGGATATTAGTCCAGTTCTGCAGAACAGCAGGAATATTTTCACACTTTCATCTGGGCAGTGTTAAATGAGTCATACCTTACATCAAAAATATCACTGGAAATGGACAGTCTCCATCTTAAATGTTCTTATCTTTATTCAACTTTGTGCCACTCAAAATAAATGTGGGACCCACTTTATATTAGGTAGCCTTACCTACTATGTACAAACATTTTAATAAATAATTTGATACAATGCACTTTTTGTGTACATGCATGTTTTTACAATGTACTTGCATTTTTAAAATTACCTGAATGTAATTACACCTGTAATTTCTGTAGTTACATTTATAATTATTCTGTTGACATTTCCTTTACACCTACCCCTACCCTTAAACAGACCCACACCACCACACCTGTCCCTAACTTTACCTGTATCCCACCTCAATGTCAGCAAAAGTGTTTTTCAATACAATATGAACACAATAAGTACATTGTACTTATTTTTTATGTAAGTACATAGTAGTTAAGGCCGCCTAATATGAAGTGGGACCTAAATGTGAACTGAAAATAAAAGTATGTATAAAGTAACTTTACACATTTTTGGTAGACTGAGGAACATACTTGTCAGAAATCTTGCAGATATTTATGTCTGTCAAACGCAGTGCTTTATACTTATGTATTTGTCAATGAGAAATACAGTCACAAAGTATGTTTCTTCCTTATATAACATTTTTGTGCAAAACAGAATATTAAACAAGATAAAAACCAAGTATGGTAGGAATTGATGACGAATGTGCATTTTAAAAAAGCCTTAATTTCATGTTGACTATTAAGGCTATTCCTAATAATTCCTGAGGTTTTTCCTTTACGATAACTTTTCTCTGGTGTGCTGATTTTACAGACCATCTCAGAGAAACACTTGTGTCAGCATCCATCAGTAATGTTCACCATGTAAGATGAGGAGGAAAAAAAAAAAAATCAAGGGAAGAGGAAAACTACTTCCTGACCAAGCTGAACCATGTGAGGGATTTTAACACCACATTTCTTAAAACAATGTGTGCTAGCAGTGCAGTACAAACATTCATGTTTGGCAGCTGCAAAAATTTGAAGCCAACCGAGTCCAGCAAAGAGCAAAATGTGCAAAAGCTTGACTTTCATTTTCAAATGACGCAAAGGAGGACATATCACTTTTCAACATGCCATGATCTTGTCTAAATGTTTAGGCCCCTGCTGTGTTGAAGCTGATTGGTCCCGGTAGATGAAATGGTTGCCGTGGATACTCACCGAGCGGCGTGAAGGAGCGCACAGGGCTGGTGTCTCTGCTGCTCTCTCGACTGGCCTCACGACTGCAGCCCTGACTCACGCTAGGCCGTGGTATACGACTACCCCTCGCTGACCCACCCCCAAGAAAACACCAAGAAAAGAGCAGAGAAAAAAGATAAAGAAGAACAGAGACATTGGAGGGTATAACAGACAGACAACATAGGAGAAATATAGAAGGAATAGCAGTAACAATTACTGGAGTAATTGAATTAATGGAGTATTGTAAGCATTGAAATGACAATGGAGGTTGAACTTTTTGAGGAAAAAAAAAGAGGGCCCAATACAGAGCCATGAGGAACCTCACATAAAATAAGCAGGAAGACAGCATTTATAAAGTCAATATTTGAACTAATGTCTAAAGTCCATGCACAAATTCCACATTAAAGGAATAGAAAAGTAATTAGCAGACATTCACTGACAGGAAGAACAATTAAAAGGTTAGGAATTAAAGGGTGAATGTTATTATATGGGAGGTGGCAAGTCTGGATGTTTGTTTTTATATCCGGTCTCTTAGCCAAACGTTCATCTGCATTCATGAGATGGACTTTATTCAGTTCATTCATTTATTTAGCAAAGATTAGCACCAAGCTGTGGGGTTTAACATCACAGCAGACAAGGTAAGACCCAGCAGGTTAATGAGACGGCACGTCCTGCTTTCCCAAAGCAGTGTGTTACACTCAACACAGCACAACTTCCAGCATGAAACACCATTAGGAAGACAGCCCCAGCTTAGACAGGCAGATGGATTATCATTATGGGATGGCTGGCGGAAACCAAGGCACAAAAAAAAAAAAAAAGTCATACCTCCTTTTGATCCATTGTAGATGTGGGTGATGTTTGAAGGCGCTTTGATTGAAAGAAAATATTTCAGTTTTGGTAAGAACACGGACACCCGTTTATGTTAAGACCTACAGAAGTCTTGGGGCCAATAGCAACACTTTATGATCTTATATGCCAACAGATTCAACGGACACGCACCGATAAAGATTTTATTCATCCAAGAGAAAACATAGCTGAGGAGATTCTGACGGTCACAGACAGTAACCAGAGCTTACCAACAGACAGGCGGGTGGGGCTGGAGTCTCGACTGCAGCCTTGACTGCGCGGGATCCTGCTGCGGCGGTGGGAGCCCGGAGCCGCACTCACACGCTGAGCTCCCGTACTGAGCGTGCTCAGAGCCGTACTGGTCAAAACCCGGCCCGGGGAACCCGATCGAGAACCCGCTGTAAATATACAGAAAATGAAGAGACAAGATCTGTGAGACTGACAGACCACTAAAAATGTACCACATCCTACCAATAACTGTTTATTATATGCATACACAAACTGCTTTATCAACCCTCTACAATGAGAGTAAATCTTCACTCTGGGCAAATAAATAATATCTATCATCATTAGCCATTGGCTAATAAATGCTTAGATTTTAGTGGAGTTCTTTTGGATTATTAAGTGTTTAAGAAGAAGCAGAAGATATGTGGGTTTCCCCCAGTAGAGGGTGGGACTAATGTGCAAACGGCAATCTCATTGGCTGGTGCTCAACTATTACCGTCACTTTTTTGATTTCAGCAAATTAGTTCAAGCGAACACAGACAACGTGATTATTATTCATGAACCCAGCAGCTCATCAATATTATTTAGTAGTATTATCTTCTTAATAATTACTATTATCATTTTTTACAGAAACACAGAATGAGCAACAATATCTTAAGCACCACCACCAGTCCTAAATTGAGTTAAAATATCAAATATGCATTTATACATGCGTGTGCGAGTGTGTATTTATTTGGGCAGTCAAATAATTAATCTCAATATAATATGGATCTCAATATTGATGTATATAAATATAAAAAATTTATTAAATTTAGACATGCATGTGTGTGTATTTTTATACCCATAATACAGTACACAATACACACATATATTATGTAAACAAACTTTTATTTAGGATGTGGTTAATCCGGATTAATCAATTTGAGAGGACTAATATAAATAAAATAGTATCAGTCTGGCAAGGAAACAAAAAATGTACTAGCCAATGGCGATTCTATTGCCAAGGTGTGTGTAGAGGGTTGTTTATACATAATAAACAGCACAAATTACAGTACTGTTTACCAAAGCCAAATTCAAACGTCACCAACAACTAATCCTAATAGCTATGATATTTTGTTTATCCAGACAGCAATAATTCACACTACAGTAACAATCACAGATACAGATGACAGTTTGACATAGAAGTGCTTGTGCTGTGATTGTGTCAACAACACCAAAAGGGAAGAATGAGGTTTACCTAGTGAACAAGTGAAAATGTTTCTATGACTACAAAGACTACACAACCACAAATGAACATGCTCACGCTGAACTTTGACACACCAATTACCAAATCTTTAAGTTTGCTCACACAGTGACACTTAAAGCAGGGATGGGCGATATGACCAAATTCTTACATCACGCTAATGGCATAAATAAGACAATAGTTATTTTTGCTGGAAATTCAAGCAAATATATTTTGTCATTTAGTGACTTAAAAATTCTCTCATAATAACTGCATCACAAACCAAAAAGGTAAGATGATTCATGACAGATGAAAGAACCAATGCTGAAACAGCTTCACATTACATAAAACTTGAGTTTAAACAAAGCCTAATACACTTTGAAGTTTTCTGCTATTTTGTGGATGTTTTCCCCAAAGACATAGAGGATTCTGTGTAGCAGATTCACAGCAAAAGCAGAATCTGTATCAAGGAACGTCTTATACTGTCATACCGCCCAGCCTTATATAAAGTTCAAGTTATTCACACGTTTGAAGAGAGAGAAAGAGAAAAAACACCATCCAAAGTGAGCCAAGCGACACACCCTTCATGCAGTGAAGAGAGTGGGGGCTGATGGCAAAACCCATGTTTTTCCGTAAATCAGGACAAGGGAAGATGTAAGACTAGAGGGTGGAGTCCCACAGGATGGGAGTGACTGGACTAAGTGAATAAATGACAGGTGAAATATGTTGAAAATCTTACCACCAACAGGGGTAGCAGACTGTGATCCTGAGCCAATGAGGGGGGAGGATTAGGAAGCGGGGACGGGTCCAAGAGACCCATTGGGTGGGAGGAGGAACAGCATATTAAACGTATACAAATGCATTATGGGGCAAAAACATGCTGTCAATGTGTTGTTTTGACACACACATCGTACAAATGAATAAAACCATCAGCCTGCAAATGAAAACATCAGTATGAGACGCGCACATAGATTCAAAAAGCCCTGCGACTGACGTTACTCCACCACAACACCATGAAGGCACACAAAAGATGAAAAACATCATGGTTGTGTTGGCCACTGCTTTATTTCCATCAACACTCTTAAGATATGTTTAAGCAGCCTAGACTGCCCAACATACACTGCTAAACCAATGTGTCTGAGAGTTTGTGTTTCTACACGCCTGCAGGCAGAAATGGACTGATACCGTTACACTCAAGTGAAGACCACACAGCATGCAGGCCACGTCAAAACATACAAACGCACGCTCGCTCACGCACGCTCACACGTTTGCATGAACTAAACACACTCGCCCACATGTCAGACGAGGGTACCTGGCGTGCAATCAGAATCGTCCGAACCTAGAGGCACAGAAACAGTTGGAGGAGCTGTGGGTTACATCCTTAGAGCAGGATGACTCCTGATAATCTCTCACATACACACCGGCATGCAGATGACAATGTGTGTTACAGCACGTGGTATGAGGGAAGACTGTTTACGGTCATGTTTACCACATACTTGTTGTGTGTAAAATAAGCACAGGGTCATTTAAAAAAAAAAAAACAATACTTTTATTCAGCAGAGATGCATTAAACTGATCAAAAGCACCAGTACATATTTGTATAACGTTACAAAAGATTTTCCAATAAACTTTAAGCAGCACAACTTTTTTCATCGTTGTTAATGATAAATAATAATTCTTGAAGACCCGAGTATGAATTACAATACATTTCTATGTAAATATATTTTAAAACTGGTAACATTTTCTTTATTTTTGATCAGATAAATGCAGCCTTGATGAGCAATATAATTTAAAATGATATATTTTCGTAGTATGCCTTAAATATTAAAAAGCATGTATAAATACCCAACGTGTCTATATATATTTTATTGAAATAGTCAAAGTGTAAGTATCTAAAATAAAAACCAGCTATACCCTTTCCTCCTTAAATTGTAACTTCAAAAAATGAAATATTTAAAACGTGCTGCATAATAGGAATGAATAAGTATAATGTGTATGGATCATTTCTGGGAGTTTGAAATCAGTACATTCCTCTATTGGAAAATATTTTTCACTTACTGACAACTAAATTTACATGAGAGTCGTGTGATATTGATACAGTTTGTTTATGGTGAGGTGTGTGAGCAAAATAACAACATAAGATGTATGAGTAAATGCATATCATACTCATCTAGAATATTTGTGCTTGTTCACTGCAGGCAAAGAATGTGAATGAACATTGTAGGCACTTACGTTGTGATTGAGATGCCATCTTCGATCTGGTGCGCCCTCTCGAGTCGACTTGACTGCTGCCCATACTAGATGCCGTCGATAAAGCCTGTTTAGTCCGTAGTCGCCCTGGAAAGCAACAAACATGCTTTAAGTCATCAGATCAATCATAACACGCTATCTAAGTCAGAGATTTCCAGAGTGTCTCGCTGGCCCTCCACAACCACCCACTGGCCAGTCCTGTGATTGAGGGAACATATTAATGATTACGTTAAAGGAAAGATGATGGGATAGAATGGACAGAATAAGAGGAGCATGTCAGATCAGGAAAGGAGATTTTTAATGAAGCAATTCAACTTGGCACAACCACAAGCTGAAAGGCAGATGAGATATATATTCTTGCAATACCACACGCCACCAGCAGACCGCAGCAGCACTACATCACACACAATGAGCTTCACCCACTAAGTGTGAGAGGATCTGGTTCCCTATCATTACCTACAAAGCATTGAAATAACAACAAAAAGCAAACAACTTTTCTCCTAGCATAATTCATTTCAGACACATATATAAATCACCAAAATCCTGATCAATGATTCAAAAGACAAACAGTAGGAAAGCATGAGCCACATGAGAAGGAAGGAGAGCCAATAGGAAGGGGGAGGGGGCAAGTAAGAAAAGAGGAAGATGAAGACGGGATGAGCAAACGGCAGATGATCTTACCATCTTTATCAGAGGCATCATCTTAAGCCAAAGAAGAGAGAGAGGAGCACAGCAAACGAGTTAGAACAAAAAACACACACTCTCAACAGAATCACATGTCAACGACCGCATAGACACACACATGTAACCGTGAAGAATTAAAGAATTAATTCACTGATGGCAAAATAGGCTTTCATTAAAACTGGGCTGCCTATGCAGTAGAAAAGTTAAAAAAAAGTAAAATCTGTGATACCTGAAAAAATCTTCAACACCCATAATAACATGCACTGGGCATGTTGCTGTCCAAGGCCACTCCCAGTCTGCTTCTATTTGATAGGCTTGACCAGTCAAATTGAGTATACATGAGGTCAGAAACCGGAAGTCTAATTCGCCGCTGGTTCCTTTAAGATTTTCCTATGGGGTTTTCCGATTTGTGTATAAAATAAAGCCAGTGGTAAACATGACTTTGGCCTTTTGTTCTACAATTTAAATTACACACAGACATATCAAAAATGCTCATTTTGAAACAGTTATGTTTATTTTTGAAAATGTAAGTTTTTAATAAGTAACTAGTAAAGCAAAGTAAAGAACACATGTTGTTAACCCTAATCATTGTTAACAACATGCTCTTTAAGTCAATGAGCCCATTGTTTCTGCCTTGAATTATTACATTGCTTATTAATACATTGTTAGCAAACTGTGAGATTTGCATGTACTTTCTGAAATGCATAACTTGGACAGTCTTCTTTGATAACAAATCTATCTAAATTGTAATGTAGACACAATCATTTTCTGTAAAGCTGCTTTAAAATCATCTGTATTGTGAACAGATGTGACTTGAATTGAACTAGATAAGACAGCTTAGGTGTGAGTGTGTGCAGTGTACAATGTTCAACCAAGTTGTTTACCACAGGCTATATTTTACTTATAAATTGAAAAACCTTATATAAAACCCCATAGGAAAATCTCAAAAGAACCAGCGTCGAATCAGGCTTCGGCTTCTGACGTCACACCTGAACCCCTCTATGCCGCCTTGCATTAGTAGGAAATACTTCTTAGCAAACTTTGACATAATGAACTCGACTTATATATTTTTCCAGGGTGCTAGAATTCAAAGAGTGAAGGATCCAGCAAGTTGTAGAAGTGGCAAAAGGCTGCAAAGAATCATAAACATGAAGGGAACACTGTGATGGAAAATCTATTTGTAGTCAACATTTCAAACTGAATGACTACGAACACAGCGTTTTAGGCCAAACGCAGGGGAAAACTGGAGGAAACTGCCATTCCATCAGTTCTGCCTGAAGCAAAAACGGCGACACATAGAAGTAAGAAAGCCGTTCTATTTTTACCATAATGCTGTTTAAAGAGAAGACAAAAGTAGCGTCCGTGAGCGAAGACACAAAAATGCAGAAGTAAAATCTGTAGTTTCACGAAAGCCCTGGAACTAATAAACGACTCATTTACATATTTGTAACTATCCAAAGAGCTTTGAAAATTGTTGAAGTTACACTTCTAGGTTTCAGTTTCTATTGCGTGTGTTGAGAAGAGCAGAGAGCCTGCATATCTGCACATTCACATGCGGGACCTCTTGAGTTGACAAAACTGTGCAATATGCGAATCCTACCAAGAGATGCGTATGATCCGGGGGTCAGGCCTGCCGTGACTCGGCCGGCCCCTCCAGCCTGTCCGCTGTGTCTGGCTTTAGCACCGGCGGCTGCGTTAACATCCACATCACTGCGAGAACGCTGCAAAGATCCTGGAGAGCCTGATGATTTTGAACCCGCAGGCACTAAAGTAACAAACAAACGAATACAATGTGTAAGCTACATACATAAACATCTTTATAATGAAGCATGGAAGGTCTTTTTTTGTAATGGAAGATTTTTTTTTTTTTTTATATATTATTCAAATGTTTCTTTTTAATGTATTATTAAATTATACATTTTCATAATGCCCTTTTTTCATTTAAACTTTAGTTTACATTTTAGTCATTTTATTATGTTTTAATTATTTCTAATTAGCTTTAATTAATTTTTCTTTAAGTAATTTTAGAAACTTAATTTTTTAATTAATAAGTTTAACATTTTGTTTAAGATTAGAGCTAAAATTTACCATGTAATATTAATTTATTATTTCAGCTTTATTTCAATTAACATAAATTATTTCAATAGTTTTATTATTAATAACAACCCTGCTAAGAAAATGTGACATGGGTACTTTGAAAGTTAACATCCTGCAGTCTCCAGCCAAAATGCATACATCATTTTGATAACTATGCATTGAAGTGTTTAGAAAATATGGAATTTTTTGTACTTTTAAAAGCATTTTGTGTGATCTAGTAAAGGTAAAATGGTGTTTGGCCTATTTGTCACACCCTAAAAATATTCCTAAGGCATTTATACACAAAATAATGAGTTTTAATAGTGTATGAACACAACAGGTGTCAATTACAAATACACATATTCCAACACATGTACACACACTGAGGATCTCACCTCTGCCTGGAGCAGCTGACCACTTTGACAGCGGCCGACTGAAAAAGAAAAGTGGAAAAAATTGAGCTCTTATTCAATTTCATTGTTTACTGGAGAATTCGGATGCAGGCGAGTGAGATATTCTTACTTAAGGCTTTCTTGCGAGCTGGAGGACGAGCGATCCGACTGTGGGAGGGACGCCACGCTGCCCGAGCTCTTTAGATGCGGCTGAAGTGTCTTCTGATAGGACGGTTCTAAAGCGTTATACAGAGACTCCGCCTCCCCGGGGAAATGAGCCCGCAACCCACAGTATGCCCTTGAGAGAGAGCGCAACATAAGAAACAAAACACAACAGGAAACAGCAACACACATAAATGAAATGTGAGGACGGCACTCACTTCCTGGCCTCCACACGAGCCTCTGAGTCTGCATCTCTGATTCCCTTTTTAATACTCTCCACCAACACCGCCGCATGCCTGAGACACAGAAGAAAAAGAGAAAGAGGGGTTATGTAGTGCAGTGATGGCCTTTCAACACCAGTAGGCACTCTAGTTACCTCTCCAGAGAGTGAGTCTGCCATTCCTGCAGCAGAAGATCCAAGAACTCATAACAGCGCCTGACAGATAGAGGGAGGAAGAAAGAATTCAGAAATGAACTCACACAGGTCTGTAAACTTGGTAAGTGCAGGAGTAGCAATGAATTAAGTAAAAGTAAAGTTGTGAGTGGAGTATATGAAATTGTTGACAACGAGTCTTTAAAGGCTCTTTAGCCTCTTTCATTAGCTCATTCATGACGCTGTTGATGTTGAGAGGTGCAAGATAAAAAATAAAGCATTTTAATTTGAATGATTTTAGCGTGATTTATCGTGGGCATGGGTCGGGTAACGGGCCAAATATTAACGGGTCTGGGCGGGTGGGGATTTAATTTTGATATTTTCAAAATCGAATAGTTTTGAATCGAAAATCTTTTTGAATCGAAAATGAATCGAATCGTGGCCTCAATAATCGGAATCGAATTGAATCGTGAGATGGTAAAAGATTCCCACCCCTAGTAAATAGGTGTCTCACTGGTCTACTTGTGAACCGATCAACCAAAATGCATCATAATACCAGATGTAAACAGTGCCTTAAAGACTAAGCTAGCGCACTACATTCCTGACTCGCAAGTATAAACATGTTAAGACAGCTATTTTTAATAGGGTGTCTGGATTAATCCTTATTGGGAAAAGAGTTCCACAATAAATTATCAGATCTTTCAAAATGGCCATATAAATTCATTGAGCCGAAAATTGGTTTAGATATTTGTTTGCCATCACCCTCAAGAGATTTACGCTGTATGGGGACATATTTGTTTGGTTAACACTTGTTTGGTCCAACCTTGATCATTCACACTTAAAATAATTATCAATAGACAGACCAGCTTGTAGTTGGAAACACCTAGAATATAATATTCAGTTCTTTATTTTTAAAAGTGTCCTTGTTAAGGTGTAATTCTGTATTTAAGTACTGAGTAATATTAATTAATTACATGCACTTACTATAGAGCTGAGTTTAGGGGTAGTTGCATGTATTTATGCATAATTTATAGTTATTACAATAACTACATGTAACGTGTAAAAAGGACACTGTAAAATAGAGTGTTACCTAATATTCTTGCTGTATATTCTTTGCAGTGCTCCACTATAGTGTGTAAAAGCTGTTTTAAAATCTCACCTCCGGACTGCCACAGACTTTGATGTGCAGTTACTAGCGATGAGAGGAATTAGTCGAGGGACATGAGTGTGCTGAAAAAAACAAAAACAGTCAAAACATGCAGACACAGTGCAGTAAGACCGAATGAACTCCTGCACGCCACTGCTCCTCACCCGTATGATAATGCGTATGGCTGCTGTGCCAGATGTGGCCATCACTCTGGCACAGTTAGGGATGAGATTGAAGAGCACTGGAACGATGGCCTCCGCTCCATGATCAAACTTATTCCCTAATAGTGTGGAAAGATGCCTGCACAAAAAGAACACAATAAATTAGTGCTCTTTGCAATGAGCATAAAACAATACACAAGAATACACACATTTTTACAAATAAATAATTTAAAATTGCTGTATGCAAGAATACACAAATCAAAATCCAGTAGATTGCAAATTGGAATCACTTTTCTCTAAAAACTTGTAGCCCTTAAATAAGCAGTTGATGGAAAACAGATGCTTTCGGGTGCCAGAGATCTGAGCTAACATTGTTCAAGATGTTATTTAGACACACTTACGCCACAGTGATGCAAGCCTCCCGCACCACCTGAGAACGCAGGTCTTTTGCAGATAACTTAAATGCGCCATCCAATAGGCGCAGGTGCTGGTAGAAACAATCATAGTCTGTTGCCCCGGCAACCAGCAGAGATCGGATTTTCTTCAACTGTGACGGGAGAGGAAAACAAGACCACATCAAAGAGCGTTTTCCAGAAGTGAATGGAAATGCATAGACAAAACTACATAAAAGCCAGGAAACTCCTTATGTTTCCATTAATAAATGTTGAATAGAGATTTATAAAGTGTAAACAAACCCTGTGTATGGTCACAAAGAAAACTCTAGGTCTATTGCATCCATATGTCATCACCTCTTAAATGTGGACAGATTTTCGTGGGAACCACATTTCACCAAATAATTACTCAGCAAACAAGTTCAGCCACTTGTAAACACAATATGGACACAATGGTGACGTGCTTAAAGTCCATCCAATGTATTTTGTGAATGTATTTTATAGATCATATTGTGAACGATTCATCCACCCGTGCATTTTTTTTTTTTTTACTTTGGCCATTTAATCAAAATGTCATAACTTCTAGTAAAACGACTTCTCTGTGGTGATGTATGCAGGACTTCTCCAACCATTTAGTCTGCCTAAACTCCACCCCTCCACTATTGATTGCAAGTATATCAAGTTATGATATATCAGTATATTTTTTAAAAACTATCTAGAGTGAGACAATATCGTTTATTTCATTGCACACTAGACTGATATTATAAGTGCATCTAAAAAAAAAAAATTGCGGCAGTGAGCTGCTGCGGCACAGTGCATAAACCATGCTTTATAATAAGGGCTTCAAGATGCTCTGACAGACACTTGTTCAGTTTAATATGTTTGATATTTGGTGTTTTTCTCAGAGCATAACTAACATTTCACAGGTATATTCTCCATCTGTAAATGTTAGAAGGTCATGCAAATATTTCCATTTTGCTGTAAGGAGTGGACGAGCTTTATGCAAGCAAGTCTCCGCCAACTTCAGAGACTTTAGTGAACGAGCGCAGCCTTGAGCCAAACAGACACAATAGAATAGGAGTGCAATTATTCTGCTTAAAATACACGTCACTCCAGAGAACACATCTCCACTGCTCTAGAGTCCAATGGCGGCGTGCTTTACTCCACTGCATCTGACGCTTTGCATTGCACTTGGTGATGTAAGGCTTGGATGAGCTGCTTGGCCATGGAAAGCCATTTCATGAAGCTCTCTACGCACTGTTCTTGAGCTAATCTGAAGTTTGGAGGTCTGTAGTTACTGGCTCTGCAGAAAGTTTGCGACTGCACACCGTGCACCTCAGCATGCGCTGACCCCGCTCTGTGTATTTATGTGGCTTATCACTTTGTGGCCGAGTTGATGTAGTTCCAATTGCTTCCACTGTTATAATACCACTAACAGTTGAGCCTGGAATATTTAGAAGTGAAGACATTTCTCAAATGGACTCATTGCACAGGTGGCAACCAATCATGGTACCCCGCTAGAGTTCACTGAGCTCCTGAGAGCGACCCATTCTTTCACAAATGTTTGTAGAAGCGTCTGCATGTCTAGTGCTTGATTTATACACCTGTGGCCATGACGTGATTGGAACACCTCAGTTCAATTATTTGGAGGGGTATCCCAATACTTTTGGCAATATATCTGCAAAACATGAATTTCTCGTGCAAATAGGCCTTTTGAGTACAATGCCCACATCTCAAAATCCAATTAAGAAATAGTTTATAACAAGCCCAAGTCCTAAATTTTTTTCTTTGCATAATCTGCATAATCAAAAATCTGTTGCTACTTCCGTATCCAATGGTGAGCAGAAAGTTCTTGAGTTGGTCAGTTATTATTATGTTTTAAATATAAAAAAATTAAAAACAGTTGACTCCAGCACAATCAGTAAACTAATGAAAGCTGTTTTATCATACACGGAGAAGATCCCTTCATGGGGGCCACCATGTCAAAAATGACTTCCTTTATCCCATTGACCACCACACCATATAACTGAACATGTTAGTTCTCTTGATCAATTAATTATGGCTGACTGTAAAGTGAATTTTTTAAGCAGTGGCATTGGTAACTGAAAACATGGTTTGTCAACGATGTCAATTAGCATAACTTAGACAAAAATGCCAGCACATATTTAAATCCCGTATGCTGAACTCACCGCGCTTGTTCTATGGTCCCAGTCGTGTTTATCGTCAGATAGAATCTCACGGATCTTATTCAGATTATCCTCCAGGTCTCGTGTGGAGTAGATCTATGCAAGGAAAGAGACAAGTTTTAGATCAAACACTTCCAAGCCTTTGATCAAGCATCATAATGTGAACGTCATGAAGGCCTCAGGTGGATTTGTAGGTAGGTTCTGAGGGAATTCAGTGACACTTCTCTCACTTACACGCAAATGTGTGTGTGTCTCACCTGAACCGTGGGGACGTCTGTGAAAGCTTTGATAAAATCCTCCTCATCCACAGCTCCTGCCGCTTCCTTAGAGACTCCTGACACACACATGAATGACATCCATTAAAGCACAAACTCAAGACAACTAAGAAGTTTATGAAGGGGCAGATGCATCGGTCTAACACTGTTTAAGACATTTTTAATCTCAAACACACAGACAGGACACAACTGACAGTACCAGACACCACCATAGAAACGGAGCACAATGAGGTGTTACTATGGCAACCGTTGTATTGCTAGGGAAAAGGGAGGTGTTCTTTGTGTACTAAGCATGTGATGTATTATGTTTGTGATAGAAATAGGCAGAGGAGGAACTTGTAAACCACAGTATATTTTAACATGATTTTTTTAACTGCATACCATATTCAGTGAAATAACCCTTTGCAACCTATTATAGGAGGGAGGAAACTCATCCAACACATTAACAGCTCTCAATCCTAATGGACTTCCTGTCTTTCATGATGTCCGCCTGTAATTGAACGATCAATCATTAGGGGGTGTGGCCTGTGAGAACTCCCATCAGAGAGTCAGATCAACACATCACTATCAGTGAGCTGTCAGTCAGCCTTCAGGAAACCCCATTTTAGGGGTGGACCTTTTTTAAATCCCAAAGCTCGATAATGAGCCTCAGCAGAAACATCAATCCACTGTGAACTGCAATACAAGTGTTTGTAAAAAGGTATTTGTGCAAATTTCCAGTTAAGTAAAAGCATCAGTGCAAGTGGCTACAAAAATTACATGAATGAATGTGTGCTACTTGCATTAGAGCTGCACGATTCTCGATCAATTGAGTCACAATTTTGTGTTCACTATTCCCGAAAAGATTCTCAAAGGACAACTAACTAAAAAAAACAATGCAATTCACTGGAGGTTCTGACAAAATGATAACTGCTGCAGACTATTTATAATGTTTAAATCTAAAACGCATTTATATGAGCGATTCAATTGAGTCACTCATAAAGACTTCACTTGTTTCATTACTGGACGAATCAGCATTATTGAACGAATCTCTTGAATGAATGATTCAACAACACACTGTAGAACAGTCAGTCACTTGTTGCCACCCATTGATTAATTGATGAGATTGCGTGGGATTTTGAATTGAGAGAGCAATGTCTTTAATCGTGCAACTCTTACTTTCATTAAAATAATAAACAAACTAAATGCTCATTACTTTGTCTACTTTCCATTTTTGTAACCTTTCCTTGAATGATATTCAAACTTGTAGAACTGGGTGGTAAGAGATATAGTATAGTAATAAAAGAATAAGAGCAGGATGTATCCAAAACAAATCAAGTTATTAATTATGCAAAGCTAAATAAATGTAAGGCTCCCAAGCAATATTGCAACTTGCTGTAGAATTCAACTGATGAACCGGTACAAGCGTTTGTTTTACAACAGCTTTGAATGTGGTTCATCAAACCAGAATTTAGGAGAGGAATGATCTAATTTTTAAAAGTCCTTTGTCCTAACTGTTACATAATGTGAAGTTGCTTTCGCACTGATGCCAGAAATATTTTAGTTTGTGTCCATCAAGCTCCAAATAAAAAGAGAAAACCAAAGGAAATAGACAGTCACTTGAAGGTCTAAAAATAGGATTTACCACAATCTTATAATACTTTCCTGACAGCACAGACTAATTGAGTCAGTCATCAGTGGTTAGTTTGTTTAGTTAGTTTACTACTTCATTAATCCCAAAAGAGGTAATTACAGTAGGGATTCTAAACCACACAACAAACTAATTTCAGACAGAAATCATATTATAAAGCCAGTTACATATTACGCATTACAACATGCTTCAAAAGGTTCACTCATAATGACCTAGAAGTGCACTATTTAGACTTTTTAAAGTGCATAGCACATTCATTTTATCATTAAGGCTAAAGACTAAATTGTACTGGACCCCAAGATATATGAATGCAATCTCTCATGTGTCTCACCTGTCTTGGCAGCTCCAGTGGCACTGGGTCGTCTGGAACTGCTGGCAGAGTCTGCAGGTTTCTTGGGTACTTTGGGTACTTTGAACGCAGCCTGAGCCGATGACGGCCTGCTTCCATCCACAGAGTCATCATCGTCAAAACTACGATCTGAGAGAAACATCAAGAAGATGAATCAATTGGTTGTCAAAGTCAAGACATGCAGGCAGTACACCAATAGACCAGCTAATTTTAAATAGACTTACTGCACAATGACAAGCAAAAATGACTTAATTCTGTGCCAACTTGCTTAGTCTCATATTCTTGTTCCAATGCAGTTGGTTCAATAAAAAGCTAATTTGTCAAAATAATCAACAAACTAATCAATTTCCTCCGAAACCCAATAGGTTTTTGGATTATATCATCAAGTATGGCAAGTAGAAGGTCTGATTTCCTCGCCACCACAATATCATCTTAAGTAATCAATGAGCAGACCAGCCCATAACCAGGAACTATTAGGGGCCTATCAATTACTGAACAGCAAAACACAGGAAGTATAGGTGCCGTTAATCACTCACAAACAAAGAGAAATGCCTTCAAAACTCAAAGAGTCCACAAACCCACCCACACACAAGAACAGATTGGGCGCTTTCAGTTAGAACACAAACAGCGTTTCGTTTCATCTACCAGCTGTTAAAAACACCCCAAATCTCCACGGCACCTGGGCCACATCCAATTTCTGCACGGATTCGGACGTCAACGTTCATTTGAGACACCGGCAACATTTCAAAAAGGTAAATCTCAAGAAGACACTCACAGTCACAGATGCGTTTGCAGATGAGGCGCCTCATGCCTGGAGGCGGGCGTGGCTCTCTCTCGTATCCGAGGCAACGCCCAAGCTGCCGCTCACATGACAGTGGCTCTCACGGTGACAAAATATCCCCAGACGGATCGGCAAGGCACACACCACAGTTCGCAGAAACCACCACCCAAAAGCTGGTCGGCATCTTCCCTCTCTCAATTACTCTCTCGCTCCATCCCCCCTCTTCTCCTGCTCCATCACTCCCTCGCACTTTGCTGCACACCGTCCTCCCTCCTTCCCAGCTCCCGAAGAACCAATCAGGAGAGTGATGACATCATCTTTAAGCAGCCAGTGAGCTTTGAGATTCGAGGATGCTTCTTGCATGTCAATGGGGCTCATTTTGTCTGGAGCTCAAGCTAAGCTAATTAGCATCACGTCGGCGCATTATCACACATTCATGGTCAAACGCGCACAGGGGAATCGGGGTTGAGTAAAATGCATAATACAAATGGGAACGAAGGCCACACCCCTACAGCGGAGACATGGCCTTTGTTTGCATATGAAAGTGTGTGTGAGAGTGTGTGTAGGCAATCTGCATTGTGACCCTGTTACTAAAGCCAAGGGCTGACTGCACTGACACATTATGGATGCTGACCCAACTAGCAAGGCTGAAAGGGCTCTGTGTGCCTGCCTATGTGTGTAGCATTATTAGCATAGTAGCATAACCCGCCCTTTGTTCAGACAGGAGGGCGTAAACAACAATTCAACAAGGACGGGCCAATGACGACCGTAGAGAGAGAGAGATCAATCGAGAATGAGGCTGGCCAAAGGGAACAAAACAGCAACAGGAAGCAAGAGAAAGAGAAAAGTGGGGACAAGCTGATGGGAAAGAGGGGAAAAAGGGAGAAAAGGCAAGGACGAAGCCAGAGAGAGGGGGAGAGCTGGCCGTTTGCGAAAGGCTGTTGCCATGACAACAAGATCCACATCAGTGGATTTAAAAGATTGAAGAAAAGGAAAAAAAGGGCTGATTCACATCGGTCACCCCAAAATGGCTTGCTAAAATCAGAAAAATACTAAAATCAGTAGAAATATTGGTTACACTTTATTTTAAGGTGACTTAGTTACATTGTACTTACATAAGTACTGGAGTAATATTAATTAACTACATGTACTTACTAAAGAGTTAGGGTTAGTTAAATTACTTGATATTAATTTACTATAGTAAGTAAATGTAGTAATGTAACTATGCCACCTTAAAATAAAGCGTTACCTAAATGATTTTTTGGGGGGAAATGCCACCCCATAATAAAAGTCTGATAATTATTGTCCCCACAATTATTTATATTCGATAAAATTCCAATAAATAATATCTTAAAAGAGTTGTAATAATATTTTACTGTGATGTTATTGACAAAGTATTGCCACCATATTGCCAGTTATGAAGAATAGCAGCATTCAACACAGCAGCGGTCATTTAAAAATAAAAGCAACTGGCTACACACTAGTACAGAACACATATCTCAGTCAAAACTGACCTGGAAACACATACTGTCAGTCAGTCTAACACCATATTGCTTATTGCTGGGTGACCAAGTGAGTGTTGATGTCTGAGTCCTCACTGGTCAGTTCGTAACTTAACTGGCTATCTAATCTGGTTATCAGGATTACCAAGAGACGGATGTAAAGCTATTTACCCAGAAACAAACAGACAGGGTATGCCTGTAGTAGGCCCAGGAAAAAGTACAGCGACCAAGTACTTTAGAGTTTCATTTATAGTCAAGCGACACACAGCATCTCATAGAGTACTTCAAATTCAAGGGCAAGAACTGGAGAGTCTAATAATGGGTAGCAGCAGCAACAAAATGCCCTAGAAACCAGGTCACACTTGAACTCCCAAGCGATTAAACCCACTGATGCAGAAACCAGTATAACTAGTATGTCAAAGAGATATAATGCAATAAATTCTGATCAAACTTCCTTGCTTTAAAGACAAGCAGGTACAAACTTATTTCAACAGATAAGTGCAAATTATAAACTGAAAGAATAGCCATAGGAGACCTAACTATAGCATTTTTTATGATTATTCTTTAAGATTCGTACTTTCTTCCATGATCGATATTAATATTTTAATCCTGGCTCATCGACAAGGATGAGGAAAGTTACCTCGCAGCGCGATACGCGTTTTATTGGTGAGTATTACATAACGTCATATCTCTTGCTAGTGAATACGAGAAATTGAAAGAGATATCTACATATATTCAACATGTACCATCATGTGTAAGTGTATCATTCAACTTTCGCCCATGGTCAAGAGTTAAAAAGCAAACAAAAATCGCAATACATGGCAATTCAAATCGCCACTCAAGTATCGTATCGAGAGATCATCCCAGCCCTAGTATTTTCCGGACAATAACTCCTCATTTTTTCAAAGAAACTGACCGACTTGCATCCGATTGCATCCAAAATAAACAGAGAGAATGCATACCTAATGTACACACACAACAACACAACAGCCTACAGTAATTTCTATACTACCTATTAGATAAACGCACACTCACCGTCTCCATCGTCACCCACAGACATGGCTTTAATGCTTCTGAGAAGAGGCAGCTCTTTCACTCTCTCCTTCTCTCGTCCTTCTCTCTCTCTCTGTCACGCTGTGTCAGAGTAATGCCGTGACAGGCACAGCTCTCTCTCTATAACCCTCTCCTCACAGCGGCTCCATTGGCAAAGCCATTGGACAGAAAAAAGCTCTTTGAATGTCGTCCACTTTGTCTTCTGCCAAATTTAAAAAACGACTGGCGAGGATGTTGGCTGCATGGCGATCAAACTACTTCCTGTTCTTATACTGAAATCTGGCAAGATCTCAAGGCACATGGCCAGGTAAAACAAACAGTTTAAAGCTTCTGGAAGTTCACCAACACTTTTGAGGAGACATGTTGAAATGTGTAGTGTCTGAGAGATTAATATGAATCTGATTTTATCCATTTAATTGCCTAAAGCAGCAAAGGAAAAGTCTGAATCTGTTTTCCAGATTATAGGCAATGGGTCTGCTTTAGTGCTGTATTAACAAACAGAAAGTTGAGATATTAAGAAACTCAAGAGTTATTCGACAGATTAATGGGTACTCCATAGACCAAGGTCATGCAATATAGCTAACTGCCTCAAAACACACCAAGCACAATAATAAATAATTCAGGTAAGTCCAAAGCAGACGAGAAAGTAAGTGGTGACTTTGTACAGGCATGAACCAGCAGCTGCATACACTCAACGATTATACTGTAAAACTAAACATGCAACTAAATATTCAAGATCGGCACAACTAAAGGTAAAAATCAGAGATGCACATAGTGAAAATGTGATACATTTGATACAGATAAGCCAACAAATAACCAATAAGTGGCTGTTATAAAAAAATATGTTTTTTAATATTTACTTTCTTATTTATTAATATTATTTTAAAATAAAAATTAAAACCTTTACAGTTAATCTCTTAAATGCTTAAATGCTAAAGTTAATTAAGGTATTACTACATATGAATAACATGGAAAAAGGATATTTTTGAGATTTGCATTTAACTGTTATATATTTATATTATATTTATTAATATTATACTATATTTATTAATATACTAATATTTGTTATTAAATTATTTTTCACTGTTGAATCATTAAGATTTCATTTTAATAACTTGATGACAGCAAACACAACATAATGTGAACATGGGGGGTAAAGAGCACAATTAAGATTATTAAGTTAACATTGACAAGCTGCTTGGCTAAAGCTATAGGACTTTTTTTGGACCATACCTAATCCATTGCATTGATTGAAGACATTGAGTGCATTTCCTTCCACTATGATTATGCTTAAGTCGACAATGTATGTGATTATGTAAATGCATTAATCATTTTAACGTTTGCGTTTATCAGATAAGGTCATCAACAGCTTAGGCTTAATCCAATTGTCACAGCTAGATTTTTGCCCCTTACGCTGATTTCCACCATCATCTATAAGCATTTACCTGCTTTCTCTTGGCTTAATGAAGTGCACATGTATGTGATAGGCTCTCTCTGTCTGGATGTGCTTAAATCCACAGTAAGGATGCGTTTCCTTACTGTGGATTTAAGCACAACCAGACATAGCAAGCATTTTGCAGTAAGGGAGGAGGAAATATATCAAACTCAGACTCTCTCTTGACCCCAAAAAAGTAAAGGTATAGTCAAAATGTTGCATCTGTAACTGCATGACAGGATACTATATGAGCCATAAGCTTCCTATGCTGACATGATGCAAATGCAATAATCTTCTTTGGCTTTTAGTGCTTTATTTAACATCATTAATGAAATACCCAGAGTCAGATACACAAATGATTAAGTTTTGACGTCACTACCGGCAAATAAAATGATTTATCAAGTCTTGTAAACACGGTTTACTTGCATTGTTGGGTTACTGGTTTGCATGTAAACTTGTTGTCCAGGTTATAAGCTGATTTTTGTGAGTTATCAGTGAACTGATTTGCATGTGAACGTGCTAATGAATGCATTTAGGATATGTAACTGTGGTGCGCTTGCTTCATTTATCCTCTCGTCTGCTGCACGCAGTTTGCACATAAGCATTGAGCAACCTCAAAACTTGCTTATTTGAACATAAATAAGTTAACAATTTAATTATTATGGACAATTAAATCAATCATCGATTAAATGTTGGCATCCCCAGTACAGATATATTGTGCATGACTCAAGTCAAAGACACTGCTGAACCCACAAACACATGTTTACCCCCATAAAGTCAACAGCTAACCATGAAAAAGGCAAACATGGAATAGCTTAAGTCTGTAAAACACATTACTGCACCACAACAACTCTATACCACAACCAAATGTGAGCAGCACAGTGATCCGTCTGGAGATCCAGCTCTGCCATCACATGACACATGCCAAATACATCATGGAGATTTCCAAGGCCGTGGAAGTCTGACACCCTCTCCCGTTTTTAGATGCTAGCACTCACGTTAAAACTAACTTACTAGAGACAGAAGGGCAAAGCAGAAATCCAGCATTAAGATGTAGCCAATCGCTTTATGTTGATGTTAACCCTCTAGTAATGCTAATGCTAATGAAAAACATGAGGATTAGCATTTGGATGAAAGCAGCATTGCGATTAAAGCCGGGCTCAGATGTCAAAGGCTTATGTTCAGGACTGTGGTCAAAGACACTGACAAACACTAATATTAGCATTGTAACTGAAGCTAATGTTGCAAACAAAATTCAGCTAGTTAAAAGCTAACTTACCTTGACTCAGGCTGAGAGCCATGTTTCCCGAATTCAGCACTTCATCAAATCGGCTCAAAATGGTCTGTAATCTGAAACACAGAACAGAGGCGATTTGAGATTGAAGTTAAAATGATCTCACATAATTTTAAAGAAATAGCACACAACAATAAATATAAATATATAAACATAAATATTTTTGCTATCCTAACCAAGAAAACAAATCACAAAGTAGGGCATTATGGGGTGTATAGTTGGGTAATATCAAAGAGTCGCAAAAATTTAGCTGGCAACGTACACTACATTCAGCGTTTGGGATTGTTAAGATTTTTTAAAGACGTCTTTTATGCTCAGCAATGCTGCACTTATTTGATCAAAAATACAGTAAAACAGAAACTAAATGCATCCTGAATGCAAAACACACAGAACCCAAATTTATGCTTTTAACGCTTTTTTTGCCGTTAAGTTTCCTAAAACCGTGTCGTTAGTTTTGCAACCTTTCTTTCACCTGCAAGTATGCAAGCATGAAGACGGATGTTTCAGACGGATGTGACGGAAGTTCATTTAAATACACTTAATTTAATATATTTAAGTACACTTAAATATGTTTACAAGTAAATATGCAAATGTATACATTTATTTTAATGTGCAAATGTATACATTTATTTTATGGGATAAATGTTGTGCACATGAATATTCTTCATCGGGTTAATTTACAAAAAAAACAGTCTAGAAAGCAAGCCTATTTTTAATATTTTTAATTCGATTTTTACCATATTTTACTTCTGCATTAAATCATTTTATTCTACTTTGCCTCAATGGCTGTTTGATTGAAATTGAGAATTCACAGAGTAGGAAAGAAATATTGAATATCAACAAAAGGCTGTGTATTTTTTTTTGTAATATTGCACAGCAATAAATTGATGGTATGATGCAATGAAAATGCCATAAACAGCTTTACCGCATAAAAAAAACGCTTTCTGAAGACAGACACATCTTGCATACTTAAAAACTAAATAAAACTTGCAATGGCACCTAAGGCCTTTATCTCTCCATCACAATAAATGCTGCTTCTGACAAATACAGACAAGTCTGCCTTTCTACACGTCCATGCACTGCTGTCAGAACCCAACCAACATCACTCACAGAAAATGTTGAGCTAAGTAGCTTTAAAGGCCTTTACTTTTTAAATAGGGCTGCACGATTAATCGAAATCGAACCGCAATCGCGATTTGGCTTGTGTGCGATTATGAAAGCTCAAAGGCTGCGATTTTAATTAAATAAATAAATGTCCAGTGTTAGCGAAGAGCGGCTCTGTGATCAACGCTGCTCCGTCTTAAAGTAGCTTATAACGTGCGTTTGAAAAAGCAACACGAGTCAAACATCTTCACAAACTAGTGAAGCGTTCATAAACCTGTTCAACAAAAGACGTTTAATAACATGTTTTACCTCAGTTCATATCGTCAGTCGAGTGTGTGTGAGCTGATGTGGCTTCTCATCAGTGTAAGACAGACGATGCGTTCTTTTATAGTATTCTATGCCAATCAGCACTGCATTATAATACACTTTATTATTATGAAAATACCCTTGACGGCTTGAAGAACTCAAATACATCATATTTTGCTGCAGTCGTGTTAATTGTCATCATGCTTAATCAAAGCATCTCTATCTTCTGTTTACACAGCATTAGCTTCACATCTTGTGCTGCGTTCCACTCCACTTTAAGACACGCACTTGCAAACTTCCCTAAGCACTTCCCCTTGGGGGAATCCCTGCCGCCATTTTGAAGTGCGTTCCACTTCGTGAAGTGGACAAGGGAAGTTTGTATGGACAGACCCTTGCTCCCTTGATTTTGACCGAGTGAGCGAGTCTACTTCATATGTACACTTCAGGCAGCTTCATATACCACAATGCAACGCGATTGTGACGTCACCACATATCACGTTTAATTTACCCCACCACAAACAAATATAACTATTTTAAAAAACATTTAAAACAACCCAAACACATCCATATACATATAGAATGCTGCATTAAACAATTTCGTAAAGGTAAAAAATAAATAATATATAAACTCCATATGTGGATTCCAAGTGATCAAGGGCTTAGGGCGTTCCAGTTCAGTCCATTGCAGAGTTTCCGCCAGTAGTGGGCACTCATGCAACGTAGGCATGACGCACATCCGAGTGAACGAGACGGAGGGAAGTTTGCGAGTGAAGGGCATGATTAAAACGAACTGGAACGCAGCAATGGATTTCCTGAAAACTAACGTCAATTACTTCTCTGACGCAAATGTGGCGTTTTCCGCTCGAGGGCGCCCTCTGGCTTTCAGTATGAATTAAAAACGTTTGGCTAATCAATAATAAAAAATAATAATAATATATATATATATATATATATATATATATATATATATATATATATATATATATATATATATATATATATATATATATATATATATATATATTACAATAACTCTTTAGGCTTAGACCTTTCTAATGTTTTTTAGTCATAGGCTGTCTGCATATTAATAGGTAACCCAGCAGTTTTTTTTTTTTGTAAAATAAGTTCTCTTTAAAATATTACAAAATAATAATAATAATTAGCATTATATTGTTATATTTATTCTGACATACTCTTTTTTTATTTGTAATTATGAAAATTTTATTGTAATGGTAATATTTCTTATTTTTACAAATATTTTTAGCAGTAATAATAATCATAATAATTATTATTAGTCACATTAATATAAAAACATAAAATGTTATATACACACGCTTTTCATTTGTAAAAAATAATAATAACAATAATCACATTTTAAATCGCAATTGCAATTTTACCCAGAATAATCGCAATTATATATTTTCCCCAAATCGTGCAGCCCTATTTTTAAACTTAAAAAACGTTTCAGTTCTAAAATATGTATTAAAGGCTATACCACCCAGACAAACCACTATCAAAGTGATAACCACTGTAACTAATAGGAGCATTCATTTTTATCTTTTTTAAACAAATCACATCTGCAGTGTGCACTTACAAGTCAATGCTTAATTACTAGTCTTGAAGTGCCTGCCAAACTCAACAAGTCTATTTTCAGCACAAGGAACAATTAACAAGACACTGCAGCACAATTACTGTCCCTCAATGTATAGCAGATCGAACACAAAAGTGCAGCTACAAAATATCAAGAATGATGCTTAAACCCTGCATGAGACTAAACATTTTGGATAAATTTGCTGGCCCCGCAGGCCTCCAGTCATGAACCAATAACGTGCGCATTTACTTTCTCACATGCCATATGCATGTAAATGCACATTCAAGACCACATGTGAGATGTTGCGTGTGTGTGTGTGTGTGTGTGTGTGTGTGAGTGTGACTAACGCAGTACTTGCAGTCCAGACAAATCAGGTATGTTCTTACACAGGCAGAAACACAGCTCATCAATCCCTATTAACGCAACCGATCAAGGATCTCTGCTCTTTCTAACCAAAATGGTGTCGCTGAAGACGACACAGGGGCTAAAATGCAACGAGAAAGAGAGAAAGTGAATGAACAGCCAAGAACGAGAAGAAAGAGAGACCATGCGACAAGAGGAAGACTGAGAAAAGGGTAAAAGAGGACGGCATGCGAGGTCCCACCCACCTGCTCAGACATACTGCCCTTCATATACTGCCGAGGATTGCTGAAAAGACTCCACTGCCGTGTGTGCGTCTGTCGCAGAAAACTAAGAAACTGTTCACCGGTTTGTGTGTGTGTGTGTGCGCATATATGTGTGAGAGATAGACAGCACAAAGATTCTATTCCCCTTTACATAACCTCCTGTCTGGAACACACACCAGTGGGAGGGGCTAAAGCAGTGGAGCTCAGAGACAGGGCTCCCACCCCTCCCCCTCCAGGCACACACACACACACACACACACACACACACACACACACACACACACACACACACACACACACACACACACACACACACACACACACACACTTAAGCACCACTCGCAGTCCCCCTCTCCTCATTTATGCCCCCCCTGTGTCTTGCCTTGGCTCAGTCGGTTCATACTGTCCTCTTGCTCTCGTCCTTCCTGTTTTGACTGACACTGCCCTTAGCTCACGGCCCTGTCCTTTCAAACCGTATTCATGTCAACAACACACACGTCCTCTCTTATCCCCACTATCTCTTGGTCAGATGAGGGCAGCGAAGCCTCTGAATTACAGTATTTGTATGTACAGTAGCTTAGAGTGATTTTCAGACATGTGTGCCCAACCCTCGAGTGTGAGGGATCAGATCAGATCATATCAATATGAGGTGATGCAACAGGACTCCAAAGGCAAAGCATAAGACACAAACAACATCGACCCTCAAAGTTATACAGAAAAACGGGAGAAAAATGTGAACTCAAATATTCTCTACTAACTGATATACAATGATGTGCCCAGCCCCCCTAAAAAGTCCCTGTTTGGATTTAATTATGCACATTTTTAAGAGTCTATGACTGGATCATTATTGCAGTGATTGTTTTGTTTCTAGCATGTTATATGTTTGGCAACAGTTCTCCTAACCCTAATTGATGGAGTGTGTAGCTTTTCATTTCTTAAACAACTGTAGGAAGACACATCATGGCCATCTTCCAGGATGACAATGTCAAGATTCATCAGCTCACACTGTGAAAGAACGGTTGGGATTAAGCGTGAAGAATCCGTTCCACACATGAGTTGGCTGAGTCCAGAGCTTAAATTCATTGAAAGTCTTTGGGATGTGCTGGAGGAGACTTTACAGAGTGCTGGACTCTGGCATTGTCAATACAACATTTGGACCAAAAATGTATGCACCTTTTGAAGGAAATAAGGGTTGAGATGTTATTTCCATCAAGAGGTGCATACAATTTTTTTATTGGCCGATAATAGTGATTATTTTTAATTTAATTTATCAATACTGGATCCTCTTCAGAATACGATAATTAATAGGGATCAACTGGTCCACTAAAATCTGTCAAAATAATTTAAGAAGTTTACAGTTTCACAGTTTAGTAAATGTCCGTCTTTGGTGATAAATGCAAAATAACGAGATTCAAATTCTATACTAACTTACATGGGGGGGGGGGTCGTCTAATGCGATTTTATGAATTCTAATTTTACAACATTTCAGCAACCGTCAGTTCTTACCACAGTTTTGAAAAAAGCTATAAAAGTGGCCATGGTTAAGCTGCAGAGTAGAGGGGGATGAGGGGAGCAACAGCTTTTGATTCAGAGTTTTATTTCATGCTCAGTAAAAGCAGGAATAACACAAATACATAAAGTATATATTCTGTGACAGCTATCATTTATTCCAGAAAGAAATGCACAGCCATTCGCATGTAGACTGTGAAAAAGATGTAAACGCATTAACCTGCTTTCTGTTGGCTTATTGAAGAGCCCATATAAATGACAAAAATGCAAATTTAGAGCAGATTTAAATGCATCCAGACAGAGCAAGCTAGCGTTTTGCAGGAAATAAGGACATACATCACAAACGCAGACTCTTATACGACCCAGAAAATTGTAAATATGTGTTCTCTTCTCATGCAGCAGAAGTAGAAGAGGTTCATTTAAAACGCTGCATCTGTAACTGCATGTGATAATATGAGCCAGAAATCTCCCGCTGACACGCTGCACGCTTTATTTAACATCACAACTGACGTAACATTTGGAATACACACAGTCAGACACGGACATTATTTTTGAAGTCACTACCAGGAAATAACCCTTTTTATTAATAAAGTCATGAAAACGCTGTTTACTTGCATTGTCTGTTCACTGGTTTGCATGTAAACAGGGAAAACTGGTTATTTCAATAAGCTGATACTTTTGAGTTATCAGCTTACTGGTGTGCATGTAAACGCACCCATTGATAACTTTTGAGGCTTATTTTGCAGCGTTTTAAGAATGGGCCATTAAGAGCGGTTACACAGTGTGGATGAATCGCGTTTGTTTCGAAGACTCAGGATCTACTGAAGAGAACTTATGCCACGCAGAAACTCTTACAAAGCAAAAACAAACACTCATTTTTGATCCAATGCATCTCTCACTTACTGATTGTGATCTCATTCTTCGAAGTGCCTGTCAACCAATGTGTGCTGCTGTGTTAAGCAAGTCATCTTCTCATAGGATAAGGACACGCAGACTCATGAATAATTATGAGACACTAATGAATCATCAATGTACTATAGTACAAGAAAATGTCACATTCTGTGACGTTGATACAAAGATGAATTTAATCCCGGAAGTTGAATATAGAGCAAAAAGGTTTCAAATTAATTAAGTTTCTCCTACCATCAAAATTAACAGATGGTAACATTGACTTCTATGATGCTCAACACTCATAACTCAAGTTGAAATCTCAGAAAATTTGGTTTAAGGTTTCATGACCCTTTAAAGAGTTGATTCTCATGCTAACAGAGCCAACGTTTCAAAAACAAGTTGGACATATGACAGTATTTCTGTGCCAAATACACTTTCAGGATTCAAATAAGTTTCAGAAAGTGTTTTCCAAGTATGGTCCTGTATGAACTGCTTATATGGGATGAGCGTATGCGCACATTAACCGGAGCAGGAGCAAGAGCTGGGCATTTTGTTTTTAGACCACAAAATCACCAATGTCACTAAAGAAGTGTGTTTTTGGTGGAGGGAAAGATAACTTTTTTAAGCTTCCCATCAAATGTCTGTTTATCATTGGCAATTAGCGCGTAAGTGCATATATTATGTGAACAACACGAATGTATAGCGAATCGAACGTTATCCAGGGATAATGCCGTGCGTGCGTGTTTGACTCTTTAGCTCCGCCCACTGCACACCTGCACAAGCTCAGCTTTTTTCGGAAAAAATCGGAAAACATTTTGTGTGTATATATAGTATGATGCATTCCTGCACCGTGTCCTAACCAGACACAATGCCATAAGATTTCAGCGACAAGCAATTAGTCTGTCAACACCAGGCATAACAAAATTGAATCAAAAGAACCCACAGCCAATCAGAAGAGCCTGTGGAAGGAGTCCTTCTACAAGTGCACTGCACCAAAGTCCTTTTAAGGCAAGACATTTCACTCGGAGGCCATCTTTGAAACGCCTCTATCTTTGAAACAGCTCTTATCTCTTTGAATGAGGAAACATCAAACTCTCAAAAGCTAATGAATACATTTCATATTTTAAATCATTAATGAAATCTGACAACGGTCTCATAAGATTAAATAAGAATCTAAATACATACTGAGTGACTAAAACAATCTTTGTCAAAGAATACACTTGAGTAGACAGTTTGCGTTCATGTGTCACCTTCTTAGTATGCCTATAAAGGTCACGAAAATTATATTCAAACTCACAATCAATTCTTTTAACATTACAGCACATCATCAGTACCTAAGATTATCATTATCTTTGCATGTTGTTTTTCCAGCCGCAATGTCTAATAAATAGAAACTTCTCAAAAAAGAATTGTTGTGAATCCCCATCGCAGCTGGTTTGGACAAAAACCCTGATTAACATGGAAAAGGGTCTTAAAGTTGCGTTAGATTAGGACACGTGTGAGAAAAAGCAATGAAATGCACAAAATCCAAACCAATGCAGGCACAAGCACCTCTGTGTTCTTGACCAGCCGTATTGTCCAAGATAGCAATGCGTCAGAGTCATAACCATGTCACACACCAGACAATCCATCTGACACATCACACCATTGCTATTGAAACCAGGCATGTGGGTCATTCCAGACCCCATATAGTTCAGTTTGTAATGAAACATCTGGACTACACTAAACATGAACCACTCTGAACTTTAAATCCAACTCCAGGAAGAATTAATATAGTGCAACAGTGCCAAAATCGAGGACCATGAAACCATAAGAGGGGAAAAAGACAACAACATAGATTCCTCCAGAAATGAATCCATTATGTACAGAAAAAAAATTGATTCAGCAACATTCGCTGATCATGAAATGCTCAAGATGCGGCCAATGGAGTCTGTCCAAGCGCCTGAAGACTCTTACATCAGACTGAGAGGAATGCAGGAGTATTAGACAGTCTTTAAAAACTCAGTTTAATCAAAGATCAACAGCACACACACTGATGCCAGCCTGCAAGATTCTATCCGATTACAAGGAATCCTTTCGTAAACACAATGTAAATATATTTTCACCATTCTGTAACAGGAAACCCATGAAGTAATTTCTTAGTAAGTTTACAGTACACACATCACAAACACCCTTCTTTTGAGTCTCCAGGCTTTAATACAACATGTACTGAAATACTCTGCAATGACAGACTAATAAATAGAGTTCTATGATAATCTAAAGCCGTTTCAAAGCTCGCTGGTTTTTATTAAATAAATAGACTGATCTCAAGAAAAAATGGTCAAGTAATCCAGTCAAGTAAAACTAAAAATGTCCCCAGTGATCTACCGTAGTCTACCAAATTGCAAAATACAATTGAGTTTCGATGCAAACTGAACCCACAAAGTGATTTATCACGTAAAAAGTATTTATGCATTACAAATTAAATATTCAAAGATTTGATTTTCAAAATAATTTGAGCTACGTTTTAAATCCATGTTGGAATTACATAAATTAAAATGCATTTTCTTCTTTATTTGTGAATTCGGTATAGTCCACTTTAGACATTCTACTAATGTAATTAACTTTCAAAGTTCAAGTTGGCTTTGTCATTATGTGGAGACATACAAAGGAACAAAAAGTCCTGACATGTCACTACATGTCAACTTACTCTCATTAATTTGCAACTACAAGTCAACTAACTCATTTAGCGTATGAGTAGACTGCTAGTCAGTAGAATGTCTGTTGGGGAGCATCAAAATAAAGTGTTATCAGATATTAAGCAGACAGTCTAAAAATAATCTAATGACATGTACATGTAGTTGCAAAGTTCCTTTTAGTTAGTCAAATGTATAAAGTGGACTATCAAAATGCAAAGTGCAACCATGAACACAAGTGAAATCACTTTTATTTTGTTAAAATGCACTTATAGATAAATAGGCTATACTCTACATACTGTACATAGGCTATACAGTCATATTCAATGGTCATACCTCAAAATGCTGGTATTTAATAAAAGTCCCAAATGAGCTGCATTTCTAACTTACGCACAATTACCACACGCAAAAGGCTCCTTTAAATATGGGTGTGTCCAACCTATGTGCATGTGCTAATATTTGTACAATTCTTCATAATAAATCACCCACAATACGCCCACAAACAATCTGCTAGACTGAAGTCATTAAAACTGACTCATGTCAGAGTAATTATACCAATCCAGAAACACAACATAACTGTGCTGTGGGCACAACATGTGATTGGGTTTGGGACAGAATGATGCTCGTTGGCTTAGCGCAGTGTCATTAAGTTGGTAAAATAAGTAGTTCTAGAAAGCTTGTGGGTTCAACAGTAAATCACACTAACCGTGCAGATGGTAGATCTCTTTTGCTGAGGTCCACTCTCACTCTCTCTCCAACATGCCGATACACCTCCACTAGAGTTGACATAGAAGCCTCCCGTACCTGTGGAACACATTACACAAAGTTAACCTACAATTTTGCCACAATCAATTCAATTCAATTCAATTCAATCAATAGACATCAATACCATGAGGAAAAACTGCTATATAGATATTTTTAATATCATCTTATAATTTGGCAGCAGGAATATTAGGCTGCTGTCACTTTAAGACCTGATGCATGGATCCATTATACTGTTTTTTTTAATACTGTTTTTTTGTTTGTTTACGCGGGTTGATCCAAAATGAGCGGGGACCCGCGTTTACGAGTCATCCAAAAATATTTTGAAGGATATTCGGGTCGCGGGCGGTCGGGTCATTTGAAATAAAGATGACGCAGGAGAAAATACCAGATTTCCCAACACGTTGAACTGAGCAATTGTACCCATTTAATAGGCTATCCATTTTTTAAATGCATATAGCTAGGTAAGGTCCAACACGTCACATGGTAATGCGTATCAATAGTATGAGTGCAATCTCGTGGAATGTATACGCCAAAATGAGTTTTGGCGTGCATATGCAGTTTTTCACGTGCATATGATACGCACTTTACGGCGTGTATATGACACGCTCTTGGGTAGGATCATGGGGGTGGTTTGTGCATATAAAAACCGTACATAAAGCTCATTTTGGCGTATACATTCCAGTGTGGGATTTTTGTTGGGAAAGTCCGGGAAGAGATGCACTAGATAAAAACATGCAGCATCTTAATTGTTAAGAAAAACAAAAGAAAATAAATGAATAAATCAAGCCTTTATTACACAACACTCGGCTATATTATACAGCATTCAGAAAAAGAACAGTTTGCGACTTTGCGCTCCTAAGGGCTTTCACACTTTACTAGAAGTGAGCTTTCTCTCAGTTGACCTGCTGATGAATTCTCCAAGCAGGGTCGAAACAAAAACATTGCGTTCATCATCATCATTAATATGCATCTAGAGCTGAAACGGACAATGATGGACTGCCTTAAGAACTGCCGTCTCTTGCCGCCACACCTCTAAGCGCAGGTCAGGGCCTGAAACATTTCTCCTCCACAGGCTGGATTAATGGATATTACGCCAGGGAGCATTTGCGGTCCGAGTTGCGGGTGGTTTAGCTGAAAACGTCGGTCAGATGCAGGTTGTTTATACACTGACCCGCGCATCACTGATACTCACCAAGACCGGCATTTTGACATTATTTTGTGTGTATTTTTTGTGTGTGTTTAAGCGCAATAAGCAGCAAAAACAAAGTCAATTTAGTGCTGAGAGGCGGCTTTGTGTGTGCACACTTTAAGTGTGAGCACAAAATCTGCAGGAATGAGCAAAAATATGTGCAATATTCATCCGGAGCACATGAAGTGAGTAAGGCGAGGCGGGTTTGTGCGTCACTCGCTGTCAGAGAGATGAGAGAGAGACATCTAGGCAACTTGTATCATTTGTCTATTCTGTGAAAAATTCGTATTCGAAATATTTCAGATATTTCAGTATATAATTTTAGTTTTTTTTAAATACACCTGCATTGGCTGGTTGGCAGGTGTTAATGTCAAGTCCTGATGATTATTATCAATGTTGAAAACAGTTGCACTGCTAATATATTTTTTTCTGGAAACTGATACAATTTTTCAGGATACTTTGATGAATAGAGATGTCAAAAGAACAGCATTTATTTAAAATATAATTTGCTTTGATTATAAATGTATTTACTCTCATTTTTGAACAATTGAATGCATCTTTGCTGAATAAATATATTTATTTATTTTTCAGTCTATATACTGTATATCTGAATGGGACCATGAGATTGATCAACTCATTTTCTAGACTTCCCTTTTTAAATGTCTAAAAGATCTGTCCTTCTCCCATTTCTTCCATCTCAACCTCCACATCTAATGCTCATCTCTGTGAGTGGTCTATTTGCCCAGCAGGAGCTTGAATTCAGCTGTTCGTGTCTAGAAGCCTAACATTAGCGCGGACTGCCTCCCTCCTTCACACACAAAGGACCGAAACAGAGAGTGTGTCTAACTCACTTTACTTTTTCACACACATTCCGAGCATTACATACATACACAGACAAAGATTCATACCTGGGGGTTTTGGTCTCCTGTTAGCGAACAGAGATGTGGAACAAATTTACTCAAACTCAAGGGCTGAGCGCCAAAACTAAGAGAAAGAGAGAAACAAAGAAATACTGAGTGTGATTCAGTTTAGACTAAACAGTTCACAACAAGTTCAAATTCTACATTTATGTACAATGAAAAAAAAGGTGTAGGATTTACTTTGAAACAATTTTCATTTAGGCCCCGTTTACTCCTGGTATTAAGATGCACTTTGGTTGATTGGATCACAAGTGGATGATGCTAAATACAGGTGTAAACAGGGTCTAAAATGTTTTGAGCTTGTCCACTTTTGAGCACTTCCAGAGGGAGTCGAAAACATATTTAACCGGATTGCTTTCGTAGTGTAAACGCTCATGTGGTCGAATCCGTTCAAGCAGCTAAAAAATGCCATCTACTCTTCGCCAACTGACCTAATGCGGAAACATTACAGGAAGTGCACTAGCCAGATGAGATTTAAACTTTGACGGCTGAAGACCCAAGTTTGGTTTGAAGTTTGGTCTCGCACCATTCCTGATTTCTAACACACACTCACAGCATTCGGCTGGTCTTGCGTTTGTCAGAGCAGAAAGGAAAGCTGTTGCTCTCTGTATGTTTTTCCGTTGTCTCCAGTAGAGTTCATATGGAAATCGTGCGATATTATTTTGTCCATTAGAACAAAAGACCTGAAAACATCATACATTTACCCTCCCATAAGCCCTCCCTGTGAAGAAATCAGGACAGAAGTGTTTGAAAGTGGCCAAAACAGACACATCAAAATACCAGGTGTAAACCGGGCCTTAGAAAATGCTAGTAAAATCCACAATTACTTACAAAGAAACGGCAAATAAGACATTGAATTAAAAGCGAAATTGAGACTGAAATAGTATTTTCCTGTAAAAGCATCCTCCAATAATGTATTAATAGCTTTGAAAAATCATTTTATACAGTGTATACATACACAGTTGGATTCATTTTGCATTTTCCTTCTGTGGAACACAAAAGAAGATATTTTGAAGTATGTTGTCAATGAGCACCATTGACTTTCATTGAATGAAGAGAGAAAAAAAACAGACATTTCTCAAAATAAGTCCAAAAGGACAATGATGACAATGTTCATTTTAGGGTGAACTATCCCTTTAATGTAATACAAAGCCCCAAAACCTTGCTTTTAATTAAAGCAAACTTTATGGTACATAACATATTATTATTATAATAACAGTGTAGTATAAGGCTGAGTGTGTATGCAGTGTGGATAATGTGACAGTTCTTTGTCAACAATGAGGAGTAATTTTACTGAGAAACTAGTTTTGTTTGTGTATGAGCGTTTACGTAGCGCTTCAATGAGAATGTCTGTTAATCTGACCTTCCTGGAATCGATACAGGCAGGTAAGAGGATTACCTCAGTGGGCCAAGTTTGTTTACAGTGTGTGACAGACATGGTGTGAATGTCTGTAGATTACATTTTAATATCTGTGAATTTAGATGTCAACACAGATGGGGAATTCTTGAAGGCTGAACTAATAAAATTCAGTCCTATCTGTGTTAAAGCGAGGGGACATGATCGCATCAAAATACTGCAGTATGGAAGACCGGCGCCACCTGATGGACAGGATTCCCAGTACAAATGTGGAAGTGTTTACAAAGTAAGAATGTATGGGATTGGGAATGTATGAGAACTTACGCATTTAGTGTGGCAACCAAGCACAAGCAGAGGCCCTCTCTACTGCGGAAGTTTTTGTGTTTGAAGCCAGGAATCAGCCTCTCCCAAACGTTCTACAAACAGACAGAGGAAAAGAAAGTTACCGATTTGTTATATATCCATTACTGCAAAAGCAGAAGAAAAGGAGATGATGCGCTCTGAAGGAAAAGATGAATCGCTGGCAGTAATAACTAGCAAAAATGATCCAATGTGGTTCTATTCAGCCAGCAGCTTTATGATTATTTTTTAGTTTTCAGCATGAATGGGTGTAATAGTAATGATCATTTCTGCTGTAAGGTTAGCTCACCATGGGTGTTGTCGTCTGGTCCATCAGCTTCAAAATGAGCCCTTGTGCCTGTTCTCGAACCTGATCTTTTGCATCACCCAGGCGGTCAACTAATGCCGGCACCACTGAGGAAAAAAGGAGAAAGAAGGGTTTAACAGACAACGCAATGATGTAGGGCTGCACAATTTTTCTTATAACAATTAAGATTGCTATTTAAAATTTTGTTTTGTTTTTTACATAAAAGCTCCAGGTTGGCAGGTATGTTTGTAAAGCTGCACAATTTTGTAATTATACATCAATATTACTATAATAATAATCCTCATCATCATTATAAAGTTTCACTGTAAAATAAAATATTGAGTATTTAAGAAAAATATAATTAATAATACATTTTATTTTACAGTACAAATGTAAAATTGCAACACATATTTATGGCTGTCATAATTTCTTTATTTTCAAACATTAAACCAGGAAGCTTTTATTTTGGCGGGAGACCTTAAAGGGATAGTTCACCTAAAAATAAAAATTCTGTCATAATTACTCGCCCTCATGTCGTTCCAAACCCATAAGACTTTCATTCATCTTCTGAACACAAATGCAGATCTTTTTGATGAAATCTGAGAGTTTTCTGTCCCTCCATTGACAGCTGCACAACTACCACTGACACTTCAAAAAGTTCATAAAGAGATCCTAAAACTAATCCATATGAATTGAGCGGTTTAGTACAAAATTTTCGAAGAGACTCGATCGCTTTATGAACTGATTTTAAGCTTTTATTCACATATAAATGTCAAAGTGGTAGTTGTGTATCTGTCAATGGAGGGTCAGAAAGCTCTCAGATTTCATCAAAAAGATCTGCATTTGTGTTCTGAAGATGAACGAAAGTCTTACAGGTTTTGAACGACATGAGGGCAAGTTATTAATGACAAGTTTAATTTTTGGGTGAACTATCATTTATATTCAGTTTGAACCAGAAGTTTCGACCAAATTTTCTTCAGTATTGTGACGTATTTTTTCAAGTGAAACGGAATATTGAATGAGAAAAATAGAGGGAGTGGCTTGTTTTAGCCCTCTGGGATTTGATTGGCTCTAGAAAAATGGGCGTTTATCATTACTTCGACATTAAAATTAAAGAGAAAAAAAAAACTCAATGTTACCAAATAAGAGGAATGTTCTGAAGGAACACACACACATTCACTATTAACCTATTACTGTCATCTCTTTATCCTGTAGAAATGTCTTATTTATATTCAATTGCAAGCGGTTATCCCTTTACAGTTACTACTCTCATAAAATACTTCTATTACGTGTTGACCTTTAAACCTAAATTTAGCATTCAACAGCAGTTATTTCAGCTAAAGGAATGTTTTCACACTGAATATTAATTGTCTCCCTCTCTACTGTAGTGTTGTCAAAAATATCGATATTTCGATATATATCGATACTGGAATATCTGAAACGATACGATTCTCAGTTTTTACAGTATCGATATCAGCTGCGCTCTCCTCTCTGACCGTCAGCGAGTTGACACACACCGGCATATTCTCCCTCAGCCCGGTTAACCTCTGAGCACGGCGAAGCGGGCGAACGCGCGTTCTGCTGGACTTTTTCCTCATGACAGTGTGTTAGTGTTAGTGTGTGATCGGTCTGAATTTCGCGCGGGATTGCACATAAATTAATTCTACTAATCCCCGCAGATTTCGTGCTCCACATCTGAAGCGCACACACACATAGCCTACCGTAATAAAGCCGCCTCTGACATGATACAAGTGCAAACATTTGCTTCCTTTTCCAGCTTATTATTGGTCAAATACACTCAAAGAATTATCAGTGCACATCTGGAAGAGTATTAATGTAAGCACAGTCGCAAACAGTTCAGGAAGAACGAGTAACAGGAACAGTGTTTAGGATCCATGCGTCTGTTAGTCTTAAAGGGACCGCAGTCATTTGCTATTCAAACTACAAAAAGACACGATCAACTGCTCTTGACTGATCAACTTGTGTAACTTTAATAGTTTCATCTGTACGCTATTGAATTTTTTACAAAGAACATTATTCAATGTTGTTTTAAATGTAATTACTATGCATTTTTTTAATTCAGTTTCTTATCTGAATGTTAGACCTACCTGAAAAAATAAAGCAGTCTGTTTAATTTGTATCTTCTATTCTATTGCATTTATTTGTGCTATTGTTTGTAATCTGTTTATTTGTTCTTATTTTATTACTGTTTACTCGTCTTTTTTAATTCAATTTACCATTCGAAATCAAGCTTTCTTGTGCTGTGTGTAAGCTATTGCAACACTATTACCCCATTGTAAAAAATACATTGAGATAGCAAAAATTTGTGAGATAATTTTAATAGTAATTGATCAATTGATCAATAATTGATCAAATCAAAACGATGCCCAACCCTAAGGAACATGCTGGCCACATGAATTTTTAGTAATAAATAACAATGAATAATAACAAGTTCTGTTGTCAAATTAAGCATCTTATCTTATTTATTTATTTTTTTACTGTGGTATCGATTTAGTACCGATATATCGATATTTTAGTCTGATATCGTATCGAAGTCATAATTTTGGTATCGTGACAACACTACTCTACTGTGTCTTCCATGAGCAGAGGGCAGACCTGACTAATTGATAATGAGTATCGTTGATTTTCATTATCGATTAAATCGATTAGTGGTTCCAGCCCTACTCCAAATACATCGGCACAAATAATGGTGTGATTTAGGAGTGGGACTATGTTTGGCAGACAAATGAATGACAACTCCATTTAACAATGCAAGTGGCCCAGAAATGACCCTTCATCTTTAACTTTCAGCATTTTTGTATACCAGGCAGATTAAAACAGACTCTTTGTGTGAAGTCATCTCATTCCTTTCTCTCTACTCTGTTTGTTCCATGTTTTCAGATGAATGAGGTATGAAGAGTGAAGGGGGGGGGGGGGGGGGGGTCATCTGTTACAATCATAACAACCCGTCTCTGTAGTAACAGGAGAAGGCGGGGCTTGAACAGCTGAGAGACAAGCACTGAGTCTGTGGATTGTGTCATATACATGACAAGACGTCCTGGCATTCCCCTTTCTGCTGATTATGCAATGGAGAAGATCTTTAGCCAACGCCGCCTTTCTGATGTTGTGACTTCGGAACAAACAACCAGAATGCGCACACCCGCTTACCTGTGCTGATATAACCTCTGAAGCGATCAGTCAGCCGATCCACGAATGCGCTGACAATATCGATCCCCAGCAATGCAACCTGACACCAAACAAGAAAGAGACAAATCAGCTGAAAACGTCAAACCTCAGATTTCCTTTCATGAAGGCAAACTATAGGACAGCATTTTCAAACACATGATTCTGCAATTTCAGTATCTGACACAGAGCTTTCCATCAATGTGCACCATGTCTTTAAGAGTGACTATTGTTATTGTGTGCGAGTGGGTGAATGAAAATAAGAGATTGTGAGACGGGCTATATTTGAGGATTGCGGTGGGATCGCTGCAGTGTGTTTCTTGGCAGTGCAGGATGGAAGTTCACATTCCAGTGAAACAATCAAATATTCACTACATCCCAAGCTCCAGTTATGACCTATTTTAGGCAAAAGAGCCAGAGAGTCCTGAGTAAAGACGACAATGTGTGTGTGTGTGTGTGTGCACCTGGAAGGATAAACTGGAGAACACCTGGTAATTTCATTTTGGAAATCATTTAAATGTGTGTTTCAGTTGAACAGCATTTCGCTACACTGTCACATCTAGTAATGGGTTCAGCCACACTTTATGAATTAACTTATTTTCTTTAAGTTAATTCAATCAGCAAGTATTTCTGGTTTCTTCCCCTGTGTGACTTAAGGAGAAAACATTTTATGTGTAAATCAAGTTTATTCTTAGATCATTCCTCACTGAACATTGTCAGCACTTCCCTCTTTATGAAGCACTAATTCTCTTGTCTGAAGAGTCAACCTGTTCTTAATAAATAAATAAACCGACACTACTGCTCAAAAAAATACAATACAATCTAAAATGAAATTTCTTTGTGAAATATTTAAAAATGCTATTTATTGCTGTGATGCAAACTTGAATTTACTGCATCAAAAACATTTCATTATTCTTAATGTAGAAAACAGTTGTGCTGCTGTATTTTTTCAGGATGCTTTTATTAGAATGTTTAAAAGAACAGGTTTTATTTGAAAAAATAATGATATGCATGCTTCAATTTAATGCATCCTCCTTGCTAAAACAAAATTATAATTTCCTTCACATTACTAAACTCAAACTTTTGAACCATAGTGTATATTCAGTAGTAAGTTAAAAATAAATATTACAATTTTACACAAAAATATTTTAGCGGAGAGATGAAAACGGTCTACCAGATCTTCAACCAAAAGGCCAAAGAATTTGACACCCTGCATTTATCAAACCACATACATTTCTAGAAGGCAACAGCTGTGTCTCCAATTTATGAATCACCACCATCATTTCTAAAATCCAACCTCAATGAGTCTGATGTCATGGCCGTCCATTAACATCCGTCCCTGAAGACCTGACCCATCAGCTATTTAGATAAATGTCTAATGCTGCTTTTAAAACATCCTTAGATTCCCTACTCAATCATGTTTTGATCCACACAAACAGAAATGGGAAGTAAAGCATAAGTGACCATTTTTGAATATTAGCAGCAGTATGACCCAGCATAAAAGCTTCTGCTTGCATGTCCAGGCCATTTAAACATGACAAGCAAGCATCAAACACTTTTCTAAATATACCACACACAAAATAGCATATATATTTAATATGCATTGCAGTGACATGTGCCTTTACAGTCCCAGTGTATCAGAACAATACCCACGCCACCCTCCCCCATCCTCACAACACCCCCAAGCAGCAAATCCACTCCTAGACACAAATGAATATGTAATGCATGCACATTGACATTAATGTTACCCAAGACTGAATTGAAGCCTCTCACGAAAACAATTACTCTAGTATCAGTCTGATACACACATTAATGCACAACAAGCCTAATGCAATTGGTTATGTAAATGCAATAATAGATTATATGAGGATGAACTTGGGTTTGGCTCGAGACTGTCACTGCTGAACAATAAATGCATCCTTCCTTTATAACAACATACATGCTATATGACTTAAAACACATCTTTACATTTAAATATGCAAATTAAAGCAGGTCATTGCTGTACCTTGTAATTGCTGGAATTGACCCATCCCGTCAGCTCATCTATGGTTTTATCCAGGCGAGGTTTGTCCTGCTCCACGTCCCAGGACCTCTGCGGGTCGCTCAGGTAGTCTATGAGATCCGGGCCGACCTGCAGCCGCCGGGTCACGTCCTTCTGCAAAACCTGCTGGTAAAAATAGTCCATGTTGTCATTATCCTCCATCGGGACGCTTTGTGGTCAGTCCTCAGGTTGCGGCGAAACAATAACAACGGCAGAATGACTGCCAGAGTCGCGTAAACAACGCGAGAAAATGAAATGTGTACAAAGAGGAAGTCAAATACTGCGTTTAAAGACACTCTGGGGTCTGTCGTTAGTGCATTAAAGATGAACTAACGGAAAATAAACAACTTTAACAAAGTTTCCCAGGAACAAAACGGTTGGTCCCTCGAAAAAATTTAACTGTTTTGGCGACCACAGGCGCAAAGCGATGTAAAAGAAACACGAGGCGCGTATAAAAACAGTGGAAATGTATCCGACCGAGTGCAGACGGTCTCGGCTAACACTGTTAGCTTTAACCCTTATGGTCGAGTATCCTGGGGCCTGCCACCGGGGATCTCTTCCCTCCTGGCCACCATTTCAGAAAAGCCCGCTTCAAGCCGCTCGTGGAGATGAATGGACGAGCCACCGGTCCGCGCGCTGCTCTCACAGCTCTCGTGTTTGCACTTAGTCCAAAAATAATCCGCTGTTTGACAGCTGCCTTCTGAGCTCAGGACTCTCCCTTCGACCACGGCTACTGGACCGCCGGTAGCCGCAATACTGGAGTGTTGAATAGCAAACGATGCCGAGGAAGAGTGATTGGGCCGAGGCCTTGAGGTCCTTCAACGCCGCACAGATGTCCAGCATGATGCCTGAATGAAAATATGCTCATTCTGTGCATTATTCATCAGAGACTATGCAGTATGCCATTGTAGTAAAAAGTGCATGTTTAATATATAGTATAAGGATATACACATTACATGTTCATTATTATAATAATTATTATTTATTGGTTGTTGTTGTTCTTGTTGTTAATGTATCCTCCCTACTTCCTACATTTCTGGTAGTTTATAGTTATTCCAGTATATTTACTTATTTCCTTATGGTATTAATGATTGAATAAATAGTTTTAGGTTTGAATATATTACTAAATTAGTGTTATTATTATTATTATTTCTTAATTATAACACACCTCGTATTATTATAACATCTCATAAACGCAAACAGATAGTTTCAAAGAACCATCATTTTGTGCATTCATAAGCACCAAGCAGATTATACTTGCTTTTTGAATAATGTACACGCTTTTATACATACACATTATTTTCAATATACTCGTTCATTGCTCTTTTTCTTTGTCTTAGTCTCCCCCTGGTGGCATTTTACTGTTTTTTAAACTTAACTAAAGAATTAGTTCACCCAAAAAATGAACATTTTGTCATAGCTTACTCACCCCCAAGTTGTTTCAAATATGTATGCGTTTCTTTCTTCTGTTGAACACAAAAGAAGATATTTTAAAGTTGGTAATGAAACAGTTGATGGCAGCCATTGACTTCTAGTAGGGAAATGAATTACTTTGGTTTTCAATCGGTGCCGTCAACTGTTTCATTACCAACATTCTTTAAAATATCTTCTTTTGTTTAAATGTACACGGGTGTACATTAAAAAAAGAAAAAAGCTACTCTATAATAATTAAATTACATTACCATTGGTTACTTTTATTTACATGCCATTATTAAATGTTTTTTTAGGTGTTAACATCAAAATGGTAAATCATGCACTCTAAACCTGAATAAGTTGCCAAATTTTAAAATATTTGAGTAAACTAATTAATAAATTTAACTATTTTTAGTAGTAGAAATTGGCTATCTTTAACTAGCTAATTCAATAAATGATAGTGCTATTTGGTAACATGATAGCTTTAGCATAGCACTTGCTGAATGAGGACAGCAATATAAAACATTTCACATCTATCTGTTCTCAAACGAAGGCTCAGGCTCGACTCGTCACAATGATGGAAACCCTACAAAAACCAATATAACAGAAACTCTTCTAAACTAGCATAACAAAACAGTAAATACTACTAAATCTCCCACTTAACATTAATCTTGCACACACAAAAAAAACATTGGGCCATATTTTAATGGTCTAAAGCGGGTCCGAATCTACTTTTTAAGTTCAACGACGGTTAGCGCATGACATGGCATTGCACCGGGTCTATGATATATAACAATTATAGCATTTACTCTACCTTCTAAGTGCTATGGCAAAGCATGCTGGGAAATATAAATCCCAGCCCAGTTTTCAGTTAAATTTAAGTTTGTCTAAATTTCATGAAGTTCATGAAACTCAAAATTAAACAATTCAGATAACTTATAATGTGTCAGTTTTGTGAACTCAAAAGAAAAAAAGAAAGTTTGAAATACTCAAAAAAGTTCATTTGATTGAACTAATTAAATTTGAGTTGGCTCTACTCAACCCAATTATTTGTTTTGAGCATTAGGGTTTACAGTGACTATTATTATAATGGTTAATTAATAAATGATTCACATAATCAATGAATGGTGTATATGAAACCATAAGAACTAACCAATCCAGAATGTGACACACTGCTCAGATCTTTTATTTAAAGAAATGTCACATTAACAACCAGAACACAAGGACATTCAGGTAACTTGTTTCATCTTTGTCAAAAAAATATGGGAGAGAAGGAGGGGAACCGATTAGCTGTTACAGAACATTTCTAAAAAAAAAAAAAAACCTTCACTTACGCCGACAGGTTTAGCAATGCCTAAAGGTGGTTTCATGGTCGAGATAAAGAATACTGGAATCACTGATGTATGCATTGACAGGAAATTATGACATACTTCATCATCATCATATCCAATGGTAAAAAAAACAACTAAATATGGGGAAATACAAGAGAAAGAAAATGTGATGAACTACATCTCAGCCCTGAGTCGAGCATTTCTCTGGCTTTAACCCGCCCCTCCCTCCAGTCGCAAAATCAAAGGCACTCACACCGACAAAACACTTCCATTGATCAGCTCAGCTTTTTTTAAATATGCAATGTTATGCATCAAACACCCTGTTGAACATCAGTTTTATGCATGAGACAGTAAACTCAGAGAGATAGTTCCCTAAAAAATATAACTCACTTTGTACCAAAACACAAAAGAAGATTTCAGGCAGAATGAAACCTCCGATCATCACTCTTTTCCATCGCATCTTGATCCATACAATGAAAGTGAATGTTGACTAACATTTTGTTTTGCACACATAAAAGAGTCAAATGTACATTTTGGCTGAACTATCCCTTTAAATCATGATTGCATGGGTAAAGTTTGATATATTTGCCTTTTCCATTGTTGATTTTTTCATATTATGCTCAGATCTGATCTAATTTATGAACAAAAAATTAAAATTCTGTCATTTACTCATCCTCATGTTGTATCAAACCTGTATGACTGTGAACTACAACAGATGATGTTTTGAAGAACGGGGTCCAAACAACATTGGATGGACACACAGAGACTTTTTTTATAACTGCTTTTGTGTTCCACAGATCAAAGAAAAAGTCATACAGGTTTGGAACAACACGAGGTGAGTAAATACAGAGAGTGTTTTAATTTGTGGGTGGACTGTCCCTTTAATGATGTGTAATTGACATGATGTGATGAGAATACTTTGAGATATGGAGGAAATGGCTGAATAAGGAGTGCTCTAAATCCTGTCACATGGCCTGGGCTTTCAATATTGCACTGAAACATTGTGAAACTCAAATATTCCTGATGTAATACCCCCCCTCCTCCACCCTTAGCACATGTATGTTGTCTAAATTTGAACATTCACATCAATCGTGACGTACTGTAACTCCAAACTGGAGCAAAATCGACTTTCTCTCGCATGCACAATCTCAGTCCTTCTCTTCCCCTCGCCTGCTCACACTGATTTCAACTGCGATTTTTTTTCATCCTCTCCAAATCAGGGTGAGCACAAACAGAAAACAAAAAACATTTTACTCCAGTTTTAATATGGGTTGATTTGTTGTAGTGTTATATTTCCTTTTCTATATTTAAACATTCTCTCACACACACGTACACACGCAAAACCAGACAGAAACGCTCAAAGCATCCTGCTCTCAGGTTTGAGAAAGTCACATGATCAATCGGCGGTAGGCGTATCCTACAAAACTCCAGCGACTTGCATCCTGCTGCTCATTTTCTGTTTTGTTTTTTTCAATTTGTTCTCAGCATGTGTCCTATTGGATGAGGAAGAGGAGCAGGACGTAAACACTGTGTAGTCGTCGTAATGGCATGAAAATGCCTCAAACAAAGTTCTTTGCGTGTTCCTTCTATATTCAGTAGTTCCATAATGCTTTAAGTACTTTGTTTTCTATATATCCAAATATGAAATATTTTACAATGTAGCTCCTTGATTTTTCTCCTTGTACATATATGTACGTAGTATTTGTCACGTTGCATTGTATTTATTTTGTGTTTCTTGTTCAGGGCCATCCTGCTGCCAGGCAATCGCTCAGCGAACAAGCCATGCCTCCCGTAGCCACAGCCCCACACAGCGCCTCATAGCGGTGTGGAGCAGAGGCAGGGCGGAGTTTAGAGGTTGACTGACAGCTTGACTTTCTATGGCGTCTCCTAGAAGCCCCTCCTTCTGTCAGAGTATGACGCAGCAACGGCAGAGACGCTGGCCTCCTCCGTGGACTGATGGCGGGGGTGTGACAGGGGCAAAGTAAGCGTGGACTTTGATCTCAGGAAGGTGAGCCTGCAGGAGAAACAACAGCAAATCAGCCACAATGCAGAATGTGACATCATAATAACAACTAGTTTAAGCAATTTTTCTCTACAAAATGAAGGGACAAAAAGAAGAAAAAATTATCCAGAGCCAAAAAGTGTTACACAAAAATACACATTTCAGTAGTTCAACGATCACCCGTTTATTTAGCCTTCGTGCTCAGGGAAAAACAACAATAACAACCACACTCCCGGGGACTTCATAATTAGAGTTCCCTTTTCCTTTTGGTAAACGGTCAAGTGCAATCTTAAACAATATTCAGCACAGGGGTATACATATGCATGAATACATTTTTAATGACTTAAACTTAAAGGGTTAGTTCACCCAAAAATGCAATTTCTTTCATTAATGACTCCCCCTAATGTCGTTCCACACCCGTAAAACCTCCGTTCATCTTCAGAAAACAGTTTAAGATATTTTAGATTTAGTCCGAGGCCTTTCTGTCCTTTGAATGTAAGTGTATGCCCACTTGCTGTCCACGTCCAGAAGGTAATGAAAACATCATCAAAGTAGTCCATATGTGACATCTAGGGGTGTAACGATTCGTTTTAACAACGATTCGATTTGTATCATGATTTGAGGTTGTCGATACGATTTAAGGACGATATTGGTTCATTTAGAACGATATGATCCGAAACGATTCAGTGACTTGAAATCGATTCAGTAACTTTTTAGCCAAAAATTTAAATCAGTGTGACTGATCGAATCGTTGTTAAAACGAATCGTTACACCCCTAGTGACATCAGTTGGTTAGTTTGACTCGTTTGAAGCGTCGACAATACATTCTGGTCCAAAAATTACAAAAGCTATGACTTTATTCAGAATTGTCTGGTCCTCAATGAATTGTCCTCAAATAAAGATTCAAACGGTCGTGAATCAGTAGATTGAGTCGTGATTCGTCTCGCCAATGTCACGTGATTTCAGCAGTTTGCCAGTTTGATACGCAATCCGAATCATGATTCATGACCGTTTGAATCTTTATTTAAGGAACACAGAAGAGAAGACAATGCTGAATAAAGTTATTGTTATTTTTGGACCAAAATGTATTGTCGACGCTTTCCTAGGACCACATCCTAGAACAAGAATACATAATTGATGAACATACAACTATAGCCCTATTCGCACAGTAATTGTTTCTCTAGCAGGCGTAAGGTATTTTCATCATTTACAGGGGCTAGTCTGTGATTTTATTGCCGTCCGAATCCAGAATGTCAGTGTTTTTTTCCCACCACCTGCGTAAAAATTCCCGGCCGAATTACCTGCTGTTTTTAGACAAACACCAAGGCCATGTGGTGATTTAATAGCCATCCAAATCCACATCTCTGAGTTTACAAGAAGAGATCGCTTCAAAATTAACTGTTTATATCCTTTTTTAAACCACTGCAGTGCACCGTATTGTTGCGTTTCCCTGTAATTTGGATGCATTTTAAAGATCTAAAGCCTACACTTTTATTACTGCAATGCTGAAAATATTTACAAGAATAATCTTTCATCACTGCTCAAAAGAGAAAGAAAAAACAACAACACGTAAACATTTGAAATGAGGTGTTGTTACGGCAGTAATTAACATTATATAGCTTAAATTTGCAGCACTCTATTAACTTATTTCCGCTCACTTTCACATTTTTTAAATGACATCTTCCTATTTTTGACATTTATATTATATGACTATTATATGACATTCTTTTTTCAGATGAATAAAAGTTGAGTTACATTAAAAAAGTCCTGGCTAATCCAAGCTTTATAATGGCAGGGATTGTTGTTCTGTTAAGTCCATTAAAATGCATCTGTCCGTCATATAACTGGAGAATTCACATGGCTCCGGGAGGTTAATAAAGGCCTTCTGAAGCAAATCGTTGCATTTGTGTGAGAAAAATATCCACATTTAAAATTTTCTGAATTAAAGTTTTGATAAAGTTATGATCGCCATCCGTGGAAAAGTGTTGAAAGTGCCTTCTCGGAGTTTAAGATGCGGACGAGCATACCTGGTCACCCAAGCCTTTGAACTGCCAAAAAACATTCAACACTTTTTTTATAAACTGAATACAGAAGGCGATCGGCTGAAACTCAATAAAGTTTTAAATTTGGATATTTTTCTTACACAAATGCATCAATTCACTTCCAAAGGCATTTATTAACCTCGCGGAGCCGTGTGGAGCACGTTAATTGACAGACAGAAGCACTTTAATGGACTTCAAAAACAGAACAACAATCCCTGCCATTTGAAAGCTTGGGTTAGCCAGGTTTTTTTTTTAAATGTATAACAACTTGAATTCTATTCGTCTGAAAGAAGAATGTCATATACACCTAGGATGACTTGAGGGTGAGTAAATCATGGGCTAATTTTCATTTTTGGGTGAAACTATCCCTTTAATTGAATTAGCCATTCCTCCAGACTTCAGTGTCACATGATCCTTCATGAAAAAAAAAGAAACTAATTTACACACATACACATATATATTTATTTTATTTTATTTTAATGCATATTTCTCAATTAAGAATGAATGGATGTGATAACTTTAGAAAAATTACATTGTATTACTACTAAAGTCATGATTTAGGTAGGCTCAGAATTGAATAACCTCAAGCTGATTTACTAGAAAAATGTGCAAAAAAATATCAGCAAAACTGATTTTCAGTCTATCCTCTAATCTATAGTAAGAAGAATGTGTCCTGTATGAACACACCAAAACCTCTCCAGTATATGACGCTGACCCAGACTACAAGTCACCATGACTGCTAATGACAGGCCAGTTTACCCCTAATGACACTGTAACCAAGGACAAATTAAATGAGGCCCATTTGTAATAAATTGGAGATTGATCATTGCTCAGGGACTCAAGCCCATCCCTAGAATTTATACACTGTCTTTTTGCTGGCACTGTAGACAGACAGTGTACATTTGAGTTCTGCAAATAAATAACTTGAGTCTGTATATGGTTGGTACAGTTAAGACTGTGTGTGGGAGCGATTGTTTTTTGACCGACCCGGATTCGTTTGATGCCTGCGCGGGAGACCTGCTGGCAGTCATAGAGCTCGATGCGTTCCAGACGCTGGCAACTCTTGAGGTGCTCCAGTGTGATGTCTGTGATCAAGGGGCAGTTGTCCAACTCCACCACCTGCAGACGCTCCTGACCACACACACTGCTGCTCAGATGTCTGATTCCATCATCTGTTATCAACTCACAGTGTGACAGGCTCTAGAAAACACACAGACAAAGACACAGACACAGACAAACACACACACACAAGTGAGCAGGCGAAAACAAATGTATGCGCTCTATAATTCCTTTAAAGAATGCCATAAACAACAAGCATGGAAGCAATACTCCCACACATTCTCTCTCCAACACTTCTTGGCACTCACCAGCGCCTGCAGCCGAGGGCAGTGGATTGAGAGCTGAACCAGAGTGTTATCAGTCACCTGGTAGGGGAAAGTAACGGATGTACGGACACACAACATTAATTTTAGCACACCGACTAACCAGGATAAATAGCTTCAAGGAAAACGACACAGCTCAAAAGCAGTAAAAAAAAACACTGAATTTCTTAGAAACTGCACAAGTTAAAATATAATACATCAAAACAGAGGGATGAACAGAATTTTAAAAAAGTGCTACATTTTTTGTGGGTTTTTTTTATACACTACTGTTCAAATATTTAGGAAATTAATACTTTTATTCATCATGGATACATTAAAACTGATCAAAAGTGAAAGACATTTATAATGTTATAAATCAGAATGATTTCTGAAGGATCATGTGACACTGAAGACTGGAGTAATGATGCTGAAAATTCAGCTTTGCCAAAGGAATAAATTACATTTTAATATATACTGAGATTTTAAAGTTTTTAAACTGTAAAAACATTTCACAATATTTAGGGGTGGGGCAATATCTCGATATTTTAAATATATCGAGATATTTTTTAAACTCGATATGGATTTGGACATATCGTATATATCGATATATTGTTTATATTTAATTCTGATTCCGCCACTTTGCTTGTTTGCTTTCTCTGTGCTGTGCTCGCGCGCCTCCTGCCTCCTTGCTTTTGTTCCCCCTCCCCTCGTGTCTTGTCTCATTGAACACGGCGGCGTCCACAACCAGGTGAGGATTAGTTATCATGTTGACAAGCGCGTGCGTTGTTCAAGACTCAGTTTAGAGACCATGATTTTCCTTCTAACACCACTGCTTGCTAAAAGTCATAAAGAAATATTAATGTTCATCATAGTTCAAATCGCAAGTTTCACCCACAGTCAGGTGATTGACACTATTGGTGCGAAACGCAGTCGCAATCATGTCAGTTTATGATATGTGTCTAACTGATCGCATGGTTTTCGGTTAAAATTTCAAAATTTTCGCATTTTATTTAAAAACATTTAAAAATTATTGCAATATCATAATTATTATTATTTTGTCAGCTTTATCACGGGATTATGATGAATAGGTATACATGTTTTAATCAAGAGGGAAAAACGCGACATCCCGGGTGTCCTGAGACACAGTGCAGTACTCTTCTGTAAGTTGTACTGTATCATTTAGCCTACCTTCTGACGTTCATATTTCATTCTGTAACTGGAAAAGAAGGGAAGCTCACCTCACGTGTAGCCTACATGATCCGCATGATGAGGCGTTCACACTTTAGTTCAGAGTGCGACATCTAGCCTACTGTTTGAATTTTGATACAAATTTAACAGGAAGTGGTGTTATGACAAAATCAGTTTATTTATATCTCAGTCATGCTCCCATCTTTCTGCAAAATGCTTACTGTTTACTTTAACTGTAAAAAAGGGAGTCTTTGATTCATCTTTTGAAGGCATGAAATGAATGAAAAGAATTAAGGCTATATGTATTATTTCTTTTATTTTACAGTTAAATTATAATTATTTATGTAATCAGGGAGTATTTTTTTTTAATGTCAAAAGCACATTGTTCCTACATGAACTGACTACCTCTTTGCACTTCAATAAAAACATTATGACTATGATATTTGGCATATTTGTTTTTGCTGTAATTTTTAGGGGGTTATTTTTCCTGTAAAGATATCGAGATATATTTTTTGCTCCATATCGCCCAGCCCTAACAATATTAATATATTTTAATTAAATATTTGTAGCCTTGTTGAGCATAAAAGGCTTCTTTCAAAAACTTCTTAAAAATCTTAATGACCCCAAAACTTTGAACAGTAGTGTATATTTATTGATTTATTATTTTATATTAATATTTATATTATTAGCTATAATAAATATACAGCACATTATATAATATATTAACAGAAATAAATTATATATAGCAAGTTTATATATATTTATTTTTGTTAGTATATTATATAATGTGCTAGAGATTTATTATAGCTAATAATATTATAAGTATTATTATTAAAAAATATTAAATAATAATATTATTCAATATTGTTATTATTAAAATATATTTATTTATTTATTTATTAATTCAAAAAGCAGTTAAAAGAAAAAATTCTTTAAAAATGCATGTTCACTTATTTTAAACAATCATTCAATGACAAACCATACATTCTATTGCATATGTATCACATTTGAGGAAAAAAGTGCAATATTTGATGTGTTTTTTATATAAATACTATTCAAATATTATAGAAATTAATACTTTTATTCAGCATGGATGCATTAAATATTTTACTCTTTTATGTCCGCCCATGACGACTATGCAATATACATCAGCTTTTCTGAATTATGAATTTAATATAAACTCACCAAAATACATTCCTCTAAATCCATCTTCTCCAACTCATGACAATTCTACAACAGAAGCAATAGTTTGTTCAAGACTCCGGTCACATCAGCCCAAAGCATGCTCTCTGAATCCATGCGTTTATGTTTTGGGGTGTTTGTGTGATTACTTACTCTGGCAAGAACAGTAAAACCAGCATCAGTCACATGTGAGCAGCGAGCAGCCTCCAGGATCCTGAGGAAAACACACGCAATGTGAATGAATGACTCCGTGTGGGGTGTGTGTGTGTGCTTATATGCGTACAGATGAAGGAAGCTTTACTTGAGCCATTGGCAGTTGAGGCCGAGGGCGGTCAGAGAAGCGTCTGTGATGTTGCTGCAGCCAGACACACAGACCATCTGCAATTTGTGACAACCCCGGCACAAACTCACAAAGCCGTCATCTGTGATTTGCTGCAAGATGGATAAACCGTCTTAAGAGTTCTGTGTATTGTGCGATGGCTTTTTACATGCAATAATTAACTTCAGTATTGTAACAGTAAGTCTTACTGTGCATGATTGCATGTTGATTGTCATGAGCTCAGGACAGTGCTTTTGAAGGTGCTTCAGTGCAGTATCATCAAGCTGAAATGACATATTTACAGTCACCATGAAATCAAAATTGACCAATCGTGATTTTTATGTAATACAGCAGTAATGATGTATCCATGCACATCTTTTTTATTCATGCACCCTCATAATCTTTAATCAAAATAACTTCCCCCTCCCTCTTGCAGCGACATCTCTATGAGTGCGGGGCAACCTGTCACTCACATAAGATCGACCAATAGCAAACCACAACCATCCAAACAATTCCCCATGGATAAAATCAAGCCCGGCCCTACATTTTCTCCAATCGAGAAGCACTTCACTTGGATATACATCACAATAGGGAAGAAAAGACCATCTCAGCTTCCGTTTCATGCTGACTTCATCGATCATCATGAGCCCTATTTTAACAATCTAAGTGCACGGCACAGGTGCACTTAGGGTGTATCCAAATCCACATTTACAAATTTAAAGACGGGAAAATGGTCAGTGTGCCTCATCTCTTAAAGGATTACTTCAGCGATAAGCATATGGCTTTGTATCAGTAGAAACCCTGGAGTATATTCAAATGATTGTGCTTTCCCCCCTCATATCCCCCTGAGACAAGAGATTTATGCATTTTATTTCTGGAAAAATTCCTCCTATGACGCAAATTGACGATATTTGCATCATAGGAGGAATGTTTGGCCAGAGGCTAAAGACTACAGCCAGCAGAGGGAGCCACTTCCGCATGTTTTGAACCCGGGCATGGGGGATGGAGATCACACTCAGACCTCAGCTCGCAGCTACAGGCACTCATTTAAACGGAGCTATGGTGAACTCGCGTTGTGAATTATGCCGCGAGTGTAGTCGCGATTACCTCAGCTCTCATCATGAGAGCTCATTCAGCTCATTTATCTCACTCCTGCAGTTAGTGCTCAGTGCTGTGATACTCGCGCCCTGACTCACTCATTATATTGAACAGACACGTTCAGTTTTTAATTGTAGTGTCTTCTCCAACTCAGCCACCCAGTAGCGGTGGCTTTGGGAATGGCCTCACAGGGCAGCGAAGCATTCTGGGAATTGTAGTCTTTCATCCCCATGAGACAAAAATACCTTTTCTGTTTTTTCTCAGTCTAGAAGGCACCAAATTCTAAATAAAATTCCCATTTCTACTACATTGATGACCCAGTTTAAATACAGATTCATCTTCCCAGTGCTGAAGTACCCCTTTAATGAGTCATGGATGTATTTTAGGCGCACAATAAACCAATCAGAGTTTTATCTCGCATTCCCTTTAAGAGCCAGTTGCGCTCGCGGAAAGACTGAACGCTTCTCCAGAGAGGAATCCTTTTATTTTTAATATTTAAAAATGTCTGTGTGCTGCTACATGTCCCTGTGTGTGTACGCACATTGTGCACCCGCCTCAAACACGCCCTTTAAATAACACAAAAAATACTGCGCTATTGAGTTTAGAGCAGGTTTTTGTTGATCAATGGTGTTTTCAGTTCCTCAAAATACCAAAGCACCAACAATACATCTGAACACCCCTAGTTTTCAGACCAGCACACCCATGGGCGAAGAGATGGGTGCGAGTGCATTTGCTATTTAAACAACATGGCACTGGACGTGAAAATAACTGCGTCAGGGCGAAACTAGCAAAAAATGTGTCACGCCAGGTGTATGGATATGATAAGTGTTTTGTGTGAGTGTGTGTTTGTATATATGCATGTACCTGTGTGCAACCTCTCAGAAACAGAGCTCTGAGAGCTGTGCAGCCACGGCTGAGAGCCTCGATGCCATCACTCGTGATCTGATCACACCAGGACAGGTTCAGATTCTCCAACATCCGACAGCCCTCACTAGCAGACAGGAGGAGCAAATAAAGAGGGTAAGAAGCAACCAAAACATTTACAAAATTACTCAAACACTACTGCACTATTCAAACCTAAACACACACAAAAAAATGAATATCTTACACTATCGTTCAGGGTTACTAAGAATCTTTTTTTTTTTTTTCAGCAAAGATGCATTCAATTGATCAAAAGGGACAGTAAAGACATTTATAATGTTACGCAAGATTTATATTTAAAATTGATGCTGTTCTTTCTATTAACTTTTAATTAATCAAAGGATCCTGAAAGAAATGTCACAGTTTCAACAAACAAAATTAAGCAGCACAACTGTTTTCAACATTGGTATTAATAAAAACATTTCTAGAGCATCAACTCATCATATTAGATTAATTTGTGAAGGATCATGTGACACTGAAGACTGGAGTAATGATGATGAAAATGCAGCTTTGATCATTACATATAATGATTATTTTAAATTACATTTTAAAATATGTTAAAATAGAAGTTATTTTGAATCTTAATAATATTTCACAATATTACTGTTTTTCCAGTTTGTTTGTTTTTAATCAAAATAATGCAGCCTTGGTGAGCATTAGAGACTTCTTTCAAAAAACATTGAAAAAAATCTTAGTAACCCAAAACTTTTGAACAGTAGTGTAGTAATTTAAAAAACAAATATACTTTTGAACAGCTAACCAATAGAACAAAAACAATAAGTTAACAGGAAATACAATAAAAAGGCTTTTTTTCAGGTAATAAACCCTGTTATGAGGATATGAGTTTTCTTTATTTCAAACCCAGCCGGATCTCAGGAAAATGCATATAAACAGTAAAAAAAAAAAAAACTCATTTTGGCGTGCATAAACTACGCTGTTTTTGGTGTGCATATGATACGCACTTTATGGCGTATTATACGTACGAACCCCCCACCCTAATCCTGCCCAAGAGCATGTCATATACTCACTATAAAATGCGTATCATATGCACGCGAAAAACATCATAAGTTGCGCTGGTTAAGGAGTTTTTGTGTACACATTCCACGACATTGCACTCTCGTACTATTTATACGCATTTACATGTGATCGGGTGCTGTTAAAGCTGTGGGAATATAAACAGCAATTTTCTGAAATGTCCTATGAGTTAATAATTGCTCCTTAGTCACTGTTGAAATATTCCCTCTCAGAATGTCCTGTTTCACCAGCTCATACAGTATAATCCACTGCAACTGTGGAAAAGAATTATTAAGTGACAGACTTTACAATCATTAACAAAGTCAGTCTCTTGACACAATGAAATCCAATCTGAGCTTTAATTTAACACTTCCTGGTTTAGTTTTACAGACTCCATAATGTCAAGCGTTAAGCTTTGAGGTCATCTTCCTTAAAAATGAAAACAGGAAACAGAAGAAACAGGAGTTTACAAATTAACAAGTGTCTTACTCTCAAGGCAAAACATACTGATGTCCTATTTTGCACTTATGCATTTATGGCTTAACAATCAAAACAAAACAAATCACCCCGCTTAAATTTGGGCCCCCCTAGTCCTTATAACTTCCCCCCACCTTAAGGCCTTAAGTGCATGATTGGTGATGGACACGCAGGAGGTCAGGTCAAGGTGACGGAGTTTGGAGCAGAACTTGCTAAGGCTGATGCAGGTGGAGTCCGTGATCTTGGTACAGCCGTTGAGGTTCAGATGTTCAATGTTGCGACAGTTCTGAGCAAAGGTCCTGTCAAATCAAATTAAACCTCTGAAGTTAAACTGAAAAACTACACACTACAAAATGTGGTAAATATCACCATGGACAGTACAAAACAACAAATGATCCTTACAACATGTCCGAATCAGCTACAATATGACAGGTTTCCAGCCATTTGTCACAGCAAAAGCTAAACTGCTGCACAATCCAATCAACAGTTTTGATATATAATGTACAATTACAATAAAAAGGATTTGTAGGACCAATGAGATTTCATAGTGGGCGGGGCCAGTGTGAAATAGAAACCACTAAAATTCCATTCAAAACCAATCGTTCAACAAAATGCCCTATCGCTCTTCACAAATCAGCCAGTGAGAACAAAAACTACGTACTGAAATAATGCACTAATAATAATGCATGATTCATAATGTACATTATAATGCATTATTTCCATAAATAATTGTAGCCAAAGTTAAAATGCATTATAATATTTGCAGTTTTCTGTTCTGGGTTTTAATGCATTATGCTTTCTAAAAATGTATTATAACAGATATTACAATTATTGATGAGACCATACAATGCATTATAAAGTAGGCATAATTAATGCATTAAAATATTTTAAAATGCATGACATATGCATAAAGACTTTAAGTAAAGTGTTGGTGAAATAACTTTTATCACTTGCAACTCTGAGTTGCTTAAAGGTGCCATAGAATGCATTGATAAAATATTTTAAATTGTTCTTTGATATCTACAGAGAAGGTATGTGGCTTAGGTAAGGGGAAAAATTCTCCAGATGTTTTACATGTCCATTTACAACCCTAGGACTTGTCCCTAGAATGAAATGGGTGTTATTACCTTATTTGGAATAGTCATGAATAATAATGTTGAGGTCTGCTCTGATTGGCTGTTTCACAGCCAGGCTCTTTTCAGTAGCTCACACAAGTGCAGTTATTCAGCAAACACAATCGCAAACAGCACAAGCAACTCGTGAGTCGTGACAGAACACAGACCGACTGAATGACACCAAGCAGAACATCTCAAATGGAGATTGCTGAAATACAGCTTACTTGTTTATTTGTTTTTAAGAAAACAGCGGATTGAATGCATGTTCTTTTAACAGAAAAGCTCTTATTGGGGGATTTAAAGGATTGAAATCTGGCAACCACAAGCATGAACGCTCAAATCCTCCTACTTTTCCACCCGAGCAAAACCAAAGAGTGGGTTTTTATTTTTTAAACTACATTTTAATCTTGTTTTTTTCCTCAACGATATTGCATGTTTTTATAGTCACAGTTATCGTTTAAGGACGTTTGTGTCAACTCATCCTGTCTTAGTCATGGAAAAAAAGTCATTGACGAACATTTTTCATCCTATTTTCATTAACGAAATTGACACTAGTCAGAGGAAACTAACAACTTTGAATTAAATTGGTGCAGTATCCTTTTATAGATATATATCAACCATGCCTGTGAGAATGAAAAGTGCTCACATCCCCTACACAGCCTGAAACATAACACTTATATCCATGATCTGCCATTTTGGCTATATTGTCCTCATCTTCATAATACCTACAGAACTTCTGATGATTCGGCTGTGCAGGTGCACGTTAATACTGCCAGGCTTTGAACATGGGCTGGTATATGCAAATTTTGGGGGTGTAAATATTAATGATCCCGACTGTTACGTCACAGTTTTTCATTGGTCTTCTGCACGCACAAAATGTACATATGAAGGAGGAAACGTTCCATGTACATAAGTCTTATTTAACTATGCCAAGGTAAATACAGTTTTCCATTCTATGGCACCTCTAAATGCACCCGTGCTATTTTATATTTTGATTAGACAGGTTCATTAACTGCCTGAACTGTGCAATCCTTAATTTCCTTAATTTAATTAACAAAAAAAGTACTGCGGCTCACTTCATGGAGGCATCTCCCACACTGAGGCAACCCCGAAGACTGAGCTGCCTCAGAAAACCCCCACATCGCTTCGAGATGTTCTCCACCACACGTCCCTAATAGAGAGAGACACAAAGAGAGAGACAGACAGAGAGAGCTCAGGCACAGAGGATCAAGGATGACGTTACAGTCTATGGATTCAGTGGAAAAGCCTACTGACCCAGTGTTAATCCCACACACATTACGCCCACAGACGGACAATTTACAGCACATATAACATATTACAGATGAAACACTGGGACATACAAAGCAAAAACCAATAACACCCAAGATTGTGTCTGCAAACACAAACAAATACATTTACTTTACGCATGCTTTTTCACCTCAATATCTGTCTGAAAGTTGAAGAGATCGATCTTCTGCCAGTTGCTTCCATCTAATGCGAGGACATTCCAAGCCTGTTCATCCGCAGAGAAAAGGAGGAAGCATTGTTAGCAAACTACCTTAGTTCTAGACAGCTTTGTTTCATTTGAACTAAAGCAGTTGAACATACCTTGGATACTTGAGCACACCTGCACAATGTAACTACATCTAGGTAGGAGAAAATCCTGAAAGAGAGAGAGATTTTTGATTACTTGAGATCTTTGCCCTCTCTAGCCACTTCCTGTAATGCTTTGACAGTAGGCTATGTACAATATGTAAAGCCATCTGAATATGAAAAACAACTGACAGACAGACAGGATAGATAGATAGATAGATAGATAGATAGATAGATAGATAGATAGATAGATAGATAGATAGATAGATAGATAGATAGATAGATAGATAGATAGATAGATAGATAGATAGATAGCAGACATAGAGACAGACAAATTACAAATAAACAGAGCAATGATAGAATGACCAACAGAATGACGGATGGATGGATGGATGGATGGATGGATGGATGGATGGATATCCAAACTTATTACAATGTAATAAGCATCTATTGCAATAAAGTCCTTCATTCTGATTGGCTCACCTGAGCAGAAGCTCTTTGGGAAGTTTTTTGTTGATAAGGGCCTCATCACTGTTTGAGAACACCTGGACAACATGACATGAAGCAGATGCATTACATAAGCTCATACAGCTCCAGTTATGCTCATGCACAATCAATATGCCCAAAGACACGCCTCGCCCTGGTGCAACTAAACGCTTAACACTTGCACAAGAAGGACAAATAACATCAGCGAGTGTCTTAGATAACACAGCTGCTTTGTGAGATCTCCTCAAGCCCTCGCATTCAGGGCACGTAAGCAAACCAATCAGCTTGATCTAAACTCCAAGAACAGCAGCCAACTCCAACGTTAAACGGATTCATGCGCAACGCCCGCAGCTGACACGGTCAGCTGGTGCCGTTGTGTTAGAACGGGATTACCCTTGACGAACAAAAGCCTGAACACGGCACGTAAAAATAGAGACCCTGCTCGGTCCAAAACACGCACATACTCTCGCAGACATGCGCGCGCGCCCACCAACACAAACATACGCTTAAACACACTGTCATCGCCCAGACAGCCTGCCACCGCCCGTTTGCGTTTCCTCGGGCAAACTGTCACAGTTCAACGGCCACGTCCACGGTTCGCTCGATATGAGTTACCTCGAATCTGCCCTTGGTGATGCCGTTCATGTCTGTTGCAGTGTCAATAATAAAGACAGTCCTCGGCGAGCGCGTTTGCGCGTTTTGTCAACTCTGGCGATCAAACTATCGAGAGACAGACGCGCAGCTGTAACGTGTGGCCTCTGTTAGCCGTTCGTTTCCGCGCTGGTAACCGGAGAAATCCCGGGCTGGCCGCCGTCCGTGAACCATCACACAGCCAAAATAACAATAATAACATGGACGGAGCAGACTGCTGCTCTAACATCACTTCCGCCTCGCGAGCTGCCTCTCTGACTACATTTCCGCTCGAGTGCAAATTCCTGCCTGAAGTGAGTGCTGCTTAATCTTTAAACGACGCCAATACAATGCAAGACCTGTCTGGGAAAACAAACTTGAGAAATGTGTTTTTTTTTTTATTAGCACAGAAGCTACGTGCGCTCGTGCGCTCTAGGGGTTCAAAAATGCAGCTGCCGTGACGTCATTTTTGCGGGAAAAACACGCGTGGTGGGTTTGTTTTGATAATGATGCATGAGGTCACATAGGTGTGTCGTGGTTAATACACAAGTGAAAGTGTGGAGAATGAAGAACTGGCGTGTTGTTCAGACAGATAGTTCTGTCATAAACACTTTTTTGTTATTTAATCTTGCATCATCTAACCAACACATATACATTAAAGTAATACATTTCCACATTTAAAGGGATAGTTCACCCAATAATTATTTTGTCATCATTTACTATTGTTCCAAACCTGTATGAGTTTCTTTCTTCTGTTGAACATAAAAGAAGATACTCTAAAGCAGGGGTTTTCAAACTTCATGATGCCAGGGACCCCCAAATATGGGGAACCTTTATGGGGGACCCCCTTCTTAAAATACATCTATATTTGTGTATATATATATATATATATATATATATATATATATATATATATATATATATATATATATATACTTTTAAACTGTTAGATAAATAGTAAGTGTGACATTATAAATACAACATATTGTTTCCGAACTTAAATTAGCTATATTTAATGTTGTATGTATTAACCTGAAGAATAACATTTTCAATCAAATATACTTTTTTTTTTAGTTTAAGCAACTTTCATAATGATGGTCTATGTATTCTTAGTTTTTAATAAAGTTGGTCTATGCAAGCAGCTTACGTACCGTGTTAAGAACCCCAGTGAGCAAGATAAAGGGGACTATAGTGAGAAAAACTCACTAAAAAAAGATACGAAGCAAACATACAAATCTTGAAAGTATGTATACGGCAAACAAGGAGATAGTTAGAATTTAAACCATTAGATTGTTCGGTAGACTCCATTTTTGCTTTGTCTTTTAATTTTCTGAAATTTTCTGGGGACCCCTTAGAACCTTCTGGAGGACCCCTGGGGGTCCCCGGACCCCAGTTTGAAAACCCCTGCTCTAAAGGATGTTGGTAATCAAACATTTGATGGCACCCATTGTTTTCCATTGGATTGTTTTCAAAGTGTGCCGTCAACTGTCTGGTTACTGACATTTTTTTATTATCTTCAATTGTGTTCAACAGAAGAAAGAAACTCATACAGGTTTGGAACAACTTAAGGACAACATGTACTTTTTGGGGTGAACGATCCTTTTAAATATAGGCCTACGTACATTTGAAATGTAAAACTTTTTTTATTTTTTTTATTCCTGGTTTATAAGTCTCTATTACCAACATCAGATGTTAAACTGAAACCAGTTAGCTGAGATTGTCAAACATTAAATTCAGCTGCAGCTTTTACAGTTGTTTTGAGATTTGATAGGTTTATAGACAGATTCCTGTCTGTGTTTACACAAGTGTGTCCATCTTCAGCAATGCTGCAGGTCAAAGATCATTTAAATCATGATGACCAACTATGCACTTCAGAGGTCTAAATGCAATTGTAAAAGTAATGCATTGTTTTGTCAGCATAAAATACAACGGAGTAAAAGTACAGGTTCAGTAATACTTCCGTGAGGTACTGCACTATTCCTGCATTACAGCAGCAGAGGGCGAGAGAGAGCCGCATTGCAGGTGAGTTTTCCTCTTGCATGATTTTAAGTGTAAATGTTCTTAGATATTTTCCTTTTACAGTCATTATCCAGTTATCAGAACACGACGTGTTCAGTAGGCCAGACGATACTAAAGAGTACTCAATTAAAACGCTGCCATGCTTGCCAGGCTGGAAATTTTGCAGAAATATCAAAGCTTAAATTCTACCAAAGCTGATGATGTCCAAATGGAAGACATTTAACACCACTGCTACTCTTGCTAGGACCTATGCTATCCAACAAAGTCCCTCCATGATGTTTTCCAAAAGGTTACAAAGAACCTCAGAGTAATCTCAGAATCTACAGCCCGCTCTTGCATTGGCTAAGGTTAGTGTCCACCATCAGGGACTGAACAAGAATTGTGCATGGCAGGACAACAAGATGGAAGCCAAGAACTTTTGCCAAAGGCCATGTGAATGAGCCAGAAGACTATGAAAAGAATGTTTTGTTGAAATAAGTCAGAAATAGAACTGAATAGCAAAAAAAGTTGACAAAAAAAGAACCTCCCAGCTAACGTGGAACTATCATTTGGGCAAGATTCCACTGAAGTTGTGAACAAACATTTTTCCAGTAACATTCGTAGAATGTTCGTTTAATCTGGTCTTTAATAATGTCCACAAAAACGCTATTATTGCATCATTCATAGAATGTTTTTTTCTTTAAAACTATAATTATTTCGAAGTAACATTCCGATACTGTTTGCAAAATGATAAAATGGAACATTCTTAAAGGAACAGTTCATCCAAAAATAAAAATTCTGTAATCATTTACTCACTCCAAACCAGTGTAAATGTTTTGTTCTGTTGAACACAAAAGAAGATGTTTGGAAGAATGTCAGTAACCAAGCAGATCTCGGCCCCAATGACTACATTGTATTTTTCCCCCTACTATGGTAGTCAATGGGGGCCAAGATCTTGATTACTGACATTCTTCCAAACATCTTTTTTTCTTCTTTTTCAAAAGAACAAAGAAATTCATGGTGAGTAAATGGTGACAGAATTTTAATTTTGGGGTGACCTATCCCTTTTAAGCAGCACTTGGCTACTTTTGCTCTCGGGGTCCCCCCACAGTTTGGAAAAAATAATGTCCTCAACTACTGTCGTAAGATCTGTCATCCTACAACAGGGCATGCCATCGCGCGTGCATTTGTTGACATGACAACCCTGATAGCCCTGAACTAGTGATGCACGGGTCGTCTCATAACCCGCGGACCCCGTATGTCTATTTAATGGTCGTGGGTGCGGGGCGGGTTGTAAAAATATATACAGTGGTGCGGTGCGGGCCAAATAACTTCATAAAAGTGTCCCCGTGGGTTGGTGCAGCACTAACAGTTCCCCTGAACACTGCAGGAGGAGTTCAGATGCAGGTGTTCTTCTGGCGTCGCGTGTGAAATGTCTTCATCCCAGGTAACGTTACAGTCAGTGGCATATGCTTCAGCATGTCATATGAATATAATTGCATGGGTTTTATTTTTTTCAAACGTCAAATAATCACGATGCTCACGTTTACAAGCCAGCGTCATTATAGTAGTCTATTGGTTAGCGTTTTACAGAATCTATATGATACTTCAGTTCAATGTTTGAGTGGTAGCTCACCGTAACAAGCATGACAGCATCGGTCGGGCACGCCTCCTTCAGCTCACGCCGACGAGCAAACGCTGGTCACATGTTGATCCTCGTCCTGCCTTTAATCACATCACTTTTTCGTTTCCTCTTATTGCTTTCCTCCAACAAAACCTTTTCTTTCTTATTTGTCTCTGCTGCTTCGGACATGACTATATAATCCGACGAACAAAGTTGGGCTCACACGTCCGAATTTAAGGAAGTGTGTGTGTTGGTGTAAGTGACGTATATGCCGTAAAGCAGTCGAATTTTGTAGTTCTTTTTGTTCTCGGGTTACTACCCGAAACCCTAAGTTTAAAAGTACGATTAAAAACGATACAGACCCCGTCAAGCTATGGCAGACGTGTCATTCAACCTATTGTAAGTCGATTTATCATCGCAAGATTCTTAAAAAATATATTATGAAGGTTGAAAAGTTACCTAGTGCTGCTTTAAAGCCACAATATGTATTTTTTTGCCTCTAGAGGTCGCTTATTCAAAACAAAGGCGTAGCTTTTCACAGACGAGTGCTTCTGCTTCTTCTGCTCATGCCTGTGGGGAAACGCAATACTGTTTATCATATTAGATACATTTGAGTGTGTTGAAAGTTATGTTATAATAAAAACATAACTTTATAATAAAAAGATTTAAACAACAAGACTAACTGTGTTGAGCTATAACAGTGATTCGTTTTCTATTCGTTTTCTCGTTTTTTATTTGAACAGTTGCTTATCTGTGTAATAAAACACATCATATATTAAAGCGTCTTTGGTGTTTTCATAGTTTCTACAAAATAAAAAACAAAACAAAAACGGAAATCAAGGGTAACGCAGGTATGATGTCATCCATAAGAAATTTATAATTTCTCTGGATTTAAACATTCTTGGAAAAATTTTGGATAATGTAAGGACACAAGTCAAAATATATAACATTGTTCTAGTGGTTTTTGGATATTTTAATCATCATATTGTGCCTTTAACGGTTACCATCCCACTAGCAGAACGCTTGGTGCTTTTTATTTATTGGCTTTTTTCATATTGCATATTTTATAATCATAATAAATTAGGTTCTATTTGTTTCAATCATTTGTTGCGTTACCATGGAAACAGTACTTTAAATTATTTTAGCTGGCTCTTCCCCTAGTGGGCGGTTTAAGGTTTCATTTTAAAACATTTATTTCAACTACTTTATAATCAAAACCATTTCTAATTTAGACAAAACACATCTTCGGAAAGATCTGAGTCTCAAGGTTCCATATTTTGTGAAAGAAGTTGACCGAAATGTATTAATTTGCTACAGGAGAATAGACTGGGTAAACCCAGCCTGATCTGCTGGCGATTTGATTTTGCCCGTAGCTCATCCTGGAAACCTGTACATTCATTTCTACTGCTTTTCTGTTACACTTTTGCAAGAACCAATCACAGACCGGCTTTTCCACCTGGCACGCTATTGGCTGGTAGAGAAAGATGGATCAGTGCCCGTTTTTATCACGCCTCTTTTGGTCTGATTGGTTGAAGGACTATCCAATTGCGTACAGAGTCATTTGAATAATGCTTGTTTATCACGCCTCTTGTGCAGTAGAAAATACAGAGCAGACTGTCCAGACCAATGTTCAATCTTAAACGACTGAGCTTGGTCTGGTGATAGCCAGACATGCATCAAAACTAAATTCAACAGAAGCACCCGGTGGCTATTTTCGGTACAGCGCCCAAACAAAATCTCACAGGATCTTCAATCTGTGATATCAACTTCAAATTTGGCTTGTTAGACATATGGCTTTTATTTTATAGTAATTTTAGAGTAAAAAATTGTAAATGTAATCTTTTATAACTTTTTCATACTTGAATTTTTTTATCAGCTGTCTTCTTTAAAACAAGACCACATTTAGGTGTATATCTGCGGTGTCCCTCAAGGCTCAGTGCTCGGCCCCTTCCTGTTAATCCTCTACATGCTCCCTCTTGGCCGTCTCATCAGCCGGCATGGGGTTTCTTTTCACTGCTATGCTGATGACACTCAACTTTACATTAGAACAAGTTCATCTCCCTCTGCTGACCTCACACCATCCACTTCGATCACTTGCCTGGATGAGATAAAGGCGTGGATGAAGCAAAACTTTCTGCAGCTAAACAGCTCCAAGACTGAAGCTATCCTAGTCGGCACTCCACTTCAGGTCCGGAAATCTGTTATCACCAGCATTGCTTTCTCTGGTCAGGTCATTCCACTTCAGTAACCAATATGGGGGTCAGAATGGAATCGCAGCTTACTTTTGAAGCTCACTTCAAACACCTGTGCAAGACATCTTTCTTCCACATCAGAAACATTGCCAAACTTCGTCCCATTCTATCACCGGCAGATGAGGAGAAGCTTGTCCACGCCTTATCTCCTCCAGGCTGGACTACTGCAGTGCGCTCCTTATCGGCATCCCTAGCAAAAATCTCCAGAGGCTGCAGTGTATTCAGAACAGCGCTGCTAGGATCCTCATGAGGGTGGGTGTGCAAATACGACCACATCACCCCCATTCTCAAATCACTCCACTGGCTTCCTGTGACGTTCAGGATCGAGTACAAGATCTCTCTCCTTACCAACCAGTGCATCCATGGTGATGCTCCCTCCTATCTCAAGGAACTCCTCACCACACAAACAGCCACTCGCAACCTCGGCTCTGTTTCTCTATATCGTCTTAAAACTCCCACAACCAATCTCCGTACTATGTGAGATCGGGCCTTCTGCTCTGCAGCCCCCAGTCTGCGGAATGCTCTCCCTGACCACCTGCGGACCCCACAGACTGCAAATGCTGTTAAGCGTGGTCTTAAAACCCACCTTTTTAGCAGAGCATTTAATTGACTTTTTACTTCTTTATTTTTCAGTTTTATTTATTTAATTTTATTTAATTTATTTATTTATTGTTGTTGATTGTTTTTAATTCAGTAGCACTTTAAGATTTTGTTAAATATAAGTATATATAAATTTATATAAATAAAAATTATTATTATTATTATTATTATATTCCAAAGTCTTCTCGAATTACAAGCGTTTAGGTTTGGCTAGTGCATTTTCATGTTCTCAGAAAGGGGATGACATGTTTTCTCTAACATTCGGATAAACAAGAAGTGGACTGGATGTTTAAAATGCTGTGAGCACATTCAGAAAGAACATTCTTGTAGATGAATATGATCATTATCAAAACGTAAAGTAAAGTGGTGGCTTTGTGAGTCTGGACCATCACTGTTGAAGCTGTGATCATTTTGCTTAAGTCAGTGTTTTATTGAACTCTTTCTAGTTATAGGAATTTGTTAAAGGGCCGATCTCAGTGTAGGTCAAATTTATGCAGTTTCACGGTTTTATACGTGTGTGCCGGCTTTAAGCTGTAATTGTTCAGCTAAAGCCTTGACTAAATAATAAGGTAAGGAATTTAGGATCACACACAGCTCTGTTATTGAAGGAAATAACACTAGAAGCTGCTCAGCCTGCGCTGGCCACAATCCTGCCACTTACTCACTAAAAAACAAACATACTTGCTAATTCACACTCACTATCACTTTCTCCAGCATAAAAGCCTTTTCAATTTAATGAATGTGAGTGGGAGTGTGTGAGTGTGTGTGTGTTTGTGGGTGGTGGGCGAAAACACCCATTATGCTTTCACGTCACATATTGCCTGACAGCAGCTTCATCAAAGTTAATGTGTCCTGAGGTTGGCCCCAAGAATTTAGGACACAGGCACAGTTGGTTTTGTCCTGCTCGTTCTGAACTGACATGCAGCCAGGCGCTCTATGGTGACAAGACGCACCAAAATTAAGGGTCCTAAAAAAGAAAAACGCATTACACGGTCGCAAACTTTCCCCTGTGCCAGGGAAGCACAGACTCCCCACGGCACTGGAACAGCCCCAGTGCTTAGAGTCTCTGTTCTCATGCGGTACTGCACAGGTTCTGAGTCATGACGTATTTACTGACAACGCCATGCGAGTTTTCGCACGAGCGCACCAGCAGCTCGGTAATGCACTTCTTGGTCAGATAAACCTCCCCTTGCATCTCTGTCACTGCGTCTATTAGTTCTTTTCTCTCGGCTATCGGAATCATCGGACCTGTCCGTTTGGAGTGCTCAATTCAATTGGGATTTTTCACCTTTTCGGTCACATTTGGAAAAGTTTTGCCTCCGTTTTCCAGCATCTCTGTTCAGAATGGGGCGAGCCTGTCACCGGGAGCTCGCGCTCGCGCTCCTGCCGCTGCTGGGATACCTGGTTTGCCTGACGCGCGCGGAAGGTGAGTTTCTCTTGATGATCTGAACGCGGTAATTTGTTTCACGCGCCTCTGCAATACGCATTTACGCGAGGCGATGAATGGACGCATGCGTGTGTCCAGCTTACAAAGGCTTAAGCAGTGGCGTGAGTGTTATATTTGTTTTTGGCGTGTGTTTAGATGCATGTTTGTGTGTGAATGGGAGGGAAACGCTAAAAGTATAATAGCTAAAGCTGTAACTAATTCCTCTAAACAACAATTTAGTCAAGGTCAACGACGTGACGCACATTTTTGTGTTCGTTCTCTTAAGTTGTTTAAAATACTTGACTTGAATACATTCAAGTTCTTTTAATATTTTCCCAATGCATTTTAGAGTTGAGAAACATCTTAATTTGGTCTGGAAGCTCATTCAAAGAATTACATTTTTGAGTTCACTGTAAGAAAATATATATGATCAATAAGTTATGACAACGTATGTTTTTACATTGCTTTAGCTCATCAAAATAAGTTAGGCAATTTTCATCTTCTTTATCAGTTGAAATGACTTAAACACCCAAGTTGATTGTACTTAATTTAAGGCAGCAACTTTTTTTTTTACAGTAAATAAGTATTATTTATTAAAATAATCACATAAGCATTTGTTTTTAAAATAATAGGCCTATAAAACAAAACAAAAAACAAAAATTCCGCCAATTTCAAAATCAGTCTGGCCTATTCATGCAAGAAGCCATTTTGTTTGGTCATGCTTATCATTTGTGTTTTTTAAGAAAAAAAATAAAACAATGAAAAGTTTAGGTCAGGTCAAATGGTACAAATGTAAGAACTTGCTATATGACTCCAAATTCATGATATTTGAAAAAAAAAAAATCATGAACTTGGAATCATGAGTCATGAATTTGGAATATATATATATATTCATACTTGAATTATATATATATATATATATATATATATATATATATATATATATATATATATATATATATATATATATATATACAAATCTTCTTTAAACTTTTTTTTTAAGTAGTCACACTGCCTTACAATTTTAAGTTAAGTCAACTTGTGTGAAATGGGAATTTGTACTAAGTGATGACTTGGATATTTAAGTTGACTGAACTTAAAATTTTACGACACACTGTAAAAAGTAGCTATCTTTAACATTTGTTTTAATGTTTACATTTTTTATGTACAATCAATTTGGATGTTTAAGTCATTTCAACTTAAATTACATTTAACAGACTTAAAAACTGAGTTAAATATTTTATAACATAAAAAAGTTGAAAATTGCTAAGCTGTTAATGCAAAACATGTGGTCATTGGCTCGAAGTTGAAAACAAATTATTATTATTTTTAAATATATATAACAATCCAAACACAAAATAAATCCTCCACCCTGCCTTGTCCCATGCACTGTAAAAAATTATTTAGAAAAAAAGTTACCTGGTTGCCTTAAAATTTTTAGTTCATTGAAATTATAATTTTGAGTTAATACAATGAACATTTTTTGAGATTCGACAACCTTTATTAAAATATTATTAAAAGATTTTGTAAGCATATTGGGTAATTGAGTGTTTTATTTGTGATGACGCAGCCAAATAGTGCTTTTTCATGATTTATTACATTTTTTATACGGTTCAGATACAATAATATTTTGAGTTTCTATTTATTAAACAAATTTCCTTCATTGTATCAACTCAATTTTTTAATTTCAATAAACTCAAAATTTTAAGGCAACCAGGTTACTTACTTTTTTAAGTTAAACCAACAAAAACCAACACAATTTTTTTTACAGTGTGGTTTTGGAGTGAGAGATGCTCTGTGTAATGTTTGTTCCAAATTTGTTTCCCCTTTCTCACACGGTCTATTCATGTTTGATGTTTGAAGAGTTAAAGTCCTTTAACTAAAGCTCTAATTCACTTAATGAATTTCATTTTCATCCACCACAAAGCCCTGATATCTTCACATCAGCATAACAGACTCATCAATATGACACTAATGAATTTGTAGCAAACGATTGATAGATGGCAGGTTGTTTGTGGTTGGGTCAGCTTGATTAGTCAGACTTCTGAACAGGACTCAGACTGGATTTACCTCACTGACACCATCCTGCTAACCTGAACTCTTCCAGTTCAAATGCATCCCAAAGGATGATGTGTATTTATTAAACATGGACGTATGAAACGCTTCTAAAAAACACTGCACGTTTGGTGATGTGATCATATAACCTCGGTTTAGTTTTTATAGCATATGTCTAATACAATATCTCAAAGCTTGATGGAGACACTGAATCAGAGGCTCTGTGAAAGTTCAGAGAGTTTACATTGACTCACTTATTTCCTCTGTGTGAAACTGTGACAAACTAATGATGTAATGAAGAAGTTTCCTTATGAGAGATTTGTTAGGATGCTGCCTGTGATGCATCTTTACATCATAATATACAATATAGCCAGGGTGAGGCTTGTGGTAAAATATGTGGATATATGTGTGTTCACTTAAAAATAAAGGTCCCAAAATGTTTTTTTTTTGTTTGTTTGTTTTTTTTTGTGAAAAAACACAAAAAAACAAAAACCCCTTCCTTTCAGTGAAACATTTTTCTTTCTGTAAAGAACATTTTAATAATCTAAAACCATTTTTTAAAGAGCCATTTGTGCACTGTAAAGATGACTTTCATTGTAAATGATAGTATAAAGAAATACTACAAAAAAGTGATTTCTGAATAAATTATAAGTAATACGTTCAGGCAAGAATTAAAAAAAACAAAATAAATTAAAATTAATAAACTAAATGCGTAACTGAAAACAAATAATTATGAGGAATCGTCAGCTTTACATAACTTCATTTTTTCAATTACATGTTATTAAGCAGTTATTACTTAATTATTTAAAGGCAGTGGGTTTCCTCGCTTTTTTTAAGTTAAGCCAACTGATCACTTTATTACAGTGATGACAACTTTATCAGATTAAGTAAAACATATACTCAACTTTCTGGTACTGGTGTTCCCATCATGAACTGTCTGGGGCATGCATTTTTTGATAAATAAATAAAACCTAAGCTTAGTTTTGTGACATCTGGAGTTCATTTTCTACTCAAAAGCATACACTTTAAAAGCATGGCATAATGCAATGTTATGTTGTTTGAGTAAAATGTATTTGAAACAGGGTATTGCAAAGTAAACTTCAACTAAGTAGAAATTACTCAACAAACTTTAACTTGCAGTTACATTAACTTATTTTCTTAGTTATTTTACTTAACTTATTGATGTACTTAAAAAAAAAGCTTTTGCAGCTGGCAAAAGAACAATTAAACAACTCTTTTTCTTCTAGAAAATGTCATATTCACCCATTAATCAAAATGTATCATTTATTTAAAAAATGTCACAGATTTTGTATATTTTGTAGTAGGATCACAAAATATATCAGCCACCATATCGGTATCGGCATATGTTTATTTTTAATGTTATCGTTATCGACCAGATAAGAAAATGAGGCCGATATATTAAAGCCGATAAATAATGGATCCTTCAGCTGAGACACTTCAATCAATCAATCAATCAATTAACTTTATTTATATAGCGCTTTTACAATCACGATTGTGTCAAAGCAGCTTCACAGTGTCAAACAGGATAATATTGCGACAAAATTAGATTTAGCTTTACAGTCATATAGCGACAATGTTGGCAGATCAGTATTATAGTTTATAGAATTAAATAAGACCTAATTCATACATTTTATTTGTATAATAAGTTGAATAACTTGAATCATATTTTTAGTGTCCCCAACTGAGCAAGCCAAGCCAAAGGCGACAGTGGCAAGGAACCAAAATTCCATCGGGGCATGATGGAGAAAAATAAACCTTGGGAGAAACCAGACTCAGTCGGGGTGCCAGTTCTCCTCTGGCCTATTAACACACCGTGTAAGATTATTATTCTGGCAACCTTACAGGTCAGAAATCATATTAGATTGGAATATTCAAAATTTCAGGGTATCACGGAAGAGACGGATTTATTTAGGATGGGGCGTCGATTACACAAGAGTATGAATACATGAAAGATCGGAATTATTGCGCCGAAGACGGGTTTTGAGCATGTCGTGCCAGTGAGGCAAATTCGGAGGAGACACCATTTGACACGGCTCAGCAGACACTCCAGGATGAGCTGGTCATGTCCAGGCAGGTCCACCATCCGATCCGGACAGGGCCCAGATCCGGGATAAACCTCGGGATAAACAGAGAGACTAACATTAGCGTAGATGCCACTCTTTTTATGATGTAACGAGTACATCAGGTGTTATGGGAAGTGTTCCCGGTTTCCGGCTGACCTAGTTAATGCAGCCTAACAATCAGTCAATTGATTTGAATAATGAAAGTTAAAAATGTTCTGTGTGTATGCCATAGTAAAGAGATGTGTTTTTAGTCTAGATTTAAACTGACAGAGTGTGTCTGACTTCATATACACACAGTTCACCATGATGGTTTTGAATGGCTTGAAATATGATTGGAATCACTTAAAAAAAAAAGGAAAATACACGTAAATACAGTCATAGGCTACATAAAATTATAATAAGAACATCATAATTGTGTGCTTGGGACATGGCTTTTAATGGTGAGACTTTTCATTTTGTAATCAGGCTTTCAAAAATGAAATGAAAATTTGTATTTAGATTTATAGGCCATTATATATCAGTTATCTGCTTTCAAATATAAAGAATTGTCGTTATATCGCGGTATCGACCATAATATTCATATTGGTGCATCCCTATTGTGTAGTTAGTTTTGCTTGGTTTAATAAATCCTTTTATTTGTGACACAATGAATGCCAAATTGTGCGGATATAATTTGTGGCAGGCTTGTGCGGGCTGTTTTGTTCTTTCCTCATATTTGAAATATTTAAAAAATATAAAATACATTCCTCATATTTTAATAATCAAACTTGCAAAGTCATTAAAACAGATTTTGGCCTACTGTATGTGGATTAGTTTTAAAACTTATTTTTGTTCCTCTAATGCATTTCTTTAACCCTCAGTTGGAATAGCTTTAAACTGCCACAATGCCTAAAATACACCCCTCACTTGACCCTATTCAGGTTGTATCCTGCTCTTTAAAATGGCCTTTTGTCATACTAAGTTCTTTGGTGGTGTTATTCATGCCATTCATGCTTCCTTTGCTCTGGTGATATCCTTGAATTCTCCAAATGTCTTGATGTCCTTCTCATTTCCCCTGTTTGAGGTAATGTATTCTCAAATGTGCATTCTTAGGAGTAACACTTTAAACTGGTTTGTTTGTACCAGTCTCTCCATTAGGACGTGTGTTCTTACTGGAGTTGGAGAGTTTTTCAAAAGCTGGACAGGAGGAAGGGTTCGAGGCAGCGACGCACGCCTGCATTACTCAGGGGGCGCGGGTGGCATCTGGGGCCGACCTGCATCACGCAGTGCTGGAATGTGCCTTCTCGGCCTGCTCGCGGGGTTGGCTCTCCGGACCGAGCGTGGGGTAAGAACTTTCATTATCTGAAGAACTGCAGCTTATGCTGAATTGTTGGGGATAATGCATTATAACGTCAGTTACCTAATCGGATTACTTTTTTCAAGTAACTAACTTTTAAAACTAAATATCTTTTTCAAGTAATGCAAGTTACTTTGTTTCCCATTTAGTGACTGACACCTCTTCTGTCCACATGTTGAGAGAAATCGAGACGTTATGTGCACTTTGTGTGGTTATTGTAGTTCTAGCACTCTCAGAAAAAAAGTGCTGTCACTGGGGCGGTACCCTCTTAAAAACAAAGGTTCTTAAATGGTTCTCTGGCAGCGTGTATGTTCCATGAAGAACCTTTAATATCCAAAGCACAAATTGCACAATTGCACAAAAGTTTTTATGTAGTCCAAAAAAGGTTCTTTAGACTATAAAATAGTTAGATAATGAATAAAAATGAAAATTCTTTACACAACCGTTCACAAAAGTTTTTTTGGGCAACTAAAAATGGTTCTTCTGTGGCATCACTGTGAAAACCCATTTTTGGTTCTTCCTGGCACCTTTATTTTTAAGGGTTTACCCGAAGGTACAAAAGTGAAACCCCTAAATGGTATATATTGGTACCTTTAAAGGTACACATCAGTACTATAAGAGTGCATATTACTACCTTTTCTGTTTTGTACCTCAGGGTACCGCCCCAGTGACAGCAATGTACCTTTTTTTTTTGACAGTGTAGACTCAAAATTGACTCAGTCTTCTTCAAAATGAATAAAAACTGTGAAATACAAATACAAACACAGATTATTAAAAATAATACAAATATACTTTATGCACTTAATCTCACTTTATTAACTTTGTCTTTGACCTTCAATGATCCAATTCAATCGTACTAAGCAACAATTATTAAACATCTCATTTATGTTTCATTTTTTTATTTTATTCCTCAAGTAAGAGTGTTGGGCTGCATCCAAAATGATATACTCTCTAGGTACTTATTTTGAATAAATAATACATTTATGACAGCTAAAAAAGTACACTCTCAGAAAAAAAAAGGTACAGTGCTGTCACTGGGGCAGTACCCTAAGGTACAAAAGTGAAAAGGTACATCTTTGTACCTTACTAACCCCTAAATGGTACATATTAGTACCTTAAAGGGTACATATCAGTACTTTAAGAGTGCGTATAAGTACCGTAAAGGTACATAGTAGTACCTTTTCAGTTTTGTACCTTAGGGGAACCACCCCAGTGACATCAATGTACCTTTTTTTCTGACAGTGTATGTTCTATGAATGTAATCTGGATGTTCTACATTCTCCATGCTGTCAATGTCATGCGACCTGCCAGCATCATTTGCGTTGCTTTACTGTCATTCATAAATCCTCTCCTGTGGCCTCATGGGAGAGTAAAGTGTCCATCATATGCACACTTCAGAACCTCTCCAGAAGTAAAAGGTCATCCGGGGACTTTTTGCCTACTATTTTATGAGTGCTTTGACTTATTTGAACTGCTTTTGTGACATACTATTTTAGGGAAGTATGTGATTTCGGATGCAGCCTGTAACTTTCTTCTTATTCGTCCTATACTTCTGCGATCCAGAATGGCAGCACAGCTGAAAGGTTTGTTTGAGCTGTTGGTGTGTTTTTGATGTAAAAGGGCCTTTACATTTGCCAAAAACAGAACTTTTTTTGTTTACTTTACAAGACCAGCCCTTGAGGTGAGAAAAAGTAACTAAAAAGTAACACAACACATTACTTTCCATAAAAAGTAACTAAGTAACGCAGTTAGTTACTTTTTAGGGTGTAATGCCATATTGTGCCTAGTGATGTCAAAAGTAGTGTGTTAACGCATGCAATTTAGTTAGAAAATAGAAAATATTTAACGCAATTAATGCAGCATCCATTTTTCTGTCATCCTTTGGCTGTATTACATTATATGACCACGCTAAAGCATTCAAGTGCAACAATACAGAAGAGAACGTGCTGTCTGTGAATATCTTCGCAAACACACACAACACTCAGACATCGAAAAATCAAGTTCTCTTTAACGCTCGAACGAACAATAACACACAGAATTATGACAAAATGTACGTTTTGTCGAGTACTCTCATAAGAGCAGTTGAGTTAAATAATGTCCTAAATGAACTAACTGAGTTCTTAAAGTGACAGCAGTCACTAATGTTGTCTGTCATTAATGTTAATCAAAGAACAAAGCTAACAGAGACCATTGTAGCTTTAATAAGGATTAAAGGGGGGGTGAAACACTCAGTTTCAGTCAATCTCATGTCAATCTTGAGTACCTATAGAGTAGTATTGCATCCTTCATATCTCCGAAAAGTCTTTAGTTTTATTATATTTGTAAAAGAAATAAGGGCTGTACCGAGTCTTTCCGGAAAAAAACGAGCGCCTGGAGGCGTATCGTGTGGGCGGAGCTAAAGAATGACAAGCGCGCAAAGCGGTGACGTCCTCAAGCGTGGAGAAACTCTTGCTATCATCTCAGCTAATAGATATGATCCAGAATCTAATTCGGAGGCTGAAATAGAAACAGCAGCAGCAGGACGTCCGTCTCTGTGGTATGTACTGTATTTAGAGGCCTGTCAACATTTGTCTTTACTCTCAGTTTATGAGGACATGATTCGGTTTATGGACTAACAGTTATTGTATGCGACCAAACCTTAGTAGCAAGCAAAACGGTTTTGCACGTCAGACTAGTGTGACGTTATCGAACAGCAATGAAGTCCGTTAGCTCATTTGAATGACGAAGCACGCGATCGTGTCGTTTACTGATGTTTACTCACGCGACGATAGCCAACAGCACAGACATTTGAAGGAGTTTTACTCACCGGCTGCTTCCAAAGCAGGACCGAACCTTTATCGCTGGGACGGCTCCGTCAAAAACACACTTCTTGGAGTTTGGAGATCCACTTTGGGATGCGACTGAAGCATTTCTGCGTTCAAATCGGTTCAAATTCAGCGCTGCCTTCCTGGAATGCTGTGCTGAAGCGTTGAAGTCGCTTAATGTTAAAGTGGAGGAATGAAGTGGAGCGCGGCGCGGACTATAACCGACATTAGTGTTCACGGACGACTGGATCTGCACCTGAGCGAGTGTTTCCGGGCGTGCATTTCCTCTCTCGCTCTAATTGCGCGCGCGCGCACCCTACCGGGAGAAGAGCCCGTACAGCCCATACAAGGACCTTCCGCTCTATTAACGTCAAGCCGACCCATACTCGAAAAAAACTCTCCGAAACTTGTGAGAAACCGGAAGGAGTATTTTTAACACAGAAATACTCCATCAAACGTCCAACATTAGTTTTTGAAACTTTGTCTATGTTTAGGATGGGAATCCAAGTCTTTAACAGTGTAAAAAGCTCAGTATGCATGAAACAGCATTTCACCCCCCTTTAATCTATATTTCATTTATAATTTATGCAGTGCAGAATGTTTGATAACTTGGGTGGGGTAGGAAGACCACAGGTAAACATGACATTTATTATAATGGGTTTATGTGAATGCACCCCTCCTGTTTAAACCGCCCCGCTCCAAGCGGGACTCAAACTCGGGTCCGCCAGCATGAGAGTCGGACGCTCTAAGGAGGCTAAAGGCTGCAACCCCCTAGTGTCAGTATAGCCCCTAGCTGGTCTCCGTTACAAGATTGCTTTAAGTTCACTTATATTAAAAGTAATTTTTAAAAGACTAAGTATAAGTATCAGTGATACTGGCCTTCATTCATAAAAACATGTCATTACAACAAATATATTAAAAATACACTATCTTTAAGATTGCATGTTTGCTCTGTCTTGTGTTTTTGGTTAAGTCTCTGTGACCCAGTTTTCCCCAGTCTGTTATATCATTCACCTAAGCCTCGTCTATCACCCTGTTCTTCTTATTTTGCCTTGTATACTGAAGCCATCAGTTCTCCTTCAGTGTTTGTCGGTTCTCGTCTATGAGTCTATGCTTGTTGATATTTCCGTGAGTTTTATTATAAAGATCCTTTTCCTGTTTATCCTCGTCTTTGTGAGCTTCTATTCACGTTACGTGACAAAGATGTTTCTACATTCATTTGAGGAGTATACAAATAAATTAAAAACTCTGTTTTTAATCCAGATTAATTACAGAAAAAAAATCTATGATTAATTAGTTGTTTTTTTTAATTGATTGAAAACACTAATTGTAACGCATTACTTTTAAAAGTAACTTTCCCCAACTGTGATCGGGCATTTTGCTTTTTTGAGGCATGATAATGAGATGAGTTGCTCGCGTATATATATATATGTGTGTGTGTTTGTGTGTGATTGCATGACAGAGTGAATCCTACCTGTGAATTCAGCTAGAACATTCCTATTTACACCTCAGGGCCTGAGAGAAATGGACCTGAGGAACATATCAGCACCTTCCATGTGTTCACTTTCTGTGCTGCTCCATGTATTACTTTACCACTGAGCACAAATCCCAAAATAATTATCACGTTGAAAATGTGGCTCAAAACGACATATTCTATAGAGAAGAAAAAAAAGAAACATACAGTGGGCCCAAAAAGGACACTTAAGCAGACTGGCATCTGCAATTTCTTTTTTATATTCTATATTGTTAAAATATATTATAATTGGTCATTTAGTTTGATATTTTTTGATACTACATTTACTTCTTAAATATAAGTTTGGGGTCGGTATAATGTTTTCATATTCATATTTAAGTCTCTTATGGTCTCTGTATGCATTATTTAAAATACAGCAGTATTGTGAAATATTGTTGCAATTTAAATGAACAGTATTATTCCTGTGATGCAAAGCTGAATATTCGATATCATCATGATCCTTCAGAAATCACTCTAATATGCTGAACTGCTGCTTCAAGAAACAACTATTATAATCAATGTTCAAAAGTTGCGCTGCTTCATAATTTTGTGGAAACCATGAAAAAACAGCATTCAAAATACATCTTCGCTGATTAAAAGTATAATTGACCCCAACTTTTTTGACAAAATACATAAAGCAAACTATTTAGTTTAATTTTTGCTTACAAGAAAACATGGCGTAAGAAAAAAAAAGCTTGATTTAAGACAATATTGCTTGTTCTGAGCTTTACACATCTTTCTTTTAGGTCTGGACTGCAAAACTCAGAGCATTCTATTGTTATCAAGTATGAATTTATGCATGTCTGAGGCCTTTGTTGAATATCACTTGCATCTGTGAGTTTCGCCAAAAGGAGTGGCCTTCCCTTCAGAGCAACCTATAGATTACACATGGATTTTTTGGACGTGATGCATGCATTTCACGTAAATGACATACACATGGATTATATCTCCTTGCAATTTAACCTCAAGAAAATGTACCTCAGTTCAGCTCAGAGTCTTCATCACTAAACTTTGGCACAGGGTGTTTCCTAGTAACTTAACACTGTCCCAAGAGGGTCTGGTCTCATAAGGACTCGAGCAGTCTGGTTGTGCTTTGAGCCTCCCTCTGCTCTCACTCAGACATACCCACATGCTCATAATTCTGATTAAGACTTCACAGCTGACTGTTAAAAGGTGAGGTAAGCAACTTACTTCCCTCACAAACATTTGGAGGAATGTCTCTAAAAGAATCGGGATAAAACAGACAGACATTCTTGGGTGTATATGCACAGTATATTCATAAACCTTGACTGAACTCTTCGAAATAAGGTTCTCTTTAGGGTTCTTGACTCAATTTTATAGAACCCTTTCTGCCAAAAAGGTTCTATATGAGGAAAATATCACAGGTTATTGAATTTCTTTCTTGTAATGAAGTATGTTTATGAGCTGATAACATTTAAATGAAAAATATATTAATTCATCAGAGTATCATGCTATATTCAAGTTTATTCTGGAGTCTCCTTCAATAGGGTTTACATGTTTTCTAGGCATGGCTTGACATTAACACCCGACAAGTCACTTCTACTAGCCACTTTGGTGGGTTGAGTCTTATAAATAATATATACAATTTTTAATTGTAATCTTTTTAATAAGTACAATGTAGTGTTGTCAAAAAATATATTTTTACCAGGTGCGCTTTCTCACTCTCTCCTTTTTCTTGACAACGAGTGACACAGACAAACCCTCCTCCCCTCATTCACTCGTTTCATTTGCTCCAGATGAATATTCCTGGTGTTACGGGCTTGAATTTAGGCATGGGATTGTACATCATTTTACTCTTTCCCTCAGATTTTGTTCTCACACCAAAATGCACGCACATAAAGACGTCTCTCAGCACTGCTGTTTATTGAACTTCAACAGTCAAATACACACAAAATAATGTCAAAATGCCGGTCTTGGCTAACCTAACAAGCATACCCACATCAAGATGTTTGGTCTGGAAACTCACCATAGACAGGGCTCAATCTGAGAATAAACGGTTGTCTTTCAAACTCCCTCTGCACGCGATACGATAGCGCTACACCAACCAGAGCAACGAAGGTGAAACGGAGTTCGTTGACAGATTAAACATTCGCCGTATCCGGTCGGCAAAACCCAGAACACATCTTCCCTTTTTAAGAATGACTTCAGTGCCGCTCTTTGTTCTTTTCTCAGAGAAAAGCTTAACTCCAAGTCTTCCAGAGTCGCAGTCAAAGCTGATTCGAAAGACCGCCTTTCGCCAGTTTCTGTGTTTACTAGAAGCACGCAAACGCAACTCAGCCGTCATCATTATGGCCCCGCCCACCGACTCTATACACGATGTGATTGGCCCGACCAGAGTTTGCCGTTTACAGCTCAGACGTGTATTGAGAGTTCCTAGATGACACTCGCAGGCAGATTAGATTTGCTGCTGCTAGGGTGCGTCTAGATTTCTAGGCTAGGTCTTGGTGAGTATTCTCATAAAAACAGTCAGTTCTGTTTTAAGTAAAACAAATGATCCATGCGTCAGTTCTTAAAGTGACAGCAGCCTAATATTCCTGCTGCCAAATTATACGATAATATTAAACATATCGATATGGCAGTTTTTCCTCATAGTATTGATGTCAAAATTGTGGCCAGTGGAAATGCAGAGTGGCAAGTATCTTTGGAAAACCTTTCGCCACAGTGACTGCTGAGCAAGAAATATTACTGTCAAGCCCTGATCCTAGGTTAAAAAAACACTGCAATTCTGTCATAACACACATAATGCACATTCCCTCATTTCTCAAGATGTCTAAAAACAGTTTGTTCAAAGATTCAGTCTCTCTAAACCCTCTTCTGCTCTGATTGGTCAGATGGCCCAGTCTGTTGTGATTGGTTTGAACAATCTAGCGGCGAAAATGAAAACACCGAGCTATTAAACATACCTGAATTTGAGCTTTTCCTCACACACACAGACACAGTGATATGAACAATGGCGTTGGTTTTCCGTATTAATTCGAGCTCAATTCCTCATGCTTTGGAAGAGCATCAAAGTGGATTTGCAGCAGTAAAGCGCTTCTTCTCAACATGTCGACAACACGAACCAAACTCTTCCGGCCTCTACAACTGCAGTGTTTGAGGGCGGGGCAAAGCAGACGCTGTTCACGAGCAGCCAATAAAGACCATAGATTGGCATTATGCTAATTTGTTACATTGTTACATAGGTTTGTGCGGGAAGTGAGACTGGAGTTCATGACTCCATACTTTCTTGTAGGAGAAAATAACTTTTTTTGTCATGCAAAACTTTGCAGACTTTTTACATTCACAAACAGCTCTATTTCACACTGGTAATATCCAAAGGAAAACATAATGGGGTACTTTAAAACTAAATCCATAAAAGGATCCCGTGACGGGAACCCATAAAATGTCCTATATATATGAAGCATCAGACAGAACCTTTAAAGTTCGAGAACCTGAGAGTCACATTTTGAAGTCTTTATAAAACTTGATTGTTTTGTTTGGATGCAAACTATTGTAAAATAATCATAAATGCAAATGTCACATTCATTCTATGTTGATGTGTCACGGCACTACTATTTCAGTTTTCCATTTCAAAATTTCACATTTATTTTATTTGTCGTTATTTTTTAATTATTTGTGAAACTTAGAAGCAATTTCTGACTGAAAATAGCTTCAAAGATAATCCTATGCCAATTTCCAAGGGGTTTTCTAACTTTTTAATGCCAAGGACCTCCAAATATTACGAGTCTCTCGTGGCTTATTGCTTTTTTAAATCACTTTTTTTGACAGAAATGGTGGAAGACAAAAGCTTTGAAAACATGCACACATTACAGAAAACAGACCTGTGATGTGAATTTATACACACACTGGAGACATTAGCAATGTGACGGGGATATACTGCATAAAGTGTGTGTGTGTTTGTGTATGCGAGTTGAAGCTGCATATGTAAGCAGAATTTAACAGTGACATCATGTCTGTTGCCTTTATAAGGGAAAAGACCAAAAAAAAGAGAGAGAAAGATTTCTTCTAATTCACTTCCAACTTGCCAACGTGTGCTTTCAGGACCACGGTGTGCAGCGGCGTCCCGGGGAGCTTGAGGCCAGTTGACGTTCAGCTGGAGAATTTTACCGCCGACACTGAGAGACTGGGCGTATTCTGTGTGAAAGATAGCGGTCAGTTTTAAATCACTGGAACTAAGAAACTGGAGAAGGGGGCTGTGTTTTTTCACTTATGAGGGATCATGAGGGAATATTTCATGTAGCACATACCTAATTACTTTGGCCTGTTTCATATACCGCATGTGAAAGAAGCAGAGCAATAGCTTGAGAATAGAGGGGTTTTCAAACTTAATGACAAATGTGATGGTACTCCTCTCCTAAAAAATTAAAACAAAGATATAGGCTACACTAGAGTTCAGAAATTTTGGACCGGTAAGAATTTTTGTTTTTTTTTAAAGTCTCTTTGGCTCACCAAGGGTGCATTTATTTTATTAAAAATACAGCAAAAACAATAAAATTGTGAATGTTTTTATTTTTTATTTTATTTAAAAGAACTGTTTTATATGTGAATATATTTTAAAATGCAATTTATTAATGAAATAGTTTTCAACAGCCAGTATTTATTTGTTAATACGAAGCAGTTATAAACTACTGTTATAAACAGATTATATATTTTCGGTTAATTTCAATTCATATATAATTCTCTATATCTATCTATATACACATACACACACATTATTAAAGGTTTTTTTCTCAAGTTGTTTGAAAACCGCAGGAGCACTGCACTCTTACATATCAACACAAGTTTTCCAATGCATGATTTTAAGAAACAACAAAATCTTGCCTATTGTTTGGAAAAATGAAATCTGACTTAATCCAGATCATTTTAGCACTTTATCCTACAGTTTTACAGATGAGGCTTAAACTAGTCCCAAACTAAAATGCACATTTGAGCTGCTTTAACTGAAAGCAACTTGCTTAAAATGTCAGTATAGTAACCCAGAAATGACTCTTTCTGTATGTATGCTGTTGCATCTAGCTATCAGAGTGAAGGTGCAGTGTAAAACGGCCTTATATGTAATTTATCCTTTTTTTACTTATTACTTTTGATAAGCTCTTCTCCTTCATGACTGACCCTGTTCCACTTCTCCTTCGGCCATCAGATGCTCCATGTGGGCAGCCTCCTTCATTCCCACACTCACATCTGCAGGGGAAAACTGGGCTGGATCTGGGCGATGAACTCCTGTACGCCTGTGACCCGGGATACAAACTGCCCAATGGAGAAACGGCCTTCAGCCTGCTTTGCGACAGCTGTGGAGAATGGTACGGCCTGGTCCAGCACTGCGTCAAAGGTGAGCTGCAAACTCACTGGTGAGGTTTATGAACTAAAAGAGCCGTGCCAAACGTGAGAAAGAGGCTCCAAGATGCTCAATTCTCAAGGTTCAAAGGGTGTGTTTGCCTTTCGGGTGTAGCTGCGTTTAGTCTTCAGTATGTTTTATCTTTTGCAGATGATCCTGAAGGCCACATCGACTATGAGGATAAGTTCACAGATGGCCATCTGAGGGAGGAGCATCATATTTCCTTGATTCCAGGAGGAACGCAGTCAACTGATCGTGAATTAGAAGAATTCACTCCTGCGCCTGATTCAGTTGTGTCAGAAGAGGGGGAGGAGGAGAATGATGAAGATTCAAAAGCATCCGTCACTGAACCTCCAGTGTCTCAGCTCAGTCAGAAACACATGTTCTGGTTCCCTTCAGAGGCCTTCAATGAAGGGAAGGAGCATCCAGGTATCACTATGGATTCCTCCTCTGCTAAAAGCCCCAGTGAAGATGATAATCACATGAAGGTCAAAACATCCGACAGCCAATCGGATCCCGAAACGATCCCAGAGGAACATGACCATCCGACTGATCCTCCCACCAATGAGCCTGCCAGTCCTAGTGCCGGAGGCACAGATGAATCCTGGCTAGATGGATATCCTGTTTCTGAAGGTAAAGATGAAGATAAAGTTGGAGGCGAGTCCACAGGGGAGGCGGGGCCAGAACAGGGGGCGGAGTCAGAGAGCGTGACTGGTCGCTCAGAAGTGGAGGTGTTTGAGGATGAAACCAAAAACCCTGTGGAAGAAGAGACCGGAGGTTTAATTTACAGTCCTGATGAGGAAGAAGATGGAGAAATGAAAAAACCTGAGGAGAAGATCCACAGGAAAGGAGACGAGGAGGAGCTTGGCAAAGAGACAACCCGACTTGAAAAGGAAGAATCTGTTGAAACACAATATGAGGACACGACTGAAGAACCTGCAGAAGATAAAATGGAGAACCCAGAGGAAACAGACTCTAAAACATTGGGGATTGATGGTGTTACAGACAGTCCAAATGGTGTGGAGATGAAAACCACCACCTTCCTTACTCCGATCACACTCAGCCCAGATGATATTGCTCTGCACAAGCGGCCCATGTCGTACACACCGGCGTCCGCTCCTGAAAATGTGAGCACCAGTCAAGGGGGTTTGGGTCCCGAGAACATGTCCACACCTTCAGGGATGGTAAGTCTGGAGGATGAAATTACTAGCATTCCCACACCCGTCATTAAGGATCCATGGAAAACCATTGACAGCGGCCACTTCCTGGACCATATCCCTGATCATGTCCCGACTGAAATCCCTGAAAACCGGAGTGTGATGGAGCGAGGTGGAGATCCCAGCCTGGAGCAGCAGGAGCATGCCGGGGAGGGTTCTTGTGCGGAAGACCCCTGTCGCGGTTCAGGCCGCGGGCCGATGATCGCAGCTATTATAATTGGCGTGGTAGCGGCCGTGGTGGGTGTGGGCTTAGGGGTTTGGTTTTATAAAAAGAGGCAACAGAAGAGCTCGCACTACCAGCTCAATGGGACTAACAGGCAAACGCAGTGCATTGAATTACAACAGACTGTGTGAGAGTCGTACAGATCCTCATGAAGCCGCACAGCTTACACAAGCATCCATACAAAGCCATTCATGTGTGAACATTACAGTCAACATCCACCAGGGCTGAGCCAAATCTACAATCGAAAAATTGGCTCTCTTTTGATTCATAAATGTGAATTTGAAATCTATCTATCTATCTATCTATCTATCTATCTATCTATCTATCTATCTATCTATCTATCTATCTATCTATCTATCTATCTATCTATCTATCTATCTATCTATCTGATCTTCTGTCATCCATCCATCTGTCTGTCTATCCTTCTGTCATCTATCTATCCATCCATCCATCCATCCATCATTCATTCTATCAAACTTCACTTTTCCTCATTATGTAGTAAACTTACAGTTATATGTATTTCTTTGAATTTCAATTCACTTAAATTTGCCTCAAACTCAAGAATTGCATTCAAACTCATAAACCAATTCTCATTTAAATTCTGACACAAAACACAACACAGTCTGTTGGGTTGCATTGTTTAGTCCTTATTTGGGTAGTATTTCTGATTAGCCATGTTATCTTGTCATTGTATTGTGCATAATTGATGTGTCATGAATCCGAGGTCCTCTTACTTTGGACGGACTGCATTGGACTGCGGGTCGGTGCGTGTGTGTACATGGTGCCCATCTGTCCTTGTTAACAGTTTTATTTGTGTTTTATAGCTTTGTCCATTAGTGAGTGAGCGTGTGTGAAAGAATCATTGTTACTGTTTTTGTGTGTGTGTGTGAGAGAGCAGTCAGTCAAAAGAGAGTGTGGTTGAACTTAGCATTCTGTGTGCGCTATTGAAAAAGTTTCCAGCTCACAGACAGGTGAGACATTCTGGTCAGAGGAACTGAGGGTGGATTCTGATTGGCTCAGAATAAATAGCTTTCCTCCTTAAATTTAGAATACAATAAGCATTTGTTCATTTCAAACCCTTTACCTATAAATAAGTTAGTTTCTTGGGGTTGAGCTCGGGACTCAGAAAGAGTCACACTCACAGACAGGTGAGACATTCTGCTTAGAGGAACTGATGGCGGATTCTGATTGGCTTTCGACACATTTACAGCTTGCTGAGTTTCAGTTTCTTTCGGTTTTGTAGTGTTATAAAAGTTCAAGTATAGCAGATAATTTTATTTGTACAATTTCCCAAATGTCTCATTGATGTTCAGTCAAAACTCATTTATCATTTATGAGGCATATTTATATCACGTGTATTATAAATGTAAAAACTTTATTTTAGAAATAGTTAATTAAAACAAAACAAACACAAATCGGAAACAATAACTTTTTATTTCAGTTGTCTTACTGAAGTCAAACATATATATAGTACGCTGTATGCTATTTTTCCTTTTGCCAGTTCTCTTTTAGATGATAATATTAATTAATAAAATGTAGAAACGCCATTTATTTCTAGGTGTTGTTAGAGCAAGCATAGCGTTTTTTACGTTGTTTGATTTGATTATAAATGAAGTGGAGTAAATCTTTCTTTGAACTTTGCAGGATCATTTGCAAGTATCTGTTAATGATCAGATGACGAAATTAACATTATCTAACGGTTTGGGTATTTTTGAATGTTGATTGTTGCTTTTTTACATTTCCTTTCAGCTGATGTTAGCTTTTGTTGTAGAATGTACCCTCTCATTGGGTTCTGTGACATCTCTGTTAAGTACGATATGTACATTTAGTCATTTAGCGGATGTTTTTATCCAAAGATACTTACAAATGATGAACATTGCAGCAATTTCTCATACAGGAGCCAAAACACTTGCAGTACCCTTCTTATCTTTTTCCAGTCCTAATTCAAAGAAAGTTAAATTTTTAAAATCAAGATAAATCAGTTGTAGTTGGCTACTTAAGTTAAACCCAGATACATTTATATCTGTATGGTGGGAAAAGACCTGAACTGCTTACCAAATGTGTGAGGTAAATGCAGCCCTTGGAACTATTTTCTTTGCTCTGATGTTGTTTTTGTAGTGTTGTTTATTGTGATATGGAGCCATGAGATTTGTTCTGTTAATCTGTGATCATTTCAATTCTATATTGAAGCTAGAAACGCTTGGTAACATCAACATTACACTGTAATAATTAGATGTGATACGAGGGTATCTGACTGAACGTATAGCTGTGGAAAACTAACTGAACATTAACCAATAAATTACACTGGGGGGAAATGTCTGCTTTAGTGTCCCTTGGTGTCAACATTGCTGTGGGAGCTTAAAAAACATTTCCTAAAATAAGACTGCAAACATTTGCATAGTGTTGCCAGGTGTCTCTGTATGTGTGTAAGAGTAGAAAATATCACAAAAGAGGTTGTTTTTAGACCACGACGACACACTTAGAAACACTCCTGCATACAAACACTTACACAGCGGGAGAACAGAGACTTGTTTAAATGTGTTTGAACATGGAGTATCTGTGCAGTTTATCACACCATAGTAGGAAAAACCCACAGAGAAAAGAAAAAAAGGGGTGGGGGATGAGGAACGAGAGATGTGGAGGTAGGTTGGATTAAAAAAATAACCATCCAGATGCACTATTTTTTGCTGAAGGTCCAGTGTTTAGTCTTTTGCTATTAAATTTAGTCTGAATGTTTACAACTCTTTAAGGGCAGGCATTACTGGCTCAGCCTTTGAAAACAGGCAAGTCTGTTTGATTTCTTCTACACAACACCATTTTACACATATTTTGAAAAATAGCCAGGTGAACATTTGTGAAGATATCTACTACATATTAGTGTAACATTTGGTAAAGATTGTGTGAGGCTTGGCATAACCTTGCTAAGCTCAAGATCTTAAAGTTAGCTCTTCCAAACTCTTCACTTGAGGCAACAAAACATAACACCATATGTACCTTAATTAGCATTTGAATAAGTTAATACAGCATCAATCCTTCTCCCAAAACGTGTTTGTGTCTTGGCCTGATTCACTATGGTAATAAGTGTTTATATTTTATACCTGTCATGATGGTTTTCACAGTCACTCGCATGTGCGTGTTGTCCCTATGGTGTTGTCACTTCTGTAAACAGAGAAAATTTGCTCCGACTTCTTTGACGCAGTCTGGAGTAGGAGTGGCATATGTTAGTCACAACGAGCGAGAAAGGTTGAAATGGAGCAGGTTTATTCCCCGTTTTAAACCAAGGGTGCGTCTCAATTAGCTCCCCAGTTCAGTTGCCTGTCATTGATCAGGGAGTCAGCCCATTGACTTATGTCCTAATCATTGCCCTGACTAGTGAACTAGGGAGCGGGTTGAGACGCACCCCAAGTGTGCCGCACAACTCCTGAAAAGTGAAGCGCCGCCTAAGCGTCTCGATCGCCCCCGTGTGGTTGGTCTCAGTATAGCTCATAAACCCCACCCTCTCTATGTAGTTGAATGGGACACAAGACAAACAAAACAATCAAATTATACTTAAAATATTTTTTTCCAAAGAAGGATTCAGTCATTTTAGGTCTTTTTTATCATGCTGATGTAAGTTCAAGACTGTTCTTTTTTTCAAATAAGTTTGGTCTTAGTTTACGTTATAAAACCAGGGGTGTGCATCATGATTGAAAACTGAGATTGGCAGCTTCTCTGAGCTAAGAAGTCATCGAGGCACCAACATACTTTTGGGGGGATTTTCAGGAGGAGACTGGAGCTTTAATTTCTACATTTCCATAACTGTTTATTTGACCGAGACATAATGAGTTGTTCTGCAGTAAACTGTACTAACCGATTCTGAGGGAGTGTCGGCAGGACCTTGATATAGCAGCTCCACTTCATGCTCACTACTGCCTAGACTCGGGTCCCAATCAGGGCAAGATTTCAGCGCCATATTGGGACATTGGCTTCCCTTTTCTACAATAGAAGAGAGTGAAGATGTGTCCATCTTTTTACAGTCTATGTTTTAAACAAACTCCAAACAGAGGAGAGTCTGCTGGCAAAAAGAGAACGCAACAGACTCCTAATAAAATGGCCCAAAATTTGAAGCCCAAAAAAGTGCATCTATCCATTATAAAAGTGCTCCACACTGCTCCAGGGGGTTAATAAAAGCCTTCTAAAGTGAATCGATATGGTTATTTAAGATATTTTACATTATAACCTGTTAAATATGAATATATTTTTTACTTTACAAGGCCTTTACAATTCCCCTAGAGCCGTGTGGAGCACTTTTATAATGGATGAATGCACTTTTTTGGGCTTCAACATTTTGGGCTGCCATTATAAAGCTTGTAAGAGCCAGGACATTTCTTTATATATAACTCTGATTGTATTTGTCTGAAAGAAGAAAGTCAAATACAGCTATGGTGTGAGCGATTTTCATTTTTAGGTGAACTATCCCTTTAATGGGTAAAGCTACAGTAACGTCTTCAGCTAGTCAGCTTGAGATCCTTTCCATCTCAACTTATTATATCTCTTAAGCCTAGTACTGAATGTTTTATGAGCTGAAGGATAAACATATTCATCCCCACAGTCACGCAGAGCCAAAGCACAACCAAAAACAATGTTCTTCTGCAAAAATGCATGTAGTTTTCTTTAACCACTAGAAAAGGATTGATAAATGAACCGTTATTGCAAGGCATTACAAAAGTTTTCATTCTAAGCATTTTCTTCCATAACATCTGCATCTGTAATAATCAGTCCAAAAAAAGATTTCAGTGTTTAACTTGTGACTCAAGTCTGTCTTGATATCTTTACTTGATGTAATATTCAGATCAACATAAAACAATTTTTATTAAAACAATCCAACCAACAATATAAAAACAAAACATTCTCTGAGATACAGTAAGATGACAGGAACTGAGATTCAGATTTATTATTTTTTTGGCTTGTGGTGCATGTGTAAAATCTGTGCTTACATATTATTGCTGTAAAAAAATCAATTCCAATCACCAACCCCTAAATAAATACAAGAACCAAAATGCTACCGGATGGAGAATACCGTTATGGCCTTTTCACAATGTTTTTATTCAGTGCAATTACAGTCGTTTATACCTCGGCTTCAAGAAATTCATCAAGAAACTCTAAGACTTCACCCTGAAAGAAAGAAAGAAAAAGGGTTGGAGAAGAGATTAAAATCTAATAGGGTTCTTATTCTGCAATCACTGAACTAGTTTTGAAAGCCATAAACAGATACTTGAAATAAAATAAAATATGAAAAAACTTTGGTAACACTTCATGTATTATGTGTATTCATAATGTACCTTATAATACATTACATCTTTTCATAAATAATTGTAACCAAAGTTACAATGCATTATAATATGTAGCAGACTTCTGAAATAGGTTGTTTGTCATGTGTTTTAATGCATTATACTTCCTAAAAGCATAACAATAAGTATCATAATGTATTATAACAGTGAATACAATATGTATTCTTCACGAGTATGTATTCTCAATATGTATTCTTTATATAATTATTCATGAGATAATGCATTATAAAGTGGATTACAAGGTATAATTAATGCCTTAAAATACATTTATAATGCATTATTTGCAAAAGCCTTAAGTAAAGTGTTGCCAAAACTTTTTATTTTGATTTTAGCTAGTTGCTAAAGCAACATTTTTCATTTTCATTTAGTTCAATTTGATGTACTAAAATAGAATTGAAATAAAAAAGAATAAAATATATTAAAAAGTAACTAATACAAATGTCAAAAATACAAAATAACATTTTTTTAAATGTAACTAAAATGTTAAAAGAAAAAATAATAATTTTAAGTATTAAAAATACCCATAATAGTATCTCAATGACACTAAATAAAAAAACTCAAATTAGATAGGCATTTAAAGCCTTTCAGTGGTCAGCCACTAGAGGGCGGAGTGTCGCTGCTCAGGGTGAACAGTAAGCCTAGTGCGCACCCAAGAGGCCAAAACTAGCACTACACTCGGTCAGAATAATGAATATTTGTAAAACAGCTACATGCAGGTTAATAATCAACAAGCCAACCATATACTCTGAGCTCTCACCTCATCATCCGGCACAAACTTCTGTTTGGCGAATTCCAGCATCTGCAGCTGTAGCGTCGTCTGATTGTGGTACCGTACTGCTTCCTGTCAGGTGAGAGTGCATTATGAGTACAATTTCAGACATTAAAATGCAAATATTTATTAGTTATCGTGATGTGGAACACCTACTGCTCTAGGCAAGAAGTCTTCATCAATAAGGCCAAATTTTTCTCTGTGGTAACGATAATAATCCACATTATTCTTCATCACCTCATCACTAGGGTCAAAGAGCATATAGCTGGCCACACACGGTACAGCGTTCTTCAGATCATTCACTGGATCAGAATCAAGGAGAGAGGTGTTTTAGAGGGACATAAAGTACTGGTCAAAAGTTTGGAAACATTAGTATTTTTATCTTCTGCTCATCAAGCCTGCATTATTTGATCAACCATAAGCTACAGAAAAAAAAAACCCAGTAATATTGTGAAATATTATTACTATTTAAAATAATGGCTTTCTATTTTAATATACTTTAAATTATGATTTATTTCTGTGATCAAAGCTAAATTTTAAGCATCAATACTCCAGTCTTCAGTGTCACATGATCTTTCAGAGATCATTCTAATATGATGATCTATTATCAATGTTGGAAACAGTTGTGCTGCTTAAAATTTAGTTTGGAACCTGTGATAATTTTTAGGATACATTGATGAATAAAAAGTTAAAAAGAAAAGCATTTACTCGAAATAGAAATCTTTTCTAACTATAAAAATCTTTACTATTACCGTTTATCAATTTAACACATCATTGTTGAATAATTTTTTTTTTTTAAAACAGACCCCAAGCTTTTGAACGGTAGTGTATATTGAGTGTATATTGTTATTCATTGTCCAAAAATTGTTGTATTCATGAGTGAATTATGTTGCAACTACTACACTATATTGCCAAAAGTATTGGGACACCCCTCCAAATCACTGAATTGAGCTGTTCTAATCACTTCATGGCCACAGGTGTATAAATCAAGCACTAGGCATGAAGACACTTCTGCAAACATTTGTGAAAGAATGGGTCGCTCTCAGGATCTCAGTGAACTCAAGCGTGGTATCGTGATAGGTTGCCCCCTTCTATGTAAAGCGCTTTGAGTGCCTAGAAAAGCACTATATAAATGTAATTAATTATTAGGGGTTCAAGCATGAAATGCTGAAACCCTATTGTAATTGTACCGATTTTTATTATTATTATTATTATTCTGCCGTAAAACTCATCGTGCAGACCAAACCGTAAGGCCTAGAGACTTGAAACTTTGTCAATAGGTAGTCCAAAAATCGAGGAGAGGTTCTCAAATTATGAGCCAGATTGGCCAATAGGTGGCGCTATAGCGCAAAAAACAAAAAAAAGTCACTATTTTGCTTATATCTCAAAAACCCATTGTCACACAATCAAGTGTCTTACATCATTGGAATCCTTGGCTCAAGCCGAACAAAAAACATAGGAGGTATTTTATTTCCGGTATGCAAATTTTTCCGCCATTTTGAATTTTGTCAAAAACCTACTTTTGCGAACTAGTCCCTGGTTTTTTGACATATCAGAACCAAACCAGTGCCAAAATGTTCTGTCTGGTCTGAATATCAATAATTATCAAAAATATGTTGAAATTTTGACTCATGAACGAAAAGGGGCGTGGAAATGTACATTTAAGGCGGAGCCTATTTTACTAAAGAGGCTATAACTCAAGAAGGAAATGAGATATCTTCACCAAACTTGGTACACATGTGTATGGACTCATTTTGAGGTCAGGATAAAAAAAACGTGAAGATTGACCACTTGGTGGCGCTATAATGTGGAAAAAACATGATAATAGCTATAACCACACGACCGCTAGTCCGATTGACCTGAAAATTGGTATGCCGTGTCTTGGCCCAAGGTACCATGTATGTCTATGAGGACATTGGCGTATCTCAAAAAACATGGCCGCCATCGGCCAATGAAATTTGAGCACCTATTAGACAAGGTTAATGGAGGCTGATCAGAACGAAACTCAGTGGGCATGTTTGACTCCTGGTCCTAGAGGTCTGTAAGAATTTTTAAAGAAATCGGCCACTAGTTGGCGCTAACAAGTTTTATGGCTCTGTAATCACGTGGTGTTGCACATATCCATGAAATATGCATATCATATCATAGATCTCCTCATGATGAACAACTTTGCCTCTGGAACCATTGCTGTCAATCAAATCATTAATTAAATTTTCGTAATTATGTTAAAAACCTACTTTTGCGAACTAGTCCCTGGTTTTTTACCCAATTGGAACCAAACCAGTCTAGGACAATTCTATAGACTCTCTAGGTCAATAATTATTGAAAAAAAGTTGAACTTTTGCATTTGGATGGCTATAACAGGGCCATTTAGAAAAGAGGCGTGGCAAAATACACTCAAAAGCCTATAAATCCTAAGGGAAAACTCAAAACTTCTCGAAAATTGTTGGGTATATGTGGCATAACATGTTGAAGACACATGCAAAGTTTTATGGAGATTGGAGTATAGGGGGCGCTATAAGTGTTAAAAAGCTTTGAAAACCATGTATTCCCTATGGTGAATTGCCTGTTTTGGCTGTAAATGGTATTTTCCATCTCTGTAATCAGGTGGGGTTAAAAACAGCCACATAATATGCATATATTATGATAGATCTTCTCATACTGAACAACTTGGCCTCTATAACCAATACTGTCAATCAAATCTTTATTTAAATATTCACAATTATGTTAAAAACCTCGTTTTGCAAACTAGTCCTTGTTTTTTTTTTTTTTGCCTGATCGGAACCAAACCACTGCAGTATGATTCTCTGGACTCTCCTGATCAATAGTTATCAAAAACATGTTGACTTTTACACTTTGGGGAGCTATAACAGGATCATTTAGAGAATAGGTGTGGTAAAACATGCTCAAAAGCCTATTAATCCTGAACGAAAACTCAAAACTTCACAAAAATAGGTGGTGGTGGTGTGTGTGTGTGTGTGTGTCTCTCTGTCTGTCTGTCATGCTAGCAAACAGCACTTCCAACATGCTACACATGCTAGCAGTGATTAGTTAAGTGTTAAATCAGGCAAAGAACATAGTAAGAACTCTATAAACATTATAGTTAACATCTGTGACAACTAACAACTGCCTAGCAACACCATAACAACCATCAAGAACAACCTAGCAACCACCTAGCAACATGTTAATCATGTTAGCAAAGTAAAATAGTAATTTTGTCATACTATTGATTAATGTTGTTCTATAATTCATATTTAGACTTTATAAAGTCACTACTATAATATTTAAAATCACATTTTGTCAGTTTATCACTTCATTTCACCTGATATCTCTCAAATTCATTCAGTGCTTAAAAACCTTTCATGCAAAAGGTGTCAAATGCTTAAAGACCTTAAATGGCTTGAACCCCGCTAAATGCTGCTCGCAGCTTTAATTAGGGGTTCAAGCACGAAGTGCTGAACACCTATTGTATTTGTGCTGATTTTTATTATTATTATTATTATTATTATTATTATTATTATTCTGCCGTAAAACTCATCGTGCAGACCAAACCGTAAATGCTACAGACTTCAAACTTTGTCAATAGGTAGTCCAAAAATCGAGGAGAGGTTATCAAATTATGAGCCAGATTGGCCAATAGGTGGCGCTACAGCAACCAAAAACGCGAAATGGCTCATAACTCCTAAACCGTTCATCCTAAGGGTCAAGTGTCTTATATCATTGGAAAGCTGAGACCATGACGAACAAAACGTATATCTCCGATTTCATTTCCGGTATGCAAATTTTTCCGCCATTTTGAATTTTGTCAAAAACCTACTTTTGCGAACTAGTCCCTGGTTTTTTGACATATCAGAACCAAACCAGTGCCAAAATGTTCTCTCTAGTCTGAATATCAATAATTATCAAAAAAAGTTGAAATTTTCACTCATGAACGAAAAGGGGCGTGGAAATGTACATTTAAGGCGGAGCCTATTTTACTAAAGAGGCTATAACTACAGCAAGAAATGAGATATCTTCACCAAACTTGGTACACATGTGTATGGGCTCAGTCTTTGGTCATGATAAAAAAATCGCGACGATTGGCCACTTGGTGGCGCTATAACATGTAAAAAACACAAAAAGGGCTATAACCACGCGACCGCTAGTCCGATTGACTGGAAAATTGGTATGCAATGTCTTGGCCCAAGGTACCATGTCTGTCTATGAGAACATTGGCGTATCTCAAAAAACATGGCCGCCATCGGCCAATGAAATTTGAGCACCTATTAGACAGGGTTAACGGAGGTCGATCGGAACAAAACTCAGTGGGCATGTTTAACTCATGGTCCTAGAGGTCTGTAAGAATTTTGAAAGAAATCGGCCACTAGCTGGCGCTAACGAGTTTTATGGCTCTGCAATCACGTGGCGTTGCACACATCTGCAAAATATGCATATCATATGATAGATCTCCTCATGTTGAACAACTTTGCCTCTAGAACCATTGCTGTCAATCAAATCATTAAATAAATATTTGCAATTATGTTAAAAACCTACTTTTGCGAACTAGTCCCTGGTTTTTTGCCCAATCAGAACCAAACCAGTCTAGGACAATTCTCTGGACTCTCTAGATCAATAATTATCAAAAAAAGTTGATTTTTTGCATTTAGATGGCTATAAAAGGGCCATTTAGAAAAGAGGCGTGGCAAAATACACTCAAAAGCCTACAAATCCTAAGGGGAAACTCAAAACTTCACGAAAATTGTTGGGTATATGTGGCAGTTTATCACTTCATTTCACCTGATATCTCTCAAATTCATTCAGTGCTTAAAAGCCTTTCATGCAAAAGGTGTCAAATGCTTAAAAACCTTAAATGGCTTGAACCCCGCTAAATGCTGCTCGCAGCTTTAATTAGGGGTTCAAGCACGAAGTGCTGAACACCTATTGTATTTGTGCTGATTTTTATTATTAGGGGTTCAAGCACGAAGTGCTGAAACACTATTGTAATTGTTAGGGTTTTTATTATTATTATTATTCTCCCCTAAAACGCATCGTGCAGACCAAACCGTAAGGGCTAGAGACTTGACACTTTGCCACATGGTAGCCCAAAAATCGAGGAGAGCTTATCAAATTATGACCCCGATTGGCCTATAGGGGGCGCTACAGCAATCAAAAGCGCGAAATGGCTCATAACTCCTAAACGGTTTAGTCCACACTCAAGTGCCTTATATCATTGGAAAGCTGAGACCATGGCGAACAAAACGTATATCTCCGATTTTATTTCCGTCTGGAAAAATTTTCCGCCATTTTGAATTTTGTCGAAAAACTACTTTTGCGAACTAGTCCCTGGTTTTTTGACCAATCGGAACCAAACCAGTGCCAAAATGTTTTCTGTAGTCTGAAAATCAATATTCATTGAAAAAAAGTTGAAATTTCGATTCACGGAAGATAAGGGGATTCAAAATGGACGCTCAGGGCGGAGCCTATTTTACTAAAAAGACTATAACTCAATAATGAAATGAGATATCTTCACCAAACTTGGTACACATGTGTATGGGGTCAATTTGAGGTCACGATAAAAAAATCGCGACGATTGGCCACTTGGTGGCGCAATAATGTGAAAAAAACCTGCAAATAGCTATAACCATGCTACTGCTACTCCGATTTACCTGAAAATTGGTATGCAGTGTCTTGGCCCAAGGTAGCATGTATGTCTCTGAGGATATTGGCGTATCTCAAAAAACATGGCCGCCATCGGCCAATGAAGTTTGAGCACCTATTAGACAAGGTTATCGGAGGCCGATCGGAACGAAACTCGGTGGGCATGTTTGACTCATGGTCCTAGAGGTCTGTAAGAATTTTGAAAGAAATCGGCCACTAGTTGGCGCTAACGAGTTTTATGGCTCTGTAATCACGTGGTGTTGCACACATCGGCAAAATATGCATATCATTTGATAGATCTCCTCATGCTGAACAACTTTGCCTCTAGAACCAGTGCTGTCAATCAAATCGTTAATTAAATATTTGCAATTATGTTAAAAACCTACTTTTGCGAACTAGTCCCTGGTTTTTTGCCCGACCGGAACAAAACCAGTCTAGTACAATTCTATAGACTCTCTAGATAAATATTCATTGAAAAAAAGTTGAACTTTTGCATTTGAAAGGCTATAACAGGGCCAATTAGAAAAGAGGCGTGGCAAAATATACTCAAAAGCCTATAAATCCTAAGGGAATACTCAAAACTTCACGAAAATTGTTGGGTATGTGTGGCATACCATGCTAATGAAGCATGCAACGTTTTACAAAGATCGGAGTATAGGTGGCGCTATAAGTGTTAAAAAGCTTTAAAAACCATGCATTTCCTATGGTAAATTGCCCATATTGGCTGTAAATGGACTTTTCCATCTATTATTTTAGTGTTTAAAAGCTTGCTAAATAAAACTTAATGTCTTTAATGCCTATGTGCTTAAAAGGCCTTAAAGGCTTGAACCCCGCTAAATGCTGCTTGCAGCTTTAATTATTATTATTATTATTATTATTCTGCCGTAAAACTCATCGTGCAGACCAAACCGTAAATGCTAGAGACTTCAAACTTTGTCAATAGGTAGTCCAAAAATCGAGGAGAGGTTATCAAATTATGAGCCAGATTGGCCAATAGGTGGCGCTACAGCAACCAAAAACGCAAAATGGCGCATAACTCCTAAACCGTTCATCCTAAGGGTCAAGTGTCTTATATCATTGGAAAGCTGAGACCATGACGAACAAAACGTATATCTCCGATTTCATTTCCGGTATGCAAATTTTTCCGCCATTTTGAATTTTGTCAAAAACCTACTTTTGCGAACTAGTCCCTGGTTTTTTGACATATCAGAACCAAACCAGTGCCAAAATGTTCTCTCTAGTCTGAATATCAATAATTATCAAAAAAAAGTTGCAATTTTGACTCATGAACGAAAAGGGGCGTGGAAATGTACATTTAAGGCGGAGCCTATTTTACTAAAGAGGCTATAACTACAGCAAGAAATGAGATATCTTCACCAAACTTGGTACACATGTGTATGGGCTCAGTCTTTGGTCACGATAAAAAAATCGCGACGATTGGCCACTTGGTGGCGCTATAACATGGAAAAAACACAAAAAGAGCTATAACCAAGCGACCGCTAGTCCGATTGACTGGAAAATTGGTATGCAATGTCTTGGCCCAAGGTACCATGTCTGTCTATGAGAACATTGGCGTATCTCAAAAAACATGGCCGCCATCGGCCAATGAAATTTGAGCACCTATTAGACAGGGTTAACGGAGGTCGATCGGAACAAAACTCAGTGGGCATGTTTAACTCATGGTCCTAGAGGTCTGTAATAATTTTGAAAGAAATCGGCCACTAGCTGGCGCTGACGAGTTTTATGGCTCTGCAATCACGTGGCGTTGCACACATCGGCAAAATATGCATATCATATGATAGATCTCCTCATGTTGAACAACTTTGCCTCCAGAACCATTGCTGTCAATCAAATCATTAAATAAATATTTGCAATTATGTTAAAAACCTACTTTTGCGAACTAGTCCCTGGTTATTTGCCCAATCAGAACCAAACCAGTCTAGGACAATTCTCTGGACTCTCTAGATCAATAATTATCAAAAAAAAGTTGATTTTTTGCATTTGGATGGCTATAACAGGGCCATTTAGAAAAGAGGCGTGGCAAAATACACTCAAAAGCCTATAAATCCTAAGGGAAAACTCAAAACTTCACGGAAATTGTTGGGTATATGTGGCATAACATGTTGAAGACACATGCAAAGTTTTATGGAAATCGGAGTATAGGGGGCGCTATAAGTGTTAAAAAGCTTTGAAAACCATGTATTCCCTATGGTGAATCTCTGTAATCAGGTGGGGTTAAAACAGCCACATAATATGCATATGTTATGATAGATCTTCTCATACTGAACAACTTTGCCTCTATAACCAATACTGTCAATCAAATCTTTATTTAAATATTCACAATTATGTTAAAAACCTCGTTTTGCAAACTAGTCCTAGGTTTATTGCCTGATCGGAACCAAACCACAGCAGTATGATTCTCTGCACTCTCCTGATCAATTCATATTTAGACTTTATAAAGTCACTATTATAATATTTAAAATCACATTTTGTCATTTTATCCCTTCATTTCACCTGATATCTCTCAAATTCATTCAGTGCTTAAAAGCCTTTCATGCAAAAGGTGTCAAATGCTTAAAGACCTTAAATGGCTTGAACCCCGCTAAATGCTGCTCGCAGCTTTAATTATTATTATTATTATTATTATTATTATTATTCTGCCGTAAAACTCATCGTGCAGACCAAACCGTAAATGCTAGAGACTTCAAACTTTGTCAATAGGTAGTCCAAAAATCGAGGAGAGGTTATCAAATTATGAGCCAGATTGGCCAATAGGTGGCGCTACAGCAACCAAAAACGCGAAATGGCTCATAACTCCTAAACTGTTCATCCTAAGGGTCAAGTGTCTTATATCATTGGAAAGCTGAGACCATGACGAACAAAACGTATATCTCCGATTTCATTTCCGGTATGCAAATTTTTCCGCAATTTTGAATTTTGTCAAAAACCTACTTTTGCGAACTAGTCCCTGGTTTTTTGACATATCAGAACCAAACCAGTGCCAAAATGTTCTCTCTAGTCTGAATATCAATAATTATCAAAAAAAAGTTGAAATTTTGACTCATGAACGAAAAGGGGCGTGGAAATGTACATTTAAGACGGAGCCTATTTTACTAAAGAGGCTATAACTACAGCAAGAAATGAGATATCTTCACCAAACTTGGTACACATGCGTATGGGCTCAGTCTTTGGTCACGATAAAAAAATTGCGACGATTGGCCACTTGGTGGCGCTATAACATGGAAAAAACACAAAAAGGGCTATAACCACGTGACCGCTAGTCCGATTGACTGGAAAATTGGTATGCAATGTCTTGGCCCAAGGTACCATGTCTGTCTATGAGGACATTGGCGTATCTCAAAAAACATGGCCGCCATCGGCCAATGAAATTTGAGCACCTATTAGACAGGGTTAACGAAGGTCGATCGGAACAAAACTCAGTGGGCATGTTTGACTCATTGTCCTAGAGGTCTGTAAGAATTTTGAAAGAAATCGGCCACTAGTTGGCGCTAACGAGTTTTATGGCTCTGCAATCACGTGGTGTTGCACACATCGGCAAAATATGCATATCATATGATAGATCTCCTCATGCTGAACAACTTTGCCTCTGGAACCATTTTTGGCAATTAAATCGTTAAATAAATATTTGCAATAATGTTAAAAACCTACTTTTGCAAACTAGTCCCTGGTTTTTTGCCCAATCAGAACCAAACCAGTCTAGGACAATTCTCTGGACTCTCTAGATCAATAATTATCAAAAAAAAGTTGATTTTTTGCATTTGGATGGCTATAACAGGGCCATTTAGAAAAGAGGCGTGGCAAAATACACTCAAAAGCCTACAAATCCTAAGGGGAAACTCAAAACTTCACGAAAATTGTTGGGTATATGTGGCATAACATGTTGAAGACACATGCAAAGTTTTATGGCGATCGGAGAATAGGGGGCGCTATAAGTGTTAAAAAGCTTTGAAAACCATGTATTCCCTATGGTGAATCTCTGTAATCAGGTGGGGTTAAAACAGCCACATAATATGCATATATTATGATAGATCTTCTCATACTGAACAACTTTGCCTCTATAACCAATACTGTCAATCAAATCTTTATTTAAATATTCACAATTATGTTAAAAACCTCGTTTTGCAAACTAGTCCTAGGTTTTTTGCCTGATCGGAACCAAACCACAGCAGTATGATTCGCTGCACTCTCCTGATCAATTCATATTTAGACTTTATAAAGTCACTATTATAATATTTAAAATCACATTTTGTCAGTTTATCACTTCATTTCACCTGATATCTCTCAAATTCATTCAGTGCTTAAAAGCCTTTCATGCAAAAGGTGTCAAATGCTTAAAGACCTTAAATGGCTTGAACCCCGCTAAATGCTGCTCGCAGCTTTAATTATTATTATTATTATTAAAGGGGGGGTGAAATGCTGTTTCATGCATACTGATCTTTTTACACTGTTAAAGACTTGGAATCCCATACTAAACATAGACAAAGTTTCAAAAGTTAAGGTGGACGTTTGATGGGAGTATTTCTTTGTCAAAAATACTACTTCCGGTTAGTCATAAGTTTCGGCAAGTTTTTTGAGCTCATGCGTCCCCATTGACGTTAGTGGGGGCGGAATTTCCTTGTATGGGCCTTACGGACAATTCTACCGGAAGCGTGTGAGAGAGAGCGAAAGCAACAGGCTACGCCCATCAAAGCGCTCGTAGGCTGCGCTGCACAGGTAATGTGCACAATTAACAATGACATCAAAAAGTGCGTTTTTGGTTGCCAGACCAAGACAGTCCTGCACAGATTCCCCCAAAACCCCGCGGTAAGGCAACAGTGGATGTAATTTGCTTTTCCGGATCAGCAACTGAGTTGCGCGAATGTTTATATCTGTTCGCTGCATTTCGGTGCCGACTGTTTCATAAACATGGCCCAGCATGACGCCGGATTTTCCAATAGCCTAATGCTGAAGGATGGAGCAGTCCCAACGTTAGAACCGCGGGCGGTGAGTTAGACTGCTTCAGATGTCTGTGTCTATGCTCATCAAGTAGCCCAAACATGATCACGTATAGTTACTATATATATTACTATATATAGAAATTGATCAATGGAGCATGCGATGTGTAGTGCGTGTACATTTGTTTAGCTGGCCACTATATGTGTAACTTTATGTTTGTGTATTGTAAAAGCACTCAACAATACACAAAGAGGGGGGAAATATGTTGAACTAAATAAGCACGCTTCTTCATTCAAATGCGCTACTATTCCGTGTCTATCTATGTAAACACTAACTTAACCTGTCTACACAAACCACGCGTAAACACACAAACACACGTGCACAACTGCACTTCCCACATGTACACCTTCAAAGACAAAAATACGACGATATAATTCAAGTATAAATATGTAAATAACACAAGCCGCTAAGCATATTATATAGTTAGTGTATATCGTACCACATAGAGACGTCCTGCTCTAGTCGTTTTTGCTGCTGCTCCTGTTCAACTGCAGCCTCTGGGTCTGATTCCGGATCATAGATGTATGGCTGTATCTGATTAAAAGCCATATTTTTATTTTGAATAAAGTTTTTTCCCCGCTGTTAGCAGGGATGGGCAGTATTTCAAATACATGTATTTAAAATACGTATTTGAAATACAAAATACTATTTTGTATTTTGTATTTTAAAGCCTTTGGAAAAAGTCGAATTTAATTTGTATTTAAATACATTTAAGATAAGTATTTTTGTATTTTCAAAATACTCAAAATACTTTGAGCCAGGCAACCTCTTTATCAGGAGCTGTTTTCATGCATCTACTAGTTCAGACCAGACACGCCCCTCCCCCCAACATTCATTCAGGTGAGCCGCAGCTGTACAACCCTAGCCTGACAAGCCAGACCCACATCAAGATGTTTGGTCTGGAAACTCCCTCTGCACGCGATAGGATAGCGCTATAACCATCCAGAGCAACGTGAAGTGGAGCTCATTGATAGATTAAACATTCGCTGTATCCGGTCGGCAAAACTCTGAACACATCTTCCCTTTTCAAGAATGACTTCAGTGCCGTTCTTTGTTCTTTTCTCAGAGAAAAGCTTAACTCAAGTCTTCCAGAGTCACAGCCAAAGCTGATTCGAAAGACCGCCGTTCGCCAGCGTCTGTGTTTACTAGAAGCACGCAAACGCAACTCTGCCGTCATTATGTTAAGCCCCGCCCACCGACTCTATACACGATGTGATTGGCCCGACCAGAGTTTGGTTTTTACAGCTCAGAAGTGTATTGAGAGTTGCTAGACGGCACTCGTGGCAGATTAGATTTGCTGCCGCTAGGGTGCGTCTAGATTTCTAGGCTAGTACAACCCAGCCTTGGATCGGCAACTTTACAAAATTGTTGGAATAAGGTGAGGATGTCATGATCAATTCTACTTGTTGATTAAAGTAGCTTGTCAAATGTGTTTAAAGTATTAACGTTACTGCATGTTAGGGATGAGTGATATCATATGACAATACATATCGTAGATTCGTAGCAAAAATATAAAATGTGAATCGATGGAACTTTTTCTAAATCATTTACATAGATAGGCCTATCGGGGTAAGCACATATATCTGTGCAGCTTTTAGTGGGCAGGAATAATTGGAATGTTGGAGTGGAAAAAGAAGTGAGGGCGAATGAGTTATTGACGTAATTTGTGTTATTATAACTGCCGCTAAAGGAAATTCAAATTCAAATTGAAAACGAAAGTTTCTAAGTAGTTGCACACATCTAAATGCTTTTTGGCATTCAGAATAGGCCCAGATAGATTACAGCCTAATATGGATACCTTCACTGAATTGCCAATTTCACATGTATTTGGTGTATTTTCAAAATACAAAATACTGTATTTGTATTTAAATACATTTTTCCACACATTATTTTTTATTTGTATTTAAATACATTTTTCCTCACAGTATTTTGTATTTGTATTTTAAATACATTTCCATGTATTTATGCCCATCTCTGGCTGTTAGGGATGACAGCTTTACGACGCACTCGACGCACTCAACACTATAGCAGCAGCGAGCACACGTCATTATTTAGCTCCGCTCACACGATACGCCCCCACCCGCTCTGCTTTTTTTCGGAAAGACTCGGAACAGCGCATCTTTCTTATATAATTATAAAAAAAATAAAGACTTTTCGGAGATATGCAGGATGCAATGCTACTCTATAGGTACTCAAGATTGACATGACACTGACTGAAACTGAGTGTTTCACCCCCCCTTTAAGATCAGTGCATAGAGAGCTCATCCAAGCCATCATGGGACTTGGTGCATGCACTAAGTCCCATGTGCAATGCACATCACCAAGTGCATTGCAAAGTGTGTGATGCAGTAGAGTAAAGCAGCCGTCACTGGACTCTAGAGCAGTGAGACGTGTTCTCTGGAGTGACCAATCACATTTCTCTGTCTGACAATCCGATGGACAAGTCTGGGTTTGGCTGTTGCCAGGAGAACAGTACTTGCCAGACCTCATTGTGCCAAGTGTAAAATTTGGTGGAGGGGGGATTATGGTGTGGGGTTTTTCTTCAGGGGTTTGGCTTGGCCCCTTAGTTCCAGTAAAAGGAACTCTTAATGCTTAAGCATACCAAGACATTTAGGACAATTTCATGCTCCCAACTTGGTGGGAACAGTTTGAGGATGGCCTCTTCCTATTCCAACATGACTGCTCCAGTGCACAAAGTGCCGTCCATAAAGACATGGATGAGCGACTTTGGTGTGGAGGAAATTGAGTGAGTAATGATCTCAACCTGATAGAGCACCTTTGTGATGATTTAGAGCGGAGACTGAGACCCAGGCCTTCTCATCCAACATCAGTGCCTGATCTCATATGTGATCTCATCTAGAAGAATGCTCCAAAGTATTCCCATAAACACACTCCTAAACCTTGTGGAAAGCCTTCCCAGAAGAGTTGAAGCTGCTATAGCCTGAACAGGTGGGCCAACTCAATATTAAACCCCAAGGAGACCCCATTAAGAGAATGGATGTCATTAAAGTTCTTGTGCATGTAAAGGCAGGCATACCAAAACTTTTGGCAATATAAGTGTATAAAGTGTATAAAGTGTAATGACGTAGTGTGTGAGAACAGGAGTTAAAAATGTACTTTATCGCTGTTTACTAACTCCTGACAGATACCACACATACATAGTCTAAATAGAGGACTTTCCACACTTACATTTATAATAAGCAAACTGGAGATAGTGGTACATGGTCGCCACAAATTTCTCAACAACAAATCCACCTACAACCGGCGTGAGCTCGCTCTCACAGCGAACCTTCCTCTCCAGAACCTCAGTGTAATGATCTAAAGAAAGAGAAACAGGCATGTTAATACGTTTCAGCTGAAGGATGGCAAGGGCAGACATGACAAGAGCCACAGGTTAATGCCAACCTGCGATGGACGGGTAGAAGTCTTTGAAGTCTTTGATCTGTCTGGATCCCTCAGACGCTGCGATACACTCGTCATACACCTTGAAGAAGTCTCTCAATGCCAGCTCCATATCTGACACTGATGTTCTGAAGTTATCGCCGTTATAGGCCCGTACGGCCCGGATGAACAGCGACTGGACAAAAAGAAGCACCATGAACCATTAGTGCAACTGTAAACTACAACACTTATTACATTCAACAGACGTATCACACTTTTATGCATTTTCCTGAGCTTGGATTGCACATATGTAGACATGCATATTACACTATTATAGATATGCATCATATAATGTATACACTGCTGTTTAAAAGTATGGGGTTGGTGAGATGTTTAAATGTTTTTGAAATCTTATGCTCACCAAGACTGCATTTATCTGACATTAATATTGTGAAATATATTTGCAATTTAAAAACTATATATTAATTTGGCAAAATGCCTTTTATTCCTGTGATGCAAAGCTGAATTTTCAGCATTAGTACTCAGTCTGCAGTTTCACATGATCTATCATCTATTGAATTCAAAATGGAGGGTGAGCTGTCACTCACATGAAATCGACCAATAGCAAACCACAACCTTCCAATAAAATCCCCATAGATAAAATCAAGTCCCGCCCTACGATTGTTCCTGTTCGACAAGCCATTTCATTCAAATATATGTAACAATAGAAAAGTCTATCGCTACTTCCGTTTCATGCTGTCTTTAATATGAGGATTTGATCGCCCCTCACACTGCTTTATGTGTGGGATCTCACCTCACCTCATATGATTTGGTCTCCAGGTCTTTCAAATGTTCCTCCGCTCCAGGTAAGCTCTTGTAATAGTTCATGTTCCTCTGCATCATCTCATCATCAGGATGCTTCAGCAGGAACGTGTGCGCTGCAGATACAGCTTTGGCCAAATTATTACTCTGGAATAATTCATAATCAGTTTAGTCAGACAAAGTATATAGACCAAGCTAGCCATGTACTTTAAAAATAAATTTACCATGGTACATATGGTAAACATTCAGTACCATGGTATTACTATGTTATACCATCAATAATATAAAAAGTATTATAAATACAATAGTAATTCCATGTTTTTGCACTTGGTATCATGGTAATATAGATTTTTGCTCATGCACCATGGCAATATTCTTTGAAGTACTTTGAAATGCCATGTATTTTGATATACAGTACCGGTCAAACGTTTGGAAAAAACACTTTTTAATATATTTTTTAAAGAATTCTCTTATGCTCATCAATCCTGCATTATTTGATCAAAAATACAGAAAAAAACTAATGTTGTGAAATTTTATTACAATTTAAAATAAGGGTTTTCTATTTTGATATTCTTTAAAATATGATTTATTTCAGTGGTGCAAAGCTGAATTTTCAGCATCATTACTCCAGTCTTTAGTGTCACATGATCCTTCAGAAATCATTCTAATATGATGATTTATTATCAGTTTTGGAAACTGTAATATTTTGTTTTTAGAACCTGTGATACTTTTTTATGGGTTCAATTTATTAAAAAAAATAGTAATAGTAAAGATTTATATTGTTAGAAAAGATTTATATTTTGAATAAATGCTGTTCTTTTTAACCTTTTATTCATCAGTGAATCCTTAAAAAAGTATCACAGGTTCCAAAAAGATCATATTAAGCAGCGCAACTGTTTCCAACATTGATAAAAACTGATTTCTGAAGGATCATGTGACACAGAAGACTGGAGTAATGATGCTGAAAATTCAGCTTTGTATCACAGAAATAAATTACATTTTAAAGTAGGCTATATTAAAATAGAAAACCATTAGACTTATTTTAAATTGTAGTATTTTTCTGTCTTTTTGATCAAATAAACGCAGTCTTGGAGTGCATAAGAGACTTCTTTCAAGGACATTATAAATAGTCAGGTTTCCAAACTTGGTGCTATATTTAACGTATTACCATCTGATATAACCTACAAAACAAAGAAACTAAAAAAATGCCATGCCATGGTACTACCATGTTATAAATGCCATTGTTAATACCATGGTAGCCTACAGTGTTACAAGGGAAGCACTTACTTTAAACCTTATACTCCCATTAATGAATAGCAGATGCAATGAGCTAAAGTTAATGTCTTACTTTGAAGTAAGCAAACTGCAGGTACTTGTATGGTTCGCGTTTCTCAAACTCCTCGATGGTTTCCCGGCTGGGGAGCGTCTGTCTGAAGGCAGGTAACCCCTGCTTGCATCGCTTCAGACACTGCGCGCGCCTCATCACGTTACCGAACGCGTGCAGCTCGGGGAAGTCGCTGAAGCGCGTCTCGTCGTCGAGCCGGACCATGCTGCAGTTGAGGTTGCAGAAGGCCTCGCTGTCCCTGAGTAGTCGGTACAGCCGGAGACTGACCTCCAGAAACTCCACGCTCTCGGGCCACTTCTCCTCGCTGTACTGGTCTAAAGCGTGTCGGTACGCCGAGTCCAGGGGCATAAGCTCGTGCCGTGGGAAACTGCGAAAGTTGTATTTCTCATACTGCGCAAGAACGCAAAAAGAAAAACAGAATAAGAGAAAGGCGAGCCTCAGGCATTGCGATGAGGAGGCCATGGTCCCGTATGGGAATCCCAAAGTACGCAGGAGTGGAAGAGAACAAGACCCGCCCGCCCGCAGCCTCTCCACGTCCCCAAAGTCCGTCAGCGCGCTCCCTTCCCCCCGGCAGCTAAAAAAACACTACAGTGATTTCTCACAAATATTTACTCATCAAAACCCTTCGGTAACATCTGTGTCCAACATTTACTTTAAGCGCTAAAATAATTTATTTTACACATAGTTCATATATAGCCACACTGTCTTGATTTCATGTGTAAACGTTTTTACATGCATAACCAGAACGTGGTTAAATTCTCATTTGCCCTTCTTAAAGATTTTTCTTAAAGGTTTTATGGGTTACTTAGGTATAATATTTTTGTATAGTGTACAAACTGTATATTCTCCTCCCTACACTTTTTCTTCACACAAGGACAAGAATTCTGGTTTTTGCCATATTTGGGGGGACATTTTGTCCCCATAATGTAGGGTTTGCCAGGACACACACATACACACAGGTTGTGTTTCCATGTTTTATGGGGACTTTCCATAGACATAATGTTTTTTACACTGTACAAACTGTATATTCTCTCCCATTACATCCCTAAACCTATCACACAGCACTTTTTGCAATTTTACATTTTGAACAACAACAACAAATCCCTTATTTATAAGCAGCTTTCCTCATTGGGGCCAAAACATTTCGTCCCCATCATACCAAGCCACACACACACACATAACGTAAACTTTCTATTGGGTCTTATTGAGCAACTATATTGGTGACTGCATTTACCCAGCAGTTGGAGGTAGGAATATAACAATTAATACTTTTGGGAAATATAGGTCATTTTTTGGTACACATTATGACCAGTTAAAAAAAATGGAATTAAATAACTGGAAAACCCCCATAAAAGTAAACTTCCTAAAGTAAATAGAAGCATGATATGTATTGTAAGCTATCTGATATGTTATAACATTGCATTTATCAAACTACTTCACTATAATAATGAGTATCTGATGTGAACCGCCTGTTGCGCAGCATTGTGGCCCCTCTATAATTACACCCTCATAAAGCGCGAGCCGCCCATCTCTCTGCCACGTAGAACGCATTCCAACCTCCGGGCCTGCGCTTCCGCTTTTCCCCTGCAAAACGGAGCCCTTTCCTGCGCGTTCTCAATGTAAAGTGATACCGCAGGCAAAAGAAGAAGAAGTTAGAGGGAGTTTGAGGATCCGTCCAGCGCGTCCACCACGTCTACACACTCCCCGCTTCATCTACAGTGCGTGAGAGGGATCGAGGAAACTCTGCTGCAGCTCACGAACGCAGCAACCAGCCCTTCGCCAAGAAACCAACGGAAGATGATACGATTAACGGTGCAAATGATTCTCCTGGCTGTCCTAGTTACGTTCGTGGCGTGCAACGCGCCGCCGGTACCGTTAGATGACATCGTGATAGAGAAGACGTTCACTCCGGAGCGCTGCGACCGGGTGGTCAAGCCAGGAGACTTTGTTCGCTATCACTACATCGGCACGTTCCCTGATGGAAAAAAGTTTGACTCCAGGTTAGTGCAAAATGCATGTTTGTCCTCCATTGTTCCTCATCTCCTCACCTGGCCTGAGGCCATTTGCGTTTGTAGAGTTTATACAGCCACGCAGGCAGAACAGATCTGTGATTTACTCATTTAGGCCTAACATAGAAAACGTTTACTTCTGCAAAGCACATCCTATACATATACAGTTGATTTAATACAAGTTTACATTTGCAAATTGCAGAATAGAATGAATGCATGAGTGAATGAGTGAATGAATACGTGTCTGAATGGACCAAGGAATGAGTGAGTGAGTGAATGAGTGAATGAATGAATGAATGGAAGTTTACATATTTTTTAAATTTACATGTACAGGAAAAGTTTAAATAAATTGATTATATATATTTATATATATATATATATATATATATATATATATATATATATATATATATATATATATATATATATATATATCACTGTAAAAAAGTTGCTGCCTTAAGTAAAATCAACTTTGATGTTTAAGTAATTTTCACTTAAATTACATTAAACTGACTTTAAAATTAGTTGAATCTCATAACTTAAAAAATAAACTTTACAATGACTTTAATGATTTTTTTTAAAAGTCGAAGTAATGTAAAAAGCATTGCTGCTCATGTACGTTTTTAGAGTGTTACATTAAAAAGGAAATTCATCTTTTGTAACTTATAAAATACTTATTTGATGAGATAAAGCCATGTAAAAACATATTTTGTCATAACTTAGCTATTGATCATATATATATTTTTTCATTCTGTTGTTTGCCCATTGGAAAATAATTACATTAAATAGACTTTTTTAAAGCATAAACCTCATAGATTTTGGGTACATACACATTTCAAGCAAGAAAATACAACTTGATTACAAACTGATTAAAAAATATATATAAATTCTGTAACACTTTGTTTTAGGGTGACGTAGTTATCTTTTCATGTACTTACTATAATAAAAACAGTAAATTATGAATAGTTACAAGTAACTACCCCTAAACCAATCCCTAACCATACATCTGCATGTAGTTAGTTTTTGAGTTTATTTGAGTACAAAGTAATAAAGTATAATGACTAAAGTATGTATTCTCTAAAAACAAGTTATAAAAGGATGCTTCTCAAGAACAATATTCATGTTCTGTCCATATTCTAAGTTAAATGTTTAAAAAAACAACACAAAAATGATTACTAAGAAAATATTTTTCGCTGTATACATGTTTGTGTTTATGTGTGTGTTTGCAGTTATGACCGTGGCACCAGCTATAATGTGTTTGTTGGCCAGAAGAAGCTGATCGCTGGGATGGACAAAGCTTTAGTGGGCATGTGTGTAAATGAACGATGGATGATTAAAATCCCTCCACAGCTTGCCTACGGAAAGAACGGCTATGGTAAACACACTTATTAAAATCTCCACTCTCCGTTTATCACTTCATGCATGGATGTGATTGTTTGCCCTTTAGGGTGTAGCTGCCCTCAGCACATTTGCATGTGAATAGGCACAGACCCTAAGGCCACATGTGAAACTTACTGAGACCTACAATACCCATGATCCTCCTGCACTCCTGCTGAGTCACAGGAGCATGGGATCATGAGGTGGAGAGAGAGAAAGGGGGGAAGTTAAACGGATGGGGGTGTGAATTCCCAAGGGGCGTGATCCGAAGAAGAATGTTGAGCCATGTGCGCTTGTCCAAACTAGTTGTGTACAGGACTTGTCTGCCCAATTCAGCTGCATGAGCAAACAGATGTGTAGAATTAACTGCACTTATACTGGAGTCAGCTGTGCTTTTGTAGTTTTTTTGTGATAACATAATGAAACATGACAAATTGTGCGACCAAATATTTGGCCAGGCTGTCATACAAAATAATTATGAACACATGCTAAACAAGAGAAACAAAAAGTTATTAATACTAGCGAGAAACAGCAATTATCGGGGTTAAGCTTTTAAGGCCTTTAAGGATATGCATTAAAATATATTTTATTTAGCAATTTAGGATCATAGATGGAAAAGACCATTTACAGCCAATACAGACCCTTTACTAGGGAAAAATACGTTTTTTGACATTTATAGCACCACCTCTTGCCTGATCTCCAACACTCAGAGTGTGTCCATACATATGTGTGTCAAATTTGGTGTAAATTTCTCATTTCGTTTTAAAGTTATAGACACATATTTATGGGATCATAAAAATGACCCATACCAAGGACGACTTTGATTGGATTTTTTGCCACATTCTTTCAAAATGTTGACATTTGGGCATTATTGTTTAGCTATTGACCCATATTTTTGATTATCCTGCGGTGGTTTCGTCTCGATCGGACTAACAGTTTTGGAGATATAAAGGACAAAATCCCACAGTTGCACAAACCAAAAGGTGGAACCTGGCATGTTTGGTATTGTTGGACTTGGAAAGTCTAAAGAGATGACTCCCTTACTTCTCAGACTCCTGCAGGGCTTTGTGCCGATGACGCTAGAGAGTTTAATTCTGATTGGCCTTCGTTAACCATGTCTAATAGATACTCAAATTCATAGACATGGCACCCTGGACAAAGACACTGCATGCCAATTATTAAGTCAATCGGACTAACAAGTATCCCCTCCAGACATCCAACTTTTATCCACTACTGTATTTTAACATATAATTGATTATACTTTACAAAAACGTTTTATTAGTTAACATGAACACGAACTAAGAACGAACAACATTTTTAAATCTTAGTTAATATTAATTTCACCATTTACAAATACATGATTAAAATCATTATTAAAAAAGTTGCATTTGTTAACGTTAGTTTATGGATATGAACTAACGTGAACAAACAATGAACGACTATTTTGATTAAATAAAATCAACGAAGATGAATAAATACTGTAATATATTTATTATTCATTGTTAGTTCATAGATAATACATTGATCGACATTGATGAGACCTTATTGTAAAGTGTTAGCATATTATTTATTCCTGTGATGCAGAGATGAATTTGCAGTAGTCTTCAGTGTCACATGATCCTTCAGAAATTCTTCTGATGTAAGACTTCAATGAACACAAAAGCTCTTCCCGTGAAACATAGGCAACACAATACACAGGGTGGCACACTTGCCCTGGCAAACAAACACTAATAATGTGGTCTTTATAGTCAACACAAAGACCGTGGTGTAGCTTCTGGGCATGCAGGGTGTGCACGTGCACGTGCAATGGTCCTGGACCAATAGGGGAACTTAATTAAAATGAGAGAATTCATTTTTAATTCATGGCCACAATAAATATATATGTGTATGTATGCATGTCATGTGTAGTATTTTCTTGTTTCTCCGTAATGACGCTGCATCGCCAATTGTTGGGTAGAGTGTGTGTTTTTACGGTGAGGCGCTGCCACATAGGCTACATATTATTTTTTCCACTCAATTATGTCATAATAACGAAATATTATGTTTTATTTTTATTAATTAGATATACAGGAAATTGGTTGATTAAAAATGGATTATCATCAAAATACAATTTATTCAAAATGAAATTAACTTTAAAGAAAGACTTTCTATAAAACAAAACTAAAGTGTTAAAATCATGCCAGTCTCCCAGACATTTGCGCTTCTGGTGATGTATCATTCTGTTCTGCTCACTGAACAATCAATGTGTGTGTGTGTATATATATATATATATATATATATATATATATATATATATATATATATATATATATATATATATATATATATATATATATATTTATTTAAACAAAGCCTAATCTTGAAACTAAATTGGCTACGTTTTCTTTAACCCATGGCCGACGAAGGCGCTGGCGGATTTTTTCCTTTATGACAGCGAAAACAACTCACAATACTCTGTCATTTTTAGCCATACAGATAAGTTCAAGACATAATTATTTACTACAAACTGTCTACTTTTATTTGTGTACACACTCACAATAACAAAAAAGACCGTGGATTCTGGGAAAAGATTATTTTGCATGTACTCCACTCCAAACAGTCTTCTTTAATTATAATAAATAATAAACAATAAAAAAAAAAATATATATATATATAAAAAAAAAATATATATATATATTGTTAAATTTAAGTTGTTAAATTTTATATTATTTTAAGGTATTATATATATATATATATATATATATATATATATATATATATATATATATATATATATATATATATAATACCTTAAAATAATATAAAATTTAACAACTTAAAATAGCCTATATATAGTGATATCCAAACTTCAGTCTAATCATAATCAAACTAAAAATGCATTCAACCAAATAGAAAAAGTTATACTGTTGTATTCATTGCGATTACCGCTCTTCTGTGCTGTGGTGAAATTATAGCGGTGTTTTTGCTCATGTGACTGTTGTCGTAGACTGGGACAGAGTCACACAAAGCATTGTTATATACCATAATAAATAGTTTACCATTGAAGTGCCAATAAATAAATTAGGTTAGGCTATATCAATTCTCTAATGTGGATGAAGGCATATTTTGTACACATCACTATACAACACGTGTCCTTGTTAGGAGAAAACACATGTTGTTTTAACAATAAAAATATGTAAGTTTAATGACATAACATCTCGTTATTACGACATAATTGAGTGGAAAAAATATATGTGACAGCAATGCGTCACTGTATGTTTTTATGGTATTGTTTGGTATGGTATTTTCTTGACACGCTGAACGTCTATAAATGTCTCTTCGATGTACTTGGGGGCCGGAGTTAGGGGGGTCCGTTCAATTTATTTTGCATATGGGCCCGGGACTGACTAAAGCATTTATTTCTTCTTTTGTTCTACATGTATTGCCTTTCTTTAGAGTTTCATATCTGCGAAGCTGGTTTGATTATATTCCTAAAAGTATTTTTTTGTCATTCCATGTCAGGTGACATCATCCCCCCAGACTCCACCCTTCACTTTGATGTGCTGATGTTAGACATTTGGAATCCAGAGGACAAGGTGCAGATAAAGACCTACCACAAGCCAGAGAGCTGTGAGCGCACTGTGGAAGTGTCTGATTATATCCGTTACCACTACAACGGTACTCTGCTCGATGGCACGCTGTTCGACTCCAGGTGAGTCATGTGGATCTTCAAAAACAACACAAAAAAATACATTTGGGGCAGCACTATTATTGTGGGATATTGCGTGTATAACAGTTCAGTAAACAAGAATAACTTGCATTTTATAATGGTAATGTTCCAGAATGATTTTTTTGAACTAATCAGTTGATGATTCAAAGTAGGAGTGTTTCGCCTGTGCTTCCCCATAATATAGTCGATATCTGCCTAGGGAAATCACCTAGTCTTAATCTGCATCGCTATTTGTACTCGTTGTGAATGCGCAGGCCACAAGAAGTAATAAGGTGTGTTTTTTTACATTAAAGTATCATGAGAGCGATTAGAGAACAAACATGCTTTCAAATTGCTCTCGTGGTAATGCGGTCATACACCGACCGGTCTGCACAGCGCCACAGGCACCACTTCGAGTCAAACTCACCTATTGAATCATAAAATGATTCGAAGCGGTTGAATCAAATGACTCCCTTTTACAGACAATCACCATGTAACATGCAGAAAGAGCCGCTGAAAAATCCCTATCAACAACATTCTGCCTAAAACAAGGGCTTATTTTACATTTACATTTAATCATTTAGCAGACGCTTTTATCCAAAGCGACTTACAAAAAAGGGGAGAGTAATAGAAGCAACGAAACAGACAAGGCCAACAACCTGTAAGAGCTGTAAGAAGTCTCAATTAATTAGCACAGTACACAATGTTTTTTTTTTTTTTTTTTTTTTTTTAATAGACATCTACAACAAAAACTCACGTACGCAAAATGCCGAACACTGGATTTTGATAGCTATGATAACAACCCATTAGGACTAAGGCTGTTGCCCCAGCTGTTGTCGTTAATGCGGATTCAGTGGCCCAATGGGTTGGTTTTGTATGGCATTCTAGCTAAACGCGCAGCAATAGCCATCTACAACAAAAACTCACGTACGCAAAATACAGTACACCGGATTATGATAGTTATGTAACACACCCGCCTGAGGGCACAAATCCGGATGAGAGACGTAGATATGATCCAGGAGTGTGCGCTTTTTGGTCGTTGCTGTGGTGATCAGTAAGTGCTATTCTGTATTGGTCAAGTGCAATTGGAAAAGATGTGTCTTAAGATGTTTTTTTAAAAATGGCTACAGACTCGGCAGCACGAATTGAGATCGGCAGGTCATTCCACCAGGTGGGAACGGTCCAGGAAAATGTCCGTGAGAGCGATTTCATGCCTCTTTGGGATGGAACCACGAGGCTTATTTGTTTATTTAAAGGTGCACTGTGTACATTTTAGTGGCAACTAGGAGTGAGGTTGTGAATTGCAATTTAATTTTACATGTAGTTTTTGGTGTCCAAAAATGACATGGAAATATTTAATTTGTGGACATAAACCGGTAAAACCATCTTCATCCTAATTCTAATTATTGCTTATTTTATGTAATAAAAATCAATTATAGAAAATATTTTTTCCCCTGATTAGTTATTCTGATTGTTTAATTTGCAGTCACACACGTATGCGCACCTATGACACTTACGTGGGGATCGGCTGGCTCATTGCTGGAATGGACCAGGGGCTTCTGGGAATGTGTGTGGGAGAAAAACGCATCGTCACTATACCACCTTTCCTTGGCTATGGAGAGAATGGGGATGGTGAGAGTCATTTTATTAGTGATATATATTTCTAACAGTATTTGTACATGCAAAATAAGGATTAGAGCATCAAGTTATCTCCTCTTACAGGAAGTGACATTCCCGGTCAAGCCTCTCTGGTGTTTGATGTGATTCTGCTGGACCTTCATAACCCCAAAGATGAAATCGCAGTACAGGTGCAAAACCTTCCAGATCCTTGTCCACGCAAGAGCAAGGTCGGAGACTTCATGCGCTATCATTATAACGGATCCCTGCTGGACGGCACATTCTTTGACTCCAGGTAAAAACCATAGGAACGTTTTTTAAAAGTGATAAACAGTGAACATATGTTGACATTTGTGTTTATGTTTCAGTTACTCAAGGAATCGTACATATGACACGTACATCGGTAAAGGCTATGTGATCGCAGGAATGGACCAAGGACTCCTGGGTGTGTGTGTTGGAGAGCGCAGGAAGATTGTTATCCCACCTCACCTGGCATATGGAGAAGAGGGCACAGGTGTGTGTTCATCTGCTTTTTTATACAAAGTGCCCCTATTATGCTTTTTTTGCATATTAACTTTCATGTAGTGTGTGATATAGCTGTTTGTGAACGTAACAGGTCTGCAAAGTTTCACAAAAACCTACGTAGGTTTGTGACAAATTAGCATAATGCCGACGAATGACGTCTACTTTGCCCCGCCCTTAAACACTGTAGTTTTAGCTGAGGCCTGGAAGAGTTTGGTTCGTGTTGTCGACATGTAGAGAAAACAAGTTTTCTGTGCGGTGAAAGCAAATCCACTTTGCATGAACTTCCCAAGGACAAGGACTAAAACCAAAGCCATTGTTAACGTTTGTATCACTGAGGATCAAGTGCTGAGGAAGCGCTGAAATTCAGATATGGCAAGGGTTGTTTAGTTTCTGACGTGCGCTCGAAGCTATTGACCAATCACAACAGACTGGACAGTCTAACCAATCAGAGCAGAGCAGGCTGTCAGAAAGGAGGGGTTTAAAGAGACTGAATCCTTTATTGAACCGTTTCAGAAACTGTGAGAAAAGTGAAGTGTTTATTGATCTTGTATGCATGTAAACCTACACTTGGAGACCTCCAAAAAATGAAGAACCTTTAAAATTGCACAATAAGGGCACTTTAAGACTAGAATAATAAACATTTTATATTGTATAAATGTCTTCTATTCCCTTCTACAGGAACTAAGATCCCTGGCTCAGCTGTGCTGGTGTTTGATGTCCACATTATTGACTTCCACAACCCATCTGATACAGTTGCGATCACCAGTGAGAAGCCAGAGAATTGCACCTACAATGCAAAACGTGGCGACTTTGTCAAATACCACTACAACGCCACTCTCATGGACGGCACTAACATCAGCTCCACGTGCGTTGAAACTATACATTTGCATAGTATTTTGTTTTTAAACCAACATTACAAATATTTGATCATCTTTAGGGATGCACCGATATGAACATTTTTTCCCGATACCAATAACGAACAATTCTTTACATTTGAAAGCCGATAATCAATATATTGGCTGATAAATCTATATCCAAATTTTTGTATAATTTTTGAGAGCCTGATTACAAAAGGAAAAGTCTCACCGTTAAAATCCATGTCTCAAGCACGTAATTATGATGATGTTCTAATTATAATTGTATGTTGCCTATATGACTGTATTTTCCTTTTTTTAAATTATTCCAATCATATTTCAAGCAATTCAAAACCACCATGGTGAACAGTGTGCATCTGAAGTCTCAGCTGAAGGAAATAATTAATTATTTATTAGCTTTAATATCGGGCAACATTTTTTTATCAGGCCGAAAACATTAAAAACGAACATATATCGGTTGATACCGATACGTCGGTCGATATAGCGTGCATCCCTAATCATCATTTTGCATATAAATTGGAATCAAAAAGAATGTTTTATATTTTAAAAATGTTTTTATCTTAACTGATGTTTTCCTCTGTGTCTGTGTGTGAATGCAGGCTCACATTTGGCAAGACATATGATGTGGTTCTGGGGGCCGGACAGGTGGTGTTAGGCATGGAGCAAGGGCTGATAGGAATGTGTGTTGGAGAGAAGCGCAAGCTAGTCATTCCACCTCACCTTGCCTATGGAGAGAGGGGAGTTGGTAAGACACTCATTTATATTATTATTATTATTATTATTATATATTATATTATTATATATTCTGACAAATCCTTCACTGAATGAATTCGGAACTCAGAATGACCTTAGGGGAAATATTTAGACATGTTATGAGAATGCTTAAAGGGATAGTTCACCCAAAAGTGAAGTCAGATTCTAACTCGGTCAGATTCTTAATGCTTCTGGCTTTGTGATTTTTTTTGTTTGTTGCTGTTGTTGCAATTTGTGATGAACCCACCAGAGGGAGCCGACACAGACCAGCAAAGTATGTTATTCTAACAACCTACTCAGCTAAACAAAACTACTTATGTGCTGATTTATATATTTGTTCTTATCAAAAAGCATCAGCTGTCATTCAGTGAGTAAACGAATGTTATTTTAATGTTTTAATTATGTAATGATGAGACCGAAAGGGATACACATGGTCCCTAAAAAACTGCGTCTCTATATGTGTATAAACTAGTGCTGTTAAACGATTAATCGCATCCAAAATAAAATATATATAAAATATAATAATTATACACAGTACACACACATATAATATGGAAACAAAAACTATTATTTTGAATGCAATTAGTCGTTTAACAGCCCTAGTATAAACACAGTTCAAACCTGTATAGTTTCCCAAAATATTAAAAATAGAATATTAAAGATGTTGTGAAACGGAAGATGCGATAGTCATCCAAGGGAGGAAATAATGTAGGGTGGGACTTGATTTTGTCCATGGGGAGTTGATTGGATGGTTGTGGTCTGCTATTGGAGTGACAGGTTGCCCCGCCCTCGCGCCAGTAAACACATCATCAGAGAAGAGATGTTGCTCCAAGAGGAGAGAAAGTTATTTTGATTAAAAATATTTGCACATTAATTAAAAAAGAAAAAAAGATGTGCATGGATAAATCATTCATAATAAATAAGGCCATATTCAATAAAAACAAAAAAAAACAAGAAATGTTGGTTTTGATTTCATGCACGGTAAAAAAATTGTGTTGGTTTAACTTAAAAAAGTAATTAAAGTAGTTTATTGAAATTAAAAATGTGAGTTGATACAATGAAGGAAATTTGTTTAATAAATAGAAACTCAAAATATTACTGTATCTGAACCACATAAAAAACGTGATAAAAAATGAAAATAGCACTATTTGGCATGTTTTACTGCGTCACCAGAAATAAAACACACACAATTACCCAATATGCTTACAAAATCTTTTAATAATCTTTTAATAAAGGTTGTCGAATCTCAAAAAATGTTCATTGTATTAACTAAAAATTTTAATTTCAATGAACTCAAAATTTTAAGGCAACCAGGTAACTTTTTTTCTAAATATTTTTTACAGTGTGGTGACTTTAAGTATCATTTGTTTGCTCAGATGGAGAAGTCCCTGGCAGTGCTGTGCTGGTGTTTGATGTTGAGATGGTGGACATGGAGGAGGGTCTTCCTGACGGCTACATGTTTGTGTGGAACAACGACGTCTCTCCTGACCTTTTCAGCGAGATGGACAAGAACAAAGACGCACATGTGGACTCCACTGAGGTAAGCTGCTTTTTATTTGGCTGTGTATCTCCAATACATCTGCAAAATGTTAATTAAGTTCATTTCATCATTGTCTGTTCCTTCCATACAGTTTTCAGATTACATCCTCCTGCAGGTAGAAGAGGGCAAAGGTCGCCTGGCGCCAGGTTTCGAACCGAAACGCATAATACAGAACATGTACGATAACCAGGACCGCAACAAGGATGGACAAATCACAGAGGATGAGTTTAAACTCAAGGCAGATGAAGTCACTCATGATGAGTTATGAGGATGGACTCAGGGGATGGAGGGTTGTGATTGGGTGTGTGGTTTAATATTTTAATAAGTGGGACGGGTATAAAGATACTGGATTTGCCAGTGAAGTGTCACTGTTGATGACTTAAGGTGTTTGTCTGAGAGGTGTGTGCATGTATGAGTGTGCATAATTCTGTTTATATATGATTTTTGTACATGTCTTTGAATGTTTCTAAGAGTCTTGAGTGTGACTACAAATGTGCAAAATGTTACTTTGTAAAAAAGAAAAGAAAAATCCCTTTAATAAACACATTCCAACCCCTAAAGTGCTATTTAATGGCTATTTTATCGCAGCTTGAGAAATATTACTTCGCATAAGTCACCAACAGAAGTCAAAATAATATTTGTTACACAATTTAAGGGTTTAGCTTGTGGACTGACATGTTGAAATGCAAAATGTGGGTTATCTGAGGCATAATGTTTGCAAGCTTTTTAAACTTTGAATGTTTTCTTCGGGATTGATCATGTCCATTCTGATATGTTCTTGATCATGTTCCTTCAGCCTTAGCAAATAGGAATAGCACAGATGATACACGGCTCAATGAACCATGACCGAGTAGAACATGAGTGTGTGTGTCTGCCCGGTGTGTTTGTAATCCTCTGATCGTGTGTCAGTGTGTGTTTAGTAGGTGTGGGCAGAAAAAGGCTCTAAACCGGAACTGACTGTAACAGACATGAGGACAAGAAAAGAAGGAAATAATCTTTGTAAATTGTTCTATAACTTGGAAAACTTGTATTTACATATTTAATGTATTTGTTTTTATTACAAAAAACTGCTTTCCCCCAATAATGCTGCCATTACCATCATCTCAGGCATTTAAAAAACCCTTCTAAGTTTTCTTTAAAAAATTTGAATTCAGATTTCAGAAACCAACACATTTCCTGATTATTATTCCTAATTTTTAGAAGTTCACAGTAGTGCTGTCAATTGATAAAACAAAACAAACACAATAAAAAAAAAATCGAATTAATCATGATTAAAAAAAATATGGGTTTTAATATTTTATATTGTAATAATTTCACAGTTAGTCTTCAAATTAATGTAGAAACAACTTAAAGATTGTGTTTTTTTTTTTTTTATGAGTTGTAATGGCATTTTTGTGACCAGTTTAACTGATACTAATAAGCTTTGGATGTCTCTAAGTTGATTTATTTAAACATTAATGACAGACATTAAACATTACAGTATAATGTAAATCTGTCAATTTCAACATTTATTAGGCTTTAAAAAATAACTTATTTTCAGTGAACTTAAAACAATCTTCACATAAACTTATTGTAATAAATGTCAGATTCACGAGCGGTTTTCCCTGTCTAACAGAAATACAGAAATGGAATAAAGGTATCAAACACTTTACAGTCAATTTTCAGCTTTTTGTTCAAAATGTTGCATTTTTTTTGTTAAACTTGCCCATATTCATATGTTGATTAAAAAAAAAGAATGCATGAAGCTAGAAAAATGTTTGTTTGTTTTAAAGCAGAGAGTCTTTTTTCTTTTGATATATTCATACACTGTAAAAAATATTTAAAAAATGAGTTACCTGGTTGTCTTAAAATTGTGAGTTTATTGAAATTAAACATTTGAGTTAATACAATGAACATTTTTTTGAAAATTGACAACCTTTATTCAATTATTATTTAAAGATTTTATAAGCATATTTGGTTATTGTGTGTGTTTTATTTGTGATGACGCAGTGAAACAGGCCAAATTGTGCTTTTTCATGATTTATCAATTTTTTATGTGGTAGGCCCATATTTTGAGTTTCTATTTATTAAACCAATTTCCTTCATTGTATCAACTCAAATGCTTTTAAGGCAACCAGGTTAGCCTACTTTTTTAAGTTAAACCAACAATATTTTTTTACAGTGTGCAACAAAATATTCTGGGGGGTGGTTATGAAAGCATGCCGTAAAAAGTAACGTGAAAATAACATGGTAACGTAATTAGTTACTTTTTAGGGTAAAAAACACCCCAACACTGTCAACGAGAGAGAGAGAGAGAGAGAGAGAGAGAGAGAGAGAGAGAGAGAGAGAGAGAGAGAGAGAGAGAGAGAGAGAGAGTGAAGTGATTAGTAAAATAAGTGCATACTCGGTGATGAGTGAGAAGAATCCGGTTCGCATTTTGCTCTGTGCCCGAGGCGGGGTGTGTGTGAGAGTGCCAGTCCTGCCAAACCAGACACAAACGAGTGTGTGTTTAGAAACTATCGACTGCTAAACCTGACAAAGAAAAACCTACGACAATGAAATACTCAGAGGACATCAGATGAGGTAAAGATATTACATTCTGTTGTTTAAATCAACATTAGTTGCCTCTTTTTCACGTTAAAGTTGGGTGCAAGTGGGGGAGTTTGACAGGTGCGACTCCCATCTGTTTATTTCTCCTCGACTGTTGAACATTTTAACTAACCGAAAGTCTTTAGCGGCTTAATCTAGAGTGCATTATACTATTATGCTTGTGTTATATATGGGAAAAAGTCGATAAACACTTGGCCTCAGTGCCGTGGTAAGCAATTGGTATACTTTTGTTTGTTTGTTTGTTTGTTTTGCGCGTGCGCGATTCAAGCATCGCTTTTTATCAGATATTTATAATGGAAATGAGACTGTTTCATTTCCTTTAGCAGGATTTTTATCTCTTTATTTGGCAGGATAGCTTTGGAAAAATCAATTAATTAAATATATTAGGCTACACATTTATGCACTTTTTGCATGCATAGAAATTGAATGTGCGCTTGTGAATTTAGTGGTTTAGAAAAAAGTTTTTTTGGTTAACATTTACCATTGAATGCTACAGAATATTTTTAGGGAGTTATAGTATAATATTTTAAAGAGGACATTTTGAGTTGTTATTGTATATTGTGTAAAAACAAACCAATCAATTTATGAAATGAAATTTTAAAAAAAGCATTGAAAAATCATCTCTGAGAAAGATGTTATTGATGTACCTGTGTATGCATTAAAAACAATAAACATTATAGTGGGATATTCACATGTTTTTTTCTTTCTTGTTTTAGGGAACTAGAAGTCCCTTTATGGCATCTGGAGGACATGAATAAACATTAATGCAGGTTAGCGCTTAAAATGAACTTTAAATGTCTTGAAATTGAAAAATGCTATTTCTGATACAAAAGCCTTTGTTGTTGTTTTTAATCTTTTATTTTTTTTCTCTCATTTGAGCATTCATGATTACCACAACATCAGTTCCCATCTAAATCCTCTTAATAACCAGGTGTGAACACTGCGAAGTGTGCCTGTAATGGAAGGGGAACCTTTATTAGATCACCTGACTGAGGTGGAGCAAACTGTCATCCTCAATGTTCTGCTGAGAGATGCTGAACTACGCAGCAAAGAGGAAGGCAGAGTACGGTCAGTCTGTGTACAATACTGGACTTATGTGGCTCATACTGTACAAGTCATACGAGCAATTAAAGATGTTTGTGTTTTCAGCAAGCTTCAGCAGACGGTGTCAGACCCTGTCCGCCTGCGCTCTCTCTCGGGTGCGTGGTTTCATGAAGAGCGCGCTAAGAGATATCAGAAGGGAGGAGCTGATGTTGTGCATTCCTCCATACGCCAAAAGCGACGTGAAAAAGGTCACAAAATCTCTTACTCATCCCTCTGGGGTAGCATTTTTGTGCTCTGCATTTGTATCTATTGACAATATTCTTTGTTGTTTTATGTAGATATACCTTTGACGGCAGTGTTTGGTGAAGAACAAGGTAATATCTCTTCTCAATTACATGAGCGGCGGGAGGAAGAAAAGAGTACAGAGAGAGAATTACAGGAAAATACAAGTATAAGAGAGGATGACAAGGGTCAGGAAGAGAAGGGAAGAGAAAAAGATGGAGAAAGGTTGGTGCAGCTTTTGGTGTCATCTCAGTCTGTATAATAAACTCTTTTAAAGAGAGAAAAGGGCCATCTGGAGGCGTAAAAAAACTTGTGTAATGTTGTGTAACCACCTGTATAGCTCCCTATCTAAATATATAGAGACGCTATTGGATTCCAGTTGTTTTTTAGACAACATTTCTTAATTTTGTTGGGTTTTGCATTTAGATGTATATTTAGACATTCTAAAAATAATTATCAGGTTTTGCATTATGATAACAATAAAACATTACACTTTTGTTAGAAAGGGAACACATGGAAAGCACTGTTACTCCGTATTTGATCATTAAAAATTATAACAAAATAAGGAATGTATAGTGATAATTTAGAACACTGCATACAAAAAGTTTGCAATTAAATGGTAATTTATTCCATTTAATTCAATAAATGCTAATAAAACTTCATGAGGGAACAGCAAATATGATCAAACGGCAAACACATAAACTAACAACGGCAAATTATCAAACAGTAGAATGAAAAAATAGGAATATAAAGCCTCTTTTCTATTTTTATTTATTGATTTTATTTCACATATATGTAATTTGCACTTTTACTAGTTAATTTGTCTCTCTCTCTCTCTCTCTCTCTCTCTCTCTCTCTCTCTCTGTGTGTGTGTGTGTGTGTGTGTGTGTGTGTGTGTGTGTGTTTGTGTGTTTGTGCGCTTGTTTTTGTGAAATATCAGGACACAAATGTGGACATTACCCATGTCCCCAGTTTTCAAAAGGCTTATAAATCATACAGGATGAGTTTGTTTAAGAAAGTAAAAATGCAGAATGTTTCCTGTGATGGGTAGGTTTAGGAGTATGGTCAGTGTAGGGGGATAGAAAATATGGTTTGTTTGTACAGTATAAAACCATTATGACTATGGAATGTCCCCACATTTCACAAAAACAAACGTGTGTGTGTGTTCGGGGGGTGTCTATTTTGCACTCTTGATATTTTAGAGTGTCATTACTGTGCACTTTTTTCTGCTCAGTGGCTGATTTGTAGTTTGTACCACCAAAAGATTCTCAGAGTTTTCGTATTTCCAGGGTCATTTTCTAATACGAAGGAGCCAGGTGACCAATACATTTAGGTAACGCTTTAGAATAATGGTCATCAGTTAACTTTAGTTAATTTAATAACTAACATGAACTAACCAGCAGTTCATTTGTTACTCAATTTGTCCATCTTTTTTAACTTTAGTTAATATAAATCCAGCTGTTCATGGTTTGTTCATGTTAATTCACATTGCATTAACTAATGTTAACAAGATTTTAAAAATGTATTAGTAAATGGTCAAATTAACATTAACAAAGATAAATAAATGCTTTATAAGTTCATTATTTGTTAATGTTAACTAATTTCGTTAACTAATGACCATTATTCTAAAGTGTTACCGAAATTGTTCTGTCATTTCTGCTCATAGCCCTGAGCGTTAAATGCGTTTTTAATCTTAGCCAGCCAAAGGCGACACATGCAAGAGTGGAGCTATTATTCAATTGGTAGTTTTAATATGATCCACTGTCTTATATTGTGGTTCATCCTTTTTAGTGTCACTCCTAAGGTAACCCCTGAACCACCATCCAGGACAAGACACATCACAAAGGTCAGTTTACATGTAAGCTTAAATCATCTATGAGTGTGAATTATGTGCTACTGCATGTCAGGGATTTCACCTAATGTTCTTGCTTCGAACAGAAGAGCACGGCAGCAGCAAATGTTCTTGAAGGTAAAATACGCTGCTCCGTCAGTCAACTCATGATGCATTTATAAATGCAATAAAGCTCCACTCTGCTCACCTTCTCTTCTCCCTCGTGACTCAGGAAGTCTCGGCGAGTCAGCAGACAAAGAGAGGAGAGTTTTGCCAAGTGCATCACCATCTCTGCAGGTCTGTTCAGCAAGGCCTGTTGTACACATACACACATCTGTGTGAAGCTGTTTTATATGTGTGTGTGTGTGTGTGTGTTTCTGTAGATGGACTCAGAGGGGGACATTGACTCTGGCAGCACTGAATTAGACTATACCAGGTTTGGCTCGGTTTGCAGCTTGACCTCTCATCATATGGTAAGACACACACACGCTCAAGCACAACACATGATCCAACAGAAGCTCTGAAGGTGTAAACCGCAGTGTCTGTGTGAGTAGATGAATGGCAGTTTGATGAGCCTGTACAGTGTGGGTGATTTCGGGGGTGTTGTAGTATCAGGGCGCATCCAGTTCTTGTTGCAGTATGATGTCAAGAAGGAGGAGCTTCACGTGCACATAATGCGCTGCCAAGACCTGGCGTCGGCCCGCAAAAATCGATCAGACCCGTAAGTATACAATGCCCATGATTTTTTTCATTCAGTCATAAATATTAACTATTTATAAAATGGGAAAGTAGTCAAGCTATATGTCTCCCCAATTTCATAAGTATTTATTTTATTTATTTATTTTTATTATTTTGAAGTTCCCAGTTTTAAAAGGGCGTTTCTATTAGAATATATTGTAAAATGTAATTTCTTCCTGTGATCAAAGCATCATTACTCCAGTCTTCGGTGTCACATGATCCTTCAGAAATCATTCTGAAATGATGATTTGCAGCTCAAGAAGCACTTATTATTATTATCAGTGATGAAAACAGTTGTCCTGCTTCATATTTTTGTGGAAACTGTGATCAATTTTTCAAATGTCTTTTTATGAATTGAAAGTTCAAAATAACAGCATTTATTTAATACATTAGGAATGTCTTTACTGTCACTTTTGATCAATATAATGCATCTTTGCTGAATAAATATCTTAATGGTAATACTTTCCTAAAGCCTTTATATATAATGCATTATAAAAGTATTATTAATGCATTAATTATACCTTTTAATGCACCTTATTATGCATATAAGATCTCATGAATAATTGTAACCATTTATAATGCATTATAATATAAACCTTTAGAAAGTGCAATGCATTAAACCGCATGACAAACTAATTTGAGATGTAACAATCTGCAATCTGCAAATGTTATAATGCATTTTAACTTTGGTTACAATTATTTATGAACAGATATAATGCATTGTAACGTACATTATGAATAATGCATTATACATGAAGGCTTTAAGTGTTAACTATATTAAAAAACTTTTGACCGGTAGTGTATAATTGATGATCTCTATCTTTCCCTCACACACAGATATGTTAAAGTTTACCTTCTCCCTGACAACACGTCCCGCAGTAAGAAAAAAACTGCAGTGAAGAGGAAAACATTAAATCCAGTCTATGATGAAACCATGAAAGTCAGTTCTCTTTCAATGATATATTATTATTTACAAATGACTCCTATGGATTTAAAATGCATCACTCAAATTACTATACAATACTATTTATTTCTCCACTCAATTTTAAAATGTTGCCTGTTCCAGTACAAAGTGCGCAGACTGGACCTCCAGGCTCGTGTGTTGAGTATGTCAGTCTGGCACTTGGAGAGAATGAGGAGAAACCTCTTCCTGGGCGAGGTGGAAGTGAGCCTGGGTCAGTGGGACTGGAGCCAGAGCCAACCAGCCTGGCACAACCTCCGGCCAAGAGTGAGTCCAAGTCAGAGATAGAGCGCGTCTGAAAGCTCATGCACTCCTGAGTAGGGACTTATTAGTGGTGCTTGTCATAGTCCTCTTGCATACTTATTCTTCTTTCACAAAAAACGTTTGTCATAGACCCATGAATGAGGTGTTACATCGACTGGATTGTTAAGGAGAGGTGTGCTATATCTTTTCTAAGCGATCGGACTTATGATGTTCACACATCAGATGAAAAAGCGTTCCAAAGAAACCCATCGACTTAAATTGCCGTAATGTTCAGCATTTTGACATTTTTAACTGTCATTTACACACACACACACACACACACACACACACACACACACACACACACACACACGTAGTGTTTCCATGTTTTATGGGGACTTTCCATAGGTGTAATGTATTTTATACTGTACAAACCGCATTTTCTATCCCCCTACACTGCCCCTGCCCCTAAACCTACCCATCACAGGAAACATTCTGCATTTTTACTTTCTCAAAAAAACTCCTTCTGTATGATTTATAAGATGTTTTCCTCATGGGGACCTCAAAATGTCCCTCAAGGACAAGGATTTCAGATATTGCCATCTTTGTGGGGACATTTTGGATTACCACACACACACACACACACACACACACACACACACACACACACACACACACACCTCTCTCTCTCATGTGACTCATCAAACAGCCAATAAGTAATAACGACCTAAAATCTTCATAGCCACACCCTAGCAACCACTCCATTGACTTCCATTGAAAAATAGATGAAAGCGATATAAATGAATAAGAACATCATAGAGACACGTTTTGGCTCTTTTATATTAGACAGACATGCAGTCTATTAGTTAACCCTGCTAACTGTCTGGCCATGCCCTAGCACCTTAGCAACTGTTTAATCTCATGAATAAGCCACATCTCCGCACCAGAACTTTGTACAGACTGGGGGGGTGGGCTCTTTTGTTTCGGTAAATAACAGAAAAAAGTTTCTTTAAATAACACTACGGTAACTGTGTAGCCACACCCTAGCAACCAAGTGCCGAGTTTTGCCACTGCAAGCACCACTCACATTTTCTTCAGGAAATGTACATTCTAGTTTTGAATAACGACCACTAAAAAATACGTTCTATCCAACCGGATGTACTATATTCACCATGTTGTCATTGTCATGTGACCTACCCGTGTCAGTTGCATCCCTTCACTGCCATTCATAAATCCTCTGTGGCCTCATGGGATAGTAAATATCCATCGTATGCACACTTCAGAATCTCTTCAGAAGTAGTAGGTCATCAGGGGCCTATCTGTGTGAATTCAGACTGCCTACTTTTGTCCCGTACTGTTTTTGCCTACTATATAGTAAGGAAGTATGCGATTTCGGATGCAGCCATAGTCTGATGTGTGTAGTGAAATAAACTTGTGATAGTCAGTCTCATCAGGAGACTCTTTCTCTTGATGTAGGTTCAGATAAGTCCAGATGCCATCATCAGCAGAGGAACCATTCTGTTCTCAACTAAGTTTGTACCTCCGGGTTCAGAGGGTGAGTCTGAGCAGACGCTTCATATTTAAAACCTTTATATCCACATTTATATGCAGTGCCATTGCTCACATTCATGTGGCCCTTTACCAGTTTGTTATGGGTGGGCCCACTGTGGGCTATACTGCAGAGCAGGGATTCCAAACTTTTTTGTTAGCTGGATATACGCTTTGTCACCCTTTGATATAAAATATTTTGTTTTTATGTTAATATTCCAATAACTTAACAAAATGCTCGCATGTTAAACGTTCTCTGATATTAGATAATGGGCACGTCTTCCAGGTTAACAAATAAAATAAAGTTAAATTTTTTAATTTCATCATAAACTTATTTTGTAATTTATTTTGTCATGATTTATATAATATTTTATATGATTATTGTTATTAATTTTAACTCTAATTATACAAAATGAAGCCAGAGATATATTACTACTATAATAATACGATTGTAATTTAAAAATATAGCTGCAAGCAGCCATTATCGGGGCCAAGCGCAAAGAAGAAGACAAGACATGCCAGCATGGCTGGAAGTCTCAAGCCAACTGCAACAATGAGCCATTAAGGACCTATTAAGTTGATTTTAGGCAAAATAGCAGTCAAATTTTAAATACAGTCAATAATAATGGTTTAATGGTTTATCACTTTCGACCAATAGGTGTCACTGTTACGAAACTGATGTGGTTTAGTCAGATTGAGATGACAATGACACATGCAAAGTTTGGTGTCAATATGTCAAAGCATTGCAGAGATACAGCCTCAAGAGTAATTTTTGCATCATGGCTCAACTCTGTTGCAGTGGTATATGAAAACTGTTTTGTCTATCAATCCGAAATCCATAAGTATTTGTCAGCATGGTCTGAAGACGATACGGATCAATTTTGGTGAAAATCGGACAAACGGTCTAGGATGAGTTTGAAAAAGTAGATTTTTAACAAATAACAAGATGGAGCACAGATATGTTTGCAAAATATGGCAAAATTGGTATCTATCTTCTCGGCATGAGCCAATGAATGTATTATGACCAGTCTCATTACAATAGGCTAATTTAATCAAAAGTTATTAGCATTTTTGTACATTTTATTACAACTTTTGACCACAAGGTGGCGCTGCCCCGAAACTTTTTGAATATGTTCGGGACATAGAGCGGAAGACACATACCGAGTTTTGTAATGATACACTAGTGCATTCTTAAATCATAGCATTAGCATTTTAAACCGTAATACTGCATTGAAGTCAATGGGAATTTCATGTTTTGTTTTATTATAGCGCCACCAAGAGGCACAATCCCACCAATTTTTTTATGTGTCCTCGTAGTGAGCCCATACATATGTGTGTCAAGTTTGGTGAAAATATTTCATTTTGTTTTGGAGTTATAGACATTTATATGAAAAAACACGTAAAAAATGACTGACACCTGACTTTGATTGGATTTTACTACCCCTTACTATCAATATTTTGAGATTTGGGCATTAGCGTATAGCTATCGACCTATGTTTCCGAACTTCTGAGGCTGGTTTCGTCTCGATCGGACTAGCGGTTTCGAAGATATCAGCAAATGTTTTTTAAGCACTAAATTACAACTCTGCGCAAACCATATGCCGAAACCTGGCAAGTCTGGTATCGTTGGAGTCGGCAAGGATTCAGGAGACCAAAAAACACACTCCCATCAAAATATGTCAACCACACCCAAAGTTATAAGCGTTTGAAAAAAAAAATTCTCCACTAGGTGGCGCTGTTTCGAAACTTGTCAGGCTACTTCAGGGCATCGTGGTGATGACCCATACCAAGTTTCATAACAATCTGTTCATGCGTTCATAAAATACAGCATTTTTGCACATAATTCAAAATGGCCGACATCCAAAATGGCCGACATGGTAAAATTGGATATCAGTCGACTCGGCATGACGCCCTGAATCTAATGAGACCAATTTTATGATTTTTGGATAAACGGTTCAGAAGTTATAAGCCAAAATAGGCATTTTTCGTATCTCCGGACAGGTAGGTGGCGCTGCGCCGAAACGCTGCATGTTGCTTCAAGTCATGCTTGTGATGACATGTACCAAGGTTGGTTTGAATACGATAAAGCGTTGCGGAGATATAGCCTTTAGTGTGTTTTTGCAACCTCCACGTAAAATTTGTTTGTGCGTTTATTGAAAACGATTGGACGAATCAACTTGAATTCCATAACTTTTTGTCAACATGCTCTGAAGATGATCTGTTTCAATTTTCGTGAAAATCGGAGCAACGGCCTAGGAGGAGTTCGAAAAAGTAGGTTTTTCAGAAAATTCAAAATGGCGGGAAAATTTGCATACCGGAAAATGACATCATAGGGTGAAATCGAATCGGCTTGAGCCAAGGAATCCGATGAAAAAAGAATTTTGTTTCTAGCCCTTAGGGGTCAAAAGTTATAAGCATAAATATGAGTGAAACTTTGGACAGGTGGTGGCGCTAGAGGGATTGAGTTAGAGGCACCAAATTTGCTATAGTGACAGCTCAGACTGGCCTCTATGAGTGTGCCAAATTTCACAACTTTTTACCATACGGTTCTATGGGCTGCCAGAGACTCCTATGGCGGAAGAAGAAGAAGAAGCAGAATAATAATAGGAACACTAACGATTTCAATAGGTGCCTCCGCACCTTCGGTGCTTGGCCCCTAATAAAATACAAATTATATTTACTTATTACAAAAGATTGTATTGTACACTACAAGTTGCAATAGTAATGTCTTAAATGATTCAAACCCTCTTCTGGAGATCTGTCCAAACAATCTTTTTTTTTTTTAAATGTATTAAAATAAATGGCTGCCTTTAGTGATTTGATGACACTAAGCCATATTGCAATTTTTTTCAATTAATTGTAAAGCCATATGTATGTTATTGTGTAATACAATTGTACTTTAAAATTTAAAAAAAATTATTATTTTACACTTCAAGTTACATTACTAATATGTTTTAACTTAAATTATTCAAACCCTCAAGCTTTTGTTTGGCAGAAAATTGATTTTGCTGTTTAGTTGACAAGTTTATTACTACTTTTTGTTACAAATCTAATAAAATGTTGAATACTAATTGAATTAACTTAATTGTGCAGCACTATTAATTCATTCATTCATTTTAAATGTCAAGATTTAATAATGATTAGCTTTTAATGGGAAGCTCTGCTGAAGAGGGCTTATTGGGGCCGTCTCATTCCTGGGACAGTGTTGCCCCCCTGTGGTCTGTACAGGTACAGCCTGTTAGGCCTCTTCATGTCACTATCTTGTTTTTGTGTGTTCTGTGGCTGTAGGAAATGGTAATCCACTGACTGGTGAGCTCCATATATGGTTGAAAGAGATTGTTGGTCTACTTCCGACAAAACGCGGCGCACCCAATACATATGTGAAAAGGTGTGTGCACATTCATGACAGAGTGGTTTGTTTATTTTTTTTATTATGTATAAGTGCATTAATATGGTGCATGTTTGTACAGTGTGGTATTACCAGATGAAAGCGGCGTCAGTGGCCAGCAGACTCGGCTGGTGCGAGGATCTGTCTGCCCGGTGTTCAACCACACCATGGTTTATGACGGCTTTCAGTCCAGTGACCTCATTCAGGCATGTGCAGAAATAACGGTCTGGAATCCACATCCCTCCGGCTGTCTGGGTGGAGTACGACTCAGCACAGGCTCAGGTAATACAGATTAAAAAGATAAAGACCTACTCTGCCCTTTTTCAAAGTCTTGGTTTTTCACTAGAACAGGTTTTCATGCTTGAATGTTCAAAAGACATCTTATTTTTCACATATTTACATTGTTGCAGCTCTTCTCTTCCCCGTCTGTAAGTAACACCATTATTGCCAACTCTCACAAGACAAGCAAGCACCCACAGCTTCAGAAACAAGACCAGTATTACTGACATATAACACAAGCCCAAAAAATGCAACTTATATTGTGTATTATATATTTAAACGGATGAGTTATAAAATAATTCACCCCTTCCAATTTAAATCAAAATTAGCTATTTAGACTGAAACCACTTATTGTACTAGGCTGTTAAAAAAAATTATGTTGTATAGTTAGGTACTTTAAAGCTACACTGTGTGATATTTTCCCCCATCTAGCGGTGAAAGGGTATATCCAGTGAATATTAGTTTCTGTTCCTCTCAATTCCGATTTCATTTTAACTCCTACGGTGGCCGATTTAGTCCAAGATTAACATGTTAATCCCCCTCTTCACATTCGACACGGTGCCATCGATTGTTAAAACACGAAAGGCGAGGCTTGAATTTACGGTATGTCCCTCTAACACTACTAACTCAACCAAACCTGGCCTCTTTATTTTGCATATTCCTTGCAGGAATTATTTAAATGTGACGTGTTTGTTCCCCGACGAAGAAAACCCAAGACTACAATAGAGGCGTTTCAGAATCAGTGACACTGATACATAGAATAATTCCCGCTGGAGGGACTTTTAAACTTTGCAAACAGCAACATTACACAATAAAGAAAGTTGAAAATGTAAAAAAGTGTATTAGATCCTCTTTATGACTGTGTGTTTATGTGTTGCAGGGGTGAGTTACGGTCAGTCAGTTTGCTGGATGGATTCTACTGAAGATGAGATCAGTGTGTGGTCAAGAGTGATTGAGAGCCCCAGCAGCTGGGTGGACACGAGTCTGCCAATCAGAACCAACTTACAGCTCTGCTCTGACTGAACTTTGTTTAATCTATGCCCAAATATCATGTGACATTGGTTGCAAAACATTTTGAGTAAAGACTGGAATACACTTCACAGCTTTTGGTCAAATTTTTGACTTGATTTGCAATCTGGATGAGTTGACACTGCCAAAAGTCAGAGCCAGTCTGCAGATTTCAGGCAGTTGGATTTGACAAATTTCATTGCATTGTTTACGATAGGTGCAGACTCACAGATTTTTAGTTTAAGACTAGGATTTCATCCAGTTGGAAGATATCAAACATGTTTCATGTTTTAAACACGTTTTTGTGGGTGCCCTTATCTGATTTATGTAAGCCTCCAAATACTGTAGCAATCTTTACAGGACAGAAATTAGATCACCCTCCTCTACATAAAACCAGGGAATGGAAACAATCAAACATATTTTGCATAGTAGTAGTGGATTTGTTACAAAACAGTCCTTAAGAAGTTGAATTGCAGCATTATGTTGCAAACATGATAGTGTTTTGCAAGGTAAAGTGTTTTGCAAGAGTTTATCATGCAGATGTGAGGGAGAAAATGTTGAATTCATTGTTTTAACATAGTTCAGCTAACAACTGATCTCTTATGAGAATAGTGGTGTTTTGGTTAAATGGAGAATCTAGATATTTCACGAAATGTATCATGTTCGATATGTAATGTGTAGCTGGCCTGTTTATAAAGTGCTCATTGCTGGTCAACCCCCAAATGTAAATAAATACTAATGATTAAAACAAAGATTTTTTTCTTTAAATTAATGTACATTTCAAAATGACTATATTAAATCAAGTTCTAATATTGTACACCCTTTTTTATTTTCTTTTTTTCTTATTTCTCGATTATTTAATAGCGGTTTCTTTTTGCTTGCACTAGGATGAACAAAAACACAGACATTCTGTATATTATGTAAAATTGTATAAACATTTTTTTGTTTTTTTTACTTGTTCTAGTTTTTTTTCCACAGCCAGTGGGAGTAGCACATCTCATGTTTTAAGGATTTCTGCAAAGTTATTATTTCCCATCTCTCATTTCACTTGTGATTTCGCCGCTCATTTCCTTTCTTCGTGTGTCTGCGTCTGCGAACTTCAAACATGGCGGAGGGGAGAACGACTGGGTGACATCATTTAACTACATCGCTTAATTTCTCTTGTGTTGGCAGTTATGTGTATTCGCGTATATATAACAATTCGATAGTTAAAACAGCATTTATTTGACGGAAATTCGGAACGAAAAGTAACTAGGACATTTCCGATGTGCCGTTTTTGATCCATATTAATTTTATTTTATTTTAATTTATATTATTTACATTTGAATCATATAATGTTTTTTTATTCACTTGTCAGCTATTTTTTTTAGGATGTTGTTCTCATTGAGAATTTTGTTAAGGACAATTATGTTCGGGAAGTCTACTACCCCAATGGACCCTCATAACCATAGCTCATATAACGTTAATATGCGTAACGTTAGTTGATCACGTAATAATTGTTTTAACACTAAACCTGCTACGCAACCTGCCAAGTAGAATAAGTTTCTATTATATTATTAAATAATAAATGTTGTTGTTCTATTTTCATCCTCAGATGCAACACCAGTTAGAACTGTCCCTGATTTTGGAAAGATGTATCATGTCAACGGTATATTTCTACCTGATCAGACAGTACATCCCAGTACAGTACACTTCTTTTTCAGTATGTTACATTTGGCTCTTTGTGTAGGTAGATAAAGTCACACTGTGTTAAAATCAAAATAGATTATGTGTGCAGTTTCTCTTCGATGCTCTCTATACAGGTACAGTGCGCACTCGGATAATGGTGCCATTTACATTCATCAGTGAAATGAATGTTATTAAGTATTTCCAGCTTAAAGTTACCAAGGAGGATCCAATCATAGGATCCAATACGTCCACAGGCAGTGCTGCCTGATCTACAGGGCTTTGAAGTATGTACTACTTAAAGAGATAGTTCACCTACAAAGTCTGTAGAGCAAACCAATGCAACAAAGAGGATGTAATGTGTATAAATCGTTGTTTGTTTTGCAGTTTGAGAAGATGGAGGATTTCGCAGGCGTTCAGTGTGAGTTCTGGAAAAAGGTTTCACAGGCTGGTCATAAGAAGAACACGTATCGTCTGTGGGTCAGATGTCCAGAGGGGAAATGATTCCCCAGCCGTCACGTAAAACTTTGAGATGGTGGGCTACAACACTCTCTTGGGGTCCCACAATGACAGATACATGATTGACTACAGTAACTTCAGCTCACAAATTGAATCAGACGTTTTCACACCGCCTGGAGGTAACTGGAGAACACACATTCAGTGACACGCCTTTGTCCGTCTCTTTTACACTTGCAAACCATCTAATCAAATGCTCACTGAGGCATAATGCTTTAATTAGGAATGACCTATGAGGAGTTTACGGATCCTGCCGAGGAGCATCAAATATTGGCCAACCCGCTTCAAGATTATGTCAGCACCTCCCCTGTTGGCCACGCCCACCGTTTGTTTGGCCCCTTTAAGAAGTTTCTGAAAGTGAGAAGGAGCGCGAGAACTACTTTGTACATTCTCTGCGGTGAGGAGAAACAGCAAACAGTAGATATTTAGTGATGTATAATGACATTGTAAAAATAGACACCAGTTTTATTATTTACATAATCTACAGTATGATGAGTGTCTGTGCTAAATTGTGAATATAGTCATGGCTAAAAAACTTTGGAAATGACAACATGAAAACCAAGAAGAAATCACTGCCAAATAAGTAGTAAATGGTAATCCCTCATGTATGCCTTTCAGCAGGTCATAGTAATTAATATGTGCTGATCTGCTGACAAAGATTTTTCAACAACAACAACAAAAAAAGATTTTCTTTAACACAGTTGATTATAGTTGTTATAACAATAGCCACTTTTGTACCATCAAGACGAACGGGTCTAATAATGGTAAGGAACACTTCCAGGTATATTTCCACTTGAGTTGTGTTCTTAACAGCACGATTTCCCAGCGAATCAGCGCAGAATCGGACGGTAAAGCAAAGATAACGATTTGGCCTTACATTTTTCAGTCAATTTATTTTTACAATTAGTTCTAGTATTCGTATTTAAGATATTTATGCTTTCTTTTTTTTACGCCCTCTTCCTCCTCAGGTTTGTGCACTCTTCAAACAGAGCTGGGGTCTCATTTATAAAGCGTGCGTATGCACACATTCTTTAGCAGTTGACTCTTTAAGTAAAGTGTCTTTTTCACATTGCTGATGCCAAAATTGGTTAATTGCTTAATTCCACCACAATACACATTATATGTTGTTTATGACTCCATCTATCATTTCATTGCCTTTAATATCCCAACATGTGCCCATACCCACAAAAATTAGCATTATATTAAGAATAATAACGCTTATGTTGTACTACATTAGTCCCAAAATAAGATCTAGCCCCACAGTGAACTCTCTTTTCCTAATATATGTGAAAACTGAAGAAGAGTCTGAGCAAATAAGCATCCCATTAGGCCTTACATCCTCTATTCATTCTAATGCATATGAAATAACTTATATTTCAGTTGCAAACACAGAACGACCATCATTTAGAAATATACATGACAGAACTAGTCCATTTGAGATCTGGATCTTTAAATGAACGTTGTTTAACAGATAACATAGATTAATGTCATAGATAAGGAATATATAAATAGTTTAATTTCCTGTCAGCTATTGATTTAGGAGATTGCTCAATGTTGTTACTGTTAATCAGTGTTTATCATACTGAACATTAGCCAATTGTAAACAGTGCTTTATTTAACATACACCCTTTCACTTTTTACCTACAAATTCAAAACACTCAAACAACCACTTACACACTGGCTAATCTTTAATATTTTAACCAATAATTTTAGTTTTAAAAACACAACCACATATTTGCAGTGCATTTGCCCAGGGGTGAAAGGTCACAGGTGGCCATCATCGATCACCCTTGCAATCTCTACTGAAGGGTATCAAACAAAGACCTTGTCCCAGTTCAATAAATATTTGTCCACCCCCAATGAAACCTCGTGAACTTCTGTTATCCACATTAGGTCATTGGCATGAACACTTCCGGCCAACGAAGGCTTATAATCCGTCTCTAGTGGAAGTCAGTCTGGTTTCTTCAGATTGCACGATGTGGCGTCTTCTAGCTGGGTTTGTGCTTCTGCTGTGTGCTGCAGGTGAAGAGAAACAACAGACGAAAGAAAACACAAACACGTATAATAGTTGATCTCGTGATTCAATGGTTGCCGTTTTTAAAACTAAATGTGTTGAGCAATGATATATTTTGCTGTTTTTTAATAGAAAAGATGATTTAGTAAATTGTGATCTCTCTGTGTTTTCATCCGTAGATGCCGCACCAGTTGATGGCAGAACAGTCCCTGATTTTGGAAAGATGTATCATGTAGACGGTATATTTCATGTCAACGGTATATCCCAGTACAGTACACTTCTTTTTCAGTATGTTACATGTGGCTCTTTTATGTAGGTGAGCTGTCTTTGCCTCATTCTGAGGTAAAGGAACCGTTTGAAGTTTGGTACGACCTTGAGGGGAACCGAAGTCGCATCGACTATCATAACAGTCAGTAATTTTCTCACGATAAAGTTTAGATTGTAGATTATTATGCAGTTTCTCTACAATAATGCTCTCTATGCAGGTACAGTGCGCACTTTTCTGATTGGAAACGACTTGGATTATGGTGCAATTTACATGATCACACCAGTTACCACTGAGACTGAAATCCAAGCTATTAAGTATTTCCAGCTTAATGGGACCAAGGAGGATCCAATACGTCCACAGGCAGCTCTGCCTGATCTACAGGGCTTTGAAGTATGTCTACTTAAAGAGATAGTTCACCAAAAAATGAAAATCATTTATGCACCCTAAATGACTTCCTTCTGTAGAGCAAACCAATGCAACAAAGAGGATATAATGTGTATAAATCGTTGTTTGTTTTGCAGTTTGAGAAGATGGAGGATTACGCAGGCGTTCAGTGTGAGGTCTGGAAAAAGGTTGCACAGGCTGGTCATAAGAAGAACACGTATCGTCTGTGGGTCAAACGTCCAGAGGAAAATGATTCCCCAGCCATCCCGTACCACTTTGAGATGGTGGGCTACAACACTCTCTTGGGGTCCCACAATGACAGATACATGATTGACTACAGTAACTTCAGCTCACAAATTGAATCAGACGTTTTCACACCGCCTGGAGGTAACTGGAGAACACACATTCAGTGACACGCCTTTGTCCGTCTCTTTTACACTTGCAAACCATCTAATCAAATGCTCACTGAGGCATAATGCTTTAATTAGGAATGACCTATGAGGAGTTTACGGATCCTGCCGAGGAGCATCAAATATTGGCCAACCCGCTTCAAGACTATGTCAGCACCTCCCCTGTTGGCCACGCCCACCGTTTGTTTGGCCCCTTTAAGGAGAAGTTTCAGCGTCAGTATGAAAGTGAGAAGGAGCACGAGGAGCGCGAGAACTACTTTTTACATTCTCTGCGGTGAGGAGAAACAACTAACATTGAATTATAGAAGTAGTAAGCAATCTTACTTTGATTTAAGATGCATGTGCTTTTCATTTAACATCCTCTCCCTCCTCAGGTCTGTGCACTCCACGAACAGAGCCGGTCTTACATTCAGCGTCGGTATCAACCATTTCGCCGATTGGTCGAAGGCAGAGCTGGCCAGGATGACAGGAGGTGTAATAAAAAAGCAATAGATTGGAACAAAATAGTCCTCAAACATTTCTACAAACGAGTCTGTGGCCAACGTATACAATAAAGCATGATAAACTTGGTCAGATTAAGTGTTTTGCACGAGTTTGTCATTAAAATCTAAAGGTGAAAAAATTGCTTAGTTGCAGTTTAAATACTTAAACGGTCCTCAGATGATTATCTCTCAGAATCAGATTATCTGTGATTTTCAGTAAATCCTTTTTTTTATTTATTTTTATTTGGCTGTATTGAAAAAATATGTCTCTCCTTATTATCTTTGTCTGCCTCTTAAAGCAGCACTAGGTAACTTTTCAACCTTCATAATATATTTTCAAGACTCTTGTGATGATAAATCGACTTACAATAGGTTGAATGACACGTCTGCCATAGCTTGACGTGGTCTGTATCGTTTTTAATCGTACTTTTAAACTTCGGGTTTCGGGTAGTAACCCGAGAAAAAAAAGAACTACAAAATTCGACTGCTTTACGGCATATACGTCACTTCCACCAACACACACACTTCCTTACATTCGGACGTGCGAGCCCAACTTTGTTCGTCGGATAATATAGTCATGTCCGAAGCAGCAGAGACAAATAAGAAAGAAAAGGTTTTGTGGGAGGAAAGCAATAAGGGGAAATGAATAAGTGATGGGATTAAAGGCAGAACGAGGATCAACATGTGACCAGCTTTGCTCGTTGGCGTGAGCTGAAGGAGGCGTGCCCGACTGATGCTGTCCTGCTTGTTATGGTGATTACATATGACATGCTGAAACATATGCCACTGACTGTACCTGGGATGAAGACATTTCACACGCGCCGCCGGAAGAACACCTGCATGTGTTCAGGGGAACTGTTAGTGCTGCACCGACCCGCGGGACGCTTTTATGAAGTTATTTGACCCGCACCGCACCACTGTATATATTTTTACAACCCGCCCCGCACCCACGACCATTAAATAGACATACGGGGTCCGCGGGTTATGAGACGACCCGCGCATCACTAGTTCAGGGTTGTCATGTCAACAAATGCACGCGCGATGGCATCCCCTGATGTAGGATGACAGCTCTTACGACAGTAGTTGAGGACATTATTTTTTCCCAACTGTAGGGGGACCCCGAGAGCAAAAGTTGCCAAGTGCTGCTTTAATTGTTCCCTAATCCATGTTCTGCCTAACTGCCCCCTAATATAAATGATTTAATGACTCCTTTTATCTGCCTATTCATAGAGCTTAGGGTATTGCCATATTTCATTTTTACTGATGAAGACAAGACTTAATATCCAATGCCATATTTAGAATCATAAAGTTTATGCATTTTACAAATTTACCAAAATAGCCTTGCAATGGACTTTCTTTTCTACACACCGGTTAAACCTGAAGAAAACTCAAATAACTATCCTATTAGCCCTACCAATTCTTCTAATACCTAGATGTTCCACCTAAGGGGCATGTTGTCACATTTCACTTCCATTCTTTTGGGGTAAATAAAGAAAAAGTATACACTGTGTTAATGGAACAAGACCATATATTTGTACTAGACTTGTGAAATTTATGTGGAAAACAAGATACTTGAGTCTGAACCCTAAGTGGATTTACGCACAAGTCAAAAGTGCCCTTACCCTTTTCAGGGAACCGTGAACATGCAAATATGTCATTACATTTTTGAAATACTCATTTTAAGATATCAGAGGGTACTTCATGGTAATATTTAGCAACTGATAGTCAGTTATTGGCTATCAGATACCCTGAGAGTGGCAGATTCTGCACGCATATTTTGACTTCTAGTTTCACACAGGATTAATTCACGCGGTGTGGGCCTCACCTGCTGAAAATCAATAAGTGACGATTCTGGTAATGTTTAAAGGAACTGTATGTAAGAAATGTCAATTAATTTCAATTAATCATAAAATGGCCCTGATATGTCACTAGACATTAAGAAATCATGTTTATTTCAAATACTTATATGACTGACAGCAGTAGTCCGGCCAGGATATTGTCATTTAAAAGTTGTTGTTGCAGCCCTCAACTGATGTTGATGTTGACATGTTGTGTTTTGGCCTGAAGTTCCGCCCTTCGCCCTCCACCGATCTACCAATCACAGAGTCAGTAGTGTTTCGGCATCCAGGTTGCCAGATCTGCTCTAGTTACCACAGCTGCAGATCAAGCCTGCAGTACCCCTCTCAGAAACAGAAGCTTTCACGCCTCTATCGCCCCCCCGGTGACCGGTCCCAGTATAGTCGCCCCTCTGTGTTTTCTAATGGACGCGAGGCAAACTAAACAATAAAATTACACATCAAATATTTTTTCCCCAAAGTTAGTTTATGTCACTGAAGGCAGTTTAATCATGATGATTTCATTTCAAGTGTTCGGTTTTAAAATAAGTTTAGGTCTAGTTAGTTATCTGATGCTATAAAAACGGGTGTGTGACGTCATGATTGACAGCTGAGATCAACATCTTCTCTGAGTGAAGTTGTCATGAATGACAGCTGAGGCACTAACAGATTTTTTTTGGGAGCAGATTGGAGCTTTAGCTTTAATTTTTACATTTCCATAACTGTTTATTTCACACCAACATAGTTAATTGTTCTGCATCTGTGAGAGTGTGAGCGGGCTTTTGATATCGCAGCAGTACTTCCTGCTCTACTTCCTGCGCTCTACTGCGCAACTCCGGTCCCGAAATCGCTACTAAGCAGACTCGGTCCCAAGATGTCAGTGCTGTGCAGGCCGCCTGAAAGCTTCAAATCTGGCAAGCGGAAACGGATTATGTCGAGTCTTCCATATTTTTTTACGGTCTATGGTGCAGATCTACAAACGCTCCTGCTGATCCTTCAGCCAATCTGGCAACCCCGAGGCAGAGGGGGTGGGGGGTGGGTAGTGATTGCAGTACCCGTTTTGGCCACAATCTTACATACATTTCCATTAATGATGACGAGTAATGTTTAAAATGAATGATGGAATATTGTAAAATGTTAATAAATAACATTGTTAACACTGTTAAACATTGTCGGCTGCCTACATCGCAAAAGTGGAATGGTTTAATCTTGGCCGAATGGCCGTTGATTGGCAGTGTAAAGATCAAAACCATCAGCATTTACGTTTCGTGTCCTGCTTAGACACCGGTCAACTAAATATATAACATTGTTCTAGTGTTTTTTGGATATTTTATTCCAAAAATGGTATATATAGTGCCTTTAAGTAAGCCAAATAATAATAATAAGTAATTACAATTAATAAACTGAGAGGCTGTTTTGTAGTATTACGTAAGTGGGCGGGTTTTTATACCCTGAGCAAATCATTGTTAAACATGAGTGGAATACAAACACCAAAACCAGCTGATAGGAAACCAAAAGATAAGGCAAATGGTTGGTGATCAAGAAGGGGAGAAGTAGGCCTACATTAACCTAATCTCCTCAATGCACATTTAAGCAATAGTGCCTAGATTGTACATTAGGATACTTGAATAACTCTAAAGTACATCACAATTCAGTTTAAGCTGTCAGATGAGACCAAACATGTAGTAACATGTTAGAACACACAATAAACAGTTATTTAGTGGAAAGCACATGTGTCCTGTGAAGCAAATGGTACAGATGTGTCATTGAGGTGTAAATGATTCCACAAAAAGAACCATCCCATCCCTGGAGTGTCCCAACAGTCCTCAATCAGCATATTGATGAATCCATTGCATCACAGGCATTAGAGCACAGTGATAACAAAGGCCATTGTCCATTGTTTAATTCACATGTATAAGCTACCTTTAAAGGGATTCCTGAACTACTAGGGCAGTACAAATTTCAACCCATATTTGCTCAGCCCTACAAAAGTCATTCAGGTTTGGAACGACATGAGGGTGAGAAAATTCTGACAATTTTAATGTCAATATGCACTATAGGTTTTCTACCAAAGCTCTGCCATGGGTAAATTAATTTGACTTAAAATATGAATTTGACGTAAATCCATACAAATAAATCTAATATATAGGCTTATGAGGAAGAGTTCTCAAAAAGAAATGGGAGACCACAATGCATAACGGTTTTCTTGACAATAACAACCTGTGTATATATCCAAAAAGGAGACAGATTAGATTTATTAATAAAGCCCTCTGTTACAGATGGCTTCACTTGATTTATGACAGAAATGCATTTTTTTAAATTCAGTATCCTGCAGCTGTTTCGAGCCTGGTGCTCTTGCACGGACGAGACTCCGACTTTTCCGACTGCTGTAACAAAATAATCAAATTCAGCAAAAAAAACAACTGAATTGCTTAACAGTTGCACCCTACACAGTAGAACAAAAACTTCAGACCACAAGAAAATGAAAATGAACATATTTTAGTTAACAGTGTGGGATGTACAGGGAAGTCTATGACAGCTGAATAAAATAATATAACTGTATGAAAACAAGTAAAATTGCAAAATGTAAACTCTCAATTGTGTGTGAAAAAAAGTCAGAACTGTGAAATAAAGGCCCGGTTTCACAGACAGGGCTTAAATTAAGAAAGGATTAGGTCTTATAGTTAAATTAGGACATTTAAGTAGCTTTTCTTTTAAACGTGCCTTAGAAAAAAAATCAAAAAACAAAACAAAAACAATCTTGAGTGCATCTTGAGACAAAATATAGGCAAGCTGCTTTTAGTTAAACAGCTTAAACCAGTGTTTACTTTCAGTTGCATTATCCATATGTGATGGTTTGTTGTTATTGGTGTACATTTTCCTCCTCGGTGTCAGACAGTGGCTCATCTCATGTTTCAAGCATTTCTGTTACTTCCCATCTCTCATTTCAACACACTTCACTTTCAGTACGCTTCATCGTTTAATGCTTAAAGTGATAGGTCACTCAAAAATGAAAATTCTGTCATTTACTCACCCTTATGTTGTTCCAGACCTGTATGAGTTTCATTTTTCTGCTGAACACAAAAGAAGATATTTTGAACAATAATGGTTAAGCTAACGGCACCCATTGACTTCAATAGTATTTGTTTTTCCTACTATGGAAGACAGTGGAGCAGAGTTTCATTTTTCTGCTGAACACAAAAGAAGATATTATATGAATGGGGAAGTAGTTAAAAGTGCAAATTAATCAACTGATTAGATTCATTTTATGCATACCAATTGTCTTTCTTGCTTATTTTTCACTTGATATAAATGACACAATGACCATTATGCTGCAGTTCTTACTCACCAAACTTCGAATTTAAAATTTGATGTTTTAGTGTTGTTACTTATTAGTCCTTTCCTCGATTATCGAGCATCCTGTGGCATCGTCGTTCCTCATCGTGACGGATTAAAGGGTTCACTCGTTTTGTTCAGAAAGTCAAAATGCAGCAGCTCTGTGCACGGCAAATAGTGTAATACTAATGGACAAATTTTTAATGGACAAGTTTGGGGGGTAAACTGCAGCAGAATGTTTTTTCCTACAATGGAAGACAGTGGCTACTCTCAACTGTCTGGTTACCAACGTTATTCAAAATATCTTCTTTTTTAGTTCAACAAAAGAATAAAATGTGTGGAACTATCCCTTTAAATCTGAAGTACAGTGATTTGTGTAGTGAAAAACTTGTTTAGTTTATATGTAATACACCTTGAACTTAGGAGTTAAAATAGGATATAACTATCTATGTTAAAACTTTATACTTATTATTGAACTAGGTCAGCAATTTTAACCGCCATAAAGAAAATTGCTTCAAGAAAACAGCTGACCACGGTCATGTGACAGCAATAGAGTCTCGTGTCATATGACTTTAATTCAGTCCCTCCTTCGCGCGTGCTTTTATTGGAACTGTCTGTTGTTGTCGCGCCGCGTCATTATTTGTTTCGGGACTGACTGTCAGACGGACGAAGGCTTATTTTCCATCTCCAGTTGATGTCTGTCGTTTCTTTAGGTAGATTGCACGATGTGGCGTCTTCTAGCTGGGTTCGTGCTTCTGCTGTGTGCTGCAGGTAAAGAGAAACAACATGACAACAGGAAGAAAACAAACGCGTATGATAGTTCATCTCGTGATTTAATGGCTGCGCTACATTTCCTGTGCTGTTTTTATCACTAAATGTGTTGAGGTAATATGCAATGGTATATTTAGGCGTAGTATCTGCAGTGTACAGGATTTGGGAGTAGGGAAAGGTAACGTAGTTAAGCATTTAAAATACAAAATTTGAGTATTTCATTACAGTTATATTTTAAATAGGGGGTAATCAAACTACAATTGCATCCGAAAAGTGTTTTAAGTGCAAGATTACCGAAGTGATGACTTAGATTTTTTATGTCATTTATTTAATTTAAACGTTAATGTGAACTGTAACAGGCAACTCTGACAGTCTGCAAAAGCATCCTAAGAATAACTTCTTCACTTAGTTTCATACCCCTTGCAGAATATACACATTTTTAATCATTTTAACAAAATAAGAGTTTGCATTTTACTTTACATGTATCCATAAACACACAAGGCATTAAGAGCAGGGCGTGAAAACTTTTGAACAGAATGATATGTATTTTTTGCTTCAAGAAATCTTTTTTTTTAAATATATATATATATATATATATATATATATATATATATATATATATATATATATATATATATATATATATATATATAATACGCAGAGGAAAACCAAGTCCTGTGTTTGGTGGTCCCTTTGTATTGCATACCTTATAAGTATTCTAAAGTGTTTAGCTTATTCTACCAAACTTGTGTAATCTAACAAAAAACAATACAAATTACTTTTTATAGCATGTATTTTGTAATATGTAGTGAAAGGCAATTTAAAAGTAACCTTCCCAACCCTGGCTGGCAGTGAATATATAGAGTATAAAATGTTTTTGTATAAGGAAAATCTAATGTAAATGACTGTGGTACCTCTCTGTGTTTTCATCCGCAGATGCCACACCAGTTGGCAGGACAGTCCCTGATTTTGGAATGATGTATCATGTCAAAGGTACGTTTCTGCCTGATTACACAGTACATCCCAAATTCAGTATGTCACATGTGCCTTTCTTGTGTAGGTATGCTCTCTTTGCCTTATGCTGAGATAAAGGAACCATTTGAAGCTTGGTATGACCTTAAGGGGAACAGAAGTCGCATCGACTATTATCACGGTCAGTCATCGTCCGTTAAAATCAGGCAGTATTGAAATAGAATAGATTATGTGTGTACTTTCTCCTAATTGTTGCCATCTATACAGGTCAAGTGTGTACCTTTTTTATTGGAAACGACTTGGATTATGGTGCAACTTACAAGATTACACCGGTTACCACTGAGACTGAATTCAATGCTATGAAGTGTTTCCAGCTTAATGGAACCAAGGAGGATCCAATACTTCCACAGGCAGCGCTGCCTGATCTACAGGGCTTTGAAGTATGTACTACTTTCTAAAATTACTAGATTGTACTAAAATTCCCTCATTTACTGATCCTCATGTCCAGGGCTTGACATTAACTTTTTTGCTCAGCAGTCACTGTGGTTAGTGATTTTCCAAAGTTACCTGCCATTCAGCATTTCCACTGGCCACAATTTAAAATCAACACCATAAGGAAAAACTGCCATGCAGCTGGTACTGTGTATCTATTCTGCGAAAATTAATATTAGAAGCGTTTTAGATATTTCAGTGTCAATATAAAATTCAACCAATCAAAGTGGCTGGTAGAAGTGACTGGTTTACACGCTACTCCTGAAATACACCCACACTTGTTAATGTCAAGCTTTGCTCATGTCAGTCAAACCTGAGTGACTTCCTTCTGTAGAGCACACCAATGTAACAATGAGGCTGTAGTGTGTATAAATCGTTGTTTGTTTTGCAGTTTGAGAAGATGGAGTATTACGCAGGCGTTCTGTGTGAGGTCTGGAAAAATGTCACACAAATTGGTAATAAGAAGAACACGTATCGTCTGTGGGTCACACGACCAGAGGGAAAGGATTCCCCAGCCACCCCGTGCCACTATGAGATGATGGGCTACAACACTCTCTTGGGGTCCCACTACGACAAGTACATGATTGACTACAGTGACTTCAGCCCACGAACTGATTCTGACATCTTCAAACTACCTGGAGGTAAAAAAAGATGAAACGCATTCAGTGGCATGGCATGTTTCTGACACTTACAGGCCATCAAATCAAATGCTGTCTCGTTTGTTTAGGCATGACCTGTGGTGGCTTTCCTGGTCCCGGTGCAGAGCATCATTTATTGGCCAACCCTCTTCAAGACCTGGTCCACACCTCCCCTGTCGGGCACGCCCACCGTATGTTTGGCCATTTTAAGGAGACGTTTGAGCGTCAGTATGAAAGTGAGAAGGAGCACGAGGAGCGCGAGCACAACTTTGTACATAATATTCGGTGAGGAAAAAAACTTTACACAAGATTTGGTGATTTGTAATAAAATTGACAATTTTTTTAAATTTTATTGCAAATCTTTTTTTTATTTATTAAACAGCATCGCTTGAAAGACTGCTGTACAATACAGCAGGAAATTGATTGCTTTATTTTTATTTTTATTAAAATAAAAAAAATTATATTTATTTATTTACAAATCAAAAAACAACAAGCTGCAAAATCTGCTGCAAATTTTGCTTGGTTTTGGATGCATTATTATTATTAATTAATTATTATTTCAGCTTTTAATTAGTATATTATATGAGTCCACTTGTGGCAACTAGCCTAAAATGGTCAGTTTATTTTAAAACATCAACTTTTGGAGGGAAAAAATTATTTGTTTTAAAATAAAGAGTACACATCTTTGATGAAATGATAAAAATACTGAATGAAAAATGATGAAAAATTGACTAGGCTGTAGTGTTGTCAAAAATATCGATATTTCGATATGTATCGATACTGGAATATCTGAAACGATACGATTCTCGGTTTTTACAGTATCGATATCAGCTGCGCTCTCTCTGACCGTCAGCGAGTTGACACACACCGGCATATTCTCACTCAGCCCGGTTAACCTCTGAGCACGGCGAACGCGCGTTCTGCTGGACTTTTTCCTCATGACAGTGTGTTAGTGTTAGTGTGTGATCGGTGTGAATTTCGCGCGGGATTGCACATAAATTAATTCTACTAATCCCCGCAGATTTCGTGCTCACATCTGAAGCGCACACACACATAGCCATGCGTCCGTTAGTCTTAAAGGGACCGCAGTCATTTGTTATTCAAACTACAAAAAGACAAACGATCAACTGCTCTTCACTGATCAACTTGTAACTTTAATAGTTTCATCTGTACGCTATTGAATTTTTTACAAAGAACATTATCCAATGTTGTTTTAAATGTAATTACTATGCATTTTTTTTATTCAGTTACTTATCTGAATGTTAGACCTACCTGAAAAAATAAAGCAGTCTGTTTAATTTGTATCTTCTATTCTATTGTATTTATTTGTGCTATTGTTTGTAATCTGTTTATTTGTTCTTATTTTATTACTGTTTACTCGTCTTTTTAAATTCAATTTACCATTCGAAATCAAGCTTTCTTGTGCTGTGTGTAAGCTATTGCAACACATTTACACCATTGTAAAAAATACATTGAGATAGCAAAAATTTGTGAGATAATTTTAATAGTAATTGATCAATTGATCAATAATTGTTCAAATCAAAACGATGCCCAACCCTAAGGAACATGCTGGCCACATGAATTTTTTGTAAAAAAATAACAATGAATAATAACAAGTTCTGTTGTCATATTAAGCATCTTATCTTATCTTTTTTTTTTTTTTTTTTTTTAACTGTGGTATCGATTTAGTATCGATATATCGATATTTTAGTCTGGTATCGTATCGAAGTCATAATTTTGGTATCGTGACAACACTACTAGGCTGTTTTTTTGGTTACAGTACACACAGACATGTCAGCTATATAGAAATATAAGAATATGGAGCAATAATAACCTATACAATTACATCTTGATTTTTACACTGTTTTCTTCTTCAGGTATGTGCACTCTATGAACAGAGCTGGTCTTTCGTTCACCCTCTCTGTCAATCACCTGGCCGACCGGTCACAGGAAGAGCTGGCCATGATGAGAGGACATAAAAGATCTCATGTTCACAGAAAGGCTCAGCCGTTTCCCTCTGAAATCCACTCTATAGCCACGCCTGATTCCATAGACTGGAGGCTGTATGGTGTGTAATTCTTGTTCGTATTTGTTGAGTTGTTAAATGTGAAGTCAGAATCTTTGGACACATGTTTAGTGTTGCAGGAGTGATTCAGATGATACACACACTTACTGTTATGTATGTTCAGGTGCTGTGACGCCAGTGAAAGACCAGGCAGTGTGTGGGTCCTGCTGGAGCTTTGCCTCCACTGGAACACTAGAGGGAGCTCTTTTCCTGAAGGTGAAGCTACACAAATTCACCCCCTGAACCCTCATTCACTATTCCTGACATTACTCCACTAATATAGTCCAGTTGAAGAAGTGAGTGAAATCAAACACAGAGTGGAAGGGTTGGCGCTTTTGCATAGTTTGTGTTTGCTGTTTAATAATTATTTGAAACTTAGAAAACAACCAGTAATAATGAAAAGATGTATCTTGACCTCTGTCATTGAAACTAGCATGTATAAACCATAATTAAACTATTTAATAATCAATTAAAAAGGAATTTATTGCCCCCACCTGCTCTAACCGGTGAGTGTACATCAGTTGTGCACACTCATTATTGCGGTGCATTATGGGATTGAATGAGTGCACTCGATAATGTCCACTATGGTTTCGGACTCCACTACAAATGTCTGTCACCTCAAAAGTGCCCTATTTAAGGGTCTGGGGACGATTTCAGACAGCTCTTATCCACCTTATATTGTAAGTGTGAATGAAAATTCTGTAATTTAATCACCCTTAAGTTGTTCCAAACCTGTATGAATGTCTCTTTTCTGTTGAACAAAAAAAGTAGATATTTTGAAGAATATGGGAAACCAAACAGTACTATGTTGACTTTTATAGTATGGAGAAAACCTAAATTAATTATGAAATGTCTTCTTTTGTCTTTTATTATCTTCGACTTTAGTTTTACATAATGATAATCTTATGTTTTAAAGGAATAGTTCACCCTAAAATGAAGTCATAATTTACTCACCCAGGTGTTGTTCGAATGTCGTTTGCCCTTCTTATGGACCACAAAAGGAGCAAAAAGTATTACAGTATTAAAGTATTTTAAGACGCAAAAGTATTACAGAATGATCCTCTGCGACACATGGCATATAAGTGTTCTAGGGGTATACAAAATAATTTAGTAAAAAACAAACCAATTGACCAAATGTATTATTTAATGAAAACTGAACAAAAATTCTTGACCTTGGCCATTGGGCCAGCACTGCTGCATGACGTGACATCATTTACTGAAGAGCCACTAACAAAGTAATTCATTCACATAATGTTCTCCCTCTTAAAATTGAGGCGAGTGTAAATGTCAGCATTATCATGTATGTCTAAAGGATTGAAATCTGTCACATAAAACAAGAGCTTATTGATGCAGTCCAGTCAACCTGCCTTTTTATTCAAACTGTTACTTCTGGTCTTAGAGGCTTCTGTAAATACAGTATTTAGTTTATGCGTAGAGTTACTTTTCAGCAAATTGTGAAACGCAAAAATATTTAGTATGGCTAAGTTGTGACTTGGTGTCCCTTTACGTCAAAACTAGGCTTAGTTGTAACCAAAGCTAATGCAACCGGCCCCATGTCTGTGCAATGTCCTTCTGAATGGAGTTTTTACCTCACTGATACCGATTTGAACTAGTCCTTGTCTTTCTCTCTTTTAGACAGGACAGCTGACATCATTGTCCCAGCAGATGCTGGTCGACTGCACGTGGGGCTTTGGGAATAATGGTTGTGATGGAGGAGAGGAGTGGAGAGCTTTTGAGTGGATCATGAAGCATGGTGGCATTTCGACCGCAGAGAGCTATGGAGGATATATGGGCATGGTGTGTGTGAATTCATCAGACCTATCAGACACCGGTGGATAAAAGAGTCACTAATCAGATGACTGTGTGTGTTTCAGAATGGTTTGTGTCATTACGATAAGTCCTCAATGGTGGCACAGTTGAGCGGTTACACTAACGTGACCAGTGGAGATATTGAGGCTCTGAAGGTCGCGATCTTTAAATTCGGGCCTGTAGCAGTCAGCATCGACGCTGCTCACCGCTCCTTCTCCTTCTACAGTAACGGAGTCTACTATGAACCGGCCTGCAGTGAGTCTTCTTGAACACTTGAACTGCCCTTTCCTCCATCATTATACCACAGACTGCACTCTATGATTGTGTGACGGTATTACATCATGGTCTGTTAACATATTAGCTTCCAGAACTATCCAATATGTTGCCTATGTATATCAATAATATTATTGATATACATAGTATTTTTCAAAACAGTTCCATCCTCAAAATGGTATTGCAGAGGTTAATAAAGTTATTGTTTTTTTTTACATATGGTGTACCATATAAAGTGTAAATATAAATTATTTTTAAAATTGTTTTGCCGAAATATGTATATAAACTATAATTATTATTTATTAATATTATAATTATACATAAATATAAGCTATAGCAATGTTTTCCCAGCTGTAAAATGGTTTTATATATTATAAAATGTTTCTTATTATTATTTTATTTTATTATATTATTAAATTGTATTGTTATCATTTTATTTTAAAATAAAATAAATTACTAAATTACATTTTTGCAGATGGAAACATTTTGGGGAAATATGTATATTAATGTTTATATTAACTATACATATTAATATTAAATAATTAACAACAATTAACAACAATAAATGTATGATTTCATCTGCAAAATGTTTTTTTTTTAATTATTTTTATTTTTTATAACATTGCAGCTGGAAATGTTGCACTTTGGGAAATGTTCCCTGTATACTGCAGTAATTTTTCTTTAGCTCACTACATCCTAATGTATGAGAATATTATGCACAGTTTATTTTTCATACTCATGCATACTATTCTGAACATAGCAATGTCTTTCAGATGGCTTTAAATCAAGTATATAGTACTCTTTTCTGTAAAAAACAATAATTCATGTTTCTGTATCCACAGAAAATGGGATCGATGACTTGGATCATGCTGTGCTAGCCGTTGGTTATGGGGTAATGGATCGCAAGCCTTACTGGCTAGTGAAGAACTCGTGGTCGTCTTACTGGGGCAATGCTGGTTATGTACTGATGTCTATGAAAGACAATAACTGTGGTGTGGCCACTGATGCCACATACGTTACGTTAGCCTAATACACACACGTCCTTCAAAGAAATTCACACAAAGCCACAGAGGAATTGTTTTCATTGATTTTATTGCAAATCTTGGATGCTGGACAATTCATCACAGTTTTATTGTGCTTCAGTCGGAATATCAATAAATGGAAAGTCTTAATAACCAAATCCTTGATCATTGCAAAGTTACATTTAAGGCTTTCATTCCATCATGCAGCAAAAGTAACACACATACTTGTCCACAGGCAATGGTCAGCAAGCCTATATAACAATTTTATTAGATGTCAATTGTTTTATTCTCATGTCATTCTAGCGTCTTTTCATTTCGTCACATTGCAAGACCTTGCTTTTCAATTAACATCTCATGACCGAGTCCTAATAATCAATCATGCAGCGATATAAAACATGTTTTTGTTAAGGGATAGTTAATAATTTACTCATCATCATGTTGTTCCAAACCCTTTTGAATTCTGTGAAACAAACTAATTATTTTGAAGTATCCTGTGTGATCCTTCTCATTTAAATACAGTACCTGGTGACAGGTGTTGTTAAGCTCTGAATCAGGATGAGATCATTAAATCCAAACCACCTAATAAAAACGATTTGCTCACCGATCATTGAGTGCAACCCACTGACTCGATGTCACAGCAGATATTATTTGGTTTTATCTGTGAAAAGCGACTTAAAATATCAGTCAGTTCCTCATGCAGAAACTCAGGTTTACTCAGAAGACTTGAAATATAGTTTACTTGATAGCGTTTCACAGACAGGGCTTAGACTAAGCCAGGATTAGGTCTTAGTATAATTAGGACATTTAAGTGGCTCTTCTAAACATGCCTTGGAAAAAAAAACATCACTGATGTGCATCTTGAGACAAAACAACGGCACTAACATATTTTAAGATGTATCGGTGCAGTTAAACCAGCTCAAACATTAAGTCTGGGACCAGGTTTAACCCTTAAATGATTAACCCAGGGATATTCTAAACTTTGATTGGATGAGCACAGCGTGAGAAATATTTATATAAAAGCTCTGGCATCACGCAACCCCAAATTATACATCACCAACGGTAATATACATTTTTCCCTAAATTAATCAATTTATCAGTCACTTGACATTTTTCCTCATCAAATGCTGAAACGAGAATGTTGTTTACACTTTGGGGAACACATTCACTCTCAACTACAACTGTTGCCTCAAACTCCTTATTACTACTTATTAATAGTTATATGGTATTTGTTAAGTTTAGGCATTGGGAAGGATTAGGGGTGTAGAATAAGGTCATGCAAAATAAGGCATTAATATGTGCTTTATACATAATAATAAAGTCAATATCCTAGTAATAAGCATGCTAATAATAAACAACTAGTTAGTAACGAGAATTGAAGTCTAAAATTGTGTTAGTTGAGCGCTGTTTCCATGTGACTGTCCAAAGCACGTCAATATGTGGCATGCGTTGGTTGTTAGCTAGTCGTAACATTTTAGCATCGTTTCACACTGCACATGTTTGGCAAAGCAATGTGGGGTTAACTCAGATCTGGACCAGGGTTTCAAACCCTGAAATAAAAAGTGAAGATAACCCAGCCTCTAAGTTAAACGTGTGAAACTTTACCCGTGGTTAAAAGCAGGGCTTAGAATGACGATAACAAGCACTGAGTGAAAGTCCTTTGGAGTATAGTGCAAACCTTTATTTTTTTCTGAGCATAAACGAGAGTGGTGAATGAACTGCTATTGTATGAAAAAGATCTGCATGATGGCTATTCACAAAGTTGAGTAAATAATGACAGATGTTTTATATTAGTGGATCTATCCCTTTAAGATCTGATCTCCTGTAAACATTAGATAAACAGCATTAGGCCTATAATAAAATAGTTAATTTCTATCAAACAATTTCAGGAAGTAAAACAAAAATTTCACAGTTTTAAAAAGGTTGTCAGTATATAAAGTTAAAAACTAGATTGTGTCATTTGGCAGTGTCGGGCTGTGGGTGAAGACTGAAGTCTGCAGTAGTGTATACTATGGAGACTATCATTGGCTCAAGCTAATTTGGAAAGACATGGCATATCAATCCTACACTTACATTAATCCTCTTTAATTGTGCGTATGATTACTTGTTTTCCACAAAAAGCAATAGAAAAACTAAATGCAGACAAATCAGCACTAAACAAGATACTTTTCCCTGTAGCTACTGAGACTATTCAGGATACTAGCATGCTATTAAAACAATTTCAACAAGGCAGAAGCTTTGGGAATTGTCATATCAAGCGAAACCAAATGCAAGCCACTGTCCAAACATGGTGTAATTCCCCATATACATGGACATATACATAAAGGACTACATTTACAAAGAAGGCACTGGTATACTCTCCACTAGACCAAACACTCACAAAAGTTTCTAGTCATTTGCCTGTGGTGTTAGTGGGAGGGACAGTCTCATTCTAAACAGCATCTGATTGGACAAAAATCTCTAGTGCAGGATGAGTCATCAATATTTATGTTCCATTTGACAGACGTAAAAATCACATTTTAAATATGAATATCTGTTCAAACTGAATTAATTTAGTTCAGCTTGTTTCCTTCATGCTTGTTTGGAGCTTTCTGTTTTGCATAAGAGAGGCCAGATAAACAATGAAAAAGTGATGCACCAATTCCATTGCTTTCAGAGCCAGTCATCCATGCTTGAAAATTGACACTTTAGTCTTATTAAATCTTCAGCCATTCCAACATATCTAAATGTTTCAAAACCTGAACTATTCAAATGTTTCACCATTCTTGAAATGCACGACAAAGAGAGACACAGAGTGTGTGTGATCATTTTAAGTCTATCTGGACTCATCTGCTAAACTCTGCAGTTCCTGTCTTTCTGGACTGCTCGGTGATTTGCTGGTATGTACAGGAATTTGTCCGTCGCATTTCAGAGTAGACCTAAATGAGGAAAAAGGGGAGAAATTATTTGAGAGATGTGTTTGCAGTTTGGGCGAACTATCCCTTTGAGTGTATGAGGTGTCACTGTACCTCTCTGTGTCATAAATGCTGTCTGGTAGTGGTTGATTGGCAGTCTCAGGCAATGCTAGGGCAAACACTGCAGCAAGCAGAGGGGTGGAGCCAAATATCACCATTGGCACAACAGGTGTGTGGCGTCCAAGCAGGTTTATTAGTGGCGCTAAAACCCCACCCATCCGTGCGAACATAGAGGAAACACCAATACCTGTTTGCCTGGAGACACAAAATACATATCAGAAATGATTTCCACAGGGAGCTTTGTGATATTTATCTGTTTTGTGCTTTCACAATGCACACTGTTTCAAAGCAGCTTTAGTATGTTTAGAAAGAAACTATAGTTAGCGTAGCTACAGTAGTGTTTACAGCCATAGACAAATGTCGATGTTTACAGTGCCTTAGGCAGCGGATACTCAAGAGTCGTTACATTTCTAAAACACGCTCTAAATTGTTAACCAATAACAACAGACTGGGGCCGGCAGACCAATCAGAGAAGAGTGTGCTTTTCTGAAGGTGGGTTTTAAAGAACCCGAAACTAAGAGCACGTTTACATGACAGTAGCTGTGTGTCGATTAGCCTTCGAGTTGTGCAAATTGAAAATACGCCAAATGGAATCACGTCAATTCTGCAAAATAACTCCTATATAAACACACAAAAAAAAACCTTTTTATGCTCTAATTAGATGTTTTTTCAGGAACTTCTAGAAGTTTTTTTTGCATTTACAGGTCATCAGACTTATGTGTGCGCCTCCTTCAATTGAATGTAATGGCTAGTGTGGTGACTGTGCTATACATAAACCTACCAACATCCATCACCTTGATTTTTGGAAGGACTTTTTTAGTCACATAACATTGGTTAATGGAAACGCCGCTTTTTCGCATTCATTTTTTTAATCGACATTTAGAAAATAGCTCAAACCTTTGCTCAAATTTAGAATAGAAACAAGGTTAATGATGTACTAAAAATGGAAAAGATTTTCCTTTTTCTGAAAATTACAAAAAATGTTGTTTTATATTGCCAGGCCAGAAGATGGCGATGTCACTTTATAAAAAAAACACTGCACACCTATAGAGCGAACACGTAATACGCATGAGCATAATGTCATTATTTTCACAAATTCATATTTTGTTATGAGGATCATAATGGTATCCTTCTCAAAAACTTGCACTTAAAAATCTGTTTTTCAGTTTTTATTTGAAAATAGTGTTGTGTAAATTGGCCCCTAAAACAGAGCATTCGGACTGCTGTAACAATGTAAAATAAAATAATTTGTGAACATTAAATAATGCAAATGTATTCAGTAGTCCCCATGAATAAAAGTATGAACCTGTAAATGAGCATAATATGACCCCTATAAAGAAACAGTTTCATCAAAAACTTGATAGTCATGCCACAATGCAAAATGCATATCCTGTCCGCAATATATATTTTAATATTGCTGTCACTATGTGTACTATTTCACATTTACTAAATGATTAGTTAATTCTGTACACATCCACATACCATTAGGGTCTGCACACTTACGCAGTTAGGTTAGGTTCATTTAAGTTTTATTTTATTTATTTTTCTCTGAAATGTGTCACTTTGGTTTTGGGTGGCATTGCGTAGACTGTATTTTTTTCATTAAAGTCGCAAAAGTTCTGATTACTGTTGTTTTAAACAGGGCTGTGTAGACTTTTAGATCCATGTATATATGATGTGAATGCGAGTACCTGAGAACAGTTGGAAACAGTTCAGCAGAATAAATATAGATGATGGCAAAAGATGCTGTAATTCCAAATTTCCCCACCATGGCCAAAGCAGTTCTGATATGAGCACTGTCTGAGAGAAAGAGTGTGTGACAAGACAATGTTGGAAACGAGAGTAGGAATGGGCAGTCTGGTGTAAAACAATACTACCTTTCAAAAGGAATAAAAAGACAGAAATACATTCTAGAAAAGTGCCTCTGGCCATGTTTGCTGGTCACCTGCTGGAACAGTGAGCGTAAGCAGACATGCACCGCCTCCCACAGCCAGGAACACACTCAGCGGGATTCGTCGACTCCAGGGCAGGAGAACCAACACCAGTGACCTTGCGGGAATTTCTACCAATCCAAACATGAACTGAGTGAGGTAAAGGTCTGACCCGAGGTCAGACACACCCAGAGACAGACCATAATACACCAACACATTAACAAACCTGGAGAAACAGACAAAAGGTCAATTAATGGACATGTTTATGTGTGTGTGAAGGGCATGACTTAAAACACTGAATACTGTACATATACACTGCGCACATTAGAGTTTTTATGGTGCTTTTTCAACTATGAGCATGTGGACTTTTAGAAAATAAAAACTCATAAAAGGCACTTTTCACACTCATAATGGAGCCTGGGGTTGTTTTTTTAATGAAAGTCATGAATTTTCACCACAGTACCATTTACACCACATCTGAGATTATGTATTGTGTTTAATAGCATTTAAAGGGATAGTTCACCCAAACATGACAATCTCTGTCAAATAATCTGTCAAATGTGCTGCGTGAGAATGAACCTCATTGGTTCTTGCTGAAGCTCAAAGTGATGCATAACACGAGAATGAACCTCATTGGTTCTCGCACGTCAAGCGAACATGCTTGAGCTTCTGTTTACCATAACTGATGTTAGTTGATGAATATTTATATGTGAATAAAAGCCTAAATTAAACCTGTTCATCATATAAAGCGATAAAGTTTGGATTAGTTTTACGATCTCTTTATGAACTTTTTGAAGTGTCAGTGGTAGTTGTGTAGCTGTCAATGGAGGGTCAGAAATCTCTCAGATTTCATCAAAAAGATCTGCATTTGTGTTCTGAAGATGAACGAAAGCCTTATGGGTTCGGAACAAAATGAGATTGAGTCATTTATGATAGAGTTTTCATATTTTTGGGTGAACTAAACCCTTTAAATAATAAAATAAATGTCAGATTCCTTCGTCTTGCTAAGGGTACATTCATAACTAGAATTTGATGTATCAAAGTTGCAGAATTGCAAAAAAAAGATACAAAATTACAGCTTGATTGGAAATTATACACAACTAAAATATTCTGATATATTTATAAATATTCAAAATATTTCCCTAGAATATTACTAGTATTAATAGGATGGATTTTCATGTTATGGGACCAGGATAAAACATTAACATAAAGGGCATTTGAAATGTAGCAAGAAAAAAAAAGAAGATATAATAAAAAGTTTCCAAGACCTTCATACAGCAGAAAATACAACACTAAAGTCTCTTAGTTTCAATAAAAAATATAATATAAATATATTAATGGATATAAAAATGCGTCCTTGTAATCTCACCAGATGTAGAAGAGTATGAGCGCTCTCCTCCTCATCTGGGGAGTTCGGAGCAGATCGAAAGCAGTATATTGACTACGTCCTGGCGGGCCCTCGTATTGCTCCACCTGTGATAACAGAAGTGACACTTTAATACATTGAAGCAAATGCTATAAAAACATCCTGTTTTTAAACCAAACACTCAAACACACACATCCGTGGTGACGAGAGAAACCTTGGTAAATGCACTTAAAGGGATAGTTCACCCAAAAATCTAAGTTCTGTCATCATTTACTCGCCCTCATTTTGTTCCAAACCCGTGAGACTTTAGTTCATCTTCAGAACACAAATGAAGATCCTTTTGATGAAATGTGAGAGCTTTCTGACCCTCCATTGACAGATACGCAACTGCCACTGACGCTTCAAAAAGTTTATAAAAAGATCGTAAAACGAATCCATATGCATTGAGCGGTTTTCTGAATTTTCTGAAGAGACTCGATCACTTTATATGATAAACAGACTGAATTTAGGCTTTTATTCACATACAGTATAAACATTTATCATCTCACATCAGTTGTGGCAACGGAAGCTCAGGCATGTTCACTTGACGTGCGACAACCAATGAGGTTCATTCTCGTGTTACGCATCACTTTGAGCTTCAGCAAGAACCAATGAGGTTCATTCTCGTGTTACGCATCACTTTGAGCTTCAGCAAGAACCAATGAGGTTCATTCTCGTGTTACGCATCACTTTGAGCTTCAGCAAGAACCAATGAGGTTCATTCTCGTGTTACGCATCACTTTGAGCTTCAGCAAGAACCAATGAGGTTCATTCTCGTGTTACGCATCACGTTTGAGCTTCACAAGAACCAATGAGTTTCATTCTCGTGTTGCGCATCACGCTTGAGCTTCAGCGAGAACCAATGAGGTTCATTCTCGTGTTACGCATCACTTTGAGCTTCAGCAAGAACCAATGAGGTTCATTCTCGTGTTACGCATCACTTTGAGCTTCAGCAAGAACCAATGAGGTTCATTCTCGTGTTACGCATCACGTTTGAGCTTCACAAGAACCAATGAGTTTCATTCTCGTGTTACGCATCACGTTTGAGCGTCAGCGAGAACCAATGAGGTTCATTCTCGTGTTACGCATCACTTTGAGCTTCAGCAAGAACCAATGAGGTTCATTCTCGTGTTACGCATCACATTTAAACTTCTGCAAGATGAGGTTTGTTCTTGCACGTCAAGCAGGTTTGGTTGAGCTTCTGTTTTTGTTCGCAGATCAATGTTTAAATGTGAATAAAACTCTAAATTAAATCTGTTCTTCATGTGTCTCTTCAGGAATCAATTCATATAGATTAGTTTTATAATATCTTTATGAATTTTTGAATCATCAGTGGTAGCTGCGTAGCTGTCAATGAAGGGACAGAAAGCTCTCAGATTCCATCAAAAAGATCTTCATTTGTGTTCTGAAGAAGAACGAAAGTCTCATGGGTTTGCAACGACATGAGGGAGAGTAAATGATGACAGAATTTTAATTTCTCTTTAATGATCTGATGATGTGAAAGTCATCTCGTTGCCCTGGTGTTGTGATCCAAAGCGTTAGACTATCACTTCCTAAAAGACTATAAACAGAGGCCCCATGGTTTCTCGGGGTGGGGGATGGTTGCTGTCATGGTGATGCTAACAGAGCAATTAGAGATGTTATGGGATTTGAAGATTGTGCCAGAAGCGTGATGAAAAAAAGCCCGAAAGAGTGAAAGCAAGTCCATGAGAAAGTTTGTGGTACCTGAACAGTGGGAGGTAAGGTGCGACCATTGACCGTAGCTGCCTTACGCAGAAGATCAATCGCCTCCTCCTTACGGTTATTCACCAACAGCCAACGGGCTGAATGTGGAAGAACCCTGAGAAAAAGCAGGAGAGAAGAGTGGAAGGAGATTTATGTCGATAGAACGATAAAGGCACAGGAAGAAAGTCAAGCAATAAGAGTGATAGAGAAAGAGAGAGTGAAAGAGAGACTCGGGTACTCCTTTTTATGCTTTTTAGAAACTCTGATCCTTATTGTGTAATATCAGATACTAATAATTATACTTATAAAGTAATTATTTTAGTATTATCAATAATAATAATAAAAATGTAATTGACAAATAAAGCTTCAAAAGAGGTGTTTTTTAAACATCTTTGCTGGACAAACGTGTTTCAATTATCTCAACAGCTTTAAAACTACTTTAAACTAAGATTTAAAAAAAGTGTCCTATTGCATCATTTTTTCACCTAAAATGATGCAATAGTCTTTGGTTTTTAATTTTTTATTACTAAGACACCATTTTAAATAGTTTTCTTAGTCTGTTCATTTGTTCTGACAGTTGCACCACCTGATAGTTTGGGGGTTTAAGATAATAAAACATAATAAATAAAATAATATGTATTATTTAAATGTACTTCAAATTAATTCAAACTAAATAGATTTGATAGAATAAAGTGTTTTGAAAAGAAATAATGCACTTGAACACAAAGACAGATTATGTCATTGACTCATATACACACACATATATTTACAAAAATGTATGTTGCGATTAATCGTATTTGATCGGTTTGACAGCACTAAAATGTAAGGGATAATGTACACCCAGCCGGTTGTTATCGCAGAATAAAGCCCGACAGAGTGATCAGGACCCCGACGCGAAGCGGAGCATCACTCTGAAGGGGTTTATTCTGCGATTAAAACCGGCTGGGTGTACATTATCCCGCTTATTACACGGCTACTAGTCTCAAATAAATCATTATTAGACGCAAAATATTGTCTCGAGATTACATATTTTATTAGCTCTTACGCAAAGCTTCCGCGAAGGAAAACAGTTCCAACCTGCTTTAAGCCTTTATCTATTGCTGAAGATTTGCCCTATGCTAAATGTTGAAAATGAATGCTGAAAGGGTTAGTTCACCCAAAAATTAAACCAAGCCTATGATTTACTCACCCTCAAGTCATTATAGGTGTTTATGACATTCTTCTTTCAGACAAATACAATCAGAGTTATATTTAAAAAGTCCAGGCTAAAGTTAATCCCAGCAGATGTTGTAGTTGTGTTTGAAGTCCTGCAGCTGTCCGTCAAATAACATGCTCCACATGACTCCGCTGGGTTAATAGAGCCTTCTGATTCGAATCGATGCGTTTGTGTAAGAAAAATATCTATATTAAAAACGTTATAAAGGAAACCCGCCTTGAAGTCTTCCATTGTAACCCACGGCTGTTTAAGCCACAAGATGGCGCCAGCGTTAAGCATAGAAGTAGTACCGGTCAAGATAACTCGTAGTACCCGTATGAGCGGGTGTTATCTGGAAATAACGGACCGCTGGAATGCGCGATTGACCAATCAGAATCAAGTATTTCACAGAGCCGTGTAATAATAAAGGGTTAGTTCACGCAAAAAAATTAAATTCTCTCATTAATTACTTACCCTAATGTCATTCGACACCCATTCATCTTTGGAACACAAATGAAGATATTTTTGTTGAAATCTGATGGCTCAGAAAGGCCTTCATTGGCCACAATGTCATTTCCTCTCTCAAGACCCATAAAAGAAAAAAAACTAAAGTGGCTCTACAATAATTTTATGAAGCAACGAGAATAGTTTTTGTGCGCAAAAGAAAATCCTAAAATACGACTTATATTGATGGCCGATTTCAAAACAGTTTTTCCTGAAACATCAGAGCTTAATGTCTCAGTGTATCGAATCATGATTCAGATCGCGTGTAAAACTGCCAAACTGCTGAAATCACGTGACTTTGGCGATCTGAACCGCTGATTCATAACGGTTCGAAGCTTTGGCCCATTATAATACAAGTCATTATTTAGTTTTTTTTTGCGCACAAAAATATTCTCATTGCTTCATAAAATTATTGTAGAGCCACTGTAGTGAGATGGACTTTGTAACGACGTCTTTAGTGCCTTGAGAGAGGAAATAACATTGTGGCCAATGAAGGCCTTTCTGAGCCATCGGTTTTCAACAAAAATATCTTAATTTGTGTTCCGAAGATCTGAACGGAGGTCTTACGGGTGTTGAACGACATTAGGGTGAGTAATTAATGACAGAATTTTCCTTTTTGGGTGAATTAACCCTTTTTAGTTATTCGATAATCACTTATTAACTCAATATATACTTCTATGTTGTCTCACCAGATATAGAATATGAAGAGAAAGCCTGGCGCAGAGATAGCAAGCTGCAGCTTTCTCCAGTCTCTGATGAGATAGGCCACACCCGCCAGCAGCATGTAGCCGAAACCAAAGAAGTAGTCGGTGAAGATGCCGGCCAGCATCCGTCTCTGTGTGCAGGTCCACTCTGTGCCTATAAAAAGGAGGTTAAGTGTTTGGGGTGGTTGGGATTGGGGTTTAAGGGCTCAATTTAGGGCACGGGTCCCCAATCTCGGTCCTGGAGGAACACTGTCCTGCAGAGTTTAGCTCCAACCCCACACCTGAACCAGCTAATCAATGTTATAGGGCCTATAAAGACATTGATTAGCTGGTTTAGGTGTGTTTGGTTGGGGTTGGAGCTAAGGACAGTGGCCCTCCTGGACCAAGATTGGTGACCCATGAACTAGGGTATTAAGTTCTATGGCAAAGAAGAAATGATTTTGTTACTGTTGACATGTGTACGGTTCGGTATGTGAATTTGACTTAAAATATTATATAGTAGCGTTTTCTTAAAATATCATCAGTGTCTTGCTCAAGGGCACAAACTTGCCTTTGGGAAATCAGGCATGATCAGTGCTAACTCATTAGATGGATAAGTTAATATTTTCTTGATTAGAGAGTAACTGCAGTATGCCAAGGCTTACCTAGCACAAACGCATTGATTATCACACCCGACACGGTCAATCCTATGATGAAGCGCAGGGTGACATAAACAGGGAAGTTTGGAGCGAAGGCAGCGGCCACACCAAACACTGTCTGAAGGGCTAAAGACCAGAGCATTGCCAACCTCCTCCCATACCTTACAGAGAGAGAGAAAGAATGAGAAAGATTTCATGAGAAATGTTGGTGGATGGAAGGGTGTTTTTTTAATACAGTAGAGGCTTTGATTAAATTATATACAGGGTGGATTAAGCTGAATTTGGCCACTTTGTTTTTGTGCTCTACAAGAATGTTTTCATGCTTGAATGTTCACATTTGTCACAACACATTTTTCACATATTTCATCTCCTCTCTTCCCAGTCTGTCAGTAATGCTCTGTTAGTTCCTGTGAAGCCCCTCCTTCTGAAAAGCACAATGTGCTCTGATTGGTCAGCTGGATCAGTGAGTGGTGATTGGCCAACCGCTTCAAGTGTGATTCGGAAATTTCACACCCCTTAACCGCCAGTTTCAACCAATGACAACCTCCCGCAGTTTCTGTTGAATTGTAAATTGAAGTAACTTTATCGACTGGCCAAAGGCAAATCTGGCACATCTGGTATGAAGAGTGGTTTTGGTCTATACAGCTAATGTTTCCATTCATGACAACTGTGAAGGGGGTGATTTTTTATAACAAATTCTGTTAAATAATATAACGCCTTAAAGTTTTGCATAATTAAAGGGGGGGTGAAACACTCAGTTTCAGTCAATCTCATGTCAATCTTGAGAACCTATAGAGTAGTATTGCATCCTTCATATCTCCGAAAAGTCTTTAGTTTTATCATATTTATAAAAGAAATATAGGCTGTACCGAGTCTTTCCGGAAAAAACCGAGCGCCTGGAGGCGTATCGTGTGGGCGGAGCTAAAGAATGACAAGCGCGCAAAACGGTGACGTCCTCAAGCGTGGAGGAACCCATGGCTATCTCAGCTAATACAGATAATGATCCACAATCAAATCTGAGGGAGAAATAAATTGAACAGGAGAAACGGCAACATCAGGACGTCCGTCTCTGTGGTATGTAAGTTACTGTATTTAATGGCCTCTCCACATTTCTGTCTTTACTCGCAGTTTATGAGGACATGATTCGGTTTATTGACTATTGTATGCGACTAGACCTTAGAAGTAGCAAGCAAAACGGTTTTGCACGTCAGACTAGTGTAACGTTATACAGAGAACAACAATGGAGTAACCGTTAGCGCATTTGAATGACGAAGCACGCGATCGTGTCGTTTACTGATGTTTACTCATGCGTCCGTAGCCAAAAGCAGAGACATTTGAAGCAGTTTAAGTTAACTCACCGGCTGCTTCCAAAGCAGGACCTTTATCGCTGGGACCGCTCCGTCAAAAACACACTTCTTTGGTCTGATTTGGTGAAGTTCTGTGACAGCAGTGGCGTGTAAATCCATTTTGAGACGGAACTGAAACGATGTTGTGAAGCTTCCCGTCATTTCTGCGTTCAAATCGGTTCAAATGCAGCGCTGCCTTCCCGGAATGCTGTGCTGAAGCGTTGAAGTCGCTCGACGTCACCCATAGGAATAAAGTGGAGCGCGGCGCCACATAAGTGTTCACGGACGACTGGATCTGCATCTGAGAGACTGTTTACAGCGTGCTCTAGTCACGCGCGCGCGCACCCTACCGGGAGAAGAGTCCGTACGGCCCATACAAGGACCTTCCGCTCTTTTTAACGTCAAGTAGACCCATACTCGAAAAAAACTCTCCGAAACTTGTGAGAAACCGGAAGGAGTATTTTTGACACAGAAATACTCCATCAAACGTCCAACATTAGTTTTTGAAACTTTGTCTATGTTTAGGATGGGAATCCAAGTCTTTAACAGTGTAAAAAGCTCAGTATGCATGAAACAGCATTTCACCCCCCCTTTAAGGGCGTGGCCACTTGAGTGACAGGTGGATTGCCACTATGGTTGAGCTAGGCAGATGTGGTTTCAGCAACTAGTCACCTCAGCTCCACCACGTCCCGCATCTATGCCCACTGTCAGTTATCCGGGAGGGATGCACAGTGACGTGCACAGTGACGTGAAGACAAAAATGCTCTTCAGAAACCTATGTGTGACATCACGGACACTACGTCCATTTTTGTTTTTACAGTCTATTAACAGGAATAATTTAAATGAGGAATATTGTCACATGCTCGTTCACAAAAGAAAACTTAAGACTTAAATGGAGGAGTTCAGAAACACTGACACTGATGTAGAGAATTACTCCCGCTGGAGGGACTTTGTGCTTTGTAACTTTTCAGACATTGTTCATGCTCAAACAGCAACATCACACACTAAAAAAAAACATAATAGGTCTTGTTTAATTCACCGTATATCGCAGTGGTTCTCAACCTTTTTGTCCGAAGCTGATATGTACCTCTAGTACTTCTGTTGTAATAAGAACAACTAAAAAATATTGTAATTTAGCTTATGCTAATATAATAACATTTAAATTACAAGGTTTTAGAGGAAGTTTGAGAACCATTGCTATATAATGTAAACAAAATATACAGACTAAGTTGGAAACAGTTAGTTACTTTATAATGCATAAATAACTCTAAGCAACATCCATTTGATATTAAACATGTATTAAATGTGCTGTGTGCATTTTAGGAATTGAATGGAAAGAACAACTAAAAAGAGATAGAGAGTTATGAGCAGGGCATGACTAGGGATGGGCGATACCACTTATTTTGTTTTCGATACGATACCGTTACTTTCAAGGCCAGTATCACTGATATCAATACCGATACAATACTTTTAAACTTATTTTTTTTAATTATTAAATATATTAAATTATTTAAATGACTAAGAGTAAAAATACCCACTTAACATATTTGAAAGGTATTTTAACATTCAATATGCCTTAATTGCAACTTATTAGATCCTAATTTTTTAACACATGGATAAAATGTTTAGTAGAAGTGAAATTAACCATGGAAATCTACAAATACTAGCCTATTTGAACTACGGCTACTGTAGTAAAAAAAAAACATGGTTCAGTTTCACAAGGGACTGCCAGTGACTGAACATTGCACCCATAAAATGCAACCTTTTTATTCTGATAGCGATTTATATTAGCATTAGTTACAGCATAGAACATGATCAATTTCAACTTTTAACATTACATTTAAAGAGTGTGATTGCACTATGTAGGCTCTTTCTTTTGATGAGCATTATTCTGGACTGTGTGTTCAAAATCATTCATTGTTTTCTCATGATAGTTTTGGGAAATGCAGTTCTGTTTGAATAGTGTCATCAGTGAACGAACACTCTCTATGTGATCGATTGGTTCTGTCTTGTAGCGTTTGCAAGCATTCAGATCCTATACTACACAATTAACATAGTTTATTTGTATTGTATGCATTAAATAATCTTTTTAAATAAACAAAATAACTGGTAAAAAAAACACGCCTTAGTATCGATATTTTTATTTGAGTATCGATACTTTCGATGCTCACACCAGTATCGATATATCGATACTTCATATCGATACGCCCATCCCTAGGCATGACTTCTATTTTCCCTCAGGCTGTTTAGGTCTGAGTGAACAAACTGCACATGTGAATTGTGATGGTGCATATGTGTCTGTATACCTGTCTGCCATTGCTCCAAACACAACAGCTCCTACAAGCAGCCCCAGCATATAGACAGACGAGCCCAGACTGTTTAGACCTGCCCTGTCACACACCAGATCCCACTGCATAAATAAACACAAAAAAATCCTAATGTTACAACATAAAAAAATCATTACTGGCATATCATGATTTATTTTTTATTTGTTGGGGGGGGGGGTTCTTCATTGTAAATCTACAGATATAAATACAATTTTGGACATATATATATTGTGGACAGCTTGATGCAATTTTGTTCAGGATCTTTTGTAACAATATAAATGTTCTCACTGCTGAACAATTAACCCCCCCCCCCCCCCCCCAAAAAAAAAAAAAACTTTAGAACGATAATGTATCTATACTTATATTTTAGGGATGCACCGATACATTTTTTTTTGGCTTATACGGATAACAGATTATTCTTTATATTTAAATGCCGATAGCCGATATTTTGGCCTATAAATCTTAATCCAATTTTTTTAAATAATTTTTGAGAGCCTGATTACAAAAACAAAAATCTCACCATTAAAAGCCATGTCCCAAGCACACAATTATGATGCCTATATGACTGTATTTAACTATATATATTTTATATAGCCTATATATATTTTTTTATTATTATTTATTCCAATCATATTTCAAGAAATTCACCATCATGGCGAACACATCTGAAGTGTCTCAGCTGAAGGAAATAATCAAATATTTATCTTCTTTATTATATCGGACATTTTCTTATCTGGCCTATAACGATAACATTAAAAAATAAACATATCGGCCAATACTGATGTGGAGGCCGATATATTGTGCATCCCTCCCTTATTTATATTTTGTTATAGATTATTATGTAACAAAATATTATTAGTCTATATATTTTTAACCACATTTAAAATTGAGATTGTCTGGGACACTTTTCCCCAGTCATCTCAATGGCAAAAAGTGCCCTCATCAACCTGAATTCACCCCACATTAAATTTATAATGGCCAAAAAAACTACAGCGCGTGCCCGTGTTTACCTCAGTGACAGTGGTGCTCTGAAAGATCTCCTGGCTGTACACCCATCCGGTCTCACATCTTGAGCCTACACTACGGTTCTTTCCTGAAACTACCGTGCACGAATCCGCGTGCCCTGGCAGAAGGGAGATGCTCATGTTCACATTTGAAAGATTGGCGGCGGTAAGGGACCAGTCCTCCTCCATCCTCGAACCCCGACAATGGTGGGGTGGCGTGGCGCCCGTGAAGACGCTCGCCATCATGTGGAATGCGAGAAAGATCTGCGGTAGACATATCCACACATACAGAAGCATCTGATATCTCCCGAAGCCACCGACTGAGGCCAGCAGTTGGTCGAAATTCATTCTCGACCTCGGAAAAGTAGCTAAGTCTTGAGGGAAATGAGACTTCATCCAAATACAATGAGCAAGTGTACAGAATTCAAACGTCTATAAAACAAGCACATTTCAAAACCATTCTATTCTGAGGAACGCGCACAGGAATCACTATTCTGTTTACGCAGCACGTGCCATTGTTGTTGTTAATCTAAAACATTATATTTTAGGTTTATAAAGACACTAGGAAGTCATTTCCCCCACCTGTTCAAGACAAAACAGATCATTAAACGCCAGAAATGTCAAAGTGAGTTGATGTCTACTTTCCAGCCGTCTTTTTCCATGGCTCGCGACGGATCTGGTTTGATGTATCGACGAGAATCCCTCACACACTCACACACCCCCCGAGCTGTTACAAAACCTTGAAACAACGAGAAAGGCTGGAGCAGAACCACATCGTATGGAATGGATCGAGAGCAGCTGCTGTTACTTTTTGACCAGAGATCATGAAGAATATAAAGGGTAATAAAAAGCAAACATTATTTGACTAGAGTGAATCTGCTGATTAGTTTGAAAAATCCCTTTGAGTATGTTTAAGCTAAAGCCCGCGGCTGCTGAAGTCTTGCTCTAAATGGGACGCGCATAATGAGACTGTAGATCAAAGCTGTGTGTAAATGAGTCCCACGCGACCCCACTGTACCGTACAGGAGAAAAACAACCTCCGGCTGAAGACAAGACATGAGAGACGGCGACTTGGAGAAACAAAAGCGTGCCTTCAGAAAGAAAGCTGCTTTTCATTCTAAATGCCAGACACGTTTGACTTACATATTGAACGTAAAAACATAAACAAGCAGAACAACAACAGAAAAATTAATAATAGCAGACATGTAGGCTAGCTCTAGACATTTTTAGATCAAGACAACAGCTTTTAACAATCTGGAAAAAACAAAAATGGAAATCAAATTTAAAATAAAGTTTGGTTACAGTTGGGTTAAAATTGACCCAACAGATAACCAATGGTGGGTTAAAATTATTGTAAATGTTATATAATGTTATAACCCAACAAATGTTTGGAATAAACCAACAACCTTAATTTACCCAGATATTGGCCATAAACAACCCAACGTTTTAGAGTGTAATAAGTAAAGTATATAAAAAGTAGCTTGCAGAGAATTAAACATTAATAGAAGTTGTCATAATAAATACATTTAAAAAAAATAAAAAAATTGAGATTTTACTACTTCAAAGATTATCATTTTTTCACAAACTATTTACTAATGATGCATTACCATTACATTGTGGCAACGATGCTGCTACATTCTGTTTTTATTGTTGCAATGATTTGTGTAGGCTACATGTTCATGCAACCAGAGCTTGACAGACATTTTTTATTAATTAACATAACAATTTCACTGACCACAATTTTGACATCAATACCATAAGGAAAAACTTGCATGGTATTTTAATATTATATCATAATTTGTCAGCGGTAATATTAAGCTGCTGTCACTTTAAGATCGAACGCATGGATCCATTACACTGTTACACATGCATTCACTTAAAACAGAACTGGCTGTTTTTACATGAATACTCGCCAAGACTGACATTTTGACTTTATTTTGTGTGTATTTTAAATTTAGTGCTAAGAGTCAGCTTTGTGTGCACACACTTTCTGAGTGTGAGCACAAAATCTCTAAGGAGTCAAATTATGTGGAATGCATGCAATCCCACACTGAGATTCCATCCTTGTAACATCAACAATATTCATCCGGAGCAAATAAAACAAGTGAGTGAGTGGAGGCGGATGTCGTTCGCTGTCGGAGAGATGAGAGAGTATGTACAAATAAATATAATTTTGGCAACACTACATTGCACCTAGTTTATTTTTCAGATGCAGTTTTAAAAGACTACCATTGAAAAATGTATTAAAAATATATGTATATAATATAATGTATTATATATGAAAAATGCTGAAATCCAGCTGCATTTGGCGGATTATACTGTCAAGGGTTGCATGCAAACATGTGACAATGCAGAAACTTAAGATGCAAGAGGGCTGTATGGCAATAATGTTAAGCAACTGTGAGGCAGACATCTTTCTGACATTTGTTGTTTCCTGTTGCCATATTAACACTCTGGAACACACACTTCCTGTTCTTATATTTTTGTGGTAATATTTCTCACTACATTAAAATTGTTATTAAATATTTTAAAAAAAACACTTTAAAATATTACCAGTATTAGATTATCTAAGTTTAATTCATAGTCACATAGTGTCAAAATGTCAGATGAAAAAAGATTATCATTATTAACAAAATGAAATGCACACTGAAAAGCATCTGTATCCAGCTAACTTTTTATTTGTTAGTCTTGCAAAGATGATCTGCTTCCCCAATGATTGTTTGATCATACAGCGTTTACTCAGCTGCTAAAACACACGGCCTTCACTTTCTGATTTGAATAGAAAACAGGGAAGCTGTCCTGGTGGGCTTGTTTTTGAGCCGAATGTCACTGTCCCCACGCTGGGATGCTGATGTGGAAGGGTACAGGTGACTCCCAAAGAGAAATGGCTTTAGTTAACATGACCATTCAGTGCTTTTTTATGAGATTTAAATGGGTCTATTTTAATTTGATACATATTATATGTATTTAACTATTTCTTTCCCCCCACAAGTTCTAACAAATAAAAAGTGTATCATCACCTCATCAAGCTGCGATAGACTTTCCTATTATCCGAGGGAAACAAAGTGCTTCTCTGACAAGAACAAATGTGGGGGTGGAGCTTGATTTTGTCCATGAGGAATTGATTGGATGGCTGTGGTCTGCTATTGGTCGATCTCATGTGAGTGACAGGTTGCCCCGCCCTCACACCCGTATACACATCATCAGAGAAGAGAAGAGATGTTGCTGCAAAAGAAAGAGGATTTCGATTCAAGAAAGATTATTTTTATTCAAGATTATGAATTCACATGAAAAAATAATAACGTGAATGAGTCATTCATAATAAATGCTACGATATTCCATATAAAATAAGATTTGTCCAGTTTGATTTCATGGTGACTTATGGTTAGGGAAGGGTCCTAATGGATTTAAAAAAATTATATATAGGCTATATATATACACTGGTCAGGCATAACATTTTAATCACCTTCCAAATATTGTGTTGGTCCCCCTTTTGCTGCCAAAACAGCCCTGACCCGTCGATGGACTCCTCTAGACCCCTGAAGGTGTGCTGTGGTATTTGGCATCAAGATGTAAGCAGCCGATCCTTTAAGTCCTGTAAATTGCGAGGTGGAGCCTCCATGGATCAGACTTGTTTGTTCAGCACATCCCACAGATGTTCAATTGGACTGAGATCTGGGGAATTTGGAGGCCAAGTCAACACCTCAAACTCGTTGTTGTGCTCCTCAAACCATTCCTGAATGTGCTGAACAACAAGTCTGATCCATGTAAGCCCCACCAAGCAACTTACAGGACTTAAAGGATCTGCTGCTAACATCTTGGTGCCAGATACCACAGCACACCTTCAGGGATCTAGTGGAGTCCATGGCTTGATGGGTCTGTGCTGTATTGGAAGCAAAAGGGGGACAATTTGGTCATAATAATGTCATGCCTGATCAGTGTATATATTATAGGAAATATGAAATTTCACAGGGACCCTATAGTTTGAAATGCTCTTGCAGGTTTATACACTTTAAAATAATTGTAATACTCAGCTTGTTTTTTTTCTTTCATTTTTGCTCATCTAAATAATGTGAAAAGAATTCATTTTTCTCAGCACAACCCATCTTAAACTTAAAGAAATTACATAAACCATATAAAAGAACACAACCCTGCATCCCATAATGCCTAGCGCGCGCGTTGCATGGAGCGCATAGCAGAGGCGTAGCAGCGTCATTTCCGTCAATCTTGAACATGGAGTCGAATGGACTGAGGCTGAATTTCTGGGAGAACGGACCGAAACCCGGCCAGTTTTACTCATTCCCGGGTAACAGCAGTGCGGCTCCAGCATGTGGACCCATCAAACACACACTGTAAGTTCACGACGACTGGACAGTTTGTGCTAAGTTTGTGCTAATTAGCCGTTAAGTTTGTGGTTTCGCTTTGCCTCTTTCTCTGCTGTATCATCATGGAGGAAAGTTGCTGTTTACCCCGGAACATTGTCTCAAATATACATTTTTAAAATCTCTTCATACCTTTTGAATATACTATTACGATAATGTGTACCTGTTTCTTTTCCCATTCTTAATCTAGTGGAAAAGTAAGAGTTGAATGTTCCAGTGATTAGTTAGCTTGTTAGCAACAATGCTAATGAATAGGCAAAACCGGTGTCTTGTACAATATAGTGCAATAATATATAATAATTATTGTATTGACGTAATTGTGGACATAAATGACAATTATAAAAACAATAATTAAACTAAAAACACAATTTAAAAAAATCTATGCAGGCAGTTAATGCAGTGAAATGCACATTATGCAAGAGCACATCAGATAATATAATGTGAAAGTTGTGAACGCTGTCAGTTGGGTTTTAAGTACTAACTAACACCACGTTTGTACATTTTTGATTAAAATATGATGTCCATCTGTACATACAGGTTAAAAATGATAAATAAATAAAACAATAAAAATAATATTTTGTTATTCAGCAAAGACATATTAAATGGATCAAAAGTACAGTTAAAACATGTTCAATCAAAGTTTACTTCAGATAAAGGCTGTTCTTTTTGACTTTCTATTCATCAAATAATGCAAGACATGCATTATGGTTTCCTCAAAAATATGAAAGTTTTCAACACTGATAATGTTAATAGATGTTTCTTGGGCATCCAATAATCATATGAGTGATTTCTGAAGGATCATGTCACACTGAAGACTATTATGTAATGATGCTATTTAGTTTTTTCAGGATTCTTTGATGAATAGAAAGTTCAAAAGAACAGCATTTAAGACACAACCTAATTTTTTAATTAATATAACTTTTTTGTAACTTCGTATCATAAATGTCTTTACTGTCTTTTTTATTTAATGTGCCTTTGTTAAAGGAAAGTATTATTTTCTCTCTTTTTTGATGATTTCTGAAGGATCATGTGACACTGAAGACTGGTGTAATGATGCTAAAAAAATAAATTCAGCTTTGCATCACAGGAATAAATTACATTTTATAATATATTAAAACAGAAACCAGTTAATTTAATGATGTTTCACAGGATTACTGTTTTTACTATATTTTTGATCAAATAAATGCAGCCTCGGTGAGATTAAGAGATTACTTTCAAAAGTATTTGTTTCAAACGTCTGAACGGTAGTGTGTGTATGTTTACGTTCAATTTGTTTTGGCTTAATGTATGAATCTTAAATGTTTTCAGCAACCCCATGGTAACGGGCACGTCAGTGCTGGGTGTGAAGTTCACCGGTGGTGTGATCATCGCTGCTGACATGCTCGGCTCCTACGGGTCTCTGGCGCGCTTCCGCAACATCTCCCGACTCATGAAAGTCAACAACACCACCATCCTGGGAGCCTCAGGAGACTACGCTGACTACCAGTACCTTAAACATATCATTGAGCAGATGGTGTAAGTACACACTCATTTGTTTGATTCTGTTGGATAGTTTAGTAGCCTGACAAGCCAGACCCTCATCAAGATGTTTGGTCTGGAAACTCACCATTGTCAGGGCTTAATCCGAGGGGCGGGATAAACGGTTGTCTTTCAAACTCCCTCTGCACGCGATAGGATAGAGCTACAACCAACCAGAGCAACGAAGGTGAAACAGAGCTATTTTAGATTAAACATTCGCCGCATCCGGTCGGCAAAACTCAGAACACATCTTCCCTTTTTAAGAATGACTTCAGTGCCGCTCTTTGTTTTTTTTTCTCAGAGAAAAGCTTAACTCCAAGTCTTCCAGAGTCACGGTCAAAGCTGATTCGAAAGACCGCTGTGCGCCAGTTTCTGTGTTTACTTGAAGCACGCAAACGCAACTCGGCCGTCGTCATAATGGCCCCGCCCACCGACTCTATACACGATGTGATTGGCCCGGCAAGAGTTAGGGGAATACAGCTCAGAAGGATATTAAGAGTTGCTAGACGACACTTGCGGGCAGATTAAATTTGCTGCCGCTAGGGTGCGTCTAGATTTCTAGGCTAATACTTTAGCCCCGTTTCCACCAAAATTACCCAGAACAGTTTGTCCCAGGAATTCTTTTTTTTTCTATCTCTCTCAGACCTGCTGCTGTCTGCGTTTACATCGTAGTCTAAAGTACTGTGAAGATTAGTCCGGTGACGTAGAACTGTGCGTGACTTTCAGAGCCCACTGGATTCTGTCCTCCGCAAATGAACGTAATAAAGCCTGAACCTTTTCGTCGTTCCATCTGTAATATTTTTTAAACTCCATTGTTGATTTCAATAGCAAACGATTCTTACTGCACGCACCACAACAGACTTTTTAGGTTAAAATGAAATGCTGCGTGTGCACAACCAATCAACATGTTCAGCGGCCAAGTCCCACCCCTGAAAGTTCCTGCACTTTGAAAAAAGTACTACCTTGAATCAGTGTATGTGAATAGGCAATAACTTGATCTGTGTTTGTTTTAGGATTGATGAGGAGCTTCTTGGAGATGGACACAGCTACACGCCTAAAGCCATCCACTCCTGGCTCACACGGGTCATGTACAACCGCCGCAGTAAGATGAACCCCCTGTGGAACACAGTAGTCATTGGTGGATTTTACAATGGAGAGAGGTGAGAGAGTGAGAGTTTTCAGACAACTCAAAGTCAGCATTAAACTACATTCATGACCCATAACACTGATTTAAGAGTGAAACATAAAAAAAGTAGGGAGGGACTTGATTTAATCTTTCTGGAATTGGTCTCCAATGGGTTAAAAAAAATAAGGGATCGGTGATGTTAAGTTTACTTTATTATAAATTACATTTTGATTACATGATATGAAACATTTTTTTACCCTGAATAAAATGCACAATAGCCTATTTTATACCTAGTATTAAGATGTGTTTAGGTCGATCGGATCACAAGTTGTCGGGAGACACATTCCTGTTTAAACCTGTATTTAGCATCATCTGCTTGTGATCTAATCGACTAAAACGCATCTTAATACCAGGATTAAACAGGGCCTCACCAGGGGCGGCGCTAGAGAATTTTGAGCGCAGGTGCTGAGGGGGAGCTAGATCTTTGACGGGAAGCTTCGCAATTATATATTTATAAATAATAATAATAAATATGAGAGAAACTTGGCCTCTCAATTTTTAACTTTCAATTATTTTATTTATCACAATTTAAGTTTTTATTTTATTAAATTGAACCAGCACAAAATTACTTGTTCAATCAAATATTATTTAAGATTTAGTATTGTCCTATTCATTGAACAAAATTTCAGTCAAGGACAATATGCCATTAAAAAGCTCCCATAGCACCGGGGATCATCAGTATGCACCTCTGCGTCAGCGGCCTGCTCCGTGTCAGACTCCGTGCAATCAACATCTGAACCGTTCTCAAACTCTGGCTGAGATAAGTTTATGTTCTCGTTTTTATTAGGAACTAATTTTGAACCATAAGATCGCTTATTTGGCCGAAGGAACCGCTCAATAAAAAAAATGAAATTTATTATTAAGTGCGACAGCGGAGCTACAATTCACATGACGCCACATCATGTTACACCTGCTCAATGAGTTTTTTTTTTTTTTCATTTATTGATTTCCATTATTTACTTGCGTATTAATTAGAATACAGCCTGTATATAATTGCTATCAGCAGAAATGTTTGGAGGTGCTATGGCGGTGCTTTGGTCTTTCTTGGGGATGCTGAAGCACCTGCTAGCGCTGCCCATGCAAGTCACATTTATTTTTATAATTTAATTTAGTTATTCATTCAGTATCTGGTGAAGAATAATGAAACCTGTGAGTTTATAACAATTTGTTGTAGACGTATAGTACTATAAATAGTAATTAGGCTTGTTATATAGTAAAGAGAGACAATTTTGATTTCCTAATGCCTTTAAGTTGTCGATTATTTAACTTTCACTAAACACAATTTTTTGTTGCTCTCTTAAGCTTTCTTGGTTATGTGGACAAGTTAGGAGTTGCATATGAAGCCCCGACAGTAGCAACAGGATTTGGTGCTTATTTGGCTCAGGTAAGTTTTCTTTTCAGATTATCTTGCTTGTAAAATGAAGCTAAAACCCTTATCAAATGAACTTGTGTTTTTGCAGCCCTTAATGAGGGAGGTGCTGGAGAACAAGGTAGAAATCACAAAAGATGAGGCACGAGCTCTGATAGAGCGATGCCTTAAAGTGCTGTACTACCGTGATGCCCGCTCATACAACAGGGTGAGACAGGCTCTTTGTTCTTATAGCTGAAAAGGCCCTTATCTCAGGTACATTTCACTGTATTTGTTTCAAGAAACAGATAATAATACATGTTCTTTGGTGTTGCTCTAGCATGAAATTGCCATTGTGACAGCTGATGGTGTTGAGATTATTGGACCACTGTCTTCTGAGACAAACTGGGACATTGCTCATCTGGTCAGGTAGGCTGAAATTATTCATCATGCATCTAAATATTTGTCTATCATTTAGGGTTTAATAGACATTTTTATATTTATGACAGATCAGTAAAACTCTGATATGAAGTATCATAACTTAGGTTTAGGTTTCTACAAATGTACAAATTTGTATTATACACACTTTAAAGTATGGGGTCAGGAAGATTTGTTACATTTTATTTAAAGAATTCTCTTATTCCCACAATTTTTGATTAAAATACTGTAAACACTGTAATGTGAAATATGACTTTTCAGCATCATGACTCGTTTTCAGTCACATGATCATTCAGAAATCATTTTAATTTGCTGCTCAAAATGTGTCTTATTAATGTTGAAAATACTCCATATTTTGATGGAAACCAACCGTGATGCATAGAATAAAAGCAAAACTGACCTCAACTTTGAATGGTAGTGAATTTAGTGCAAGATTGTTGGATATGTATGATGCTTGTCTTGATGTATATATTTAACATCAGTTAAATCATGATTGTGGATTCTTTTTATTGGTCCACTAACTGCTTTTCGTTTTTATTGCAGTGGTTTTGAATGAGTCCTGTTCTGCTGAGCCCGTTTGGTCACATCATCTTTGGGCATGCTCTTAGCATCACCAGATCACTATTATATTGCCAAGATCACTCTTAGTCTCGTTTCTCGTTCTGTTGTTATTCATAAATAAACGTAATAAAGTTGTCTACTTTGTCCTTTTTTATGTATTATATTGTGGGTAAATCATATCTAGTGCATAATGGGAAAGTTGCTTGCTCTTATGGGTCAGTGCTGACCCATATCATTTTTATATAGATGTTGAAGTGCGAATTAATGTATGCCTTGCAAATGTAAACATTTGAGTTTCTCATGTACTTTACATTTTCAAATTCAGATAATTTGTCACCGTATGCTGAAAATGTGACACTTTTACTACAACTCAAACAATTTTTTGGATTCTATGCCATAGTTTTCCACCCAAAGTGTTCATGAATTTATTACATAGTAGCAGTTAATTACCTTAATTCAAAAAGACATGTAAAGGAAACTTTATTTAATGAACAATCTTTCTAGAAAATATAAAAATGCATTGGTAATAAGTATTTCGTGGGCAGAACAAGTACAAACGGCTAGAAATACTTGCAAAACTGAGCCAGCAGTGGAATAAAACATTCATTTTATTTTTTTAATCACCAGCTTACACACTATACATAATTTGTCTCAAGACTATATACACAAATGCAAAATATGTGATTAAGTGCACATGAAAAAGGCAATTTATGCTAAATATTTAATTTTCTACATGGCAGTTAAAATCAATGTCAAAGCAAACTTGTCTAAATTAATAGCATACATAAACTCACTGTATTGGTCAGATTTTCTTGTGAGACGAATGCCTTAAAAGACAACACTCGATGCTTCTTTAAGGAAAAAAAACAATGTGTTTATTCAATATCATGAATCAAGTATGTTACAGTATAATGCTGAATATAGTAGGTAATGATTTCAAATCATTTCTATTTACATGTATGCACAACAGTTCAAACCTGATGGAAAAAAAACGGTGATGACCTAAACCACAAGGTGTAACAAGTTGCACATTAGTAGTTTAAAAAAACAAAACAATGGAAGCCTTGACTACAGCGGACTCCAAACTAGATATCTTTAGCACCCATTAATGTAGAAAAATATTTACATATGCAAGCAATAAACTACATTTACATTATTCATTTTCAAATAGTAGTTAATTTCATTCTCCAAAAATGAAATCAGTTGTTGGCAGCAGAATGCACACAAAACACCTGCAGGTTTCAAAAAAAAGTTCTTTACTTGTAGAGACGAAAATGCCATTTCATTTAAGAGAAAATGAATGATCTATTTCTGAATCCTCAAAACCATGGAAAGACTCCAAATCACTGTCCTTCTCAAAGATCTTTTTCAATGAAATCATACTGGACTGCGGAGAGGATTCTGCAGAAACGATAACGGAGGTCTCGGCCTTCTTCTCCTCGACTTTACCTGCTTGCAATTTACTGAGGAGGAGAGCTTCAGTCAGACTCCGCACGAGCTCTGACGGTTCGTCAGATGTCACGTCTGGGTTTGAGCTTAAAACACGATCGAAAGAGCGGAAAAGAAGCTTAGGCTCTGCTTTAAGGACATCCAGTAGCTCGACGAGCCAGCGAGAGAGAAGAAGGGCAAGGTCAGCTGGTTTGGCTCCAGCCAGTTCCTGTGGCGCCTTTGTCACATGCTCGCTCCATCGAGCCTGCAGGAACTCACGTAACACAGGCCCCATGCAGGCTTCGATGGGCTGCAGACGGCGAGAGCAACTGCGAGGGATCAGACCTGGAAGAGAGTTAGCACTGTTGAGCGCTGCCAAGAATTCATTAGATGCGTGGCCTTTGTACGTGTCGAGTATCAGCAACCCTTTGCCTCCAGAACTAGGGTTCACATGCCGACTCCACACCTTGTCCAACCAAAGCTGTAGTCTTTCTTCATCCGTGAACCCTTCTGGCCTAGCCTCCAGTATGATGAAATCTGGCAAGGAATGTGCATCTGTCTTGAGAGGTTCGCCTCTGAAGAAAAGCATGGTGGATAATGTGGTCCCATCAGCCAGTGCTGTAAACACAACCTCTATAAGTGGATTTGTGGTGCCCATCAATTTAAAAGCAGACAACATGGACGAGGAATCCGCAGAGGCTTCATCCAGCTGCTCCATATCTATAAATATGGAAAGCTCATCCATGGCGCCCATAGAAGACAGTCTGAAGGTTTGCGAATTGACTTGCTTCTTCAGAAAGCTGCTGAAGGAACGCTCCAGCTCCTGGGATTTATCCGGTAGCAACTTGCTGGATGTGGCGAATGCTTGCAAGCCCAGATCGTGGCGTAGCAAGAAATCAACCACTGTATCGTAAGAGATATTTTGCGCACCATGACTGCTCATAAAGTCGAACAGATTCGCTTCATCGACAGGTAGCTGTTGCTCACGTTGGCACAGCATCCATTCGACTAACCTATCGGTTTCCTGTGGCATCAAGGCTTCTCTGCTTCGTGAGGGCTCGAGCTGACTCTGACGCTTCAAGAGCAACGACTGGACTTCTTCCGGCGGAGTGGCGAAGTGATTAGCGGCCTGAGGGACACCACAGCAGAGGGCGTGCAGCACAACTTTCAGCTGAGCAACGGTAAGCGTGTTTTCCACTGCACGTCCTGTGGCGACTTTGGAAAGCCCTCTGTTTGAAGTTTGCTTCGCAGCATCTGGTTTGACCGCAGATATTTTGTCTGGAATGGTTCTTTGTTCAATAGGTTGAACCTGAATGGGAAAGGTCTGTTGAATAGGTTGAACCTGAATGGGAAAGGTCTGTTGAATAGGTTGAACCTGAATGGGAAAGTTCACTGTGTTAGCGACACTAGCAGGTAGAGTTATTGTGTAGGTGGGTTGAGGAAGGGGTATAGAGGTCAGAGGAAATGCACTCTTGTTCACTTGCTGCACTTGCAATGGCACGAAAAACGCGTTGTTGAGTATCTGACCTCCTCGCAGTAGGTCCGTTGGGATGAAGACAAATCTACAATGACAAAGTTGTTCAACGTTACCTCTTCTGCTAAACAGAGGGTTACATTTCTAGCATTTACAACAGCTTTTGTGAGCTCTACATCAAGTTTCTACAGTGAATTATGCCTTTAAAATTAAAAAGTGGAAATCAGCTTACCTTTTATAGCCACGTGAAAATCCTTCTGAAACATGAGGAATATTATTAATAATATGACACTGATAGGATCATTATTTAGTGCTTGACTTTGTCAAAAAGAGTTTTTTTTAGACATGAATAAATAACTTACCCCGCAAGGTGCACCGGCTTGCTTGATGTTTAGGAAAATCAGCGAGATGTTTGGCCATTGAATCTCCAACCCGAGTTTTGAATCTACACGTAGTACAGCTTAGCCTCCCCTTCCTGCAAACATTTTCATTATTATATATATTATATGATTATATCAATGCAGAGCTAAATGAGGGGGAAAAAACCTTAGTTCTTACTTTGGGCAGGGTTTGTATAGAGTAATGTATTGTCTGGTGTTTTTCCGAGGAACATGTACACTGCAAATAAAGTTGAGGGAGAAATGAGAAAACACTGAACAACTCACAAACTGACATTTAAAGTTTTTCACCTGATTTCACTTTGCCGACTCTATCGACTTCAAACAGGTGTAGCTCAGTCATTTTTCGTTCGATTCAATAGAGAAATGTACAAATAGCGATAGCTAATTTTTGATTAATTATTGCGACTCATTTGGCAAACATTTATACACTCACCTAAAGGATTATTAGGAACACCATACTAATACTGTGTTTGACCCCCTTTCGCCTTCAGAACCGCTTTAGATCTACGTGGCATTGATTCAACAAGGTGCTGAAAGCATTCTTTAGAAATGTTGGCCCATATTGATAGGAGCATCTTGCAGTTGATGGAGATTTGTGGGATGCACATCCAGGGCTCGAAGCTCCCGTTCCACCACATCCCAAAGATGCTCTTTTGGGTTGAGATCTGGTGACTGTGGCGGCCATTTTAGTACAGTCAACTCATTGTCATGTTCAAGAAACCAATTTAAAATGATTTGAGCTTTGTTACATAGTGCATTATCCTGCTGGAAGTAGCCATCAGAGGATGGGGACATGGTGGTCATAAAGGGATGGACATGGTCACAAACAATGCTCAGGTAGGCCGTGGCATTAAAACGATGCCCAATTGGCACTAAGGGGCCTAAGGTGTGCCAAGAAAACATCCCCCACACCATTACACCACCAGCCTGAGATGGGGACTTGACTTGAGACTCGTCCTCGAAAGACTTCATACTCGACTCGCAGGACTCGTGAACAATGTTTATTTTTAGTAGGGCAGTCAAAATTAACGCGCTAATAACGCATTAGCGCAAATTCATTTTAACGGCACTAATTTTATTAATGCAGTGCGCATTTTCTGTTTGATTTATGGCCAGTAATTGGAGAAATTGGGATCAGCCATAGACGTAGGCTAGTAATGCAGCAGTAGCAAACATTAATAGGGGAAGAAAATGGTTAACAATAACATTACTCTGAAACAAGTGCAGTTATAGCCTACATAAGATACCATATTTTCTACTTAACTTTTATTAGACTCCAGATCGAAGTGCGTTTTTTCAAAGAGCGCACTCTCTGCAGTCCGAGCGCGATGCACTGAAGCTCACTCTCGCTCATGTCTGAGGTAAATCATTAACACCATCACCACTTACAGTACATGTGTTTTATTGAACTAGATACATTAAATTGGCTAAAATGAATATGCAGGTTCGTTGTCTGAACAAGAGTGCACCCCGAGTCCGTGTTACTCACACTGTTTGCGTGAATCGCGGCACAGTTCGGCGCACAGACCCACACACTAATACCGGCAGTTCAATGGGGAAACGCGCAGCTCTTAAAGAGGCCACGTTATATTCCTACTCGTGGAATATGGACCTCCTCCAAGCATGTTGTGGTGCTGGTGCTCTCACAGGTCCGCATTATCATTATAATTCAGCCACAGACAAGGGAGTCCTTTTTCTTCAGAACCTGTTGCAATACCCTATTTACAGTTATATAACACAAGCTGATACATATGATAACATATTCCATGCTTTGAATTCCTATAGCCGTAGTAACGAGCAGATTGTGAAATACTCAGACTGGCCCGTCTGGCACCAACAACCATGCCAGGCTCAAAATTGCTTAAATGACCTTTCTTTTCCATTCTGACATTCAGTTTGGAGTTCAGGAGATTGTCTTGACCAGGACCACACCCCTAAATGCATTGAAGCAACTGCCATGTGATTGGTTGATTAGATAACTGCATTAATGAAAAATTGAACAGGTGTTCCTAATAATCCTTTAGGTGAGTGTATATTGTCCATTCCTACAGCAAAACACTTTTTTTTTTTCAAACTGTAAAAATCTAAAGATTTTCACCTGATCATGTGATTGGCATAAGCTCTGGAACAGCATGTGCAGTAGCGGCAGAGGGAACAGCTCACATAGGTGGGAAAATGGTTGGAAAAATATGGAATGTCATATCTGCACTCCATGCAGTAGAATTTTTCTGTTGGCTTGCTGGAAAAACAATATGATGGTCAGAAGATAGATAAGTATTGTTTCTTCAACAACATTTATTATTATTAAGTGAAGAAAAAAAACAGACAAAGAGAGATAGAACATACTAACCATTGACTCTGAAACTTGACCATTAGCTCCATCATGCTTTCCACTGGCTTTTTCTTAACAGGAATGACTTTACTGGTGGCATTTTGAGGTGCTGCAGTTGTTGATGTGGCGTTTGAGCAAGTGTTCAATGGAGGCTCTCCTACAGGATCTTTGTTTTCAGTACTGTCAGCATAAGCTCGGATGATTACCTGAGACAGAGGGGTAAATGTTAATGCCATCAAAAAAGCAACAAACAAACCGGCAATATATATGACTGAGAGTCTCCTACCCTAGTACCAGGTGTGAGGCCCTCCAATTGCTTGGGCTTGACACAGGTACCGTGAAACCTTTGTCTGTGACGCCGCTCATCCTTCTCATGAATGAATTGAAGTCGGCATCTGCTACAATGATGCACTGTTCTTGTCTAGACGAAAAAACACAAATTTTAATAGGCCTGATACAGAAGCCTTCTGCCACATTAACTATGTTTCCATCCAAAGTTGTGAATTTAACTTGTGCATAAAATTAGAATATTGCATAAAACATTTGCAATTGCATTATGCACCGTTTTCCATCCAGTGAGACAAAGGGAACAAAATCATCACTTCCTGCTAAACAAGACTACAAAAAAAAAAATGAAATTGCTGCAGTAGGAGAAGCCACTGTATATAATAATTTTGTATATAATAAATTACTCAGAGCGCTCAGACGAAAATCCAATAACGTTATTATCATGCTTTCGGAGGCAGATGCTGTTTGATATCGCAGTCATGTAACAGTTCTGAAAGGTTATTATACCGAACCACTTCGAAGGCAGATTTTGCTTAGGCATTTCAGAACAACCAAACAGCATTTCAGATGCTGTGCAACGAGATCTGTGCGCAGGTTAGTCCAGTTACACCATCCCATCCCAGTCGCACACTTTTTTTTATGCGCATTGAAGAATTTATATGCATTTCCATCGTAGTTTATGCATGTTTTCTAATTAAATGAGCACACATTTATGCACATTTTTAAAATGTATGTGCATTTTGTGGTTTCCATCCAGCGTTTGTTTATTCGATTTCCCATATGCATAAAAACAGGTGGATGGAAACATCTATTGACAGATAAATGACCTTTTATAATGTTTTGTTTAATTTGAAAAAAAATTTTAAAAAATTGAACACTAAACTCAATCTTTTTAAACGCTACAGATGAAGGTAGACCGCATTATTTTGTACAGTATGCAAAGTAGTTATTCATTATTGTAATATTAAATTATGCGTGTTAAAGCATTGACTTTGAGCTGAAGGCAATCTAAATGTAAAAATAGAGGAAATGATCATGCTCAATTAAATATTAAATAACATTAACCAATAGCAATAAAAAAAAAAAAAAAAAAAAATTATATTATTAAATCAATCAGCAGCTATATAGATTATATGAGCTCTGCAGATGATATCTTGTTCATCCCTATGGGCAAATTGCAGTAAAGTCATAATTTATGACCTGGAAAGGTAAAAAGTCTTTCAATATTAATAAGTGTTGAGATATTAAATAATCATTAAAAACCCCTGAGCTTGAACTGTTGAGTGTTAAGCACGTTCTTTACCTGGTGTCTACCGTAGTGCAACTGGAAGCCAATAAGAGACCTAAATACTTTTAAGCAGTAGGGACACAGTAAGATGCATGTGTCCTTGTGCTGCTCTGTGAAGTGGTTTATAACATCTTGGTAGAAAGAGGATCGGAACTCGCACACCTGAGGAGCAAAAAGTACACACAGGTAGTTGATTTACACAAATATTTTCAAGACAAACTCAATGACATGAGGCACTTGTACAGAAAGTTACCTGACACCTGTAGGGCATCTCGCCAGGCTTGTGCGCATGTTTCATGTGGTTCAGAAAGAGGGGTTCGCTCTCAAAGGACCACTCACAGATCTTGCACACTTCTGTAAAGCAGAATGAAATGTTTTAAAGAGGTTTGCTTTTTTACATATTCAACTTTTCTTTAGCAGATCTTTAATGTTGCTGTTTGAGCATGAAAAAGGTCAGCAAAGTCCCTCCAGCGGGAGTTATTCTCTACATCTGTCACTGTTTCTGAACTCCCTGAAACGTCTCCATTGTATTCTTGTCCAATCAAAGCACACCGCTTCTCAGAAGGAGGGGCTTCATAGAGACCGAAACTAAACAGGGTTTTGTTTCCCGTACAACATAACTCGCTGCTTAACGATTATAGTATGATGTGTCGTTGAAGAAATCAACTAGCTACTCAAAACCATTTCCCGAAACCATATTGTCACAAATTTGTCATTCAACCACTTTGGTTAATGAGGTCACGCACGTGGTGGAGTAATACAAATTAAATTAAATAAACTTCTTTTAATGAATCCGATTGAAATCTAATTAATGCAAGATGTTTTGCTATATGTTTATTTTGCATTATTTCCAGATTCAATATTAGCCTCTTTCTTACACACTAGAGCACGTACACACATACTCACTCTTCAAAAATAGCGCTTTAAATCTCGACAAACTAAAAGACGTAAACAACATTTCTATGTATTCAATATAAAATATATAAATTGTACTGAATAAGCCCACATCATGCAAACAAGAAACTGCTTCAATGCTTTAAACCACAGGTCAAGAGAGCTGTCGTTCCAACCCCACATGGTTTCAGGAAACACAGACTTGTCGAAACTATGCTGACAACAATTGATTTTGCGACACTAGTTGGCCAATGATGCTTTCGGGAAATGCACCCCAGACTGGGAAGAGAGGAGCTGCAACAATGGAGAATGTGAGATATGTGATAGCTATATATGTGAAAAATATGGTGTTTTTTTGAACATTGAAGCATGAAAACCTGTTCTAGTACAGCCCAAAAACAAAATCAAGACATTGTTGAAGGGCATAAATGGCCTTCTTTAAGTAGAAACTAAAGTACTCCCAGACAAATACTACCAACTAATGCATCAACAATGGATTAAAACCTAGCTCTTGACAAACATAGGGTTTTGAAGATATATCATTCTAGGAGTTTAGACTCACTTGAAGACTCTGCTTGGTTATGAACCGTCTCTACGTGGCACTGCAGACTGAAGGGTGTAGAAAAGTTTCTGTAGCAATGCTGGCACATAGTATGATAGTCTACTTCCCCTGTTTGGTTATCCAAATCCATGTGGTGTTTCATGTGGTTCATCATCCTTTAAAATGAGGGTTGAAGAATGAACAAATCTATCGATACTAACAACGCTCCTCAAAAAACGGCAAATCTGAAAACGAACTTACTTGATGTTGCTCTTCACCTTCTTTTCACAGAGTTGGCATTTCATTAAGACGGGCTCTTTATTATATCGTGATGATGAGGACTGGCCAGGGTGCTGCCCATAGAAGAAGTCTTCAACTAGCATGATCATTCTGCCCTGTTCATCCAAATCTCCAGAGTGAGGACTAGGCTCTCCCTCGGGTATCTCAGAAGTGATGACGTCTTTAAGAGACGTTTCTGATGACGCGGAGAAGGAAGCAGGAGTCTCGGATGTGGAAGGTTTTGATTGGGGTTTGTCACTCGGGCGCTTGATCTTTTTTCTAGCTTGGACCTTCAGTTCCTGGACACTCTTGAGAAGCTCTTGATTACATTGCTGGAAAATGGGGAACAAGATGGACGAACCACCATAGCAAAGTGTTCTTAACCAAGAAAGGTTCTGTACAGCATTGTTTGTAGAAATTTAATCTGAATAGTGTACGAGTAAAAACTTACACAGAAGTATCCACGGAGGGACTGATTCTTTTGGTAAACGGCTTTACAGCGAGCACAGAAATTCGCAGAACTGGAGGCTCTTTTCAAAGCTGTAAAACAAAGATACTCCAATCAATCCCTTCTCGAACACCTCTTAAAGGACAACTCCGGTGAGAAATGAACCTAGGGGTAATAAACAGATGGTTACAGAGTAGATTGTTCTCTGGGATGCGTTTTAATGAAAATCGAATGTAAAGAGTTTTATCTTTAAAACAGATTAGCTTATAGCGCTAGTCTATGGGGCACAGGGTAGACACAGGGTGGTAAAATTAAATCTCTAGTTAATACCACTAACAAGGCTCAAAATAGCCCCACACTAACACGGTAGCATAATGAGGGTCCCTACATGCAAACCGAAGCATTGAGAACTTTGTAAGTGTACAAACAGTTTAATAAGAAGATACTTTATAAACACAGCGCACAACGCGTTCACGGACAGGCACCATCTTGGAAAACAGTCTCGACGAATCAATCCACGAGCGTTGTTCTAAGTGAGCTGGTCGATAGGAATTAAGGTTGTGAAATGTAATAACATGGACATTTTTATTTTTAGTTATTTGTCATCTCTGTTGTGTTCAGTGTTTTCTTCCGGAAACAACGGACCATATGAGAGTACAAGTCACAGTTCATCACTTAGCAGAGTGCTCGTGGCTCGATGAGTCGAGACTGTTTTCCAAGATGGTGCCTGTCCGTGAACGCGTAAGGCACTATGTTTATAAAGTATCTTCTTATTAAACTGTTTGTACTCTTACAAAGTTCTCAATGCTTCGGTTTGCATGTAGGGACCCTCATTATGCTTCTGTGTTAGTGTGAGGCTATTTTGAGCCTTGTTAGTGGTATTAACTAGCGATTTAATTTCACTACTCTGTGCCCCATAGACTAGTGTTATAAGCTAATCTGTTTTTAAAGATAAAACTCTTTACATTCGATTTCCATGAAAACGCATCCCAGAGAACGATCTACTCTGTAGCCATCTGTTTATTACCCCTAGGTTCATTTCTCACCGGAGTTGTCCTTTAATCAGCTAGTTCAGTTTTTGGATGAACTATTTTAAAACTGAAAACACATTAGAGCTGCAGGATTCTGGAGAAATTGAGAATCACAATTTTGTTTTTGAACAATTCAATGATTCACTCATTAAGATGAATAAATCGAATTACTGGATGAATCAACATTTTTTAACAAATCTCTTGAATTAATGAATTAATGACAAATACATTCACAGCTCTTCTGGTGTAACAATGTATTTGACAATCTTTATTTGAAGTGTCAAGTTACTTTCACAAGGTAATTTTCTGTGTTTATATACAAACTATTAACTTTTATCCCAGCACTTCTGTGAACATTTGAATTATTGTAACACAGAAATGATACTGTGTGGTTAAAAAGCTATGCCTATATATTAGGGCTGCACGATAATGGTTAAATTGATAATCACGATTATTTTGCATAACATTATAATCAAGATTATTCTATCAAAAAGGGTAATGTAGTTATGACCATTTTGCATGTATGTTACCAACCTACACCACACACACACACACACACACACACACACACACACACACACACACACACACAATGGCCCTCATTTATCAATCTTGCGTAGAAACGGGTGTATATGTTGGCGTAAGATTATGCTTACACTCCTCTCACCGCCTGATTTATGAAACTGTGCGCACCTCTGCAATTCAGGTGTACGCAATACTTGCCCTTGATAAATCCCACGGCTGAAAACGATCGTCATTAGAATAACACGCCCCTATATATTCAAGTCTCTGCCTCCCGCACACCCTCATTTTACGCCATGGACAAACAGAAGACGGCAAAGAAACGAAACTTCTCCGACGTGGAGATCGGGCGCGCTCAATCATCTCTTTAGTCCACTAGTCATGCAGGGCACTGATTAGGACATAAGTCAACGGGCTGACTCCCTGATCAGTGCTCTGACTACTGAACTATTGAGATGATTGAGATGCGCCCATCGAGACCATCACCAGGGAAGTGGAAAAAACCCGAAATTGTTTTATTTGGGAGTTTAAAGAGTGGGATTAAAGGCGCTCACAAAAACAAAATATGGACCCAAATTACGAGTAGGCTACTGTTAATAGTGTGGGGGTTGAGAAGCGCACTCCAGCAGTTTAAATAGCTGTTTGGATGATAAATTACCATCACTGCATTATTTTACAGCACGTTTTGAAACAATTAGCATTTAATTTCGTATCACGGCACATGTATTGGGGTGTACAATAGTGATGATGATGTGATGTGGAGTAAGATTCATTCACATTAATAATTACATGACAATTTGTAAGATTCTTCTTCTTATTATTATGATTCTTATTCTTAATGACGCTTGTTATTTAGAAGAAAATGCCGTTTTTATTGATTTTATTATTATTTAAAAGAAGAAGGCCATTTTTATTATTTTGTCAGTCTGAATTATTTTAGTCCCAGTCCGTGCGCAGCTGCTGGGCCAGGCGCGGGCCTGAAACGTCAGATAAAGCGCACAGGCTCGCGACTGGAGGAATACATATGCCTACAGATCAAACACTTTGGTAAAGTCACACAAATTAAAAATTGACGTTCATGTTACACAAAAATAAACACTGAATGTTGTTGTTGTGGTTTTTAACAGTGGGTCATATAGCATATCTTTGTCAGTGCGTTTTGTGGTGTTAGGAATTGTTTTTCTGCGCATTTTCGCACTAACTCAAACGTGCGTACACCACCTCCTGAGCTGGCGTAGGATTTGAGCGTGCCGTACGCCAACGTCCATATTGATAAATCTCAAAGTCACCGTGGGTTTGGGTGTACGCTGGAAATTTGGTGTACGCACTTTTGATAAATGAGGGCCAATGTCCCTGGCTAGAAAATGTGAAAAATGTGGTTTAATGCAGTAATATTTAATATTACTTGAAGACAGTAATATTAAAAGACTAAACTACGTAAACATAACAATAAACTATACTGTAACATTACAATTTTCCTGATTGAATTGTCACTTTTGCAGAATAAATGCATCTTGGCAACCTATAAGGTGGAGATCTGTGTTGCATTTGTTGAAATTCATCGCTGAAGGTTTGACCATGGCTGATTTAGTCACACGAATAGTACAAGTGGCTTGTGAAGAAACAAACACTGGCTGTATGACACTTTCATTGAAGCAGAATTTCGCTGTGGAGATCGCTAAACTCCAGCGCACGTTTGTTTTCAGATCATCAGCGCTTCTTTATGCATTTAGAGGGAGCACATGCACAGAGTTGCCAGATTGCACAGATCAAGTCAAACACCGGGAAGAAAGTACATCCTTATAAGGGAAAAGCTATATTTGGGGGATTTAAGCTCTTTGCATCTGGCAACCACAAGCATGAAGGCTAGTGGAGGCTCGTTACTAATGCAAGATAACGCAAATACCAAAGAAAAAACATGTTTTAAGGATAAATAATGAGCAGGCCAAAATCGTGACGATTATTTGAAATCAATCGAGAGAGGCAGATATTGTCATCGCGATTAATACACGTTTAATGGCGCAGCCCTACTACATATGAAAACTGCTCTCTCTGGGTCAGAACACAGATCTGAATGTCTGCTCTGATCATACTTGTCAAAGTAGTGTTGTCAAAAGTATCAACCTCGATACCAAATCGATACTGAAATGTTAAAAATGTGACGCTTTGAACGCTGGAATCGTAAACACCTCTGACTGGTCATTGTGCTCACGCGGTCGTCGGATGTGCCTGTGATTGGCTACAATGATCAACACACAGCAGAGGTTTGAAAGAACACGGAAGTGTTTGTAAGCACAAGCAGGCATCGACTAGCGGACCGGTAGGCTGATTCAAACGCTCTGTGAGTGTCTCTACAAGCGCTCCGTGAAAAGCGTCATTGATGTATTTTTACAACATGTTTGTGAAGCCACTGATTGTAGTAGCCAATCATAGACCTATTTGATGAGCTTGTGAGCACAATGACCAGTCAGAGGTGTTTACGATTCCGCTCAACAGCGCTCAAAGCGGCACATTTTTAACATTTCAGGATTTATTTGGTATCGAGGTCGATACTTTTACAACACTATGTCAAAGGTTTAAGTCATTGTCTTTAAGGAATAAGGCAGTGCGAGTGTTTGAATAAGGATCTTTTAACGATGAATTGTGCAGCTCTACAACATATAAATTATGTAAATCAATAAATGTTTAATCAATAAGCTGTTGTCAACATTTAAAACAGCAACACTCAATACAGCAATTAAAAACTAGTTCTGTGAAAAATAGGAGGTTAAAAACAAATCTGTGATTCATCAGAAAAAGGTCCTGACCGTTAGTTGTGGCAGACGGAGGGGCAAAGATCTGCAATTGAGGTCTCACAGTCTGAGACAGCCCACCCGACAGGAGCGGGGCCGGAGCTCTGTTTGTCATATTGTTTTGGAGGGCGACGGTTTTGCTGGGCTGCACCAATGAGCTCAAAACTTGACCAGCAGCTGTAGGTGCTCCAGCAACCTTCGTAAACTTTATAACTTTAATTGTCGCACCTATAAAAGTAAACAAAACATAAATAGAACAGACCTAAGATTTAATGTGCAATGTGAAAAGTATAAACTGCATAAATTGTCACCTTGAGCTGCGGCTGATTGGACGTTGGAAGGCGTCACATTAAGAGTGGACACTCCTGGGGCCGATGAGGTGATGCTTTGTAAGTTTGAGGGGTTATTGATGGTCAAGGTGACTGGGATCTGCAACGCAGACAGTTTTCCAGGCGTCGTTTGCTGTACTGAACTCCCTGGGGTGACCATCCGCTGAGCAATTAACTGGGGTGTCTGAGCTGAAGAGGTCAGAGAAAGTATGAGTAATGCTCCAATAAATAAATAAAAAATTGTTTTTGACCAGCAGTGGTATAAATAACGAAAACTAAATGCATGGCTAGAGATGTCTGGAAGACTGGAGACTCTTGAGCTGGTAGTTATGCCTGATGCATACTAAGGATTAATGTGTATGTGCATGTAAATGCTAAAGTCACAATGAAATGAAAGTAGCGACCGATCTTTTCTTTTGCAAAAATGTAAGGTTTAGTTATAGAATGGATTTTGAGATGTTGGCATTGCACTCAAATGAATGAGAGCTTGCCGTTGACTATAGGAAAGGGGCAGAGTTTAAGAAGACTAAATGGTTGTCTAAAGTCTGGCATACGTCACCATAGAGAAGTCTGTCATTTTCACAGGAAGGGAAAGGATTTTTTTATGGTCTAAAATTGACAAATGAATGCATGCAAATGATGCATTGATGATTGGTTCACAATGAGACTATAGTATATTAGATTAGAGTATATACTATGAATTTTCTTTCATGCAGACTTAAAAGTCGGCAAATGCATAATAAATCTGGGAGGGAGTAACCATGTAATTAAATCACAGGTTTGAGTTATGACTTACCAGCAGTGAGAAAACTAATGGGCTGTCCATTCAAGATGTAATTAAGTGATGTTCCCAAATTCATTGAGCCTGCCAGAGGCTGACCTGGATTAGGCTAAAACACATGATCATTACTTAAATTAGCATCTTTGGCATGTCTATGTAAGCAGAAAGTTAAATGCCTCATTGATAGTGAAAGAGCAAAGGTAAACCTGTGTACTGATGTAGATGGTTTGTGTGCCACCTGCAGCTCCACTTGTCTGGACAGCATTAGACAGACCCGTAACAGGAGGAGCTAAAGGGAAAAACAAATCAAAACACGTTCATTTTTCCATACTTAAGTCCCACAGCTATGATTTTTACAGTGCCATGTTTCGACATAGCATTGGAATATTGTTTAGATCTTTATTGCATGATTGTTGTCTTCTTACCAGAAGCCAAAGGAACAGCTTGATTTATGAGGTCAATAGTAGCTGATGTCGATTCAGAGGTGCCATCAGATTGCACTGGTGTCGGTGCACTATTGCCACTTGGGACTACAGTAACTAAATAAATAAAGAAAACGAAAAGGCAATCAACTTATTTTTATTGACACTTATGTTCCTAATATAGATTAAAAGCTCTTCTCAAAACACTTGAAGGTCTTCTAGAGTGGTTTCCCAACCACTGTGCCGACACGCAGTGAGAAACCGAACAGTAATTGTTATTTTTTCAGTAAAATTATTTTTTACCTCAGATTCTGACAAATCTCATCTAGTTTTCCCATCCATTATTACTTCTGTCTGATAAGGTCAAACTGGTGCGATCATAGATATATATTATGTAGAATCCTCATTTGACCTAATATATATATATATATATATATATATGATCGCCCCAGTTTGACCTTATCAGATGGAAGTAATAGCGTATGGGAAAACTAGATGAGATTTGTCAGAATCTGAGGTAAAAACAAAAAACAAATACTGTTCGGTTTCTCACAGAAACTGATCAGTTCGTATCTTAAGACATCAATGTGTCGTCACAAGCAGCAGGGTTTTTGGGCACGTTGTCCAAGCATGTTTTTCTGTTTGTAAGTTTTGCTCTCACATAATTTTTACCTATTCAGATGCATTATATGACTGGCACATAGCAACGGTTGGAGTTAAAAATCTTAATTTGTGTTCTACTGAAGAAACAAAAGACACCTACATGTTTGATGCACTGGGGGTAAGCAGATAAACATCACATTTTCATTTTTGGGTGAACTATTCCTTTAGGTGTCTCTGGCATGGGCGTCAGAACCATTGTGTGTGTGTGGGACAACAAGACCCACCCACTTTTTAAGACCAATGATATTTGACCCACTCACTTTTATCGTCTCTAATTCAGCATGTCTGTTTACCTTGGCTACCCCTTAACCGAGAAACTTATTAAGAAACGTATTATTAAACACATGTTAAACGATTTATTTCCCCTTTTCTAATATTTTCTCTTTTTTATTGAAAATAAATACCTTTCCGATCTGATATGTGATGGGGAAAGGGAGTAGAGCGAGTGTGGCAAAAGACGGATTCGAACCTCTGATCGATTTGCGTCAATTTTATGCCATTGCGTCTCTTACCCCTAGACTATAGACGCGGTAAGTAATTCAGATTTCTGTCATTTTGTCTGTCCCAATCAATCGTTTATTAAACGGCACTTTTTCTATCTGTGCACGGAGCATAAAAAACATGCAACTTGTTCATTATCTGTGAAACTGTTGATTTATAGGCTATGGCAGTTAAAAGAATATAGCCTTTTTATTAGACTATTGGTATTGACTGGATTGAGGTCTTTTTTGGTATAGGCAAGGGATATGGGACGCACCATAATCCAGGAAATCACATCTACGAAAAAAAAAAATGTTCTGGGGGAGAACCCCCGACCCCCCGCAAAACAATTGCCCCACCTATAATCTTTTTCACCAGCCGCTACTGACCCACACACTTTTTATTTGCTTCCAATGCCCATGCTCTCTGGTGTCATTTTTGCTTTAAAAAAATTATATTGGTCATCATATATGTCTGTATGTGTTTTTTTTTTTTTTTTTTTTTTTTTACAAATATCTAACCAATAAAAAGCATTTTAAAAGAACTTGTGACTAAACCTCTTTAACACTATTGGCTACTCAGACTGTCAGTCAAAGCTCATAACTCCAGGATGTACCGCGCACAGCACTGCAAGTTTGAGTAAGTACAGTGTTTTCTTTACTCAAAAAACACTCTCCATAAGGCTAACGTTTTTTGTATTTAAAGAGCAGACAATAGTCTTGGTCTTTGCTGTCTAGTTGAATCAAATATACTGTTGTAAATGTCCTGTATATAGCGCTTCATCTTTTATATCATAAGATTTTGATCATGAGATTTCAACAACAAGAAAATGAAGCGCCCATGTAGCTACAATAAACTTTATATCCTGTACGTTGATGAAAACATATTTGTATGACATTTGTATTTTTGTAAATGAGTTTGACATGAATATAACCTTAGAAGCGGACATGGCATTACATTAAACATTGTTATAGGATGCATTACTGCCTCAGATGCAGCTGTTCCAGTGAGACAAAATATCCATCATTCGCTGGTCAAAAACCTCGTAACTCCAAGCGAGCTTGACTTGACGGTTTTTAATTACAAATGTGGTTTCCATCTGTTGTTTTATGAGCATTTACATCATATAACTACCTATATGACCTTATTGTATTCTTAGGCTCAAGTTTCACATTAAATGCGAGTAGTACTTTTAATAGTTTTAAAACGCCATTTGAAGCAATGCATGTTTGTGCAACTTTGATACATTTTTTATGTAATAGTGAGCTTTTTTTTTTTAACTTATAAAAACTGCTGTGGCAAAAAAAGGGTTGGGAAACACTTATCTAGATCACATACATTTGGTGAAGACATAATGTGTTGCTTAGTGAAAACAAAATAAAACCATTATTTACCTTTGTTATATTGCTGGTTCCTGTTTTCTGTAATACTCTGGCATGGTTCTAGATCATCTTCATCACATTGCATGTAAAGGTCCGAATCTGCCATGGTTCTGTAAACGAAACGTGTTGCTTATACAGAGTCATCACCTCTGTCTACAAGACTAGTTATATGGCTAATGGGTAGCTGAACATATACTTACTATCTATTTGACTTTATTAGTAATAAATAAAACAGCTAACAGGATATGCAATACAGCTTCTTATCAACAATAACATTTAAAGTCTGGACAATGTGTTAAAATATCTCATTCTTCCCAAAATTATATATAGGCTATGCATTATTATTTTAATTGTCACTTGTCAGTTTTTTTTCCCCGTGGCTCTCCACTGCTACTTTCAAACTCAAAGTTAAAATTATTCGTATATGTGTTGAGTATAATGCATTACTATCTAATTAGTTACTGGAATTTAAGGGATTGCTCTTAATTTTTCTGTAATTTAATTAGCTACTTCTGATGTAATTGCATTTAATACTGTATAGAACAATAGTGGATTTAACATAAAAATGTAACATCTAATGTTAGTAACGGACTCATAATAAGACCTCAGGTTTTCTTTAGTGGTTGTGTTTGATGTTATTTTAAATATGAATTTAAAATAATAATAATCATTATTAATTTGAAATAATTATAGTAATAATAATTATTATTTTCTATTATTTTATTTATGTATCTGTCTTGTTCCTTCTTGATGTGTATAAAAAGGAAAAACAGTTAAAAAATAAAGTAAAATTTTTAACATATAATATTAAAAATGTATGTTTATAATGTAATCTCCCTTTAAATGTTTTCATAATTTTTTTTTGAGAGTAATAAAATGTATAGTTTACTTTTTGAGTAACTTACCCAACAGGTTTATATATTTGTTTAATTTGTCATAATTTAGAGAAAGAAAAAACATTATATGCATAGGTCGCTAAAGCGCTTTCTTGCCACATTATCATTATCCATAAACTGTCATAATAATAAACCTGAGCCCCTTTAACGCCATAACAGGCGCGCGCTCGCCATCCTCCCGTGGAGCTCGCGCAAGGCTAACATTAGCCCGCCCTGCTAACTGCATGTTTGTCCTGCCAATGCGCGACCCCGTGCAGCTGTGTATGCAAAGCTACAGGGGCTAGCCTTTACCTGCCTGCACAACTTTTAACAACTACTTTACAAACCCCGACGCGTTGGTTCCAGACGGAAGAAAGGGTAGTCTTACCTCGTGCGCAGTTTTGCATATGATAGAACACAAATTTATAATGCGTTATTTCCTTTAATTCTTCGCGGCGTTTGCCATGATGGAAAAACAATGATCCCTATTCTGCAGACGTTTTCCCCTCTTTGCTCGCGCTGGTAGGCGAAACATTTAAACACGTCACTTCCACGCGCGTTTCCCTGCACTCTGATTGGCTGCGATCTTTTGTGAGAAACGCGGGATGATCGTGTTTATTTATTATTTAATAAACAAAAGCAAATAAAATGCGTAATGCAAGTGCATGCAAAGGGTCAATGCAATATTACTCGCAAATTATGATATGGAAAGTTTCCTGGAGTATATAATTTCAATAACAAATAATAAAGGCATTTTAAAGCTAATTGCATCTACATTAAATATGTATGGATTATGTTTGCACATTTTGAAACAACTGTCATCCTACCTGCTGCACAGATTTGCTTGTTTTATATATGTTCAATATTTATCACCACTTAACAGTGTGCACCAGCCTAGCCGGCTAATGCAGTGATCCCACACCGCCGCCTCAGAGTTAACGACATTAATATAGACTCGATCACTGAGAAAAAAACATTGGCTTTTTTTAGTCAATGCATGTTAGTCTCGCGCCATAACTAATATTTTCCCGCATAATCGTTTTCGCTCGCATTATGTTTCACTCTGCGTCATTCATTCCAAGATGGCGGCCGGTGTTTAGAAGGCATGGATGCATTGACGTAACAGAAATGTTTCTTCTCAACTCTCAATAAAGCGAATATGTTTCTCCAACAACAACAACAACACTGATTTGGGATTGTTTTGGGTGTTTTGTTGTTATAACGTTATCAGCAGTGAACGCAACATAATCATTAAAAAAGGTTATTGCGACTTATTTCACAGTTCTGACTTCAAGACGCAAAATTGCGAGTTATATCCTGTTTGTCTTTCCCCACAGAATCGGACTTTATAATTGCACATTATCATTGCGAGAAAAAAGTCAGAATTATAGGCTACGTGTTAGTTCAAGATTCTGACTTTATAACTCAATTGCGACTATCTGTACGCGATTCTAACTTTAGGATACGTGAAGTCGACAAAAGTCACTATTTATATAGTCTTTTACTCGCACACTTGACCTTTTTGCGTGAAAAGGCAGAATAGTTAGGCTGTATCCCGCAATTCATCTCAGAATTGCGAGTTTATTTCACGGAATGCTGAGGAAAAAGTGAGAATTTCGAGATGTAAATTGCAATTGTGTGAGAAAAAAAGTCACAAAGCCTATTATACATTGTTTTATTTCGTGGTGGAAATAAGCTTCAATAATTATCCCACAACCAAGAAAGAATAGCCATTTTTATTTTCTATTGGGGTTTTAATTAGTTTTGATTTAAAATAATAGTATCTGTTTCGTTCAATAACAACTCAATTATAGGCTACCTTAGAAGTAAAATGTTAATATTTTGTTGTTTTATAAACATAGGCCTATCATTAGCGCTTCATGTTTCAAAACAAGGCAGCTTCAAAATTCACATTTACAGTTTAACTGTGTATTAAATTTGTTTACAAAACATCTCTTTAAGTGTTTTGTCTAATTTTAACATATCCTATTCATAAACAATAATTCTAAAAGTCTAGAAAAAAATGTCCAATTAGCCTTTTGAGTTGGCTAAGTTGACATCATGGCTGCACACACAGCTCTGGCACTAGTAGTCAAGTGGATAAACTGTTTAACCCTTTTAGCCTGGGACTTTATACAAAAAAGTAGGTCATATGCAAGTGGAGCCTTTTGTTTACATGGCTGTAACAATAGGGTAATATTTTATAGGAAAGCACAATTTAAAACAAGATATTCCAGATCATTCCTTCTTATCTGACTTATCCAAACATTTCCATACTTTTGATCTTGGCAGGTTAATATAATATTACAATAATGCCAAACAACTGAATAAGGCCATAAGAGGGAGGGAGGGCCAAATGACCCGTGCAACACACCCCAAAAAGCTTTTAATAGCTTAAAAGATCAGAGAGCTGTTTTCAAATGCCTCAGACTGCACAAATTAAGTCACATCTTACATCTAGACTAGCTTCTAAGAAAAGCCTTGTGTTACCATTATCTGCCATAAAAGTGGAAATTGTTTTGGTCATTGTTTTTGTTATTCACATTTCTGTCTGACCGTAAGCCATGGAATCTAACATGATCTTGACTTAATCTTCTTATAAAACCTTAACCCAGCCTTTAACACGGGGTGATTAGATGTGTTAGCCGGCACTGAGCTTGATGGTGGCCATGCAGTTGAAACCACAGATTTTTCTATAAACAAAGAAAAGAGTTTAGTAGATAATGTATAACAGAAAATAAAATGAAAGCAGAGCTGACAGCGCACCACAGCAGATGACATGCATCTCTCTATCCCAGCCACACAAATGTGGGAGGAACTGAAGGCAAATCGTCTGGCCAAATACGGCACAGTAACTGCGGTCACAGCTATTAGTAAGTTACGTATTATCATTTCCTCTCATTCTAACTATTGGTGGGTTCTGGTGGGTATTCAGTCAGTTATGGACTACAATTTCTTCCATATGTATTGTAGAATATTAGAAAAAGTTTCACAGTTTTAGCACTGTTCATATTCAGAAGGTACAATGTTGTGGCTCAAGAGGTGTAGATGTCAAGATGTAGATGCAGGGATAACAGAAATATATATAAATATGATTGATGTGATGTCATGATGTGATTAATTGCAATTAATCAATTTGACAACAATATATACATTTGTGTGTGAGGATATATATTTTTACACATGCATGTGTGTGTATTTATATATACATAATAATTATATAGTACACACACATATATTATTTAAACCAGATCTGACCTAAAAGCACTTTATTTAGATCTTTAAAAAAATCTGCATTTACTGCATGAAGAATTTCTTTGGTTTTGAATAGAAGAATGTGATCTATAATGGATCTTTTTCAAAAATAGGTTTGGTTCTCCTGAGAAAATGGATTGCAGGTGGAGTGTGCCGCTGTCACGTGCGACTGGATGGGAAGACAGTCCTCATTACTGGGGCCAACACCGGCATTGGGAAAGAGACGGCACAAGACTTGGCCATGAGAGGTAAACGCTGCAGTCTTGAAAATAAAGGTTCCAAAAGAAGAGGTTCCTCAAAAACATTTCTTAAAGGAACCATTTTTTCTTAATTATGAATAACATTTTATTATATTCTAAAGAACATTTTTCAACTATAAATAACATTTTGAGAATGTCCTTCATAGAACCATCAATGCCAAAAAAGAACCTTTATTTTTAAGAGTGAAGAAAGTCTAGATTTTGGAGCATTTAAGTGCCACTTCGCATGGCAGTATTTTCAGTTTCTTTTTCTTCCAGGGGCTCGGGTTGTAATGGCTTGTCGAGATCTTTCAAAAGCAGAAAAGGCTGCGGCAGAGATTCGCAGATCTACCGGAAATGGCAACATAGTAGTTCGCCACTTAAACCTGGCATCTCTGTTTTCCGTTCGGCAGTTTGCGCATGAATACACTGCCACTGAGGATCGACTGGATATACTTATTAACAATGCTGGTGAGACATTTTTTCTTCATTACTAGTTAATCAAAAATGAATACCATGCTTTTAACTGTATTGTTCACTATATATTGACTTATCTATACTAGGAGTGATGATGTGCCCTAAAAGCCTTACAGAGGATGGCTATGAAACCCAGTTTGCTGTCAATCATTTGGGCCATTTCCTCCTGACTGTTCTGCTCCTGGACATGCTGAAGAAGTCTAGTCCTAGTCGAGTTATCAATGTGTCCAGTATTGCTCACAAAGGAGGTAAAACCCACCTATTAACATAATACCTTTTATATTTTCTTTGAGCTTCACGTCATTTAGTTAAAAGACTATCCATAAAACCTAAAGGTTCCAGAAGAAGGTCTTTTACAGCGATAGATGAATCATTTTTGGTTTCCCTAAAGAACCGGTCAGTGATCAGTTCTTAAAAAAATAACATTTTAATAACCTTTTGTGCAATGGAAAGAGTTTTTTAAGAAGGAACTTTAAGTGAGTGTTAGATGAGAGCAAAATATTGTAAATGCTCATTTGCCCCTTTTTTCACAATTAATGATCTAATTGTTCTTGCATTGACTAATAACTGATTTGGTTACGGTATATTGTACATCTATGCTGAGTCATTTGTAAACACTAATGCAGAGATACATTAGACTGTTCTTATCTATACAACATATTTTAGTCCGATGACCTTTTTCATATAGGTAAGATCAACTTTGATGACCTTAACTTCAACAAGACACCGTATGATTCCTTGGTCAGCTACAGGCAGAGTAAACTCGCCAATCTGCTGTTTACTCGCGAACTAGCACGGAGAATTAAAGGTTTGTGTGCTCATCCCCAGTACATCAGTCACGTTCAAATATAGAAAATGCCGCAAAAAGCTGTTTTACAACTGATTGTTGTATTGTCCCTACATTAGCCATGTTTAATCATGCTCTGTTATTAATCAGGGTCTGGTGTAATGGTGTACTGCCTCCACCCTGGAGTGATCCGCACTGAACTGGGACGTTACGTGCAGACCCGCTACCCTCTGCTCAGTGCCCTGTTGTCGTTTCCTGCTCTTTTACTGATGAAAACCCCAAATCAAGGTGCTCAGACATCAATCTACTGTGCGGTTGCTGAGGGGTTGGAGTCTCACAGTGGCTGCTATTTCAGGTGAGCTGTTAAAGAGTCTTGATTTTGCTTTTGAGCTCTAATAAAATATAGCTTCTAATGCTTGAATGTTAAAAAAACAACAACTTATTTTTCACATATCCCCCATTGTTGCAGCTCCTCTCCTCCCAGTCTGTCAGTAACGCTCTGTTTAGTTCCTGTCTCTATGAAGCCCCTCCTTCTGAAAAGCACAATGTGCTCTGATTGGTCGTCTGGATTAGTAGGCTGGTCAATCGCTTCAAGCATGTTTGGGAAATGTCCTTTAGCATAACCACAGGTTAAAACACACTACTAACTAACTCAACCAGGAAATAGTGGGAAATATTTGAATAAGAAATATTGTGACTACAATGGAGGCGTTTGAGGGAGTTCAGAATCAGTGACATTGATATATAGAATAACTTCCGCTGGAGGGACTTTGTAACTTTGCAGACATTTTTCATGCTAGCATAGCAACATTTTATACGCACTAAAGAAAGCTTAAAAAGAAAGCACAAACGCGTGAGCTAAGCCTTCAACATACGCGTAACAGTTTATATGTAATTTCACTAAAAATGTTACCTTTACTGTTTCTGAAATTTATGCTTGACACTGGATGATTATGAAATCTGTTTACAGTGATTGTAAGCTGAGGGAACCAGCTCCGGAAGGTAAAGATGATCTTGCTGCTCTGCGATTATGGGAAATAAGTGCAAAGCTTGTTGGCTACCATGAAGAGAACTGACAGCACTCCACCAATATCTACTCATAATACCACATGCCTATACAGGATGTTTTGTATGCAGCTATCAACTCTCAGATCATTTTTTCCATCTTTGATTTTTTTTTTCTAATGGAAAACTTTATTTAATTGAATTGGTTATTAGTGGTTTAATCAACTATAGAATAAAAAGCTAGAGTCTGAATGGTGTAGTAATTCATATGTTCCCTGTCCTGCACATGACAGTAGTGTGTTCAAGTCATCACATGCGTGTTTACGACATCACATGCGTTCAAGTCTCTTTGGTCAGAGCAAAATGGTGGCTTCTTTTAATTTATTTCAAGAAAATACAGCAAGGTTTGTTATCTCTGCTTATATAAAATTAAGAACAAAGAATGCGCATCAGGTGAGTTTGAATCTTTTACATTTTTTATTAATCTATGAAGCCACTCTAAACAGTATCGTTACATATTAGGTTAATTGTTATATTACAATATAGCTTACTTCTTTGTCAATGACAAAGCCTGACAGTGTCACTGCTAAATACCCGTTATATAAGTTGCATCCTTTGAATCCGCTATGTTTTTCACTGACACGCCCCAACTCATACAAATTGAGGCTTAAAGAAAATCCCCAACTTCCCACTGGTATTTACGACTTTGTGGAGGTGTTCATGTGCTTTCAACTTGTAAATACGATCTTCACGACATGACTTGAAGGAACCATAATGAAGATAATTGATGTTTGTCTCATCATTTGTTGTTTTGTAGTATCTAATTTGATGTTTAATAAAGGTTTCATTAAATCATATCTTTATTGTAACCTAAATGTCAAAATAAAATTTAAATAGCATAGGCCTAATTTTAGCATTAGACGCTGACAAATACAGTGAGAGTTATTAGGTGCCTGCGATAGGCTATTTGATTCATCACCAAATAGTTTCATAAACTGAATTCATTCATGAATCACTGTATTTCCTTTGATGATATTAACATTTTAATGAAATCATTGTCACAACAATGTTTGGGGGAAAAAATAAAATTATTTTCAGTAAACATTAGCGGCTAGGCCTATGCATTACAAGTAACGCGAGTTACGTAATCAGATTTCTTCAAGTAAAGTAACGTTGCTTTTGAATTTACAACAAAATATTTGAGTTACTTCTCAAATAAGTAACGGATGTTACTTTGATTTCCCATTTATTGAATGACACCTTTCCTTTCCCTATGTTTTGTATGCTGTGTAAATATGATGGTTTGTGGTAACAATGTCTGATTCGTTACGAATCATTATTTAAATTCTGAATAATGGCTGCGTCCGAAAACCTAGGCAGCTGAGTTGTTGCCTCACTGCCTTATGAGACAATGGCTTAAGGCAGTGTTCTGTGCATGAAGGCACTTCACAAAACTAATTTCGGAGAGACCTTTAAGGCAGTGTAACAGTTTAATGATCTACAGCAAAATAGAGAGAGCTTTGGTGAGAACTATACAAATATGTAATTACTATATATGTTAGTAATTTCTCGCTAGAAATTACATCAGAAGTGGAAGATGTTAGTAAAATAGTACATTTAGAAACAAACTGACCCTCAAACGCAACTTTCGGACACCATATTTTTTGCCCCAGCTCAACTGTCACAAAATGGAAAGCACAGGATTGTGGGATATCGAAGGATACATCTATGCTGCTTTCAAAAATTGATCAGATGAAGGTCTCTCAGGAGGCAGGAAGTGAAGTTAACACTAGAATCGGATGTGCCTTGATGCCTTCTTGCCTTGAAATGTGTCCTCCGAAGGCAGCATTTTCTAGGTTTCAGGTGCAGCCAATGAGTCAAATCTTAAAGCTTACTTTCACAAAATCGACTAAATTGATCACACTCACTGAACCAACATTTTAATGATGCTGCCTTACCGAAATATATATATTTTAAATTATTGTTATTTTTATACATTTTTATTATTATTAATAAAATTTGAATGAGACAGGTTAACATAATCACACAAACGTTTGTAAAAAACACAAACGAATAAATAATGCATTAGAAGCAGGTCAAATTCATGTATTTCAGATGTCTTATTGAGATGTCCGATTCGTGACCGAATCATTTTGAGTCAAATCTTCAAAATGAATTCTTTCACGAATCCAGCACTGACTCACTGAACCAACATTTTAATGAGAATATTTTGTTGTATGTATTTTGATAATTACAAGTTTAATAATTACAAGTTTAATAACTTTAAGTGACCATGTTATAAAACGGCGCTGATAGACATTGATAAAGGTCGTCTGATGAGAAAAAAAATAAAAAATAAAAAACTCCATCGACCTCACCAATATGGCGTTTTATTTACTCCGTTTTACGTAGCAGCCTTGAATTATGGGATATTATTCATGCTCTACGAACTGTTACTAGATCAGTTGAACTAGTATATTGAACCTGCATTCTTAACAGATCGACTGAACTACAACAGGTCCCAAATCAGATGTGGACCGAATACTCGGCCATACCGGAAGTAGTAGGAAGCCCAGTGAGTTGTCTGTCTCCTATTGTCAACAGTGTTTTGTATGCGGGAGTTTACTCATGAAAAGAGCATTTTATCAATAGTTAAACTACTTTGAGACGATTTAATAATTTAACCCGTTCTCACTGATAATAAGTACCTATATAAAACGACAAAATGAACGTGACTCTGGCTGTCAAGCAGTACATTTCTAAGATGATAGAGAGCAGCGGACCCGGGATGAAGGTGTTGCTGATGGACAAGGAGACGGTAAGCGAGTTTAAACAGCTTTAACAGTTCAAGCATAAAAGTGTAGATGTGCTTAAACCACTGATAATGCAGTACTGTGTGTAGTGTGAAGGGGCTTTGCTGTCCTGTTACCTGTCATGTGTCTTAACCAAATGCAACTGAACTGAACTCATTTGTTCCTAAATATCTACACAAAACAGTCACAAACAGTGGTCAAAACATTGCTTGCTTATTCTCTTTACTCTTTCTCTGTTTGTTTACAGACCAGTATTGTGAGTGTGGTCTACACTCAGTCAGAGATCCTGCAGAAGGAGGTCTACCTTTTTGAGCGCATTGACTCACAAAACCGAGACAACATGAAGCACCTTAAAGCGATCTGCTTTCTCCGGCCAACCAAGGTTTTATCATTGTATTTTTTAGAATAAATGTGACCATGGACCACAAAATCATACAGCTGAAGAAATTAGTTTTCCATTGATGTATGGTTTGTTAGGATATGACAGTATTTGGCAGAGATACAACTATTTGGAAATCTGGAATCTCAGGGTGCAAAATAATCTTAATATTGAGAAAATAGCCCTTAAGGTTGTTCAAATGAAGTCATTAGAAATATATATTACTACTACTAATCATCTTTTTTAATATATTAACGGTAGGACATTTACAAAATATCTTCATGAAACATGATCTTTATTTAACATCCTAATGATTTTTGGCATAAAAGAAAAATCGATAATTTTGACATACAGTGTATTTTTAACTATTGACACAAATATACTCGTGAGACTTATGACTGGTTTTGTGGTCCAGGGTCACATAGATTTACACTGCATTTCCTGGTGATTTCATACTTGAATGTCTCTTCTTTCAGGAGAATGTAGAGCACTTGATTCAAGAGCTTCGTCGACCCAAGTATAGTGTCTATTTCATCTGTGAGTTCAAGAAATATATGTTTCATCAATTTACCTCTCATTTATATGAGTTTGTAGAATATGTGCTAATAATGGTGGTCAGAAGACAAACTTTCACTGACTTTAGAACTAATTCTGTGTAGATTTCAGTAACGTGATCAGTAAGAGTGAGATAAAGGTCTTGGCTGAGGCAGATGAACAGGAAGTAGTTGCAGAAGTGCAGGTGGGTCTTCTTAATTATGTCTACATAATTCATTCATACTCTCCCAAAATGTGGTGAAATGTAATGAAAAATATTGTTACTCTAGGAGTTCTATGGAGATTTCATTGCTGTGAACCCTCATCTTTTCTCACTCAACCTTCAAGGAGTATCCAGGGTAAGATATTTATTTTTATATATATTTTTTTAATAGGGAACCAGGGCTTGCATTTTGTTGCTCAGTATGTTTTCTAAATTAATAAATAATGTAGAAAACCTATTATGTCCTTTTCCAAAGTCTGGATTTAGTTTTTGGGCTCTACTAGAATAGGTTTTAATGCTTAAATGTTCAAAAAACATATTTTCCCTTTATTCAACATTTTTGCAGCTCCTCTCTTCCCAGTCTGCCAGCAATGCTCTGTTTAGTCTCAATGAAGCCTGAAAAGCACAATGTGCTCTGATTGGTTGGGTGGACCAGTGTGTTGCAATCAACTGCATCAGCATGTTTGGGAAATGTCACACCACTCACCATAACTGAGTTTCCACACTACTAACGTCTGAAGCTGAGACTATAACACTACAACTCAACCAGGCCTGCTCCTTTATTTTGCATACGCCTTGGGCCAGAATGATTTAAATGAGAAATATTGTGATATGTTCATTCCCAGAATAAAACTCAAGACTACTATGGAGGCGTTTCAGGGAGTTCAGAAACACTGATGCAGAGAATAACTCGCTTTATAGGGTCTTTGTCCATTGTAACTTTGCAGAACTTTTTCATGTTCGTGCTGCCAATCACAACAAACGGGGTCAGCTGACCGATCATAGCACATTTAGCATTTCGAAAGCAGCAGCTTCGTCAAAAGCAGCGTATTCAAGTCAGACGAAGGAGTCAGGAGCTATAATAATGTACAATTTGTGTAAAATATGTGAAAAATAATGTGTTTTTTTTTTTAACAGTCAAGCCGAAAATAAAATCAAGACTTGCCAAAAACAAGATCAAGAAAATTTCATAATAGCACCCCTTTAAATATATTTTGTAGTTATTTATTAGGGATTAAGTTCATGTTCTTATACTACTTATGATACCAAAAACTGGTGCAGAACACGTAAATTAGTTTACAAGATCTGATAAACTACTAGTGCAGCTTGGAATTATTTGCTTTCATCTTTTTATTTAATTTATTTAATCAAATTAATCACTATCTTACAACTATTGTCGGCTCTCTTGTGAGCATGATTCATTCTCTTTTAGGCTCTCTGAATATTTCTGTGCATGTTTATAGGGTCGCAGTTGGGAGCCCAGTATACTGCCTCGTGTCACTCAGGGTTTGACATCAGTCCTGCTGGCCCTCAAGAAATGCCCCATGATCCGCTACCAGCTCTCTTCTGACATGTCCAAACGGCTGGCAGAGAGCGTCAAAGTAAGACTTCATTTTGTAATTGTATCAGATCTGTAGTATGTGTAATCTTTGACCTTATGGCGAACAGGTAATAGTTTTATAATTTGATTTACTCTACAGATGTAATTTTTCTCTAATGATGTATTTATGTTTCCCACAGCAAATCATTACTAAGGAGTATGAACTGTTTGACTTCAGAAAAACAGAAGTATCTCCTCTTCTACTGATTTTAGACAGAAGTGATGATGCCATTACTCCCCTTCTTAACCAGGCAAGAAACAATGTCTCTTAATAGTGTTACATCCAAATCTCATATTACAGAACAAGATATGTGTGCAAAATCCTTGACCTGACCACTAGAGGGCAATAGAGTCCATGGCATTATAATGGATTATAATAGAGACTTGTAAAATACTGTGCAATTTTAGTGTTAGACATTAAAAAAAGAGTGATTTTTATTATTTTCTCTCTACTGAGAGATTTAATGGAGCCAGTGAGTTCTGCTCACATTTGCTGAAAAATGGTACTGCAGCAAAAATATATATATTACATAATGATTTAGTATTCTGATATTGCATGTGCATGCATTTGCTTCCTCTAGTGGACTTATCAGGCCATGGTTCATGAGCTACTGGGCCTCAATAACAACCGCATTGACCTGTCGAGAGTGCCTGGAATCAGTAAAGACCTACGGGAGGTGGTTTTGTCTGCAGAAAATGATGAGTTTTATGCAAATGTGAGTAACATATTGTTGAAAATATTGTGTTGTTGTTGTTTGGCTTCATGGTTTGGCCTAATGTTCATGGCTTGTTTAAAGTACATTAACAGATTTCATTAGAGAATGTAATGAATCATGAAATTATTTACCAAGTAGATTTGCATTTCAAATAAACAAATCCAGTGTACACAATGAGGTCTTTATAACATAAAACAAAGTTTTTCAAGAAAATATTGAAATGTGTGTCTTGTCTATGTTTAACTCCTTAGATTATATAATTAAAGCAAAAAGAAGTGCAAATACTAAGAAATTTTGATTTCTTTTATATTATTTCTGATATTTTGTATTTTTTTAGTAATCTCAGACTTTTGGACCCCACACTATATGTTGTTTTCTCTCAATAAGAACTTGTACCTGAATTTCGGTGAGATTGGGACAAACATCAAGAACCTGATGGAGGATTTTCAGAAGAAAAAGCCCAAGGACCAACAGAAATTGGAGTCCATATCTGACATGAAGGTGAGCAGACCAATAATACTGTTCACTGTAGCACATCATCTTATATGAGGAGTGAACCATGAAGACCCCTGATCCAGAACTTTTATTATTGTGTTAAGCCCTGTTTCCACCTAAATTACCCGGAACAATTTGTCCCAGGAACTTTTTTCCCCAGACTTGCTGATGTCTGCGTTTCCATCGCGGCCTAAAGTACCTTGAAGATTGATCCGGTATCGTAGGACTGCGTGCGACTTTCCAGTTCCCATTGGATTTCACATAATAAAGCCTGAATCTCGTCATGAGTCCATCAGTCATAATTTTGTTGATTTTAGTAGCAAACAACTATTAATGCACACACCGCAACTTTTAAAAATGGCAATTGAAATAAAATGCTGCGTAAACTCAACTAATCAGCATGTTTAGCCCCAAGTCCCACCCCAGAGTTCCTGAACTTTGAAAAAGTTTTGAGGGGGAAATTGTTACCCGGAACTTCATGTAGTCCCTGGTTCCTGTGGTCGAAACACACAGAGTACCACGGCAAAGTCCCTAGGTCCTGGGGAAGTTCCTGCGGTGGAAACGCGGCTTTACAGTATTATGACCACTTATGACCCCTTTGTAGGCGTTTGTGGACAACTACCCCCAGTTTAAGAAGATGTCGGGCACCGTCTCAAAACATGTGACTGTGGTTGGGGAGCTGTCCCGCCTGGTCAGTGAAAGACAGCTGATGGAGGTGTCAGAGGTGGAGCAGGAGTTGGCCTGCCAGAGTGACCACTCCAATGCACAACAGGTCAGACCTGCATTTGACAACTCAAGTGCTGATTATTTCACTATATCAATAGTTTTACTGTATTTTTTGATCAAATAAATGACGCTTTAGGGAGCATAAACTTCTTTCAAATACATAAAAAAATCAGACAAGTCAATGTCCTTTTACAAAGTTTTTGTGATCGCCTACAGTAGGGCTATTCAAATCTTACCCTGGAGGGCCAATGCACTGCAGAGTTTAGCTCCAACCCTGATTAAACACACCTGAACATGCTGATCAATGTCTTCAGGATCGTTAGAAAATCACAGGTGAGTGTGTTTGATTAGGGTTGGAGCTAAACTCTGCAGTGCATTGGCCCTTCAGGGTAAGATTTGAATAGCCCTGGCCTACAGTAGGATAATACTGTAATTAATTACAAAGGGTTAGTTCACCCAAAAATGAAAAATCTGTCAATAATTACTTACCCTAATGTCGTTCGACACCCGTAAGACCTCCGTTCATCTTCAGACACAGATGAAGATATTTTTGTTGAAATCCGATGGCTCAGAAAGGCCTTAATTGACACCAATGTCATTTCCTCTCTCAAGACCCATAACAGCACTAAAGACGTCGTTACGAAGTCCATCTCACTACAGTGGCTCTATAATTATTTTATGAAGCAACGAGAATAGTTTTGTGCACAAAAAAACACCTAAATAACGACTTATAGTGATGGGCCGATTTCAAAACAAAGATTTGAATGGTTATGAATCAGCGTATCAATTCATGATGCGGATTGTGTGTCAAACTGCTGAAATCATGTGACATTGACATGTGTCATTGACAGACAATCTGAATCATGAATCGGTATGCTGATTTATAACCGTTTGAAGCTTTGTTTTGAAATCAGCCATCACTATATAAGTCGTTATTTACTTTTTACGTTATTTACTGTGCACAAAACTATTCTCGTTGCTTCATAAATGATTGTAGAGCCACTGTAGTGAGATGGACTTCGTAACGACGTCTTTAGTGCCTTTATGGGTCTTGAGAGAAGAAATGACATTGGTGTCAATGAAGGCCTTTCTGAGCCATTGGATTTCAACAAAAATATCTTAATTTGTGTCTGAAGATGAACGGAGGTCTTACGGGTGTCGAACGACATTAGGGTAAGTAATTAATGACAGAATTTTTATTTTTGGGTGAACCAATAATAATTAATAATAGAAAGTGCTGTAAATCTTGCACCGTTGCTGAAGATTAACATGTTCCTGCAGAGCTTGAGGCGGCTATTGCAGAACCCTCGGCTTTCTGAAATCGACGCTGTGCGGCTGGTGATGCTGTACGCGCTTCGCTACGAGAAACACAGCAGCAGTATTCTGCCCAGCCTTATGGAAGAGCTTAATCGCAAAGGGGTTTCAGAGAGACACCGCAAGGTGAGGACCAGCAGATCTGTCCTATAGCACAGTGTATTGGTATTGATGGATGATCCAGAATAATGCAATAAAGTTTTATTACTAGTACTATTATTAAAAAGGAAAGTAACTTTGCCTGCAGATGGTGCAGGCCGTAGTGGAATATGGTGGAAAACGAGTCAGAGGAAGTGACCTCATCGCTCCTACGGATGCTGTGGCCATTACCAAGCAGTTTTTCAAAGGACTCAAGGTAGATGATCTATTCATGGCCCTCTGACTGCATTATGCTTTACATTTTCAAAGCACACTCCAGCGGGAGTTATTCTCTATATCTGTCCGCACTGTTTCTGAACTCCCTCCATTGTAGTCTTGAGTTTTCTTCCGGGAACAAACACGTCACATTCCTCATTTAAATAATTCCCACCCAAGGCATGCACCAAATAAAAGGTGCAAGGCCTGGTTGAGTTAGTTAGTAGTGTGTTGAAACTCGTGGTTATGGTAAAGGGGCGTGACATTTTCCCAAACAAGCTTAAAGTGCTTGACCAATCACAACACACTGATCCAGCCGACCAATCAGAGCACATTGTCCTTTTCAGATGGAGGGGGTTCATAGAGACAGGAACTAAACAGAGCGTTACTGACAGACTGGGAAGAAAGGAGCTGCAACATGTCTCCACCCAAATTTCAGAATTTAACTTCTGCAATTAACGCAAATGTGGAATATCGCATAAAACCACGTTTCCATTCATGTGTTCGTTGCTGTTCAGTGCTCAAGTGCTGCATCCGAGGTAGAAACTGTGGCTCTTTTTCCTACATCATAAATGACTTGGACCTGTGAATGCAATCATGGGAGATGTTTCTGGGAGGAAATTAATCATATTATTCTGATGACCGACTTTGGCTCAGGCATTTCAGAAGGATCAAACCAATATTTGAGATGCTGTAAAAAAAGAAAAGAAAAGAAAAAGGTTTTTGTTGCTCATGCCATTTATTCGGCAAATGTGTTTCCATCGTATTTTATGCGTGTGTATTCTTATCGGATAAAGTGTTTTGCCTCAGTTCAGTGCATCCGTTTTTTTAATGCGCATTTTGGTGTTCCTTTAAAAAAAAAAAAAAAGGTGACATCCTAAAATGCGCAAAAAAAGGTGTATGGAAACAGCTAATATAAAATGTGAAAAATTATGTGTTAAATAATTTTTAGACATTCAAGCATGAAAACCTATTCTAGTAGAAAACATGATAAAGACATAGAAATGGATCCTCTTTAACATGTCATATTGCCATAGTCACATGCTGTTTAAAACTTGTTTGTTTTCATAGGGAGTTGAAAATGTGTACACACAGCATCAGCCGCTACTACATGACACGCTGGATCAGCTGATCAAGGGTCGTTTGAAGGACAGCCAGTTCCCCTACCTCGGGCCAAGTTCTCTGAGAGACAGGTGATACAGATACATAAATAGACTGCCATTCACAATCATGCCTTCATAATATACAGGCACACTTATAGACATTTAATGTGAGCGTTGTGTTGTTGCTTTAAAGTGTTGTTTCTGTGTCACTATGGAATGCTGTTAACACATCCGACCAGTTTTAATTGAGTTTTAAAGGGGGGGTGAAACACTCAGTTTCAGTCAGTGTCATGTCAATCTTGAGTACCTATAGAGTAGCATTGCATCCTGCATATCTCCGAAAAGTCTTTATTTTTTTTATAATTATATAAGAAAGATGCGCTGTTCCGAGTCTTTCCGAAAAAAGCCGAGCGGGTGGGGGCGTGTCGTGTGAGCGGAGCTAAATAATGACGTGTGCTCGCTGCTGCTATAGTGTTGAGTGCGTCGAGTGCGTCGTAAAGCTGTCATCCCTAACAGCGGGGAAAAAACTTTATTCAAAATAAAAATATGGCTTTTAATCAGATACAGCCATACATCTATGATCCGGAATCAGACCCAGAGGCTGCAGTTGAACAGGAGCAGCAGCAAAAACGACTAGAGCAGGACGTCTCTATGTGGTACGATATACACTAACTATATAATATGCTTAGCGGCTTGTGTTATTTACATATTTATACTTGAATTATATCGTCGTATTTTTGTCTTTGAAGGTGTACATGTGGGAAGTGCAGTTGTGCACGTGTGTTTGTGTGTTTACGCGTGGTTTGTGTAGACAGGTTAAGTTAGTGTTTACATAGATAGACACGGAATAGTAGCGCATTTGAATGAAGAAGCGTGCTTATTTAGTTCAACATATTTCCCCCCTCTTTGTGTATTGTTGAGTGCTTTTACAATACACAAACATAAAGTTACACATATAGTGGCCAGCTAAACAAATGTACACGCACTACACATCGCATGCTCCATTGATCAATTTCTATATATAGTAATATATATAGTAACTATACGTGATCATGTTTGGGCTACTTGATGAGCATAGACACAGACATTTGAAGCAGTCTAACTCACCGCCCGCGGTTCTAACGTTGGGACTGCTCCATCCTTCAGCATTAGGCTATTGGAAAATCCGGCGTCATGCTGGGCCATGTTTATGAAACAGTCGGCACCGAAATGCAGCGAACAGATATAAACATTCGCGCAACTCAGTTGCTGATCCGGAAAAGCAAATTACATCCACTGTTGCCTTACCGCGGGGTTTTGGGGAATCTGTGCAGGACTGTCTTGGTCTGGCAACCAAAAACGCACTTTTTGATGTCATTGTTAATTGTGCACATTACCTGTGCAGCGCAGCCTACGAGCGCTTTGATGGGCATAGCCTGTTGCTTTCGCTCTCTCCCTCTCTCTCTCTCCCTCTCTCTCTCTCACGCTCTTCCAGTAGAATTGTCCGTAAGGCCCATACAAGGAAATTCCGCCCCCACTAACGTCAATGGGGACGCATGATCGCAAAAAACTTGCCGAAACTTATGACTAACCGGAAGTAGTATTTTTGACAAAGAAATACTCCCATCAAACGTCCACCTTAACTTTTGAAACTTTGTCCATGTTTAGTATGGGATTCCAAGTCTTTAACAGTGTAAAAAGATCAGTATGCATGAAACAGCATTTCACCCCCCCTTTAAATAGGCTGTTTCATGTATAATTGAGAAACTTTGTGCTTGTATTGAAAAACATAGATTAGAGCTGCACGATTATGGATAAACTGAGAATCACATTTTTTTTTTTTTTTAAATAATTATTGCGATTCTTCCACAATTATAAATAGACAGCTAAACGAAATAATATGCAATTCACTAGAGGTTGCAATTCCTGCAGTCTATTTAAATAATGTAAATAATTTGAATTAATTAAAAAAATGGCTTTCAATGAATTATTTAATGACTTGTTTGCTGGATAAATCAGTGTTTCTGAACAAATCTCTTGAATGAATGATTCAATGATAAATACATTTTTAACAGTCACTTGTCGCTACGTACTGGTGTAATGATGTAACTGACTATTTGAAGCATCAAGTTACTTTTAAAGGTGATTATTGATCACTAACGTAGACATCAGCATTTATATCCGAACTATAAACTTTATCCCTGTGCTTCTGTGAAAATTTGAATTACTTTAACACAGAATAATGATACTGTGTGGTTAAAAAAAGATTGTTTGTGAAGCTGTTTCATACATAACTGATCTGTCTGGATCAGCGGCAGCACCAACGCAGGTTTGAATGATCGCTGTGATCGTACTTGTCAAAGGTTTACTAGATATTGTGAATCGGTGTCACAACATGGGTGTTTGAATCAAGAGCCGAATTAATCGTGCAGCTCTAACATTAAATGCAGCGCTCTTGAAATGTGCTCCTTCACCCTCTTCCCCGCCCTTTAGACCTCAAGACATTATTGTCTTCATAATTGGCGGGGCCACATACGAGGAGGCATTAACCGTCTACAACCTGAACCGCACAATGCCAGGAGTGCGCATCATACTCGGGGGCACAGCCATTCACAACACTAAGAGGTCAGTGAAATAGTAGTGATAAATGCTGTTCTTTTGAAACATCTATTCATCAAAGAATTTAACACAATGGTTTTTAACTGTGAAAATAATCATACATGTTTCTTGAGAAGCAAATCATCATATTAGAATGATTTCTGAAGGATTGAAGACTGGAGGAATGAAGCAGAAAATTCAGCTTAGATTAAATTATATTGTAAAATATATTACAATAGAAAACGTATATTAGTATAGTCAAATTGTAGTAATAATTTACAATATTACTGTTTTTACTTATTTCTGTATTCACATTTGTTGTCTGCCATATAACTCTGAATGAATATTAATATTTTCAACCAAATTAATTTGGTTTAGCTAAACTTCATAAAGCTTCACTTTATTTCCACCTAATGGTTTTGTACGTAGCCATTAGATACTAGTTAACCTACTTAACTCTTTACCAACATCCTGAATTGTTTTCTTTTGTAATTTGAATGTTTGTGCATGATCATTTTGCTTTCTGTTTGTTTGTAATTTCTCCCATGTATGTACAATATAACTTAAATATTTAGTTACCCACTGAGGATTGTTTAAACCGCACTTCTTAATACAGTGTTGACTCTATGTGTGTCTCTATGTAATATGTTCCCTTTTTCTGCAACAGCTTCCTGGAGGAAGTGATGCTCACAGTGGGTTCAGGTGGAGACAGGACACAAGGACGAGGCCGTCAGCTGAACCGACGTTGAGCTGTTATCATCACTCATATTAATGTGTGCCGTCTGTCTTCTGAACCCTGAGCTGAGCACAATTGCCCTCTTTCTCTCTCCTAACATTCCTTTAAAATGTTTCCATCTTAGGGAGGAAAATGGTGGCACTACACAATAAGGTTCAATTCTTTAACATTAATGAACAATGAACAACAATTTGCACAGCTTTTATTAAAGGGATAGTTCTGTCATCATTTACTCATCCTCATGTTGTTCCAAACCTGTGTGAATGTTTTTAACCAAGCAGATCTCGGCCCCCATTGACTACCATAGTATTTTTCCCCCCACTAGTCAATGGGGGCCGAGATCTGCTTGGTTAAAAACATTCTTCCAAATATCTTCCTTTGTGTTCAGTAGAAGAAAGAAACTCACACAGGTTTGGAACTTGAGCGTGACTAAATGATGACAGAATTTTCATTTTTGGATGAATCATCCCTATCTAGGTTACATATAAATAATATAACAATAAATGTACTATTGTTCATTTTTAATTCATGCTTGTTCATAAGGATAAGCAGAAACCTAAAAATGTGTTAGTGAAAATGTGCAGATATATGTAGTAAACATTGGCCTAGATGAATAAATACTGTAACGTTCTTGTTCATTGTTAGTTCATGAGAGTGTGCTAACTAATGCAAATGAATTGAAACGTGTTGATAATGATATGTGAAACACTGTAAATGTGCATAACTTATATGATCACATGTAAATAATGCCCCAAAAGTGTTCACAATGACAGCTTTTTTATTTATTGGCTTGGTGTGCTGCATTTGATCATTTTTGGATAGATGGCTACTGTATGTTCAGTAAAAAGAGTACATATATTTACTATAATCAAAAAATTAACAGGCTGCTCTGTGTTTATAACTGGGTGACAATGAAATATTGCATCAAAAGTGTCCAACAAAGCTGGAAAAATTATTTTGGAAAAAAATGGTCCACCATAATTGTTATTATTATCATCATCATACAAATCTCTATCCAGCTTAATTAAGGCATGCTGCAAATATCCAGACATTAATAAATGTTTTTTTTAAATATGAAAGAATATGGATATTTGTAGCATTCTCTGCTCATAAGAGAGATCATCTGTTCAACGAGTGAATTGTTACTATAATACTAATGTCCATCAAAGGCTTTTAACAATTATGACAGTTCTTGGTAGACAAAGAGTTGAAATCAGCTAAAGCATTTATTTACGTCTCAGTGTGTCCATGCATGTCTTTTTTGACAAAGCTTTGCCTTTGTATATAGCTTGATAAACCAGACAACATAAGTGACAATATTTTATGTTGCTCTTCATTAAATGAAAGGAACATTTTTATCAATGGATTTGTCTAATATTTTCAGACCAACACATTTTCATGTTTTTTATTACCACCAATGCCTCAGTTCACAAGCTGTGTAACACCTCACAAATGATTTCCTGATGAAATTGAATGAAGTGGACTGAGTTTTGCCCTGACCTCTCAGGTCATCACTTTAACCCCCAGAGCTTAAACCCCCATAGACAAGTTCAGGTTTCTCCACTATAACTCCCCTTCCTCCCTCACTAATCACGTCCATTAATCCCCGCCATCATCCAGAGGACCGGCAGACCTGAACCACTTAATGGATTTACTGCATCAAGCAGAGTTTGTTGTGCGTGGATAAAAAACGTTAAGGGTTGCTTATGATGAGTCAGTAAAGGGCCTGGTAGATTATCTCACACTCAATGTATTGGACCAAAACACACATGCATACGTTGGAAACAAAAATCAGGTCGAAGATGTGTCCGTTTGTCATTTCCAGATTTGGATCAAAGAACCTTTTTCTGTCCTGGGCAGATGTAAGGCACTTTGTCAACCAAACATTTCTTGCTTCGTTTTAGAATAATGTGGTCAATTTAAGTGAACGGAAAAGAAGCTTAGAGCAGTGCAATTATAGTGATGTAATTTGTGTGTGTTTGTGGTTTTCCCAGAGCTTGTCGGAGAAAAAATATTAGGAAATCCCCCTATATACTTGAGTTACATAATAAATGTTTTCTATTTTAAAATGCATGCATTTAGTTTCATTGTATAATTCTAATAACTATGTGCAGTATTCAGATCCCTGCTCTCATTTATTGTCTTTTTAAACTTTTGACACATTTCTTGGTTACACTTTTACAGTGTCGCTGTTACACATTACATGTAGTTTCTATAGTAATTACGCATAATTACATGCAACTTAGTACATGTAGTTAATGAATATTGCTCAGAAAGTATGTACACTGTAATAACTGCTCCTTAAATAACATTTCTTTTTAGATTTAGTAAAACAAAGCTATTACACAAATGTATATCAAAGACAGTATAGTCTTCACTTTTATTCAAGTGAATATCTCTAAAGTTAGTTTTATTTTTGTTTATTAATTTCAGAATACAGTAAAAATTGAATATTTACATTATTACACAGGAAAACACTTTACTAGTGTTTCACACTATGAGGTAAGTTGTCACAATGGAATTATTATTATATACATTTTAGCAAAAAAATAATCAATTATGAAGAAAAGTGCTGCTTTAAAAGTATCTTCCTAAATATGTAGCGGTTTTATTGTGTTCACTTGTTTCCCAACAGCTAACAATATATTGCCATTTTAGTTTGCAGGACAATTTAACAAAAACATGTCGAGTTATGGTCCTTATAGGGCAACTTTCCTGTGACAACTAGCCCCGGTCTCTTCAGTTGTAAATTCAAGTTAATCAGTTCTGGACAGTGTTGCGTAAGTTACTCTAAAAAAGTAATTCATTAGTTAATTTCACCAACAGTGTACTTAGATTAGCCTCCTAATTTTGATTACACTTTATTATAAGGTGTCTGTGTTACAGTGTAATTGCGCATTTATGCATAATTTATAGTTATTACTATAGTAACTACATGTAACGTGTGACAAGGAGACTGTAAAATAAAGTGGGGTACATTTACATTGTAATTATATATTTAGGGACTGAGTAGTAGCCTATAGTTAGTTAAGGTTTAGGGTTTTGGTTTAGAGTTGCATTACTATAATAAGTACATGTAACACGTAACAAGGACACTGTAAAATAAAGTGTTACTTCCTAATTACTCTCTCTAAAAAGTTTTGGATTACTTACTTTCTCAACCTTGACCTTTTAAACAAGGACAGACATAAAACGGCACATTTGATTTTCTGTTTTTAAAAATATACTATACAGTTGCATAAATTATTCTTGAACTAAGGGAGTGTGTAAAAAGAGAAGGTTACATTATTAACACATTTTAAATCCAATATAGAATTGCTCTATACAATATTTAATGCAATTACATCAGATGTAACCGCATGTAACCTTATGATACCTTTTCAAGGGGAAAGTAATTAAATTAAACCTAACACTGGTTCTCTATCTATCTATCTATCTATCTATCTATCTATCTATCTATCTATCTACACTCTAAAAAATTCTGAGTAAAAAACAACCCAATGTTGGGTCAAATATGGACTAACCCAGCAGTTGGGTTGTCTTAAGCAAATATTTAACCCAACCACAGGATTAAAACTACCCAATCGCTGGGTTAAAACAACCCAATTGCTGGGTTGGTCCATATTTGACCCAACATTGGGTTAAAACAACCCAGTATTTTTAGAGTGTATCTATCTATCTATCTATCTATCTATCTATCTATCTATCTATCTATCTATCTATCTATCTATCTATCTATCTATCTATCTATCTATCTATCTAAATAAAATACATATTCTTAAAATCATTGGGTTACACACACAACAAACACACTGCAATAATGATTATCATGTAAAGAACCGTTGCTGTACGCTGATATGCAGTGTGTTCAGGCTGATGAGTGAAGCAGATGAAAGCCTCTGAAGCTCAATATGCAGCGTGACATCACACCGACAGCTGTGCTCGTTCAATAGATGGAGCAGTCGAGCTCTATAAACGGGAAAATCCGTTTCGGTGAGAAGCACAGCAGCTCAGGGACTCTCCCAAGCCAATGGAGAGCCTGTGCCCGCGGTTTGCAAATCATCAATGTAGAGACTGTCAGTCCATCAGTCCTGAGAGCCAGCAGCTCGTGCCATTCACAACACCTGCAAGCGCCAGACTCACATCACAGGAGAAACTACACCTCCGTTTCTTCTCGAAAGGGACAAATCGCGGAATATACGACGGAAAATACATTTTGTGAACAGCATGAAGAAAAGCCATTTGGTCAAAAGGGTGAGATTTTAATAGTGAGACTCTGGTGATGTGTAAAGGCTAATATTAGGCTAATGAATTAAGTTGTATTGAAAAGTGACTGAATTTAAATATAATTTGCTTTTATTGTGTAGGCATAATTTGTGTGGAAATAATTTAACAATGACTCCTTTGTTATGAAGCGCCGAATGTGTTCGTTACGCTAATTCTTCATTATGCTAGTCGCTCGAATAATGAACATGTTTTATTGTCTATTTAACAGAATTTTTAATTGACCACACCCTTAATTGACCAACTGTAAACGTTTTGCGATATATTTTTAGGGTGCAGTGTGTCAGGCTGAAGTAACACTAGTTGGGTTTCATTAGTTTACAAACTAAGAAGCTTCTACAGCATTTCTTAATAATTTCAACAATTACCAATACGTTATTAAAATCAAATATTGTAGGCCTATTTGTTAACAATAGAAAGTAACATGAACAATGAACAGCTATATTTTATTAACCAACATTAACAAAGATGAATAAATACTGTAACAAATAGCCTATTGCTTATTGTTAATTCATGTTAATTAATATGCATTAACTAATGTTAACAAATGACACCTTTATTATTAACGAATGCATTAATAGTAAGTAATCCAATACTGACTAGTAGCCTATATTTTACAAATTACTATTAGGCTACTATCCTTCTTATTCCAGTGGTGACCATCTTATTTAATTAGACATTATGGCTCAGTTACTAGTAATTTAGTTATCGCTTAGATATGACACTTGTGGTCATTCCAATTTAACTAGTAACATTTTACAATAGTTTTACTTGTCATATGACTGCAAAGGGTTAAATTAAAAATCTTTACAATTATATTAAAAATGTTCATAAAATGTTGGTAACTTTATAATAAGGTGTAATTGTTAACTACATTTAACATGAAATAACAATGAAAATGATAAATTTTAGCTGATGTATCATTTACTACCTTTTTTTAAGCTCAAAAGTTATTTGTTAACGTTAGTTATTGCACTGTGAACTAGCATGAACATTTTTACAAACTATCTTTAATAAAGGTTAATAAACGCTGTAAAAGGATTAACCGTAAATATATATTGCCTATTGTTAGCTCATTTTAGTTAATGCATTAACTAATGTTAACAAATGAGACCTTATTGTAAAATGATATATAGCATTTATAACATAAATATAACATAACATTTTTATATATACGTTAGTATCTAATATATAGCTACTACCAAAATTACATCATAACTAATAAACATTTTGAATACTTCAAATAGACACATATACTAGGAGGAATTACTAATACCAATACCAGTAAAAAGATATTAAGTCACTATTGGATAATGTACTAATGGTTATAAAATAAGTACTTGTAAGCGATATGGAATAAACGTTATGATGGGTGGCTTGGCATAGTGTAGTGTGACAGAGATCTGTTTGAACTTAAATACTATTATGTAAGACGGACGACACACTAACCGGGCCACCGTTGACACACTCAGGGTCTTCAGGATGCTAACCAGCCGTCAACCCAACCAGACAAAGTAGGCTGGATCCGCAGGTTCAACGGCAAAGGAATATTCAGGGAACTATGGCGAAACCGCTTTGTGATGCTTAAAGGAGATCATCTGTACATCTTTGAAAAAGAGGTGAGTTATGAAGACAGATTTTTTCCTATGAAAAATACATTTCATGCTCAATTAAAAAACTGCAGGACATTTCCTAATGTATAAATTAACTTTCTAAAGGTATATCATCATGTCATCTACTCATGTATGTAACCAGGGCTTGACTTGAACTCTTTTGCTCATCAGTCACTGTGGCTAAAGGTTTTCCAAAGTTACTAGCCACTCCGCATTTTCACTGGCCACAATTCTGACATTGATACCTCTGGGAAAAACTGCCATAAAGATATTTTTAATATTATCTCATAATTTAGCAGCAGGGATATTAGGCTTCTGTCACTTTAAGACCTGATGCACAGATCCATTATACTGTTACACATGCGGTTTCTTTTTCAACTGTTTACGTTCACTTAAAACCGAACTGCCTGTGTCTACGTGAATACTCACCAAGACCGGCATTGTGACATTATTTTGTATGTATTTGACAGTTTAAGCACAATAAGTGTCAAAAAAGAACAAAGTGTAGTGCTGAGAGGCGGCTTTATGTGCGCGTGTGAGCGCAAAATCTGCGGGAATGAAAAAAATTATGTGAAATACACGCAATTCCCACGTAAAAATTCAAGCTCTGTAACCAACAATATTCATCCGGAGCAAATGAAGCAGACAGGTTTGTGTGACTTGCTGTCGGAGAGATGAGAACGAGAGAAAGCGCAGTTAGTATTGTATATCTGTTCTGCAGAAAATGAGTATTGGAAGCATTTCAGGTAGTGATATGTATCGAAAAATCTATATTTCTGACAACACTACATTGCACTTGGTTTATTATTTCACATGCCTTTATAAAAGACTACAGTTGAAAATATATACATGTTACCCACTCAGATTTTGACAGAGAATATAGTGAGTTATGAATAGGAGTAATGAATGTTTGCCAAAACCTCCTGCCCTTGATATTAAGGACACACTCTTGCAACACCAAAGTAATCCTTTTTGACAAGCTATAATTTTCTAAAGGGTATTATATAAACACTGAAAATTGAAACCCAATTGTGTCCCCAGACAACAAGCAGCATGTGTACCTGGTTAGTGGTGGCTACAATCAATATTTCCCTGTGTCATGGATTTTGTGTCAGTACCACTACCAAAGATCCCTAAAGCTTCTGAAAGTTGCTTACAAATATTCAGTGTAATTCAATTACTGGTTCGATGTAGGAGCAACAAATCTTTACAATTGAATCATTTGCTCACTTGACGCGCGTGTGGAGGCACAGCTGTAATTTTCATGGAAGTGTAGCAGCTTGTTTCTGTCACAGCCTGTAGGCTTTCATCACTTTCACAGAGCCATCAGATAACAGCATATCATCATGAAACTGTACCCTGGCCTGGTTTTTCCTCATTAAAGCGAAGTACATTGTTTTTAGAATTGAGAAAGCCGTTGCACACACTCATTCACACGTTGTTATTTACATGAAAAGAGTCAAAGCCCAGCTGCACATCTCTCGCTCCCTGGAGATATTCAGGCCTTTAAATCCAGCGTCACGCCATCATGATAAGAAACCCTTGTTAACAAACCACATACGGCATCTAAATGAAGTGTTACAGAATTTGCATCAGTGCGTTTGGATATGTCAGTGACACAAATAAAAACCAGATAAGCTTTTCAAGTTCACCATGAACAGAAGCATTAATGGGACTCCTCTAAGATCTTTAGTCTAAACGGTTTAAAAAAAATGTTGTACTGTACTCTGTAGACTTACTTTACTGTAGTCTTTTTGCTTGTTTGTTTGTTAGTAAGTAATCCAGTACTGACTAGTAGCCTATCTTGTACAATTTTCTATTAGGCTGCTATGGTTAAATAATACATTGATTTACATGTAGGTCTCGAGTACACGCACAATGCAGGTGATGTTACAGTGAAGCAGAATGAGTGTGGATGTGTCCTATTTATGTGGTGAATTATTCAAACATGAACTTTACAGAGACCGAACACATGGACATAAAATGGGCCTGCTGACACTGATGTAGATGGCAACATAAAAAATTAAATAATTTATCTTAATATATTACTTATGCATTTTATAAATTTGAAAAATGATTACTTTTATTTTAACCCTCTGGTCCTCTTTGGTCAAAAATGACCGAAACATTTTATGTTTTGAAATTTTAAATTTATTTGGTTCAGCAAAATAGGATGACACTTGGCGACTTTTGTTGCATTAGGTATGTGAACACACAAAAAAATCATGGAGATGTTTCGGTTATGGTAAAGGGTTGTAAAAAAATAGTCACACTTGTCTCCTTCGCAAGGCTGTCAAAAATGGTCGTCATTGGAAATGAATGGGAAATACGCAAAAACTCAAGGAATCTTTTGGCGATACAAACCAAAAATCAGCCATGAACCAGAAAAAAAGTGCATAGCAATGTAGGGGTGACACTCTTAAATATCAAGAGTGCAAAATAGACACAAACATACGGGCAGAAGTCACATCTGCGGTGACTAGCGAGGGTTTATGATGTCACCTACCCGGGAAAAAGCTCATTGTAGTCCAAACCGGCCGCTTTTGTAGGCAATAAACTGTCGTAACTTTAAAAGACAATATGTAAATTTGCATTGAACTTTCAGCGCTGTAACTTTGCAGATACTGTTTATGCTCAAGCAGCGACATTACACACTAACTAAAGTTCAAAAAGTGAAATCACATGCAACCATCCCCTTTAAACCCCTTTATTTTTAGAAAATGAAGAACAAAGAATGTATATCCAGTATACTTTACTTTTTAATTATTTTATGATTTTATAACATTACATATTATATTGTTATATTATAATGCCATTATATTTTGCGCAGGGAATTAGCTTATTTTGCAGTAAACAAAAAACCCTGACAAAGTCACTGCTAAATAAATACCTATAAATATTGAGGTATGCCGCCATGTTTCTCACGGTCACGCCCCCAAAAATGTAAACATCAAGGCTTAAAGAAAATCCAGAGCTTCCCACTCGTATTTACGACTTTGTGGAGACGTTCAAGGTGTACATTTGATCTTTTCAACATGACTGCACCATTATTCTCTATATCAGTGTCAGTGTTTCTGAACTCCCTGAAACGCCTCCATTGTAGTCTTGAGTTTTGGGGTGAGTGTGTTGAACTTCCCAGGTATGGAAAGGACGGTACATTCCCCAATCAAAGAGGTTGACCAATCACAACACTCAAAGTCCAGCCGACCAATCAGAGCACATTGTGCCTTTCAGAAGGTGGAGCTTCATGGAGATAGGAACTAAACAGAGCGTTACTGACAGACTGGGAAGAGAGGAGCTGCAACAATGGAGAATATGTGAAAGATAATGTTTTTTAAACACTGAAACATGAACCTATTCTGGTAGAATCAAAAACAAAATCATTTGTCAAAGGGCATAAAAGCTCCTTGATAATTATACAATCTATGCTCATAGTAATTTAATCTTGAATCGTTAATTTTCCCTTCAACACTGCTTAAATTCCCAAAAATATTTTGGTTTGGCATACATGACATTATTTTCACAAGATTCCCCAGGGACTCACAAATTAAAGTCGTCAATGAATTCGCAAATTTAACATTCTGTGTACCCATCTTCTATCCCTGTGAATCATCTGACCATGCAGTCAGGCAAGAGAAAGGTTATTTTTACATCGGACCACAATGTCAGCAGGTTGCATCAGTCGGAGTATGTGCACTACAGGTCTGTCCTCTGGTGATCGCTGCCTTCAGGCTCGGTGTATAGTTATCTGCGGCTGTCTTAGTACCGATAGCTTTATGCACCGCTGCACTTGACTTTGCTTCAGTGCTCAAGGTAGTCCTGTTCTTGCCAGAATTATGTCACTTGACATAACTATTCAATTGATCTCACTCATGTAACACAGTGAGACACACCTCATGCAACTCTAGGCGTAAAGCCTGCGATCCTTTCTGATTCCCAAGTGGATTATTTGAAGTTTATACATGTAGACAGCTGAGCATCTATAAAGGTGTTCAAAATGCTTCTTTTTGAGCTCCCTCTATACATCTGGTGTAAATAATTGATGTTCTAGTCTAGTATTCACTGTATTTAGGGTGATTGTTCATGGTTGATAGTGCATCATGTGTCCAAACTGATCATATGTAAACATGTATTTAATATTTCCTCATAAACAATGCAGGTTCACAGTGTCTAGTGATAATCAGTTGTGATATTTAACTTTGTATAAAACTCATCTTTTTGGCAGAGGAAACGGCTGTGATGGTGTTTATTTGAATTATGTCTATTTTAGGACAATTGGTCAACCTCTAAATAATGCAGTCAACCAGATTACGGAGCACACTGAACACGTGATTCAAGGGGATTCTGCAAATCTATTTTCTGCCTTTAATTCCAGCCTGTTCGTAGAGGTAAAACTGGGCAAGTAATGGCAGTATTCACATCATGTTTACTACACGCACAGTCCTTACATCTTGAGACGGATTTTACGGTCGTATGGCTCCAAGCAAAGCCAGGTCTAGCTTTATAAACTACCATTTCACGATCCCTTGAAAGCCAGCTCTGTTCTGAAATCCGTGGGATATGTATTATTCATAAGGAGTACTCTTTATGAAGGCCGCGTTTTAGTCCTTACATCTTGTTGTGGATGGAGTTACCTCCATCAGATTGAAGATGGTGGGTTATTTTTGGAGGTGGTTAATCCAGAGATCAGGATGGCCCCCTGCCGGGAACGTGCTGTGCCAACAGTGGGGGAGTGAAATATTGATGTGGTGAAGAGAGGCCAGGCTCTTTTCCTCCAGGGGTCTTTTGCCCCATATTAGCATCACTAGTACGCCCTTTCTCAGAGTGTGTGCTCACTCACATGTAAATGTGTGACCCCAGGAGGCCATCCGGAGGCATCCGGTAACACAGATTACCTTTAGCCATATGTGGCATAGGAGGGATTTTACCTAAATGCTGCTATTTATCGTAAAACTGCTTGTGAGCGGTCTTTGCTGAACGTGACCTAAATTAAGGGTGAATATTGTAGAGTCATAGATGTTATGAGCAGGCTGGTTTGCTTGTGCTCTGTGATCACGGATCACTTTGATCTTTTTTACTTTAATCTCAAACTCACTGACAGATTCCTTTGTTGCGCATGTTGCATGTACGGTAATCATGCAGAACTCTGACCCAAAATGTCTACATTTCTCCTTTTTGGTCTGTGAGACATTACATGCACGTGTTCATCTCAGCAGAAACCCTTGTGACCCTCATTGTGGCCTTCTGGGATTTAATGTCCCCTTGTGGGCTTTTCCCTCACAGGCTCATTGAAATGTACCTCTTTTCCACCACAGTCAGCTATAATGATGACTGACCTGTCTTAAAATTAGGCATTTCTACAGATGGGTCACTGGCTGAATGATTAGGGGAGGGGCTGAACTAACTGAAAACCGTTTGGAACATCTGTCTTGATTTCTGATGGGAAAGAACACTGAACCAGGCTTGGTTATATAATGTGTGAGGTTTGCGCTGTTTCATGTGAAGCATTACCAAAAATGTATGTACTTAAGCCTCATAATTCACATTGTGAGATATAAAGTTACATTTTGAGGTTCAATATAACACTGTGAGATATACACTAGTCACATAAGTCACATTACAAAATGTTAAACCACCATTACATGATATAAATTGGCAGTTATGCACTCAAAAAAAATGTTTAAGGCTTTTTCAAGATTTAGGCATTTCAGGTAACAGTAAAATTCCATCAAATTGAATTGAATAATCTTTACTAGGGCCGGGACTCGATTAAACAAAATTAATCTAATTAATTAATTAGAGGCTTTGTAATTAATTAATCGAAATGAATCGCATTAATTGCATATAAATATTTGACCTGAGAACAATGAGAAGTAATTTTTCACATGGATTTTTAGTATACCATTGAATAAATACTGAATACATAAGCTTAATCAACAAAATATAGTTTATTTATTTCAGTCCAGCAGACCAGTGCAATGTTTGCCATTAAGTGTAGCAAAAGCATATTTGTGATATTTGAGGCTCGATGTGCTGCGATGAAGCAAATTCCTTGTTGTATAGCTTGCACACAACCATGCTCTTGTCGACGCTTCCATCCTTTCGTTTTTTAAAACAAAATTTCCCATCACGGCCAAGCAAAGCGGTCTCATCAGCTTCTGTGCTGATGTTCACTATGGTTTGTTGTTGTCGTGACTCCGGAGCGCTAGTTGGTGCTCCAGTATAATCGGTCCGTTGAAACTCATTCATTGAAAAACGTTCCGCGGTGCAAAAATAAGTGTGGTTAAAATTATGTTGTTGTTTTTTTTTGCGTAATTAATTAACGCGTTAAAGTCCCGTAATTAATTAATCTTAAATAATGCTTTAAAGTCCCGGCCCTAATCTTTACAAATTAAGAGCTTAATAAAAACAAGGAACAATGGAACAAGGAAATTGACTATTTAGTTTATGTTATTCGTATTTATAACTTAAATCTTTTATGTTTAAATTCAAGTTTAAGATTTATACAATTTATACAAGCTCAATTTTTTTTTACTTATTTAAAATTCTAAATTCATAATATGCAAGGACTATTCAACTCAAATTGATGGAATTTTACTATTTAATGAAATGCGTAAATCTTGAGTGTATTCTATGCAAGTAAAAAAATGTATTCCTCATAATTGCTCTTATTTGTAACTAATTTCAATTATATCTGACAATTGCTACTGTCACTAAAAAAGTCTTTTTTCAGGATTTATGCATTTCGATTAATATTAAAATGTAATGAAATTTGATGGGATTTAACTATAAATTGAAATGCATGAATCTTGTAAAAAGGCTTACATTGTTTTGAGTGACTGCAGAATTGAATATTACACAAAATATACTGTATTGTATACAGCTTTATTTTTGATTTGTGTTGTTCATATATCCTTAAAAAGGGTACAGATGTTTTTGTAACTTTTTGTTAAAATAAACACTGGTGATTTTGCTCCATGTTCTGACGGCATGGACTGTGTTCTGTTGAACGTTAATTATCGCTGTCCTTCAAGCTAAGATCAATATGTCCCACCATGAATCACTGTTGTCGGCACAGTTGGCTGCTGATAATTTCAATTAATGTTATTGTATATAGCTTCAGGCCTGTGTGCGTGTGTGTGTGTGTGTGTGTGTGTGTGCTAATGCTGCTGCTCTTGTGTTCAGATGAAGAATGATGGGAAGACTCATGAAGTGTTTGACCTGGCACAGTATGAGCGCTCGGAGGAACTGCGAAAAGCCAAAAGCCACAGCAAGAAGGACCACAGTAAATTTACCCTGCTCCGCTGCCAACACCCTGGGAACAAGGTAAGAATTCAATATTTTGACTTTATGGATAAATTCATATTGTGCCTGTTTTTTCTACAAAGAGGATTGATTTGAATAATTTTTTAGGGTGTGTTCGCGATATGATACGATACATGGCTCGCAATACCGCTAATATCATGATACAGGAATTCTGTGATAATTGATAGACAATCTTATAATGATACATCACGATATCTGTCTAACAATGAGAACAAAATGCCTGTGAAAAAAGGCTTAGTACAGGTTCTCTCTTTATTCAAGGACAAGCTGCTAGAAAACAGCAAAAAAAGTTTATCTGTAAATTAAATGTAACCTTTTATTGCACTTTGTACGATAAATTGTATAAAAGCTGAAGTGGGTCCAGACTGGTCCGTTCACGTTGAGCACCACTTCGAGGAGCCATGACGTAGAGAACTGCTTTAAAACGGCTTATTTTATTAACTAAATATCGATATATAGGAGCCAACATATCGATTCTCGTATTGCATGGAGAAGGACAACAATATAATATGGCCCAATCGCTATATTATCCCACTCCTAGTTCACACTTTGTAGGTTAGGTTCGAATAACCTTTTTTTTTTTTCTGGTTATTTTTATATTTTATTTGTCCCAGAGAAAGAATGACAAGCCCTTGGCTTCGGCTACAGACAGCGCTGTATTCTCCTTTTTTCTTTTTTTTTTATTCGAATCCTAGGTTCGAATAACCTGGACCAAAAGAACCAAGAGAACAGAACTACAAATATGAACACACCCCCTTAATCTTTATTTCTTACTTTATTACACAATAATCAGAAAAACATTCTGTTTTCATCCAATATCAGAGTATTTTTGATGAAAATGTAAAGGGGTTATATCAATCATAGGGCCAGGTTTACAAAGCAGGGCAAATTAAATGGAAGTGGAGAGTTCTGATTAAGTTCAAATTAAAGACACATACACAACCGAATTTCCATTATGACCAACACAATCTACCAAGAGCAGTGATAATTATCGCTAAATAATACCACAAACACCAGTAAATTGACAAGCACAATCCTTAATAAATCATCTTGCGTGATTCATTAAACACTCTCCTCCCAAACATGTCTGAAAGGGAAACTCCTGCAAATGCAATAAGTTCAGCCGCAAAAATAATCCTGTCCACATCTTCTCATTTTTCACTGCCTGCTTTTAGTCAATCCTGACAGTAGTTTTGTAACAATGACAGAGGGTTTGCGCTGGTATAAGCTGTTAATAAATCTGCCCCATAATGTCCCGAACATGAAGATTTTGCAATAAGAAATTGATTTCTTGATTTTAAAAAATTTGGAGAAAATTGTAAAATCTGTGGGGGGTTTTCAAAGACCCTTAAAATGCATGTTTAAAAACTGTAACAGTGCTTTTTCTCCATTAGAGCCCCAATCTTGTATTTCTGGCCGTGAGTCCAGAGGAGAAGGAATCTTGGATCAATGTTTTAAACACAGCGATTACCAGAGCAAAGAATCGTGTGCTGGATGAGGTGAGCACAGACATCTCATGTACTCTTTATTTGTTCCTTGTAATGCTCATCTTTTAGCTTTCCACTCCCACATTCTTTCTGTATATATTTCTTTCTCTTTCAAATTCTAGTGCTAACTTTCTTCCATCTCACTTTTAGATTTTCTATCTTCTAGTCATTTGGTTTTTGAACTTTTAGCATACTGGAAATGCTTTGTGTAATTATTTTACAAAAGCACCCTGAAAAACAATGAATATAGAAATTTTGGTTGACATACCTATGAAAAACATTTAGGCTAAGAACTGGAAAGCCAGCCAACATCACAATATTCCTAATAATAGCATATGCAAAATAAAGAGGCGTGGAGTGAATAACCGGCTCTCTCTTCCACCCTCAATACCACGACTGAGGTGAGACCATTGAGCAAAGCACCAAACCCCCAACTGCTCCCTGGACGCCGCAGCAATATGGCTGCCCACTGCTCTGGGTGTGTGTTCACGGTGTGTGCATTTGGATGTTTTAAATGCAGAGCACAAATTACAAGTATGGGTCACCATACAATGGACAGTGCAATGGACGAAATTATGTTTCAATGTTTTGCTCTCTGCAGAGATCTTTAAAGGGTTAGTTCACCCAAAAATGAAAATTCTCTTATTAATTACTTTCCCTAATGCCATTAGACACCCGTAAGACCTCCTTTCATCTTCGACGGCTCAGAAAGGCCTTCATTGACACCAATGTCATTTTCTCTCTCAAGACCCATAAAGGCACTAAAGACGTCGCTACAAAGCCCATCTCAATACAGCGGCTCTACAATCATTTTATGAAGCGACGAGAATAGTTTTGTGCACAAAAAAAGTAAATAACGACTTATATAGTGATGGGCCGAATTCAAAACAATGTTTCGAATGGTTATGAATCAGCGTATCGATTCATGATTTGGATCGCGTGTCAAACTGCCAAAATGTCACGTGAGATTGGCGATCCGACGTATGAATCGATATGCTAATTCATAATCATGAATTTTTTTAATTCATAAAAAAAAAAAATCTGAATTCTCCCTATCATACAGTGAGGCCAGCAGGGGGTGCTCACCCTGTGGTCTGTGTGGGTCCTAACGCCTCAGTATAGTGATGGGGACACTATACTGTCAAAGAGCACCGTCCTTCGGATGAGACGTTAAAAACCGAGGTCCCGACTCTCTGTGGTCATTAAAAATCCCATGGCACTTCTCGTAAAAGAGTAGGGGTGTACCCCGGTGTCCTGGCCAAATTCCCTTGATTGTCCCCTACCAATCATGGCCTCCTAATAATCCCCATCCACTGAATTGGCTGTATCACCCTCTCTCCTCTCCACCTTTCGCTGGTGTGTGGTGAGCGCACTGGCGCCGTTGTACTGTGGCTGCCGTCGCATCATCCAAGTGGAGCTGCACACTGGTGGTGGTTGAGGAGAGACCCCTGAAATGAGTGTTAAGCGCTTTGGGTACATTTGAGTAGTACATTTGAAAGCGCTATATAAATGCCTCATTCATTCATTCATTCATACAAGTCGTTATTTAGTTTTTTTGCGCACAAAAACTATTCTCGTCCAATCCAATTTGATCGCTTACATGGCAGACACAAATGCACCCATCCAAATCATATCGGATTTATTGCACATATGAGTGAGGCCTGAATCCGATCTGAGGATATTGGAATTTATGCACTTTTTCCCTGCTTACACGTTCACGTCATATCCGAACTGTGCCACATGATAGGGAAAAATCGGAATGGGTCACATGAACCATGCAGTGTAAATGGGGCCTTTGAGTTTGTTATTAGTGTGTTGAAACTCACGGTTATGTTAAGGGGTGGGACATTTCCCAAACATGCTTGAAGCGGTTGACCAATTACAACACATTGGTCCAGCCGACCAATCAGAGCACTATACAGCGTTTTTGTACGTTGAAGAATGAAAACCTATTCTGGACTGGTAGAGCCCCACAACAAAATCAAGACTTGTATCTAATAGCAATTAACAGCAACAACTTTATATGGAGAAAAAGATTTCACACAGTCTTGATTCCACTTGTAAAATAACTGCATTACATGTAACCAGAAACCCACTTGTATGACGTTAACATAATTTGCATAAGACACCTTCTATTTATAAATCTGCAAATTCATTTTCACACTAACAACTTCTGGATTAAACTGAGATGAATGTGAGATTAATTAACGCTTCACGTCATATAGGCATTTTGTGTTTTGTAAATTAGAACCCATATGAGGTTTTTGAAAATGACTGTGCTAATATAATAATGTTGTGTTTGATTTTCCTCTGCAGGTGACGATTGAGGAGGAGAGTCTTCTGGCTCATCCTACACGCGATCGGGCCAAGATCCCACTCGGGCGGCGTTTGCCCACGCGCGGTCATCTCATGGCTGTGGTGGGTGGCATCCTTGTTTTGACTTTGATTTCGAAGACTGTTGTTGTTAGTCTATTCATACTGACTTCATGGCATTTGGTGGTTGTTTGGAGCAATGATGAAACTTATATGCAACTATTTATAATCTGACTGCATAACAGAGAGGTAGTGTTGTCAAGAAAACTTTGTTGAAACTTTGCTGTTTAAAAGCTACACTCAGTATTCTTTCCTCAATTAAAAAGTTTGAGAACACTTTAATATGGTGAACACATTCACTATTAACTATGACCTTTAACTCAAACTCCTAATTACTGCTTATTAATAGTTAGTAAGTTAGTAGTTAAGTTTAGGTATTTGGTAGGGATGTAGAATATTATCAAGCAGAATAAGGCATTAATATGTGCTTTTTGAGTACTAATAAACAGCCAATATCCCTGTAATATGCATGCTAATAAGCAACTAGTTAAAAGCGATTAGCTAGTATTATTTGGACCTTAAAATAAAGGGTTACCAAAAGTTTTACACACAAATAATAGTATAAGATGGGGGCAAGATGTCCCCCTAGTAAAATGTCAACCCCACCTTTTATTTTTCAATCTCATCTAAACATAATTATTGAATGGTTATGCTTTTAATAATTTCCACTTTTTATTTGAACATCAACAATTGTGAGAAGTTTTTCTTCTGAACAGTTTTTAGGTTATCATTTGATAATAGTGATCTTTGAATGTACTTTGAATTTATCTGTCATTTCGCAACTTAAAAGCATGGGGTCAGTAAGATTTTTTTTAAAGAATTTATTTCCACAAAAATTTTCAACATTGATAAAAAATCATCATATTAGAATGACTTCTGAAAGATCATATGACACTGAAGACTGGAGTAATGATGCCATCACATGAATAAAATACATTAAAATGTATTAAAATGTATTTAAAAACTATTTTTGATCAATAAATGCAGCCTGTATGTAGCCTGACAAGCCAGACCCACATCAAGATGTTTGGTCTGGAAACTCACCATTGACAGCGCAATCCGAGGGGCGGGATAAACGCTTGTCTTTCAAACTCCCTCTGCACGCGATAGGATAGCGCTACAACCAACCAGAGCAACGAAGGTGAAGCAGAGCTCCTTGATAGATTAAACATTCGCCGTATCCGGTCGGCTAAACTCCGAACACATCTTCCCTTTTTAAGAATGACTTCAGTGCCGTTCTTTGTTCTTTTCTCAGAGAAAAGCTCAACTCCAAGTCTTTCAGAGTCACGGTCAAAGCTGATTCGAAAGACCGCCGTTCGCCAGTTTCTGTGTTTACTAGAAGCACGCAAACGCAACTCGGCCGTCATCATTATGGCCCCGCCCACCGGCTCTATACACAATGTGATTGGTCCGGCAAGAGTTAGGCGATTACAGTTCAGAAGGGTATTGAGAGTTCCTAGACGACACTCGCAGGCAGATTAGATTTGCTGCTGCTAGGGTGCGTCTAGATTTCTAGGCTAGTCTGTATGAGCAAGTCATTAAAAGCCGTACTGACTTTACAAAAGTAGTGTATTTTTAGAAAAATTTGGTTCAATATTTTCAAGCTTTGGAATAAATAATTAAAATTATATCAGAAGCATTTTACATATTGAGATCACATGACCACCTGAATACTGCTCACTTAACATTGGTGCATTTCTTTGAGGGTGTTGGCAACCGATGATGCTGCATTCATGCTGCCTGGTGTCAAGATACTGGCATATCCAGCAGAAAAACATAAAACGGTATTTAATGTTTTCTTGTTGTAGGGCTCTGCCTCCTCTGATGGAATGCTGATGCTGGACTTGGTGAATGAAGAAGATGTCGGCATGCTCGATGACGATCAGGATGAATGGTTGAAGGACCATCGGGTCAGCCTGGATAAACTGGCTCATGGCCGCCGTCGCGCTGGCACCGATGCGTCCATGCTGCCGTCCTCCATTACAGAGGCCAAGGTGAAAACCAGCAGCTTACCACGCAAGTCCGAGTTCTCCTGGAGCCATGAAAACCAGTCTCGCACACCTCAAAGTGAGAAGAAGTTAGCTCAGGGCCGTAACCGATGTGCTTCCATGGATGACGCTCTGTCTCGAGGAGAGCGAAAACCAAAGAGGAAGAATGGACCCCAGGCGACGCTGGCCCAGAGTCCCACAGGCCACCTGCAGGATCTGATCAGCCAGCGGCTGCAGAGGACTCAAGAGCTGCTCGCTGAGATTCAGGAACAGGAACCCAATCGGAGCAGGATGGGATCTTACGCCTACCTGAAAGGCATCGACTCCCCCCGTCTCCGCCATCTCAAGGGCTCCGACTCGCCACACTCCAAGGGCTCAAGTTCGCATAGTTCCCCTCACAGCAAAGGCGCAAACTCTCCCTCAGTGAGGGCGAAAGATTCACCTGGTTCCAAAAGGAAAGAATCGCCACACGTGAAATCAAAAGACTCGCCTCGTTTTAAGTCGTCCAAATTCCCTGATTCCAAAAACGCACTTCGCTCGAAGAGCGTCGACTCACCTGATTCAAAAGAATCAAGTTCACCCCAGATGAAATGCATCGATCTGACCCACATCAAAGGCTCAGACTCGCCTCTGTCCACTGGCTCAAACTCGCCCCATATGAAGTCGACAGACCCTGCTTTTTTTCGAATCACTTACTCGCCCCATTTCAAAAGCATTAGGGGTAATGATTCTCCTCTCAGTGAGGCTTTGGACTGGGACAGCAGGAGGGCGGCAGCCGAACGGCTCTTACAAGAGGCCATTTCCTCCTGGCGAGAAGCTAGAGAGGTTTTGGCTGAGGTAAAGGAGCTGCAAGCCAGACAGCAGCGGGCAGAGCACAGTAAAACTAGAACACCCACAACACCCTCACAGAACCGCAAACAGAAAAGCCCATGACCAAACCTTTAGTCAGTCATAATGCCTTCTAAGACACGTGAGCTTTTACAATGAATGCAAGGAAGGAGAACAATAGGTGGAACCATCAGTGTTCTGTTTTATCTCACACTCTATTGTTTATATATTACCGTTGTTCCTCTGACACCTCAACCCTTTGTCTTTGCACTTTGAACTTCTGTATTTTTACTTGTGGATCCACTTTAAAGGCTGTAGTACTTCTGTTGGCATTGGTAATGTGTAATGTTTCTCATCATGATTAAAGTGGTGTATGGTTCACTCACTTTTTAAAAAAATAGCTCAGGTGAAAAAACTGTCAAGTCTATCATGCTCCTCAATATCAGGTGGATCAAAATCATAATTTGCATTACAAAAGATATTTGTAGAATCCCCACCACCACCACCAAATGACTAAAGACAAACAATTTTTGAAATAAAATGCTTTTTCATGCTATACCTTAGTTTTTTTTGACAAACTTTGACAGACAAATTTTACAGTTCACACGCTATCGATTCGATAATGTATTTGATTAATTTAGTACATTTGATCTATTCTTAGATATAGAAATAAATAGTTTAAGTAAAATGAACTGGGCAGTATTTCAGAACGAGTCACTTTGTCTTTAACTATTTATTGAGAGAATTGACTCATAATTCCTAATCGATTTAGGAATCGAGCTATAGTCATTTTCTGATTCACAAATGAGCCAGCCCGTTCACACCAAGGGCGAAAACTATAAATAATAATGATAAAAATCTTAAGATCTTTCTCAATATTAAAGAATAGCAGAGTTCACACCGATAACGATAACGGCACAGAGAAACGATAACGAATCACTTCAGAACTATTTCATCCGGCGGATAAACGATAAAAGATAGACAGCCAATCAGAATCCATTCTGCTCTAACAAGCTTGAGCGTTTAAAGTGACAGACAAATAATACACCGAATGATATTGTCTGCTGATGTGGACACTAATAGTTATATTGATCGTTCTTGGTGTGAACGTCCCTTGAGTCACTTGTTCGTGAATCGAATCGGTCCCTGTCTGGGGAGGCGAACTCAATAGAAATGTTTCCCGCCATTATTTAACTCAGCAAAAATATTACATATTTTCAAATTTTAATCTTGTAAACCATTGAACTGCATTTTTTTAGTGAAACCAGAAAAAAATGGAGTGATACAAAACATCAAATTAGTGTTAACTGGAACTAAATGTTCCAACATACCATTTTGATTTAATGATAATATGACAAATTATTAAATATACAGAATTAGTGAAAAAAACAAGACAAAAAAAACAGCATGATAACACTTTCTTTTTACAATCACAAAATGTGTCCACATGCCACGGAAACAGGCTCTGCTTGGAGAATCTAGCCAGTTACTGCTCTTACACTTGAATTGCATCACTCTGAGATTAATTTTTCATAAAGCAGGTTGACCCATTCATTTTAGAGGCCTGGTGTTGTTTTAAATAATTACTGTACTGAATTTAATGAAAGACTACCTATGAATGGGATACATTGTGATTTGAAGAAGCTACTTATTAACATCTTTTGGCTGTTTGGCAGAATAGCAATTATGAGGTCATAATTACAGGCCTGGTCATTGGTTACTGATATGAGCTCAAATCAGGTGGGTGAACAGAGTCAACAAATGCCCCGTCCTCAGTCAGTGCACTGTTTTGTGCCCTGAGAACTACACTAGTCTATTATTGTAGCATAAATTGCTCCACATGATTACAGTTTTTATTAGGAAACACAAGTACCCATTAGATTGTAACTGCTCTGAAAGCCCAGAGTTTTAGCCACATTAAATGACAAAATGAGCATAAATCATAGACCACTAAATTAATTATGACTGTAATCTAGGCCACAGCTATCCAGTTCAGCATGCCAGGCTTAACATGCAAAGCTTATTCACATTGCTAAACGTACGGCTAATTAAATTTGGTTTAAGGCCAAGTGAGGCAGAAATCATAGCGTACAGCTTTTAACATCATTGCTCTACCACCCACCTAGCTCATATTCCTGAACATTACAGACTTTTACTGATCAGTATAACATGATGATTATTCTGATCATGTGACAAAACTAAAATTATCATTTAAAATAACGGTTTCCAATGTAATATATTTGAAAACATTTATTCCCGTGATTGCAATTGCCATCATTTTTCTGCAGCCATTAGTGTCACATGTTTCTTCATAAATTTTTCTAATAATTTGTTGATAATAATAATTTTATAGCCAATGTATGCAGCACATACTTGACAGTAGGGCAGGAAATCTGTTCAGTGATGCATCTAATGCATTCAGATGCATCCGGTCTAAATAACAGCCTGTATACACTACACATGTACGTATTCACAGTGTACTCATATGAAGCATCACTGACACACTTTAGGGTATGATACAAAACTGAGTCATCCTCTCGGCCCAGTTCCAATCCCTGATGAATCCAGTTCTTTGTTTGGAGCTTCAAAATCTTATCATCACGATCTGTGGCATGGTGAATGCAAAAATGTTGTTATTACAGGGAAGCTAATACCATGACCTGCAGTATTCTTAACTTCATGTTGGAATATATTTATTTTCCTAGTTTTTATGCACTGTATGAATTGCATCATATAAAGCAATGCAAATGTGTGCCTCACAGGCAATTAACTGGCTAATCTAATTGAGAACTACTTAAGAAACACATTTTCTAATATGTGTGTGCTGAACTAATTCTGCTGCATGACTAGAATAAATGATTTATATTATATCCCACTCCCCTCTTTTTCTCACTTCTCACCATATTTAAAAAGCTCTTGGGCCGGTGAGGATCAGCACATTTCCTCACACACCAAAAAATAACACGACATGTAGAACGGGTATACATTTTAAGTACCGCTTTGCTTTCGCATTTATTTTTTATCGGGCTAATGCAAACATTCTTGAAGCGTCCTGAAGGGTTATTCTGTATGCAGGACTTGAACTCGAGCGGATGATCAGCAACATCTGATTCACACTGAGGCAACCGATTCATCTGGGCCAATGAGAGTGTATGGCTGTTGCTGTGTGACTCATTAGCCTCGCAGCATCTGGTTTTGCTGTGCTTCTACTGATTCAAATAGATTAATAGAGACATCCCAGAGACGTCATTCGTGGGTTTGAAGCCTGAAGCTAAATGGTATATCCTTGCTCTCCCTAAAATTTTTATTTCTGCATTGGGGGAAGGCTTAGAAAGAATGGCTGTTAAATGTGACCTATATTCACAAATAGATCAGACACAACACAGCACGGCGTGAGATTCATATGGTGTGTGTTTTTACCTTGTGCAGTTGTTAAATAGGTATGTTTGCTCTATCAGTCAAATAATTGAGGTGGCTCTGGTAAATCTAGGTAAATTTACATATTTAGGTATCAAGATAACACTAGAGCAGGGGTTTTCAAACTTTATGATGCCAAGGACCCGCAATTATAATGAACCGTTATAAGGGACCCCCTTCCTAAAATCTATCTCTATATTTTTCTTTATGAAAAAAAACAACAGTAAGTCATAGTAAGTGTAACATTATAAATACAACATTATATATACAGTTTCAAAACTTAAACTGGCTATATTTAATGTTGGATGTATAAACCTAAAGAATATTTTCAATTAAAAAAAAATTGTATTAGCAACTTTCTTAATAAATGCATGTAAACAAGCTTTCATACTGCATTAAGAATTCTCCCTTACAGCCCCAGTGAGTGAGATAAAGGGAGAAAAACTCACTATAAAAGGTACAAGACAAACATATACAATTGTGTAAAGTATACTTATGGGAAGAAAGGAGAGAAACATTTAGAAAATTAAACAGTTTATCCATTTTTGCTTTGCCTTTTTTTCGCCTGAAATTTTCTGGGGACCCCTTAGAACCTTCTGGAGGACCCCTGGGGGTCTCCGGACCCCAGTTTGAAAACTCCTGCATTAGAGGACAAACCAACATTTAACAGGCTACATTGTCATTGCCATTCTCAAAATAATTAACAATTTATAAAAAAAAATGATTTATCTGTCTACCAATTTATTGCCAGGATGAGCCTGTTGCAGATATATCACCGATATGAGCTGTGAAACTAGCGCGAATATTCACACAAAATTATGTCAAAATGCCAGTCTTGTCCAGTATCATAAGTGAAGTTCGTAATATAGGGAGGAGCTAGCACATCTAATCTTCCAATCAACAGCCAGAGTACATAAACATCTGCTTGATTACCTCTCCTCAGTCTCAGATGTTCCAGCATCCCACCACCTCCCCAAACTCCACCTTTATCTCAGGTAACGTTACCTTAATTGCCTTACATAAGCATGCCATTTAGTCACTGTGGGGGTAACATTATATCAGCTCGGGTTGAAGCGGCTCCATCGAGCCCCTCTCAGTAGACAGCCAGCCAAATTAACTTAAAGGTGCACTATGCAGCTTTTGTCCACTGGAGGGCGCCTATGCAAAACAAATGCGTAGTTTGATGACGCAAAGTGTGAGCGCAGCATCTTGGGAGATGTGGTCTTCTCATCACAGCCGGTGAAAAATAGGGCTCGGGCAGAAATCACGTTCATGCATGCGGTTATTAACGTTACTGTAGTCTAAACCAGAGCAGGACCGAGTGTTATGGACCTGAGCAAAGCTGCTGGAGCGATTTTGAGGTAATGGAGCTCTGTTTATCATAGGGCTGGACAATAATTCAATATCAATATATATCGCGATATAATTTTTTTCAATAACGGTGATATGATTTTTAAACACATTTCCGATATTTCGATATGACTGACGTTCAGGGCGCAGCCATCAGAAAGAGCAGAACACGATTGGCTTCTTGCGTGATGACGTACACCACGGACACGCTGCACGCAGCCAGTGCTCAGCAGCAGTAGTAGGCTGATAGATCCAACGCGGCACGTTTTAGCTATAAGTTTCCTCGACCGCAACACAAATGTGACTGAACGAACTTCCACAAGTAAGGAGAAATAAATAGTTGATAAGAGAAGAAAGACTAACTTTATTTAATGGCGTGGAAGTGGTTCGGCTATCTAAAGCTCTATTCGCATGGGATTAGTATTATCTAGACCTCTGTGATTTAGTAATGACTCCCACACATCTGAGTTTTGCGTGGCGCATTCGCACAGGATAAGCAAAGCCTGTGATTTTACTCGAATTTACTGACTTCTCCCGGATATGATGTCAAGACTTCGTTAGCTGTATGAAATCATAAACAGGCATCGATATCGTTTTGATTATTTTACAGTAGCCTATAAATAAATATAATTTCGTTCAGTTAGTGAACAGACGCCATAAACTGAGCTCAGACCGGCGGCAGGAATCAGATTTAATTTATCACGAGTGAGAAGCTGATATACGGCGGAAGATTCAGTTTCAAAACTAAATGTAAAAGCGCCTATTTAAACAAGATTGTCATTGTAGCCTACTATACTGTTCTGTTCTGTTTTTCATTAAGAACAGTATTGATGTTTATATTAAACACACCATTCAATCAGATTACTCCCAAATTGATTATCATTCTAAAGTGAAAGTATAATCCGCGTGGGCGCGGCTGCACGGGAATTCATAACTGTGCGCATTATGAATGCAGACTTTATTCTTCGTGAAAGATAAAGATAGAAATGCTCACAGGAAGAAAAAAAGCTTGCAAAATGATATACAATCCGCCTAATCCTGGCCAAATCACAGAGATGTCGATTCGCACGGGACTAATATTATCACAGGACCTCGGTGTTCGGCGAAATATGGGGTCATTTGCGGGGGAATTTTTACTTTAGCCTACAAATTACAGACGGCCGATTCGCACGGGATTAAGATCACAGACATTCTCTGCAATTATTACAAATCGCCAGAGGTCCCAGATAATACGAATCCCGTGCGAATGGGGCTGATATTAAACTTCAGGTTTCAGTGTGCTGCAAAATGTGCCGGAGAGGTGGGTGTAACAATCGACATAGCTGCATCAATCTAATGTCTAACAATACGATGACAAGCGTTAAAAATAATCCATGTAGACTATTTTTATGTAAGAGGCAAGTGGCACATTTGTTTTAATACTTTCCACATTTGCACACAATGTATTAACACCAATGCATTCATTCTCGTTTAAATTACCTTTCAATGCTTGTGAAAGACGGTCAGACATGGCTTCACGATAATGTATCATTTGCTCGTGTTAAAGCCTTGCAAAAAGCAGCGTGCACTCATCTCAATCAGAGCACAAATAGGCCACTGAATTTAGTCTTTTATTTATTTTTTGTGCATCAGTAGATAAAGGTCTATAGTTTTGCATAAAAGGAGAATATAGCGCTATGAATCGTTCTTCACTGAAATTTAAAACTTAAAAGAAAATGCTCAATAAACTGCGTCTGCGAAGTGAGAGTCTTATGTTTATTTGACGGTGATTTCACATTTCTCGTTCGTATAAAGGCTAAATACAAAAAAAAGGTGAACATTAATTTATTTGTACCGTTTTTATTTCTAAAATATTATATAGTTTTATAGGAGGAGGTTTCATAGACTTGGCAAATTAATTTTTCAGAAGTTTGTATACAGATATATAGTATATAGTATACAGAAATCCCTTGTGGCAGTTCTTGGTAGTTTTTCTAAAGCTTTTATATAGTTCATATCGATATCGAAATTATATCGTATCGACCAAAATTAAGAAATATATCGTGATATACATTTTGGCCATATCGCCCAGCCCTAGTTTATCATATTAGATACATTTAAGTGTGTTTAAAACGATGTTATGACTTTACTCCGTGCGTTCAGTTGTTCACACTGCTAAGAGTAAAGCGCTCCTGCCAAATAAAAGCCGAAACCGAGGGTAACGCAGATATGACGCAATTGACAGGCGACTCTCTCAAATGCAATGCTGCAACGTCCCGGTCCTTAGTGAAAATAGCAATTTTCTCACAATTTACAAATAGTTGGAAACATCTGGGATATTGTAGGTACTCAACTGAACAAAATATATAACACTGGCATAGTGGTTTTTGGATATTTTACTGCAAAAATACTACATAGTTCACCTTTAACCTAAATATCTTAAGATTATATGGGCAAACAAACTCTGTAAACAAGGTAAAGTGAACGTAAACTTAAATGTGAAATTTACCAGTCACCGCCAGCGTTTGTCATTTTCACAAGTTTCATGGCTCACAGAATATCTTGTATGAATATATTGTAATATATCAAAAGAAAGAACATACCCTCTGTTTTTTTCTAGATTCATTCATTCATTCATTTTTTTAGGTAAGTGAATTTTCCAAGTAGAGAAAATTGCGACTAACTTACGTACAGAGAGTGATGATCAAAAAAAGTCCATCAACACTTTCACAGTCCTGTAGCTCGTCCTGGGTCGACACTTCATTCAGTAACATTAGGCAGTTTTGATTTATATGCTGTTTAATGTTGATAATCGCGTTATTTATTTTACATAATGGATCTGCTTATTAAAAGCCCGCTCGTTCCTGCCTCTTCTTCACCTGAGTTTTTGATCAGATTCTGTAGGCCTACTCGTTCAGATGTGTAATAGCGCCCCCTACAGTATACCAGTGAAAACATGCCGAAGTCTTGTCAACGGCAGGGAAGCGGTCTCATAAAAGACGAAATAGCAAAAGAAAAGAAAAAAAAACAAAAAGAAAAATATTGTATTATATAAATATAGGTTTTTCCTTCTTTTCACTCACAGCTCTTGACTGCATAACGTTAATCTATATTTATACACTGAAGATTATGAAGCGATATTTTTCATTTGTTTACTATTTCTGGAGCCTACCTGAAAATCTAGTTTAGACCTAACTTACATGAAAACTTTTTTTTTTTCCAGTAGGCCTACTCATGTTCGCTCGCAAAACCTCTCCTCACATGTTTTTCCTTCATCCATGTCCCTTAGGACCTCCAACATCAACAACGTACATCAACTACGTTAAAGGGGTACTTCAGCGCTGGGAAGATGAATCTGTATTTAAACTGGGTCATCAATGCAGTAGAAATGTGAAATTATTTTTGAATTTGGTGTCTTCTAGACTGAGAAAAGACAGAAAATGTATTTTTGTCCCATGGGGATGAAAGACTACAATTCCCAGAATGCTTCGCTTCCCTGTGAGGCCATTCCCAACGCCAACAACTTCATTACTGTGACTGAGTTAGAGACACTACAATTAAAAACTGAACGTGTCTGTTCAATATAATGAGTGAGTATCACAGCACTGAGCACTAACTGCACGAGTGATGAGAGCTGAGGTAATCGCGACTACATTCGCGGCATACATTCACAACGCGAGTTCAGTCTGGCGCGCTTCAGTTCATGCCTTTGCAAGCTTAACTTTCATAGAAATGAATTTGAGAAGTTAAAAGACTTACATTGCTCACCATAGCTCCGTTTAAATGATCCTGTCTGCAAGCTGAGCTCTCCCTGCAAGCTGAGTGTGATCTCCATCCCCCAATGCCGGATTCAAAACATGCGGAAATGGCTCCCTCTGCTGGCTGTAGTCTTTAGCCTCTGGGCAAACATTCCTCCTATGATGCAAAAATCGTCATTTTGCATCATAGGAGGAATTTTTCCCGAAATAAAATGCATAAATCTCTCGTCTCAGGGAGATATGAGAGGGGAAAGCACAATAATTTGAATATTCTCCAGGGTTTCTACTGATACAAAGCCATATGCTTATCGCTGAAGTAACCCTTTAACGTTAACTTGTATTCCGATGTAGGCTACAACTTGGAACCGATTCACTATAATAAAAAGGAGTTTCCGATGTTGAATATGAAAGAGGACCTTTTAGCATGACCTAATGAATGACTAGAATGAATCAGGCTTTTCAGAGCTACAAATGTGAGAAAAAGAGAGTATGCCGATAATTGGTGAAACCCCAGTTTTTAAACAACGCATCTGTTGCATGTTGGGAATGTTTGCATGCATGGTAGGCCTATTGTCTTCCCAAAATCCAGTTAACAGCAGAAGGGCAGTTGTGGCCTAATGGTTAGAGAGTTAGAGGACTGTTGCTACTTCCTTTAAAAAAATGTGACAGTTTGGGCGTTGCACCGCGACTTTTAAGGTTTGAATTTGTTAGGCTCCCCAACACTGCTGTGATTAAAAACTATGTCCTCACATGAATACATTCTCAAGCACAGGCATGCACCAATATAGCAGATTATCAGTCTGCTAAAAATATACGTCTCGGACACCAGTTTTATTTCCAGTTCCAAATTAAATCTCCGTTTCCACCTTTCAACAATAACATTGCTTCCTCCTTTTGAGAGAGGATTTTCCAGAGTGCGAGCATTGTGCGGATGCTAGCAACAGTGCTAAAAATACATGCAGTTTTACTAATACCACATGATAAAACAAACACTCTATATAGCGCTCTGGGAGAGCAAAGGCTCAAACCTAATGTGTCATTTCTTTCAGACCAGTGCACAGTGCACATGGCCACTTATAAAAATAACATGACAACAGAGAGCTTTTAGAGATGCTGGGCTTTGCATATTTAAAGGATGAGCCACGCCACATGTAAACACTCGGACGATCAACTCTGATGGGGTTAATGCAAAAGTTACTCTTTTCAGGATACTGGTCTAGATCTATACCTGGACATAAAATAGTTTAACATGCTATTTCAAATGTCAGTTTCTTCTTTACTTTTATCTTATTTTGCATTAATGAACTACGTTTGTGCTGTGCATCCTCTTTAATAATTCACTTCCTCAAACTGTCAACCTTTACTAAATAAAAAGTAAAATAAGATTCAGCCATAAATGCAGGTTGTGTTTCTGTCTCGATAGCTTCTTGAACCCTGGGTTCAAAGCAGCTGGTGCTGTGTGCCCTCTCATGTTTAATTCATGAAGCGCACTGACAGTTAGGGTATAGTTAATGAATATGCGTCCTGGTAGTTCAGTGTCTCCATATCCTCTCAGTGTAAAAAGCTCTATAACCTCCATTCAAGTGGTGGGAGTTTGCTATATCAATGAAAATGACTTCAACCCCATGATTTTGATGAAATAATGATCAACTAGCTGCTCTATATAGCTTAACGCTGTGAGGTCTACAGATGCCCTTAAAGGGTATGATGACAGAGTAGCATGGTCACCTGCATTCATCTGGGACATCTAGGCAAAAGTATTTCATAATCAAACTAATAAAAGTCTGCCTCAAATTACACATTACACAGTTCAAAATATGGCGTACATGATGTACTTCTCAAAATACAGATCATCAAATTTCTGTATTCAAAATATCAATATACAAAAATATCAACAACCAAATGATTTTAAAAAAAATATGTTAATTCACACAAACCATCCGATTCACTAGAATAAATCGTTTTTCCAATGTAAAAGAGAGAACCTTTTAGACCGAACCGAGTCACTGAAATGAATCAGATTTTATAACACTGAGCGAGTCCACACAGAGAAATTGTGGACATTTTGAAATCTTATTTTGTGAGTGACTTTTCTTTCTGTTTTAAAGAGGTTTTCTGTTGTTTGACTACTTTTGTTTGTTTGTTTTGAATTACAGATTTTTTTGAATTACAGATTCTAGAATGAATTGGGCTTTTGGCGCCAAAAAAAAGAAAAAAAGGGAAGGCCTACAGTTTATGCAAGTGAGTTTGATTATCCCTTCATCTTTAATGTTTATTTTCTAAATGTAGGCTATGTTATAGATCTAATTGTGAACAATTCATCGTTGTATTTAAAAACAAACAAACAGAACGTTTGACCTAGTAATTTTCAAATATGACAAAACATAACTTGATAGTTCACCCAAAAAAAGTCACAACCTTTGACCTCCATAGTATTTTTTTTTGGAAGTCAATGCATGGGGCCCATCAACTTGTTTACCAAGACATTAAAATAAAAAAAACATACAGGTTTGGAACAACTTCAGGGCGAGTAAATTATGACATCATTCTTTATTTATTTATATTTCAATCTTTGATTGAACTATTTCTTTATCTGTGAAAAGACTTTTCTCTCTTGTTGACGTACCGGCATGTCCAAAATGTCCAAATCAAAGTCTGCCTCAGATTACAGCGGTTTGACATAAATGTCAGCTACTTATCAAAGTACAGATTAGAGGGATTCCAATGTCTGTTTGTTGAGCATATTTTACATGTCAATCGTCTTTTCATTCACTCACCTCGGGCCTCTTTTTGTGGTTGCATTATTTATCTGAATCTGATGTAAGGCACATACTGTATAAAGCATTGTTAAAAGTTCCCCCAGGGAGCAATGAAGATATGAAGCTAAATGGCTACTCATCATAACTGCTGCTCATCCAGCCTCGGTCATTCTACTGCATTGACTTCATATAAGGCTTACAAAGACTCGGGTTGTGTGATTGGACGGCTGGAGCTCATCAGCTGCTGTGGGGGTTGAGGCAGTCTGTACATGGATGAGCTTTTGTGTGTGTGTGTGTGTGTGTGTGTGTGTGTGTTTTTTCATCTAAGCTGTAATGTACATGAGCACAGCTGAAGCTTTCTGTGTTCTGAAATACTCTTTTCATGTGCTGTCTATAAATACAGTGATTGAATCACAAACAGACTCTACATATAGTCATGGAACATGGACATGGATTGCACATGAAATAAAATAAAATGGTTTCCTTAGATTTATAGTCTATAACATATATGTGTACAGGAATATATTAACCTGGATGAGGCTTCTTCTGAGCTATTGGGTCGTGATTGCAATATAGGAATGATTATATTCCTAAAATAAAAACAGGCATTACTAGTAAATTAGCTCCCTCAAGTGGTCTAAAGGCCATGTTACAGTGAGAGGATAAACAAGTTGGGATGTCTGTCAGAATAATACAAATATCGTTCATTGAACACGATTATGTGGCATTGTGTCATATTATGTTGAGCAATATGTCACCATGCCATTAAAGGCCTTTCACAATTATGAAACTGCAATTAATGAAACCAAAACAATTGTGTTGGCCAACAAAATGCAATTAATATTGTATAAATGTATATAACTTAAAGTGTGTATCAACTTGCACAAATGTATTAAACATACTTGTGCCCATTTCTGTGAAAAACAAACATTTAATAAAGTTTTCAGCTGCGTGTAAGCGAGTTTTTCTTCAGAGAAGAGCAGATAATAAAGTCTCGATCACTCATGGTTTGATATGCAACACAATAAAAGAGGATGAGACAACAATGTGGGAAATAAATAATCTTTTGTGAATTGTATGAATTCTTAAACAAGAGATAAACTAAGGACCCTGATCTTTTCATGTTTTTTTTTTATTTTTATTATATCCATCAGCTAATAAATGAGAACAGTTAATTATCCATGCTAACATGTATGCAAGATCATGCTAAACTCTGGTCTCAAATTAAGTGTTTTTCTCAGTAGCCAGTGAAATAGAAGAACACCATGTTTTCAACTATTGATTATTACATGGATTTAAATGAACAAATGAATTGTAAGTTGGATGTGCTGACTCCACCCTTCCAGTGATGCAGGTGTATTTCTATTGGCTGGAGTGTGAGCGCTTCACTCCTGATTAATTGATGATGCTCTTGGTAACTCTGTCTGTTGGTCACATGACACACCCCTTTCCTCTATGCTCCGCTGCTTAAAGTTTGTGTAACTCATGAATGATAAATGGTATAAGTACAAGGCTTTGCAGATGGCAGTGTGGTATACAATTAAAGTTCGTAGGCTGTTTCCATGCTTGTGGAGCTCAATGCCTCAAGCTAAAGGAAGTCAACGAGTTACTCTTGAGCTGGGATTTTTGTAAATATATTAAATCACACTTTTTAATTGCTGATTTCCCCCCTCCTCGAACACAAAACATTTCTAAACCACAACATTATGGTAAAAGGTTTTTCTTTATTTTCCACATCAAACTTACACCAGGTTGCATTAATTGAAAGGGTTTTATAAATCTTTCAAATTTATATATATATATATAAAAAAATGATTGAAACATAATTCATTTTTATCAGGACACTTCCTATCATCAACTCTGGAGACATTAAAACCGGTGCTTCCTCACCTGTGTATGAGGCTTCCAGATGGCTCTCAGTTGGAGAAAATCCAAAATTTTGTAATCAGATTACAGAAAAGGGTCAATCTTTGAACATAACATCCCATGGAGTTATGCCATTTTAATAATCAAAAGGACAAGTCACTCATTCATTACAACTAACTCAAGATGAGCTCAAAATTGGACAAAGGAGCTTGCAAACTTAAAAAGACACACACACAAAAAACCTAAATAACTCATTAAAACAAAACATCAAAATCCAAGAACTAAAATTCTTTAGAGGTTTATAGAACATAAAACCCCAATACAACACTCACACAACAACCAAGAAGTTGAAATTTAAACAGGCGACCTGCGTGTACGGAAGTCCTTTGACGTGATTTGTAATAAAACAACTGACCAAACAGAGTAATTTAAAAAAAGAAAACAAAACCTGTCGAAACATACTATATACATATTGCCATACGAACATTAGATTAAAAGGTATTACTCTGTAAAATACCTCAACGAAAGTGTGTTTCCACAGCAAGACAAAGGTAGAAAGGTACTCAAGGGTGCTGTTTAATCCAACAAAGCTGTTAAACCTGAACATGAGAAATTTCCAGCAATGGCGTTTCTCTTAAAAACGAACAAATCTCGATTTTACCGTCTAAGATGTCAAAAATAGGTGACTTCTGCATAAAACGTGAGAAAAGGGCAAACTGCTCACATAATTGAACTCTTTATTAAAAAAACTACTTGGAGATTAAAACAAATTCAATTTGCCAACCTACAGCTCGACTCCTGATCTTTGCTCAATTTACATCACATTTACATACATCACACTTTAAAATTCAAGAGATCACATACCATCTGGTCTGCCTACATGAGCCTGATCTACCAGAAAAGTTTAATCAAGTGGAGACCATCCCCTATAAAGAGTGTGACAAGATCCTTGGCAGCGATTGGTTGACCCAAGAACAAAGGGGTTGACGGTTGGAGATGATTGGCTTGCTGCTCTGTGGTGGGCTGAGAATGAGACCTGGAGAGGTAGATGAGGAGCAGGAAACACGCTGCCTCCTCACAGAGGTCTTGGGGAGCTGGAGTTTGCCGATTTGCCGTCTCCTCTCAGTGGTGAAAGCCTAGCGCTGCCTTGAACAGGCCGTCCAACAACATATTTGCAATAGGGAAACCCTTGCCAACACCCCAATTTACGTGTTGGGAATTAACTTGGAATGGCTATAAATGAATTGTCAATAAACCCCTTTATAGTGTAATATATAATGTATTTATAAAAGAAAACACTTAGCCTCTACAGTGATTTATCTATGGTTTACAAAGAGAAAAACAATCTGCAAGATCACGGTCTTTTTCAGGGTTGATCTACAGCTTGGATGTTGTTTCCAAGAAGTCAAACAAAGGGTTAGTCGTCGTCTTCATCGTCATCTTCGCCCTCATCTTCTGCGGCCCTCTTTCGTTTCTCTCCTCGAACTTCGGCCTCTTCTTTGGAGCGGAGTACAAATCTCAGTCATTAAACAGTTCAACACAGAAGCAACAATTTCGAGATGTTTGCTGGCATAGTTGATGCTTACCCTCTCCTTCTTCTTCTTCCTCCTCTACGTAATCATCATCATCTTCCTCGTCCTGAGTAACAGAGTAACCTGTTGTTATCAAGAGGTAACGTTTTGGAAAACTGGTTGTGAATGTTGAAAACAGGTGGATGCTACATCACCTGGATGTCCTCTTTCATTAGATAGGACAGGCCAACTTCTCCACCCTCAGAGCCTTCCTCATCCTCCTCCTCCTCTTCCTCATACTCCCCCAGGTGCCCTGCTCCTTCCTCGCCATCCTCATCATCATCATCTGCATAATGGTACAGGAAATAATGACTTAATGAGGTATACTTACATACAATTTCTGTGTCCATTGAAGGATGAGCATAATCAGCAATTAAAGTATGTCCAAACTCATGGCTCTCACCATCATCGTCAGCCTCAGAGTCTGGAGCTTCATTGTCTTCTGCATCAAAGCCGTCCAGGTATGTGACCTGAGGCAGAAGCTCAAAGATGCTTTCCCTGTAGTCCTCCAACGTGGTGATCTCACAGTTGAACAGGTCCAAACTCTTCAGGTTCTTTAGGTTTTGCTGAGAGTTGAAGAGCATGTCATACATCAAACAAGGTTGAATGGGGATTAATTTACATTTAAAACCACAATAACAACTGTATGACTGTACATTAAAGGTGCAGTGTGTAGCATTTATGTGGCTCTATTGACAGAAAGGCCCTATCAGTAGTGTATAAAGACCTTACATGGTGAACCGTTATGTTTTTATTACCTCAGAATGAGCCATTTCTATCTCCATACACCGAAGGTCACCTTACAGTAAAATTGCAATTTTGCGCCACCATGTTTCTACAGTAGCCCTAAACGGTCAAACTTCTCTACAGAGCGTCACTCTCTGGTGTCTCAGAGGACGCCATTTTTGTCTTATGTCAGCAACCAAAGCATCTCTATGTGCTTGGAAAGGGAGGGGTGATCGGTTACAACTCACAACCTCACCACTAGATGCCGCTACAATTTACACACTGCACCTTCAACTGAAGGGCTGATGATATCATCTTCAAAATATATTAATATAATGATTATTGTGAAATATGGTGTAAATGCATCAGTGTTTTACCAGGGCCTCCAGTGTGCTGAGCTCTTTGATCTTGTTGCCACTCAAGTTTAAGTAAGTCAGGTTGGCGCATTTCTCTGCAAGCGTCTCCAGTGCACCCGAGATATTATTATCACTCAGCTCCAACTGTAAAAGAGAATTGCCCTTAAAATTATCTTAACTGGAAAGAAATAAACATAAATTAACAAAAAGCACAATGCACAGAGAAGGTAGTGATTGTTACACTGCAATTACACAAGTATAGACCCAATTATGTGCTTATTAGATGCAATATGTTTAACATGAATATTTTGCAATGTCACACTACTTAAGTTTCCATTAGGCATTCGCCATCCATTTTTTGCACACTTTTAATAATACAACGTGTCTACATTAATATGTAAACTGTGTTACGGTATCGGTTTTCTGCATGGTTAGAACTCTAAACACAACAGATTGTCTTGTTAAGAGAACTTTGCCTGGATTTTTCTGAATTTAACGATCTCTTGACTGACCTTTCTCAGTTTTGGCAGTGAAGGTAATTTGGCCAGGGAGGTGAGACCCACGTTGACCATGCTGAGGAACTCCAGCTCCTTAAACTCATCTGTCAGGCCTTCGATCTCACCATCACTCGAGCGGCAGTTATCCACCACCAGCTCTGCTACCTGCAGGACAGATCAACATGAATAGACCTTTGGTGAGCAAATACAGTTTATTTCATACTACTGCACAAATTGCCACAATGCAACATTCAATAACTACTAATATTACAACTAATTAAAGCTGCACGACTAATCGTTAAAAGATTGCATTCTCGATTCAATGTGGCGCTTAAAAAAAAAAACATTGTATTGATAACATTGTTACACCACTAGGTGGTGGCAAGTGACTGTTAAACACGTGTTTTTTTTATTATTATCAAATCATTCAGTCGACATTTGTACAAAAATGCTGATTCATCCTAGCCTGACAAGCCAGACCCACATCAAGATGTTTGGTCTGGAAACTCACCACTGACGGCTCAATTCGAGGGGCGGATAAACGGTTGTCTTTCAAACTCCCTCTGCACGCGATAGGATAGCGCTACACCAACCAGAGCAACGTGAAGCGGAGCTAAACTTTTGCCGTATCCGGTCGACAACACTGAACACATTTTCCCTTTTTAAGAATGACTTCAGTGCCGTTCTTTGTTCTTTTCTCAAAGAAAACTCCAAGTTTTCCAGAGTCGCGGTCAAAGCTGATTCGAAAGACAGTTGTTCACCGGTTTCTGTGTAGCAGCACGCAAGCGCAACTCTGGTGTCACTATGTTAAGCCCCGCCCACCGACTCTATACACGATGTAATTGGCCTGACCAGAGTTTGGTTTTTACAGCTCAGAAGTGTTGAGAGTTGCTAGACGACACTCGCGGCAGATTAGATTTGCTGCCGCTAGGGTGCATCTAGATTTCTAGGCTAGATTCATCCAGTAAACCAAGCGAGTTATTGAATCATTTATTCAAACCGATTAAAACAAAAATTCATTAAAAGTAATCAATTTTAAACATTGCAGGAATTTACATTTTGTCAGAACCCCTAGTAAAGTGCATGCTATTTTGTTTAGTTATCTGTTCAGAATCGTGATCTCCATTTGAAAGAGAAAAAAATAAAAAGATTCTCCAGAATGGTGCAGCTCTACAACTAATGCTTATGAACATGTTTGTTAAACTCTCTAAATGTTAAGATAAATATCAGTTTTAAAAGTATGTAGTTTTTAAACACTTCAATGCTATTGGCCGAAAAACACAAAGTCCCGCCCCCAAACGCACGCATTTGTTGAGCCAGTATTTGCCATTTTACTGTACATGGTATTTGCTAGATCGTATTGCAGAAACAAACAATACCCCAATAGCACCCCTGTATTTACAGTTTTTGACTAATTAAAAAAAAATCTTAATTTCATGACTAAAGTATTTTAATACACATCATCTTGAGCACGGATGGAAGTTTTTTTGCCTAAACACCACAAACCCAAAAAGGTAATAATAGGCAAACTTTTTTTTTTTTTTTTAAATATTTAAAACAAATGAAAATGTGTTATGGGCGTTTTGGGGGAACGTGCCCATGCTCTTATAACAACAGTGAAATGTGTACGCACTGCAGCCCCAATATTTAAATATTCAATAACTTTTTGTCCTTACGGAAATATACATTTTTAGTACGGTATGTGTGCGTAATTCAACCTTGATCATTATGCTGAATTTACTGCCAGCGTCTTTTCAGAACGCTCGCTAATATTTTAAAAATAATATTTTGCTGGTGACGCAAGATACAGCCTAGTTAAAAGCAACGTATCATATAAAGCATCAACTCAAACTCGTGTAAAAGATCCCATTCATCAGATCCCTCGTTTAAATGAAGCTCCTCTACTTCGGTTCAGATCCTCCTACTACAATAATCTACTAAAATCGGAGGGGAGGAAGGGGGGCTCGCCCCTTTACCATCTGCCACATTCCTTCAATTAATAAAACAGTGACGGATATCCAAAACGGCTCCATAAAGCCGAATACATATGGCATGACTTCGGGAATAAATAACGTTACCGGAGGTTACATAAACACGCCATTAATGTAACCATGGAAGAAAATGGCAACTTGTTTTTTTAAACTGTTCGTAACGATCGAGCGACCCATTCTGTCTCTAAATGCCAATTATTCCGTTCTAGACAACACGTAGCCGTTGTGAATCAAAAATCGCTTAACTCCGATTAATAAAAACGGAGTCAAAGCCGCAAAACACCGTCTCAACTATTGATGCAACAAAATGACTTCCACTCCCCGCCCGTCAACACGGAGACTCGAGCAGCATTTCACACACACCATCCTCGCCACACACACACCGAGGCGCTGCAGAAGCCATGAACGCCTAATTATGCAGTTTGACCTGACATTCGCTCGATATGTGCTTGTGCTCTCAAGCTCTGAACATTTGACAGTCTTAGGAGGAAGACCGAAAGCAAAGTGCCCCTGAATGTCTAAGAGTTGGAGCGTAAGATGTCCGCCTTTTGGAAGACGAAACTGCTCGTTTTACTAGCTTAGAGAAGCTATAGTGAGGTAGGCATCCGTGAAGCTTGCCTACAATAAACTTTTTTTATGTGAGCAGATAAGCCTGAATTGATTCGCGTGATGTTTTGCTAGGTATTTTGCATAAATGGCCGGTACGGCTATAAATCCTATAACAACACTGACGTTTTGTTTTTATTACTACTGTTTCCCGCTGGAAGCGAGAACATTGTCGTATCGAGGACTATAATAACGTCGTAACCGAATTGTACGTCACTTGTTGAGTAATAAACATCTGAACCATTAAATAAAAAAGGGTCTCAAATAAAGCGTATTATTTTGAGGTACTAGTTGGGACGCCCACATCGACAAGTCTAACGTTAATGCAATGGCGAAGAAGACGAGTTCACATGAGTTTTACGCGCTCAAATAACGATTATATTGACTAACGTTACTTGTTAGAAATCATCTTGTACAGGTCTAAATATGCATTATGTGAGGCGTTCATTCATGCCTAAAATTTTAAATCGCATCCTTGAATGTGCCCATGTGGTCTTACAGCCGTGCTGCCATTCAGCGGAGTCTGACTATTCCCTAAGTGCAGGATGGACAGGTTGCGAACTAACATCATATCTCGTTTCCGTGGAAAAAATAAATAATTAATAAGCGCTCACCTCCGCTGGAGTTCTGTTCCTCAGCTCTAAACTGATCCTCTTCTTCATCTCCATTTTGTTGGTGATTGCTGCACTGGGTTAGACCGTTTAAAGAAAAAAAATTGTCAGAAACTCCGGAGCGCGGACCAACGGCTCGGCTATCTTCAATGGCTGCCGTTCTCAAACTGATCCTCCATGATACCTCGCACCCAACCCCCTTTCTGAGATCCCGCCTTCACTGTGCCCTGATTGGTTTGTTGTTATTTTCAATCCTGTGAGTGGTGGATCATCCTGTCACTCAAACGGATCACACTTATCAACATAATCGGTCTTTGTAGACTGACGTGATTGGTTGGAAATACGCGCGCAGTAAATTTTAGACGGGACGGTCAAAACGTCAGTATGAAGCTTTCAAACTGTTAATCCGCCCATTCTTTGTTCTCATTGGCGCCTGGAAGCGATGTCCATGTCCTTTAATACTCCAGTAATTCGAAATCAATTTGGAGAACAGGTTAAAATTGTTCATTTTAAAAAAAGCCTAAAGTGAGCACTAACAAATCAGAGAAAGAACATAAGTCATAGTTTTTCCTCACATACAAGTAAAACGTGTTTTTCACTTCTAGCACAAAATGAACTAATAATACTTTGAATGTAATACTTCCATACAATAATTCCACAAAATGGCTGACCATAAACCCAGACGGTCATGGTGGCTTGAAGGCTGCACGCACGCACGCCACGCCATCTGTCCCATGCAATGTGCTGCTGATCGCCTCACCACAGAACTCCCGAAGGCCCATTTGGTCGTAGAGTAGTGTTAGGTTATCGTTATAAATTAGTAAAAAAAATCTCTTGATTTTCTTCAAAAATAGCTTTATTTAAAATAGCTTAAAAACAATTTGTCCCCACCTATTAGACGAAAATAAGCCCTGGTGTAAAATGAATGTGCATTAGTGCAACACCCCAAGGTGACCACTAGGGCTACATGGCACACTGACCCTGAAGTGGAATGGACACCACAACTGATCTCCTAAGCTGATTTATCTAGGCTGCCAAAGAAGAAGTGAATAATCTTTTGTATAAAACAGTCATTAGGACAGACTACCTATTATATTGTTTGTTTATCTCACAAGAAACACGTGTATATTTCAAACGGTATGAGAAATTACCTTTTTAAATTTTTATTCATTAATTTCTAAGATAGTTACATTTTAAGGGAAACCTTTTTTTGTACATATTTTTTCAAATTATCATGAATTGTACATTATTATTTTCAAAAATTTGCCCTTACAATTTTTTAATACCTTTAATACCATTTTTATTTCCTCTCTCTCTCTCTCTCTCTCTCTCTCTCTCTCTCTCTCTCTCTCTCTCTCTCTCTCTCTCTCTCTCTCTCTCTCTCTCTCTCTCTCTCTCTCTCAAAGTTTTTTATATTAGCTTCTCAGTACAAATTAGATTCCCAACAATTCCCGACCCTCACCACCAAATCCCTGGGATTACATCCACACTAATGATATTTTTTTAAAATAAAATTTCTATTTGTTGCTGTTTTTTGTTTTGTTTTTCATTTGCAGACCTATAACTCATGGTAAAGTCCAGTATTTAGATGTTGGGACACATTTCAAGTCAACAGGCAGGAAACAGGAGAGGGGTCAAAAGCCTGCTCAGAATGACACAAATCATATTTCTGGACTGAAATCACATTTTAGTTTATGTGTATCTTAATCCCTTACATTATTTTGAACACAAATTGACTAGTAAATGCTGAACAACAATGCCATAAAACCCCACTAGATGGCAGGCGGTGAAAGGACACGGCTGAAACCAGTTAGGACTGGTTAGGACTGCTTGTGAACCTTGTGGCCTTATAGGAAGATGTCGCTAGATGGAGCACTAGAGCTTAACACAGACATTTTACTCAAACACTAAAGATTAGGCTAACATATATTTTTGGAACGTTACACTTAAAACCATTCTTCCCATTTTAGCATGTAATCAGACCGTTTTACACTTTGGACAGGCGTAAGACTGACTTGTAGGCCATCGGACCAAGTTAACTAGCATAATGACTGGTAATATTCATTAAGCTTGAACCCTGGATATTCTCTTGGTTGACCTTGATTGAGGGCCATTGTCACGTCTTCTCAATGTTTCCTGCAGCCTTTTGTCCTCCGGCTGCATGGTGGCCCGCTGAGGGGGTCGACAGATGGGGGAGAGGGTTTCACGTTCAGGCAAGAATAATGGGAGACACACACTAGTGTATTCTCATGCAAAAAACACAATGGGCCAACGGCAATCAGACTGCCTTGGGAATCCCTAACAAGTGTTTAATACTGGAGTGATTGAGAGAAATACACCGCCAAGTACAAAAGAGCCCAAGAGGCTCAAGACAGACGTTTTAGGCTATAAGTGTGACGGCTATTTAGAACAATTAGTCAGTCTTTAAAATGGAGAACATTACGTTCTGCTCTAAATGTTGTCTCTTATGAATTTACATATGCAGATTAGAGTTTGTAAACTGTAGTAAGCTGTAGAATTAGTCTGGATTACTTGAAGTCAACCAAGGCACGTGAACTGCGTTGCCCTAATAAAGAGAGCAAAACACAATAGTATGAAGTTCTGGCCTTGGTTAGAAATAACAAGAGGAATGTGAGAGACATTTAATTGGATCCAGGTGTAGCTGCCAACCCACATGAACAAGGTCAAGTGTGCGTGGGTTTGTGGGATTGAGGCTGTAGTGGGATATGTATACTAAATCCTGGGAAAATGCTGTCTTCCTTAGGAAGGCGATGTGTAAATCACAAGCAGAAATTAGAAAAGTGACAAAAAGGGCACTTATAATGAAAACAAGAAACTGATTCAAAACTGCTGTTAGCATAAGCAGCTTAGATTAACTGTAAAATGCACTTTGAGAGCACTGGATTTTGCAAGAGGCAATCAAAGCTTGAGTAATGTCTAAAGCAGAGGGTTGTATTGGTAAACAATATGACATTATACTGTTATTTTCAGACATAAAAGCATGCCAGCAATATTTTTGTTGGATTAGTTGTTGGATCCGACACTGTTCATTCATCATAAGCTACAGCCAAGGAGGAAGACTTATTTCATGTGGTTGTGCAAGACTTTGATGCTTTGTGAATGAACATATTGATCACACACAAGTGGCATCTGTACCGGAGCCTGTTTCTGAAACACACACGTGTTAACAAAGGGTTTATTTGTGCATATGTCTCAGTGCATCACACCCTGCAGTATAACATGTAAAGGCTCGTGAGGGCGTGTTTGTGAGTGTGTCAGGGAGCGTGTTCACGGTGTCAAGGGAGGGTATGAATATAACTTGATCTAAATGGTGTAGCACAATGTCTGACAGTCTGTATTTTGTTCTTAGAGGCTAAATTTAAAGAACTGAAAGACAGGACAAATCAATTCCTATCAGTCACTCAAAGATTTAGATTTCTTTTCACAAAAAGAAATGTTTTTGTTTTGTTTTTGTAAACTGAACCTTTACCCTTACAATAAATAAGTTCATTTCAAATTCAAGTTCATTTTATTAATTATACTTAAGTACAGTTAGTGTATATTTTAAGCATACTTTATATAATAAGTACTTATACTAAATCCTGGAAAAATGCTGTCTTCTATAGGATGGCGATGTGTAAATCTTTATATTGTAAGTACTAATATCAATGTACTAAAAGTATGTTATAAGCACTACTTGGGACTAAATTGGCCCACTTTTTAGTGTTTTAGAAGTACTTCAACACAACTAGTTTACCACTAAGTTTTCTTTAAGTGAACATAACATCATACTTATAGTTAGGTATCCTGCAGATGTTCAATGTTTATTGATCACGTCATTTTATAATGTGTGACATACGACATATGTGTAAGCGATCTTTTAGGGCCACTCGTCCGCAATAACGAGTGTACAGACGATTCTTAGTTTAAAAGTACAACAGCACATCGAATAAACTTTGAAAAAGAGTAGATGTACTGTTGTTAAAATTAGGATTAGTTCGCTTGAAACATTTCAGAGTGGCTTCACTCACACTGGTCTCTATATGAAAAATATGTCCACACTTGCATCATTGTCTTATTCAAAGGCATTTGAATGCCCTGCGGTCACATGGATGAGTCAAATCAGATGATGTAATCATTAAACAGGATTGGGAATTTTCTTGAAGATAAGGCGTCTTTCAGTGACTATAATTGCCTTGAAGCCCCCAGCACAGAAACCCTGAGACAGAGCCGCAGTGAACAGATACAGGCTGTTATCAATGACCGTCCAGTTCAAAAGGAAGAACTCCAGAGATGAACTGAGATACGTGTGAAGGAGATAAATCAACTAAGCCCAATTTATGCACAGATTCATTCCCCACTTCCTGGTCATTTTTCAAAATTCACTGCTCTCCAAGTCCACAAACTTCCTACTATGAGCAAAAGGATTTGGAAAAAATGAAGACATCATCAGTGGACACACACTCGACCTAATTTAGATTATCTGGAGCTGCTTTACTCTGGGAGTGTGAGGTGGAGGTCACTTACAAATCAGTCCCAGAGAAATACAGCCTCTGTTTTCTTAGGCTTCTCGGGATAGCCATTCGGACCATAATCCATGACTGATTTACAAAGGAAAAAGAGCATGAACCTGAACACTGTATAGGTCAAGGACAGAGGTCCTTAACTCCTCCTGTGGGGACAAAAAGAATGCTGACTCGGGACTAAGCTTTTAACCATCCTGAAATACATGAGAACCTATTAGTCATTGTAAACAAGTGCATTTCAATCCTTATGAGAGTAAAATGATCCATCCATTAATCCATCCATCTATCAAACATTCAGCTATTTCTCATTCCACACTTGATCTCAAATCTCTCGAACTGCACTGTTAGGGAATCATTATTTCTGCAAGTTTGACTAACACATGTGGATGTTGTGTAGCGGTGTGGTTAGAATAGCTAACTGTCGATCTTTTCTCCCTGTGCTGTAGTTACAGAGCGTTTTTCTTAGTGAGCTCATTTCCTGCATGTGCTTCCAGGAAGGGGAACGATGAGAACCAGAGATTTTGCAGGTACCCCAAACTTTGGACTCTCTCCCAAAAGCCTTTTTTCCTAAACATCTCCACAGACTGCACTGTGGGTGGGTTTAAAGAAAAAAACCCATAAACTCTAAATACTCAAAATGTATCCATTTGACCTAGCTTTACCTATAAAACATGTGAATGCGTCAGATTACAACAGATGCTCTGCTAAAGAACACAGTTGAGACTCAAAATAATCAAATCATGGCGTTACATAGCCTAGAAATCTAGACGCACCAGAGCAGCAGCAAATCTAATCTAACGCGAGTCTAGCAACTCTCAATACAATTCTGAGCTGTAAAAGCCAAACTCTGGTCAGACCAATCACATCGTGTATAGAGTCGGTGGGCGGGGCTTAACATAGTGACAGCAAAGTTGCGTTTGCGTGCTTCTAGTAAACACAAGCTGGCGAACGGCGGTCTTTTGAATCAGCTTTAAACCGCGACTCTGGAAGACTTGGAGTTAAGCTTTTCTTTGAGAAAAGAACAAAGAACGGCACTGAAGTCATTCTTAAAAAGGGAAGATGTGTTCGGAGTTTAGCCGACCGGATACGGCGAAAGTTTAATCTTTCAACGAGCTCTGCTTCACCTTCGTTGCTCTGGTTGGTGTAGCGCTATCCTATCGCGTGCAGAGGGAGTTTGAAAGACAACCGTTTATCCCGCCCCTCGGATTGAGCTGTCAATGGTGAGTTTCCAGACCAAACATTTTGATGTGGGTCTGGCTTGTCAGGCTAGGCGATATATAAACTCTTAAAATGTTAAACTTAAAAACTTAAATGTTCCTGACACACAAGTAAAGGCTTTAACATCCATGGAACCGTCATAATCCACAAAATATTCTTTATAGTAAAAGGGGGTTCTTTACATTATTAAGAAAGAACTGTTTATTGAAAGGTTCTGTGGGGAACCATACATGGATCTTGCTGTAAAAAAAAAAAAAAAAACTAATTTTGGAACCATTTTTAAGAGTGTAATGTAAAGTTAAGCTATTCCACTTATTGCATTCTTTCCTTTGGAGACTGTAGTAAATATTGAAGAAAATGTTTGAGTCCAGACATGCAGTGATACATCACGTATATAACAGCTTTATGGTGCTCAAGACTTCATGGCAGAGTGGGTTCAGCTCCTCAGCTGTGTCAACTGCTTCTTCTCATTTAAACGTATGTTGGTTGTTCTGCGTTCATGCTGTGGGACTATTCTTATCACTTGAGAACATTTCTCAGTGCCAGCATTAAATGAGATGGTGGGATAAGTGCTAACAGTCTGTTGCTTCCAGACTTTATTCTTGGCTTTCAGCAAGCGGCGCGTTCAAAATAATAGATGTTGGACCAAATATTGCCCATGTTTTTTTACTCGATTATATCAGATTTCATATTCTGGAGCTTTAAAATCATGGAAAGTTTTTTTCAAGTGTTTCAATCAATGCCAGAATTGTTTTTTTCTGTTGTACGATTGGCTATGTTATACCATGGACTGTGTTACAGCATTTTAGTTTAAAAAGGTTCTGTATTGGCATATATGGTTCCATGAAAAACCTTTAACATCTGTTGAACCTTTCCAATCCACAAAAGTAATAATTATTTTATAATTATTCAAATGTTTTTTACACTAAGAAAAAAAGGTTATTTTAAGAACTGTTCATTGAAAGGTTATTTGGGGAAGCAAAAAAATGGTTTGTCAATGGCATCAATGCGAATAAACCCATTTCAAACCTTTATTTTTAAGAGCGTATAACCATCCAGTAAATAGATCAAACCTATCATGACTTACGGCATTGTTTCTGAATTCAGTATAAGTTAAGCTCTTTAAACCGGTATATTGTTAATTGCTGTCTATGGAGGGGCCTGAAAGCGCTCAGATTTCATCAAAAATATCTTAATTGTGTTTCCCGGATGAACAAAAGTCTTATAGGTTTGGAATGACATGAGGGTGATTAATTAATGACAGAATTTTAATTTTTGGGTGAACTACGCCTTTAAAACTTTTATTTACTAAAAAGTTGGACAATTAAGTCCCAAGTAGTTTTGAAGCAGTAGCTACACTTACAAGTATTCTTCTATGGATATTAGTATCCTTACTACATAAAGTATACATAAACTAAACTAGTTCTATACATAAACTATTCTAATTAGACCCCATTGACATGCATTATATGAGCAACGGTTGAAGTTAAAAATCTTCATTGGTGTTCTCCTGAAGAAACAAACACACCTACATCTTGGATGGCCCAGGGGTAAGCAGATAAACATCACATTTTCATTTTTGGGTGAACCTTTAAGTATACTTAATTAAATGAACTTTTTTAAGGGTTGACTGAACCCAGAATATTCCTTTAATCTCTAATCATCGAGAAATTCTCACAGAATAAGAGTGAGTTTTGTGTGTAAGCGGTCCATGATGGAGAATTCCTCACAGGTCTGTTCTTACAGTGTGCATGGAAAACAGCTTCTGGATGAGAGCCCAGATTCCATGCAAATGCTCTCCGCTAAACACTCACAAATGTTTTCTCCCACCGTCTTGTCCATTGTGGGACCTCACAGCCAGAGCGGCAGATCATCCCGCTCCCCCTGGGGTCTCCAGCGACCCCCGAGACTCATCTTCTCTCTGTTCTCACGTACACACATCCCATTCAGTGCGCTGGTCAGCCGTGCCCACGCCGAGAGATCAGTGGGAGTGTGGCTAACATCCTGCTCACATGTAAATCAAGAGAAGAAGCCCATGCTGTAATTCACCCCCATTGGATAATGTTCTCAAGTCTTTCTAAACACTGTGAAAGCTCAATTCAGGATCCAAAAGTGATATTTTATGATTCCCCTTAAACACTTAATCATGAGTGCAATTCGGTTCATAAAATGTTTACAAAAGAAAGTAATGCATTAAATGAGGCCGGGTCTCTCATAGGGGTAGTTAAGATATGAATCTCTAATCCCTTATTTTCCCCTCTGATCCCCCACAAGAGAAATACTATCCTGTTTTTTTTTCTGTCTCACCATGGTGGCTTAGATTCATTTCAAAAGAGCAATTTATAACAAACTATTTTTACTGTTAAAAAGTACACTGTAAAAAAATATTTTAAAAATAAGTTACCTGAAAGTTGAGTTCATTGAAATTAAAAATTTGAGTTAAAGGTGCACTATGTAGTATTTTTGCAGTAAAATATCCAAAAACCACTAGGCCGGTGTTATCTATTTTGTTCAGTTGAGTACCTACAATATCCCAAATGTTTCCAACTATTTGTAAATTGTGAGAAAATTGCTATTTTAACTAAGGACAGGGACGTTTCAGCATAGCGTTTGAGCGAGTCGCCTGTCAATCGCGTCATATCTGCGCTACCCTCGGTTTCGGCTTTTATTTGGCAGGAGCGCTTTACTCTTAGCAGTGTGAACAACTGAACGCACGGAGTAACGTCATAACATCGTTTTTAAACACACTTAAATGTATCTAATATGATAAACAGAGCTGCATTACCCCATAATCATAACCAGAAGAGTGGATCAGTGCAGGCGCCTGGCGACTGTGTCCCGTCCCGTCATAATAAAAGTCCCGGTGTTCATGAGGCGGGTATTTGTTTAACAATCGCTCCAGCAGCCGTGCTCAGGTCCACAACACATTTGGTCCTGCTCTGCTTTACACTACAGTAACGTTAATAACCGCATGCATGAAACATGATTTCTGCCCGAGTCCTATTTCCCACCCGCTGTGAGGTGAAGACCACATCTCCCAAGATGCTGCGCTCAAACTTTGTGTCATCAAACCATGCATTTGTTTTGAATAGGCGTCCTCCAGTGGACGGAAAGTTGCATAGTGCACCTTTAATGCAATGAACATTTTTAAGAATCGACAACCTTTATTAAAATCTTAAAAGATTTTGTAAGCATATTGGGTAATTGTGTGTTTTATTTGTGATGACGCAGTGAAACATGCCAAATAGTACTATTGTAAATGATTTATAAAAAAATGTTATGCAGTTCAGATACAATAATATTTTTAGTTTCTATTTATTTAAACCAATTTCCTTCATTGTATCAACTTATTTTTTTATTTTATTTCAATAAACTCAACATTTTAAGGCAACAATAAAATATTATTTGATAAACGTATGAAACTAAAGTTAGAAGTTTAACACCAAAACTAGAATAACCAAAGCTCAAATGTAAAAAAAAAATTTTTAAATACTAAAATGCCAAAAAAAAAAAAAAAACCCACGTCACGACACATTTTTTTCCCTCGCAAAACATTTATGAGTGAACGCAAAAAGTGGAGTTGCTGACTTACATTTTTAAGTACAATCAACTTAGATGTTTAAGTCATTTCAACTTAAATGTCATTAAACTGACTTAAAAAATAGTTGAAACTTGTATAACATTAAACAAGTTGAACATTGCTCAATTTATTTTGATGAGTTAAAAACATGTTATCAAAACGTATTGATCATATAATTTTTTACAGTGTATGCAATCTGTCCTCCCATCTCGTATTTAATGCAATAAGCTATGTTGGAGGGACAATGAAAAAATTTGCTTTATAAATATTGTATTATTGTTTACCATATATGTATTTATTAATATATTGAGATCAAGCAATAATTGGTCACTTTAGTCCCCAGATTTTCCTGTTGAAAAACCCCTTTCAAAGAGAAAAGACTTCACATGAGAACATCAAAACAAACAAAATACCAGATCGGAAAAAAATCCTCACTAAATGCATTATATATTTTTTAAATGTCCTTCAGCACATGTGTAGAGTAAAGCGGGATCTTAACTCATATCAAACCCACCATGGAAAAATTACACTCAAGTAAAAGATCAACACAAAATGAATATATAGGCACCCAATACAACATAAATCTTCTCCCCAAACTCCTCTGAAGAGCAATAAAACCCAGGGCTTAGTTTGAATTGGCACCTTGCAGTGTAATCTATATAGCAACATGACCGTTCCCCACTCAATGACCCATGTGGGCACCGACAGCCTCCTTGCAGTCAGTCTGAGGTTTTGCTCTCTTTTTAATGGAAGGCATCTCAGATTTCAGCATAAGCCAAGGGTGTGTCTGCAGCCCACGGGCACAGATTAGGATTGAAATAAGAGGACGAGGCTTTTTAAAGCAGGAAAGTTGAACTTAACTGGTCGTAGGAGGCGCTCGTCTTGTCTCACGGATGCGCAGCTCACCCACACACAGTCCCACGGTCCAATTCACACAGCTGGGGGTTGTGAAGAGGGTTTGAAGACTGCCAAGTCTGGCTGACTCAGAGCGAGGACTGATCAGGACACATCTGCAAGACAGGAAAGAAAGGCTGAAAGGCCCAGAATATTCATTCATTTACGTACTTCACTAAGAAACACCCCCTGCGCTCTGTTCTTTCCTGCTACTGAAGTCCATCTCTATGTACCTTGAGCCTCTCCTCAGGCCCCTGCTGAGTAGAAAGGATGGGCAGGTCAAAACCCCCTGCCTCCCAAACAGAACTCAAAAACATCTGGCACTTGGCATAGCAGAGGGTTTCTAATACTGTGGGACCCGCATGAAAAGATATTCAGGCTTTTTTTCCCAAGATATTTGACACTTGAACGTCTTTATGTAAAACTAAAACAACTGTGTTTGAACTTCAACCTGTTGAGAAAAATATATAAAATGTATTTTAACAGTAAGAAATAAAAAGCAAATATGCACATCGGTTGCAACCAAATATGTATTAAAAAATAATATTATAAATGTAAAATAAAAACCTTATAAAATAAATGTTTATATATTTTACAAATATGATAAGGATTATAATTTAAAATTATACATTTAAAAAACCTTTAAATGTGAAAAAATATTGAAAATATTATGATTAATAATTAAATATTTAAAACATTAAACTATTATATCTAAAATAAATGTTTAAATATTTTATAAATAATATAATAATGATTTTTATCATTTAAAAAACAATATAAATCTTTAAATATTAAAAAAATTGTTTAATGTTGTGATTAAATATTTTTTAAAATAAACTAATATATATACAATTATTTGTAATATTTTATAAATATTATAAGGATTATTATAAAATACAAAAAAAAAAATCTTTAAATGTTAATTTAAAAAAGTGATTAATGACTAAATATGTAAGCCATTAAACTAATACACTGTATATAAAATACATTTTTAAATATTTTAATTAATTTAATAAAAAAATTGATTAAGGACTAAATATTTAAATCTCTTTTTCCTTTCTGATTATTTTTTCCTTTATCTGGTTTAAAGCAATATTTATAATGGGGATGATCATATTTAGGGGTCCTTGGCATCAAACAAGGAAAAACTCTGTTGTAAGGTACTTAAAATACTATTGTACAAAAAAAATTATAATTATATTAATTACATAATGGTATCATGAAACCATATCTTTGGGTTGTTTTATAACCCAGCAGTTGGGTTAAAAGTTAGCTGAAAACAACCCATTTAGGGTTTTTTAACCTAACTTTGGTTGTATTTAACCCAGCATTTTTAAGAGTGTATAATAATATGCAGTGTTTTGAAAGCCTTCGCTAACTTATCTTGAAGGATCCTTTCCGAACCATTAACTGCACAGCAGGAACAAGTTATCACTAATCAAGATCAGTTAACAAACAGCAGATACAGCACAGAGTAACACAGCTGCTTGGACGACATTTAGATCTGCTGACCTACCAACAGCTTCACTGAGTTTCTGTGCGCTCTGTGACCCACATCCCAACTCAGGGCCAGTCTTTTCATCTCTCGACTTCTCACCTTAAAATGGCAAATTACTAAAAATAACCTGCCATATGAATGAGAGACATATCAGCTATAGTCCTAATCCACTGTTAGGGTTAAGACAGACACGTCTGTTTAAAGGAGTAGCTATAGTTAACAGATGAATGAGACATCTAAAAGTTTGGAGTTCCCACCCCCTCTTACTCCTTCCTCCCACCCCTTCTCCAGGCAGTTTCCTCTCCTCACACACACTCACACGCTGCAGTCATTCAGAGGCACAGCGTGGAGGCGGCACACACACACACCAACACTTCAGAGCGACATGGCAAGACTACCTCACCGCTGTGTGATGATATCAGTGTGTTTGGCAGGAACTCTCCTACTGCTGCCGCTCTGCTCGGGTGAGTGAGTGTGTGTGAGAGAGCGAGACCGAATGAGGGAACTTGCTGTGTGTGAATGTTTGGAATGAGACGCAGATCTATAGTGCGAGATGAAAAGTTCTAAAAATTGAGCATTTGAAAAGATATGTTGCATTTGAGGCGGAGAAACTTGTACAAAAGTGTTAACTTGGAACTGTTTCCTTAAGTGCTTTTAAAAATGATGTTTTACCAAACCGGCATGACTTTGTTTTCATCTGCGGAACACACACATACACAAAAAATATTTTGATGAATGTTGTCCATGCACTGACAGTTTATGCTGTCCAAAACAACGTTGGACTTTGACATTCACTGTGTTGACAAAACAACCCATTTCAGAATATATCCTTTCAGTTCCACAGAAGAAAGAAAGGCATCATTTTGTTCATTCTTGTTGGTGCAACTTAATGAATTTAGATTGATTCAGATTAGTTAGGTCAGGTGTTCTGAAACTTCTCCATTCCTGAACCCACCTAGACATGTGTAATCTCAAGAACCATCAAAATATTTCAGATGATGGTTCAGAAGCTGCAAGATTTCTATTGAATGTGGACCTAGACTAAACTGTGTGTGTGTCACAAAGATGGAAATATCCAAAATCAGTATCCTTGTGGGGACATTTTTTGGTCCCCAGGAAAACATCTTATACTAAGTGTTCTTTTGAAAATGTAAAAATGGAGAAAGTTTTCTGTGATGGGTATGTTTAGGTTTAGGGGATAGCATATACAGTTTGTATAGTATAAAAATCATTATGTCCCCATAAAACATGGCGCGTGTGTCTCTCTATGTCAGTCACCAAAACGTTTATTTAGCTGTATAACTGAATTTGCGCGACCCATCTTTTCCCACTGTGTCCCTCAAATGGTTTGTGAACCACAGTTTGAAAACTCCTGAATTGAGTTAACAATTTTTTTTTTCTCACTGTATTGACACAAAATATGTTTATGAGCATGCAGAGATCCGCTGACAGGAAAAGTGTGAGTTGTGGGAATCTGGTTTTGATTTATGTCTTTGGAGTGCACAAGAAAACTTCTATATTTTTAGAAAGTTATCACGCTTGGTTACTGATCTGCAGAAACACTGAACACTGAAACTGAGGAAATGTAAAATGATGAATTAATTGACTTGAAATATTCTTTAATCAACCAAAATACATTTGGTTTATCCAAAAAATGAAGAGTTACGGGTTAAATAAGGTAGAAATAGTTCTTTAAAGTAAAAAGTGCCTCAAATAAAAAGTTCATATTTTCAATGATAGCAGACACTGAAGAAGACAAAAGAGGATGTGTCGCCTAAAATATGTTCCGCAATTTTGTCAGAGCAAAGCGAAATTCCTAGGAACAAAAGAAGCGAGAGCGTTAGTCAGCATGGCACTTGTTAAATCAAGTTTACCATTTTTAAACTTAGCTCTCAAAGTCGCACTCGAGATAACTATAGGTTTGGAAACTCCCTGGGGAAAGGATACAAAAGTGCATCCTTATGGAGTTGTGTGACAGTGCAATCCAGTGCAAACCCTCCGGCATGACAGACGGCCCCAGGGGGTCATAACAATCACGAGGGCAAAGTAATCCCAGCGTGTTCCCCGCACAGCTGTTTTCTGTCCACGCACACTCGCAGCTCCGACTTCCTTCTCTTGTTCTGTTCATTGACTACCAGCAGAAACAAGCAGGAATTTGTTCTTTTGTCTTGAGGAAGTGACAGAACATCCATGACATCATTGTGCTGCAGAACTACAATAAGTGATAATTAGGAGCAGAAGACTGAATGATATCCTTAGCAAGAATAAAACCTTCAGAGTAAAGATTTACCACTATTCAAACATTGTGATTTGTTGTTCGCTTGTAGTGCACAAAGAGAATTTACGCTGAAATGTGCCGGAGCGCTTGGCAGGCTAAGCTGGGGAATGTGCCTTTAGCTTAACTATGCCAAGAGCATGGTGATTTTATGAATTAATTACTGGAAAACAGAAGATAATCAGGGAATTCATAAAGCAGATGTCATGAGATGAGTAACATGCATGCTTTGGTTTTACTGTTGGACTGAACCCACCACCTCCTGGGGTTTGGGAAGAGCGATAAGGAGAAACTCTGGCCAAAATCATTATGGGAGTGAGGTCTTACCTTAAGGATATTTACGTAACTTTAAGTTCATGCTTGTTTTGACATTTCCTTAGGATAACATCTTGAAATCACAAGTTTTGGGGGCTTTGAATGACTGATGGTGGTTGGGGGGAGTTGAAGAGTCAAGTTCCACATGACTAAATTTCCCAATGCCTCTCGAGAAACTATGTTTGTCAGTGACTGCTACGAAATGTCAATCACAGCTTAAAACACACTATTCTTAGTTTAAATGGTGTTGTTCCCAGCTTTCATTACTTTTTTGGCTTTCGTGTTCCAGCTTGTTTGCTGTGTTTGGTGTGACCGGCTCGGGTTTTATAGTCTATACTGAAAGCATGAAGTTGGACAAAAGCCAGATAGTATGTTGAACCTCTAAACTCAGGAATTTTGCTCATATCTCAATGGCAATGACACAAGGAGAATAGAAAAGCCATTTAACGGGGTGCACGGTGGGGTAAAACATGAATGTTTAAATGGTAAATTCACAGTTAAACTTCATTAAAGTCCCCCTGTAGTTAATAATTGTATCCCTTAAAACTCATCTTTGATCACCAAAATTACCTATACATTTTTTTTCCTGTGGAAAAAAATGTCTTTGTGCCTTAAATGAGTCCTATAATGTCCATTTTTACAAGATGTAAAATAAGTCTCTGATGTCCCCAAGTGTGTATGTGAACTTTTTAGCTCACAATACCCCACAGATCATTTTTTATAGCATGTTAAAATTGTCACATTTTGAGGGGGAGCAAAAACACACTGTTTTGTGTCTGTCGCTTTAAATGTAAATGAGCTACTCCTCCCGGCCCCCTTTCAAGAAGAGGGCGGAGCTCCAAGAGCTCATGTTAGCAGCTTTGATTACGCAGACACACTGAAAGTGTTTGGTGACAACATGTAGAATGAGACAGGACGTTTCTGAGTGGTTAGCTGATAAATTAATGTAGCTGATGTGGAGTTAACTATCATCAAGTCATTGGTTAGCATATTCTGTCAGGTCAATTTATTTAACAAGGACCATACACAACACAAATGTTTTGCCAGAGTTAGCTAAGATAGCTAATTTGCATCTGCGGTTAATTAGGTCATCTATTAAGCGCTCGTATGGGAACTGTTGTAAAATGCAGTCAGAGTATTTCTGCTGCATGAAGATATAACATGTATAGTTTAGTTTAATTACAGTTATAACTTATTACTGTAGCATCTTGCTTTTATGACATACTGTTGCATTTGTGTTACTGTATTGCAATAAATGTGAAAAGACAGACTCTTGGCCTCACTGCCTTTGTTACATGTTCCTGGGGCAGGGTTTATGTAAAGGTGAGGGTTAGTGATGTCACTAACCTGTGAATAGGCTAGTAGTCCTTAAAAAGTGATTTCTTTAAAAGAAAATATCTCCCTTTGCTTTGAACTTTGTAACTTTGGAGATGTTGTTTATGCTCAAACAGCAACATTACACACTAACTAAAGTTAAAAAAGTGAAACAATAATCAACCACCCCTTTAAAATAGCATGAATGAAACTCTACACCCTTGCTTCATTTAGTATATGCAGATTAAATTAATATGCAAATTAGCCACGCCCCACTCACTCAGAAATACAGTCGGCCAACTTACTGAGGTAAACGCTGCACAATGGCGCTCTTTACAACATCAGACAGATAACGGTAATGAATTTGATTATCCTTTTGCTTGACTGTGTTATTAAACAGTTAAAATGTTGCTAATGTTACACTAACCATGTTCCCGATTGCCATCACAATCTGCCTTCAGTATCCGTCAGCATCCTTAGAAACGCCTTGAACAACGTCTGTGGAGAAAGGCATATAGTTTATCATAACATCGTAATATACATCATATACATAATTCACCAACTATATTGCTAAATCTACCCGATTTTTCAAATCAACAGAAAACAATTTTTCAGGATAACCCAGCTACTCTTGAGATACTACCTGCTTCAGAGCGGGTATAGTTAATGATATGTTAAAGCCCGCCCACACGATGACATGATTGGTTACGTGGTCGTTTGTGATGTCAGAAACACCGGTTCACTGCAAGTTTTAAAGAGAAAATAGTCAACAATAGTATTGACTTATGAATTTGCACATGGTTTGTCTTAAAGCATATTAAAAACATTGCATACACACAGAAAAATAGGGTGTCAAAATTGTCCCTTTAGGGGTACTACAGCTTGTCGCTGGGGCAGTACCCCTAAAAGAACCAACGTTGTACCATTTTTACCACAAAAAGTTTCATAGTAGTACCTTAACGTACACATTTGTACTCAAAGGTACTAATATGCACCTTTTAGGAGTAAAACAGGTACAAATATGTCCTTTTAAGGGTACTGCCCCAGCGACAAGCTAAAGGTACAATTTTGACACCTTATTTTTCTGTGTGTAGACATTTTAACAACATAATTTTTTTTTAAAAGTCTTTAAGTCTCCTCGCCAAAGGAGAACTTGAAAGGAAAACTCATTCAGTGGGGCATGTGAATACCTTCACCCTAAAATCCACCATGTTAACTTGCAGACAAAACACGATACTGTTATTTTTGTTTCTTTATTTGGCAAAGCTATCTGATTAAGGGGGCATGATAATGTTTGGATAAGAACCCGTAGCGTGAGTTGTGGCCTGTAGCGTGGGACTCAATTCGCAGTATTTAGATGGCACTTAATAGACAGTGACTGCTGTACCCTAGGGGTGATGGCTTTAAAACAAACCACACTTCACATGCGGACCACAGACCTGGCCAGACATCCCGCTTGCGCTCGCGGAGGAAGAGCGTTGAGCCTCATGCTGTTTATGGTACCACTTGTTTATTGGTGTTGATCCAGGTATTAACTCGGCCCTGTTTCCCACGAATGTCAAGAGAACGTGAAAAGATTATGCTTGCAGATTATTATTAGTCTGTAGACGACAGTCTCCAAAGAAGTATGACTACATGTACGTTTGATTGTAATTGGTCTGAAAAGTTCATGAAGAACTTTGAGGACAAACCTGAGAAAAATGATTTTTTACTGCTTGTTCCTTCAGCGGTGATTGTAATGATAAAGCAAGGCAAGTCTGGGAAACGGTTTAGAGTCCTTATGGTACTGGCAAACAGCCATGATGCAAAAGCCAAGTGTCATTTCTTGGTCATGTGTGGCAAAACATTCAGACACTCATCTACAATAAGAAATAATGTGAATCTAAAATATGTGCTTTCTATCTAATCTCCAAACTGAGATTAATTAAAAATAAAAAATAAATATAAGTCATACACTTATGCATTCATTTCTTTGTGTAAAATTAACAGGCAAAATCAAATTAATAGTTTCCAAAAGAAAGGACAGGTTCAGGGTCCAATTCTGACTATTAACTATGACTTTTGCCTTAATAAACTCCTAATTACTGCTTATTAATAGTTAGTAGTTGTTAAGTTTAGCTATTGGGTAGGATTAAGGGATGTAGAATATGATCATGAAGAATAAGGCATTAATATGAGCTTAATAAATAGACAATATCCTACTAATAAGCATGCTAATATGCAAGTAGTTAATAGAGAGAATTGGACCCTGAAGTAAAGTGTTACCAAAAACGTAAAGAAATAATTATTTTCCAAAGATAATGGAATAAAATAAGGTATCAAGAGACACTCTCAATGGCGCAAATCCATTACAGTGTACACACCTACTGACAAGACAAACAACGTAACTGTAATATTAATACTGAAGTGGATGTTTACTATATATACGATTACTATAAGAAAGGCCATTTATGAAATCATGCTTCGGTAAATCATAATTATAACACAAAGGCCCGGTTTTACGTTTTACAGACAGGGTTTAGCTTAAACCAGGATTAGGCCTTAGTTCAATTAGGAAAAAACACATTACTGATTTGCATATTGAGACAAAACAATGACACTGACATATTTTAAGATATATTGTTGCAGTTAAAACAGCTCAAACATGCATTTTAGTCTGAGACTAGCTTTTGTCTCATCTGTGAAATCAGGGGGAAATAGTAACATTCAGGATATTCGACTCAAGTCATGAGTCAAAAGTTTTATTTTTGTTCCCCCCCCGGTTTCACAGACAAGGCTAGTCTCAGCCTAAAATGCATGTTTGAGCTGTTTAACTGAAAGCAACTTACACTGACATATCTTAAAATATGTCAAAGCCATTCATAAAACAAGAAAGTGCTGCAACGGGTGTAAAATCCTGGTGCTCTTTGATGACTTTCCTGTAGCTCAACCAGTAGAGCATGGCGCTAGCAACGTCAAGGTCATGGGTTCGATTCCCAGGGAAAGCAAGAACTGACAATAATGTAAAAATGTGTACCTTAAATGCAATGTAAGTCGCTTTGGATAAAAGCGTCTGCCAGATGCATAAATGTAAATGTCTTTGGGTAGGGACAATCTGATCCACTAAAGGTATCAAGCCAAGGCACTCAGGTTTATGAAAAGTATAAAAAGCCTTTATTCCATTGTGGCTTAAGTATTAAAAACATGAAGTAAACCGCAACGCGTTGGTGTGCAGATTTACTTGTTTTTAATGCTTAAGCCATAATGTCAGTGCCATTGTTTTGTCTCAAGATGCAAACCATTTATAAAAGCTACTTAAATGTCCTAATTGAACTAAAGCCTAATCCTGGCTTAATCTAAGCCCTGTCTTTGAAAGCACGCCTTAATGTCACAATTATGATTTATTATTTGTGATTTACCAAAGCATTATTATTTTCTTATGTGGAGGAAATGGGCTTCCATAGATTACTATGATGTTTGTTCGAAACGAGTAAATCATTGGTGTGATACGAGAAATATGAGACGACGCGACTTCAGTCAACTGATATACAGGGTTGCTATTACGACTGAGAATATTGGGAAATAACTGGATGTTGCAAATAACCGATAAGAATCAAGTATTCTCTGAGAGCCATGAATACTATTGAACCTCACAGAATGCATTAGATTGCACCAATAAAACAAAAGGAAAAATTCTCCTTAAGAAAACAATTGCAGGAGACCAATTTTTACAATGTGTCTGGGTGTAAATGACAATGGAAAGGAGCTGTTAACACTCTTTTTCTGCTCTGACATCTGATATTTACCTTTCTTCCTAAAAAGTTCAAAGTAAATGGAGTCAGACAAATCCCAATAAGCCTGAGGCATATGAGGTGGGATTCTTGGGCTCAACTCCCAGGTGTAGTCTGAGTCTCATTCACATTCCCTGAAGAACAATACTGACACTGATCACCTTGGACTCAGTTAACAGCTGTATAAATGAGTAAGATGTAAAAGGAAAAGCCGCACAGATTATTTTTTCAGCTTAAGGAAGTGAATTCGGGGTCAATTCCCATCAAAACTGAGCTCTGAGGAGGATCAGCACTTAAGGGACTCCTGCGCATCCAGGGGCCGTACGTACCATAAATACACGATGACCCAAAGGTTTAGAAGATTTCCATACGACTGAGGAATCATCATTAATAATCCTCAAACTCTGGGTTTTGATGCAATGACAAGCTGATGCTCCATGTTGTCTGATAACACATCCTATGATGCCTTGTCTCTTGGGACTGAATTAAGACAGAACAGCTGTCTTTTTCAAGCACTCATACAGTAGAATAAAATACATTTTGGATCGTATTAACTTCCCTTTTAAAGGGGGGGGTGAAATGCTGTTTCATGCATACTGATCTTTTTACACTGTTAAAGACATGGAATCCCATACTAAACATAGACAAAGTTTCAAAAGTTAAGGTGGACGTTTGATGGAAGTATTTCTTTGTCAAAAATACTACTTCCGGTTAGTCATAAGTTTCGGCAAGTTTTTTGGGATCATGCGTCCCCTTTGACGTTAATGGGGGCGGAATTTCCTTGTATGGGCCTTACGGACAATTCTACCGGAAGAGCGTGAGAGAGAGAGAGGGAGAGAGAGAGAGAGAGAGAGAGAGAGGGAGAGAGCGAAAGTAACAGGCTACGCCCATCAAAGCGCTGGCTCGTAGGCTGCGCTGCACAGGTGATGTGCACAATTAACAATGACATCAAAAAGTGTGTTTTTGGTTGCCAGACCAAGACAGTCCTGCACAGATTCCCCAAAAACCCCGCGGTAAGGCAACAGTGGATGGAATTTGCTTTTCCGGATCAGCAAATGAGTTGCGCGAATGTTTATATCTGTTCGCTGCATTTCGGTGCCGACTGTTTCATAAACAAGGCCCAGCTCGACGCCGGATTTTCCAATCGCCTAATGCTGAATGATGGAGCAGTCCCAACGATAAAGGTCCCAACGTTAGAACCGCAGGCTGTGAGTTAGACTGCTTCAAATCTCTGTGTTTTTGCCTATGCTCATCAAGTAGCCCAAACATGATCACGTATAGTTACTAATATTACTATATATAGAAATTGATCAATGGAGCATGCGATGTGTAGTGCGTGTACATTTGTTTAGCTGGCCATTATATGTGTAACTTTATGTTTGTGTATTGTAAAAGCACTCCAAACAACAATACACAAAGAGTGGGGAAATATGTTGAACTAAATAAGCACGCTTCTTCATTCAAATGCGCTACTATTCCGTGTCTTTCTATGTAAACACTAACTTAGCCTGCCGTGCAAAACCAGTCCGCTTAATAACGTTACAATTTTCTACACAAACCACGCGTAAACACACACACACACGTGCACAACTGCACTTCCCACATGTACACCTTCAAAGACAAAAATACGACGATATAATTCAAGTATAAATATGTAAATAAAACAAGCCGCTAAGCATATTATATAGTTAGTGTATAACTTGTACCACATAGAGACGTCCTGCTCTAGTCGTTTTTGCTGCTGCTCCTGTTCAACTGCAGCCTCTGGGTCTGATTCCGGATCATAGATGTATGGCTGTATCTGATTAAAAGCCATATTTTTATTTTGAATAAAGTTTTTCCCGCTGTTAGGGATGACACAGCTTTACGACGCACTCGACTCAACACAATAACAGCAGCGAGCACACGTCATTATTTAGCTCCGCTCACACGACACGCCCCCACCCGCTCGGCTTTTTTCGGAAAGACTCGGAACAGCGCATCTTTCTTATATAATTATTAAAAAAATAAAGACTTTTCGGAGATATGCAGGATGCAATGCTACTCTATAGGTACTCAAGATTGACATGACACTGACTGAAACTGAGTGTTTCACCCCCCCTTTAAAGATTAGTTATATGAGCGAAAAAATATCAGATTCCAACACTGATAATAATAATAAATGTTTCTTAAGCATCAGATTAACATATGAGAATGATTTCTGAAGGATCATGTGACACTGAAGACGAGTAATGATGCTGAAAATACAGCTTTAAATCACAGGAATATATTAAAATTTAGAATATATTCAAATAATTATTTTAAAACAGTTATTTAATAATACAATTATTAGTGTTTTTATTGTATTTTTGCAGTCCATAGAGCACAAGCAGCTTCTTTCAAAAACATTTTTTAAAAACACTAAACTTCATGACTGTTTATCAGATCTAAATAAATCAAGTGTAAATGTCTTTTCACGATCTCTTGAGCCTGACAGATGTTACTGCTGACTCTTCATTCATTAACATCCCAGTCCCCAGTAATCTCCCAGTATCACATATATCAGGGAAAGACAGGATGCTTGGGAAGAAAGAATGTCACGGAGAGCGGTCTCACATAACTGACAAATGGCAACAGAATGCGAGAAGCAATACAAAGATCTCAAATTACTGACATGCTTCTTTTCAATGGGAAACAATGTCCTCTTGGTTCAGTGAGGTGACTGAGATGTGTTGGCCAGTAAAGATGGCCAGATAAGGTTCAAAGCATTAATTGTTTGTGAGATGAAGTCATAACTGATGGCTGACATGCTATGACAGTCACCGTCTGACCGCTGTGCCTGTGAATGGAAGGACCGGCGTGTTGAGTGATCTATCCAGATGCTTCATGACTTACACATTGTTTTTCACAAATAACAGCTAAATCAAATCTCTTTGTCTTCGCAGGTGTCGATGAGGACCAATATAATTTTGATTATGAAGAATACACTCATACCCCAGAGTACGACTACAATTCAACGTTCGATTTCACGTTCTTCAGTAGGTTTTCAATGGTTTCATACTCTTGAGAAAATGAAAATGAAAAAGAAAATGTTCTATACAGAACTTAAAAAAGTTATTTCAGGTGCTTCAAACACTAGCGGCTGGCATATGAAAACTGATCTCTTCACCCTTCATCCAAATATTACTAAAAAAGGATTGTCTAAGCATATTGTTTAGTTGTGCTTGAGTCAATAGTTTTATTTGTGATATAGGGCCTAATGAAACATGCCAAATTGTGTGACATAATTTTTGGCCAGGCTGTCATACAAAGAAATTATGAACATGCAAAAAGAAGTGAGAACTGAAATATTAATAACTGAACTTTTTCATTCATAAGCTTTTTGTTTTTCTATAGCCTACCCATGGGCGTCGCTAGGCCCTTTTTATATGTCATAAACTTATGCCTCAGCCCCCCTAAATATGCGATTAACCTTTAAAACATATGAAACTGGCAGCAGGCTTAGGCTTCGTCCCGTCTTTAAAGGGGGGGTGAAACACTCAGTTTCAGTCAGTGTCATGTCAATCTTGAGTACCTATAGAGTAGCATTGCATCCTGCATATCTCCGAAAAGTCTTTATTTTTTTAATAATTATATAAGAAAGATGCGCTGTTCCGAGTCTTTCCGAAAAAAGCCGAGCGGGTGGGGGCGTGTCGTGTGAGCGGAGCTAAATAATGACGTGTGCAGCAGCGCGCTGTGTGTTGAGTCGAGTCCGTCATCCCTAACAGCGGGAAAAAAACTTTATTCAAAATAAAAATATGGCTTTTAATCAGATACAGCCATACATCTATGATCCGGAATCAGACCCAGAGGCTGCAGTTGAACAGGAGCAGCAGCAAAAACGACTAGAGCAGGACGTCTGTATGTGGTACAAGTTATACACTAACTATATAATATGCTTAGCGGCTTGTGTTATTTACATATTTATACTTGAATTATATCGTCGTATTTTTGTCTTTGAAGGTGTACATGTGGGAAGTGCGTGTGTTTGTGTGTTTACGCGTGGTTTGTGTAGACAGTAAGCGGACTAAAAAAAACACAGACATTTGAAGCAGTCTCACTCACCGCCCGCGGTTCTAACGTTGGGACTGCTCCATCCTTCAGCATTAGGCGATTGGGAAAATGCGGCGTCGAGCTGGGCCTTGTTTATGAAACAGTCGGCACCGAAATGCAGCGAACAGATATAAACATTCGCGCAACTCAGTTGCTGATCCGGAAAAGCAAATTACATCCACTGTTGCCTTAACGCGGGGTTTTGGAGAATCTGTGCAGGACTGTCTTGGTCTGGCAACCAAAAACGCACTTTTTTGGTGACATTATGTGCTATGTGTAATTGTCACCTGTCCAGTATCCTACAAACCAGCGCTTTGATGGGCGTAGGCTGTTGCTTTCGCTCTCTCCCTCGCTCTCTCTCCCTCTCTCTCTCTCACACGCTTCCGGTAGAATTGTCCGTAAGGCCCATACAAGGAAATTCCGCCCCCACTAACGTCAATGGGGACGCATGATCTCAAAAAACTTGCCGAAACTTATGACTAACCGGAAGTAGTATTTTTGACAAAGAAATACTCCCATCAAACGTCCACCTTAACTTTTGAAACTTTGTCTATGTTTAGTATGGGATTCCAAGTCTTTAACAGTGTAAAAAGATCAGTATGCATGAAACAGCATTTCACCCCCCCTTTAAGTCTGCCTGTGTGTTGAGTTCTTCAATTCGCTGCTGCAGCGGCGCCGAGCAGAGCGCACGTCAGAAGCAGAGGTGTGTGTGTGTAAATCTGAGCCTCATTGGTCTGTCACCGCTCGTCAATGTCAAAATATTTGAGAAAACCAATCAAATCAGAGTAGGCGGGCTTTATGGTCCCAGAAACTGCTGAGGCCATGAGCGCGAACTTTAGCAGCGCAACTCGACAACGCAAAGTGAGAGAAATGTAAGCCGTTGAAATAAACATTTATGTTTGACAGCTGCTGCTTTAAGTTAGAAATGTTAAACAATAGATAAAAATATTCAGGCAAATTAATAATCATTTGTCTAATTTCGTCATTTTGAGTTGAAAATATGCCTATATGATTCATAATGTAGCCTAGGCCTAATTAACGAACAAGAAATATTAAAGCCATTTTCATCAGATTAGGCATATTGATAATGAATGTGTTTATATTGTAAATTAATATAATTCCATTTGTAACCTTCAGTTGCCTAAATTAAAAAAAAAATCTGTTTTTTTTCAGTATTGGGCATATGAGTAATGAAGGTGTTTATATAGTGAATTAATTCAATAAACTTAAACTTTAATAAACAGTACCTAAATTAACATGTCTAAGAAAATTATTCATAAAACATATAAATATCAGTATGTTAATATGTAAACCATATTTTTACTTTCTTCACTGACGAAAATGGAAAAACTAGTCTATATCAGTCAAAGCTCAGCTTTATGAGGGGAAGAGACAGGGGAAGATAAAAACAGAGAAAAAGAGAGATGTGGAGATAAGAAAGACAAATAATCTACTGCCTTCAGAACATCTTGAAATGCACATATGTACAGCCAATATCCTATGGGTATGCACGTTAGTAAGCTACTAGTTAATAGCACAGTTTGGACCCCAAACTAAAGTGTGAATTTTTTTTCCATAGGCTTCCCTCAATGGGGGCTAAGCCCCCCTAAAATGAAAATCCTAAAAACGCCCCTGTCTATACCTTTCTTTGCCTATAGTAAAATAAACCTGTAGCTGATTGTAGTTTGCCCTTTTTTTTTTGCCAAATCATAAAAGTTTAGTGTTTTGGTCTTCCCCCATATTTAAAATAATAAATAAAATAAAATATATATTTTCATCATATTGTAATGGTTTAATTGAACTTGTAGGTTATTTAGAAACAAATATCCCCATCTGGACATCACTTTTGGCCACTACTTTTAAGAGGTTCCCGCCATGGATCATTTTATGAGTTTAGTTTTAAATGGCAAATTTTTTTTTAATTTGAATTACATTTTATAAATCAAACATACACATACTTATTCAGTTGAAAGAAATTGAAACATGTTAAACATGAAAGTATCATGCAATTTTTTTTTAAATGTCTCCTTATATTAGAACCTTTTTGGCATGAATAGTTCTTTAAAGGGATAGTTCACCCCAAATGTTTTTCTTCAGTGGAACAATAAACTTTTTTTTTTTGATCCTATAATGGATGTCAATGGGGCCGTCACTTTGAGATTCAAAAAAACATGCAGACAAAACAAAATGAATACCGCAGCTTTTGGCGATACATTAAGGTCTTATGAAACGAAACAATCAGCCTATGCAAAAAAACAAAAACATTTACAACATTTTTACATGTAATCCACAGCCTCTGCAAACGGTCCTAAACAAGTTCACTACAGTGTTAAAAAAACAGCTCTTATCTGGATCAACAAGTTTATGATATTTACACTCAGTGCTCTTGGCTGAATAACCTTTGTAGATTTATCATGTATCCGTGTATATTTAATTCATATGAAGACTTTTAGTTTTTAGTTCTTATATTAAATAACAAAGATAAATTAAGATAACAAAAATATTCGTCCACCCCTAGTTCAGGTGTCTTTGTTTAACCGGATGTTCTCGATGTTAAGTTTTAGGTTGATATAACTATATTACCAAGTCAAGCAAAGAGTTTTTGGTATTTAAATATCTGCATAAAATGTTTTGTTTGTTTACAATGATGTTAAAATTATATTATCAGATTTATGACATACATTTTTGCTAAAACACAGCTGATCACTTTCAGAAGTTGTTGCAATGCTTTATTTTCTCAGAAAGAATGTGAAACACATAAATGTTTCATTCTCAGTTTTTAAATCACATAATCGCATATCGAATATCACATTATTTAAGAAAATATCCCATATCGCATTTTTCTTCAATATCGCACAGCCCTACCAAACACACTTATGGATCTTCACATTAATGTTGAGTGTGATTTGATAATTTAGTTCCTCGGACATGATCAGACGGTCTGTATGAGCTAAATGCAGTTTGAATACAGTGGGGCAGGAGGGACAGTTCTAGTCAACCCCCCGTTTATCTCTAGAAGGGCTGAGGGGTGACCCAACCGCACCCCAGAGTGCCATTCATTATTACAGCAGGGGGTCGACCTCCGTGACACTGAACTCAGATTCATCCTAAAAGAAATCTTAGGCATAGCCTACACTAATTATGCAATCATTATCTATGGTGTAATTCTAAAGGGATTGTTTCTCATCCAATAGAGAAGTCACAATATACAGTATAAGAATGGATTGAAGGCTATATCAATATACTGTACATTGATCATCATCATCATCAGTTTTATAAATCAGCAACATGACAACATGAAAACCAAAGCTCAATGTACCGTTCAAAAGTTTGGGGTCAGTAGGTTTTTTATATTTATTGAAAGAAAGAAATTAATACCTTTATTCAACCAGGATTGATCAAAATTTAAATATGTATAATGTTACAGAAACTTCAAATCAAATCTGTATTTTCTTTTCATCAAAGGATCCTGGAAAATTTCTCACAAAAATATTTGGCAGCACAATTGTTTTCGACATTGATTTTAAGCGATTCTTGATCACCACATCAGCATTTCTGAAGGATCATCAATACTTTGCATCTCAGGAATTCATTACACTTTAAAATATATTCAAATAGAAAACAGTGATTTTAATAACAATATTGCTGTTTGTACTGTATTACTGATCAAATAAATTAAGCCTTGGTGAGCATTAGAAACTTTGGTAACACTTTATGTATAATGCAAGGTATAATGTATGTTATAGTGCATTTATATCTTTTCATAAATAATTGTGGATTATAATATTTGATGATTTCCAGTTACATCTAAAATTGGTTGTGTGTAATGTGTTTTAATCAATTATACCTTCTAAAGGCATAACGTATTATAATGTATTAATAATTATTCATGAGATCATAAAATGCATTATAAGGTGCATTACAAGGCATAATAATTAATGATTTCAAAATATTTGTATTATGCATTATACATAAAGGCTTTACGAAAAGTGTTACCAATTGGTTACATTTTATTTGGATAGTCCCCTTTAGAGATACTTTTGCCTATAACCAGCTCTCATTGGAGTATTAGTAAACTGACAGGGTTAGGGTCGAGAAGTTCACATGTACCTGCAAACTTACTTATGGAATATCAGTTGAGGAAGAATTGAAATAACTTTACCAAAAATGTACCAACCCAAAACGTTTGAACAGTACTGTATGTGTTTATCGTATACGATATTATATGTACTTGCATGAAGCATAACCATTGTTCAATTTCAAGACCCACTGTATCTGTCTCATTAGGCAATGCCAGCAGTGACGATCTAGAGAAGTTTTTAATGGGAGTGACAGAGAGTGGAAAAAAAACAAGCTTTACAGAAACAGATGGAAGTGTGCATGAAAAAAAGTCCACTACACCCACTGCGCCCATCACTGAAAGTAATCAGGTATTCTACAGCCGCTTCTCTTATACTTCCTAATATGCTGAATACACAAATCACTAACATGTGCCATAATACATTATGAAAGTCCCGAGTAATGTGGTTCATCTCTTCTGAGAAACAAAGGCCTTGTGTCTTTGAGGTGGGATTATGAAAGGGGGATTTCTTTCATTTTTGCGGGCGGACAGAACTCCTCCACACAGAAACGCAGAGGTCAGATGTTCAGCATCTTAAACAGTCATCACAAAATGACAAACAAATGATATATCTGCTCAATAACAGAGAAGTGTTATCTTCTGTGAAAAATGCGGAAATATGTCATGACCTATTCTTAACATTGTGAAACCCAGAGCTTTTTAAACCCAGCAGAATTTTTTTTTTAGAGATCTGGATGATTTCAACAGCACACTGTTTGCATAAAACACACTTATGCTACGTGCAAGGCCATTAGATTTATTGGAGAAAATTAAAAACCCATCTCTATATTTTAAATGCCAGCACTGTATGCTGTGAAAATATCAGTGGGTTGAGATAATATTCATGTTTAATGGGTATATATATATAAACTCTGTTGGGTGAAATGTCATGTTTTATTAGATTAGCCGTGTTTGACGAAACACTACGGACCTGCTGACGAAGCAAACTGGGAGTGAACATGAATGTAAACAGGTGTCCCTGTTATTTTAAGAACATGGATGCTTTTGAAAGCTCCATCTGCTTCTTATCCTCATGCGTTGGAAAGTTAAACAATGGCTCAGCTCCGCATTAAAGGAAGGCATCTGTAAACAGAGGAAATGCGGAGGGGGAGGCGGTCCCATAGTGCACCAATCACCTTATTTAAGCATGCACATTTAATTAAACCAGTTACTAATTATACCAAAGCCATTTGGAGCCATTTGTGAGAAAGCAAATGCATTACATTTGCAACATCTGTTTTTGAACACACAATGGAAATAAACTCTAACAATAAAAACACACAATAAAACACTATGTCACACTGCTCCACAGTGTGGAGAGAACTGTAAAGCACAATGATGCGTTTGAACTAATGAATAAGAACTAAATAGCTGGAGAGAAGCAAAAATCTAAACATTGTTAAAGGCACATGAATAGGTAAGATGTGCAATAAAGCAGTGGTTCCCAACCACGTCCAACAGTGCACATGTTGGATGTGTCCCTTGTCTGACACACCCACCTCAGGTCTTGGAGAAGCTAGTGAGCTGATAACCTGAATCAGGTGTGTTTGATTGAGGAGACATGCAAAATGTGCACTGTTGGGGGTTCTCAAGGAACGTGGTTGGGAACCACTGCAATAAAGTATCATGCTACAAAAGTGGGATCCAACCCCCAAAAATTAAATTTTCAGACAGGCTTGCAGCCGAGTCTGTAGCCATTTTCAAAAAACATCTTAAGACATCTTTTCCAATTGCACCTGATCAATAAAGACTTGCACTTTCTTTTCTTTTTTTTGTCTTTAAAAATAAATAAATATTGTTTGTGCACTGTGCTCGATTAACTGAGAATTCTTACAGCTCTTGCAGGTTATTGCCCTTGTTTGTTTCGTTGCTTTTATTGCTCTCCCCTTTTTGTAAGTTGCTTTGGATAAAAGCGTCTGCTAAATGATTAAATGTAATGTAAATGCCTTAAATGATTGCCAGATATGTTCATGTTTAACAGGATAATAAATGTTTAATAAAAAATGTTAAAAAAGAAATAGAAACAAATACATTTATTAAAAAATTATCCATAAAATGATCCCATGATGGGAACACAAAAGATTATATTTGAAGCGATTGAAGGAACCCTATAAGGTTCGATATGATAAGATTTGATGAGAAAGTGAAGTCTGCGATGACGTAATTCGTTTTAACAGAGACTGTAAAGACTGTAAAGGCTTCAACATACTCCGCAAGAACAGAGAAAAAAGTTCTCGCTTCCAGGGCTGCGAGAAAAAAATGACGTAATTTTGTTCTCGCAGCTCTGGTTTGGAGTTCTCGCAGCTTGTTCTCAACACATCGCCTAAAGCTTGAAACATACTCTGCAAGAACAAAGAAATTTGTTCTTTTTCTCGAGGTGGCAAGAGCAAGAACAAAGTTCGTTCTGGCAGTACATTCCATACTTCACGAGGAAAGCAGGTGCCGATCATCTGCGCTTCTCCGCATTAACCACGCCCACTTTAAATGTCTGACTAATCACACAATAGTTCTCGGACACCCGCAAGAAAAAAGTTCTGCTCAGTTGATGTGTCGAGAACAAGCTGCGAGAACAAAATGACGTCATTTCCTGGTTTGGGAGTTCTCGCAGCTTGTTCTTGAGAACTTTTTTCTCTGTTCTTGCGGAGTATGTTGTAGCCTTAACCAGAATTTTTTTCTTGCGGGTGTCCGAGAACTATTGTGTGATTGGTCAGACATTTAATGTGGGCGTGGTTAATGCGGAGAAATGCGGATGTTTGGCACCTGCTTTTCTCGTGAATGTACTGGGCTGGCCTGAACGAACTTTATTCTTGTTCTTACCACCTCGAGGAAACGAACAAATTTCTTTGTTCTTGCAAAGTATGTTCCAAGCTTAAAGCGTTAGTTCACCCAAAAATGAAATTGATGTCATTGATGACTCTCCCTAATGTCGTTCCTCACCCGTAAGACCTCCGTTCATCATCGGAACACAGTTTAAGATATTTTATATTTTAGTGCCAGAGCATAATGCAGTCAATGCACACTTCACTGTCCATGTCCAGAAAGCTAATAAAAACATCATCAAGTAGTCCATATGAGACATCAGTTGGTTGATTAGAGTCTCCTGAAGCATCGAAAATACATTTTGGTCCAAAAATATCCAAAACTACGATTTTATTCAGCATTGTCTTCTCCTCCATGTGCCTCCAAAAAGAATCAAACGGTTAATGAATCAGTGAATCAATCAATGATTCGGGTCGCCAATGTCACGAGATTTCAGCAGTTCGGTTCGCGTCAAATGACATCAATTTCATTTTTGGGTGAACTAACCCTTTAAGTTTTGAAGGCTTATATCTCCTAAATGCAAATGTTGTCATTGTTTTGGAACATACCAGCTTATTCATAACTTTAAGGCTAACATACTAAAATGCTAAAAGCTAAAAAACTTCCATTTTGATTTCAGTGGACCTTTAAGGGAAAAACGTACGGTGATGCAACCAGACACAGATCTCTAAATGTTGTATATTAACACAATACATGAAACAGAATCTTCTTTTAAGCATCTACTAAATCCCAAGCCTGTTTAGTATACTGACACAACTTTGTATTATGTTAGGCATCTCGGTCCACGCCTGTATGTTTCCTGCTCACTTTGGTTGTTCTGGTTCATCAGCTGCTCAGACTACTATAGCAGCAGACCACAGGAGCCTGTTACACACTCTGAACTGGTGAGTAAAACTCCTGCATCTAACATTAAAGCCACCATGCTGCGTTCATTTTCATAGGGGAAATTCAGGCTATTCATTTATAGATGCATTAATTAGGGATGCACTGATATTAAAATTCTGGCCCAGATAAATGTAATTGATTGGATGGTTATGTTTTGCTATTGGTCAATCACTATTAATTAACTAGTTGCTTATCAGCATGCATATTACTAGGATAGTGGCTGTTTAATAGCACTTATAAAGCACATATTTTAATGCCTTATTCTGCATCCCTTAATCTACCCGATACATAAACTTAACAACTACCTTACTAACTATTAATAAGCAGTAATTAGGGGTTTAAGGAGACTAAAGTAGTAGTTAATGATGAAAATTGGACCCTAAAGTGACCAAACTTAATCTATACTCCATTTAAATTAATGCAATCTAAATATATATATATATATATATATATATATATATATATATATATATATATATATATATATATATATATATAAATAATTAATATCCAACATAATCAGAGATACATTAAAAACTAAGAGTACGTTAAGATACATTAAAAATGTAGTGCGTCCCTAAAATGATATAAAAATTTATGTTATGTATAGAAACATATGGGTGATATATATTTATATCTTTATAGTTTTCTTTTGGTTGTGCAGACTATGTTATTTGGTACTAAAATAGCTTATAGTATATAAATTATAGTATATAAATTTGTTTTAATGGGCTGCTGATACAGGTTGGTGTGTGATACTCTTTGGAGCCTGCAGAGGGCACTCAAATATTGTTGGTGTTGATTGTTTTGTGGCGTGTGTTGGTGTAACAGGACACATGAACCAACATAGAGCACATCAGCAATTCACTGCTATTTGAGAAAAAAGTTACAAGTTTTCAAACTTCTTGACACTCATTACATTGTAGTAAATCCTGCTCTCCACCTAATACAACTGCACTCTTCATGAGATATACATCCAGCCAATAAACAAGTGATAACATCTTTTAATATTTTAGACTCAATGGCTTTCTGTTTCTCCAATTACTCTAGAAGTCCAGGAGGAGGAAGAGCAGATGGACAGATGACCTGAACGGAAGACACACACACACACACACACACACACACACACACACACACACACACACACACACACACACACACACACACACACACACACACACAGAGCTCAAACAAAAACAGCAGTGGATCCATGACAAAACATGACAACACGCGGCGTGCAAGCTGTAAACAAAAAGACGCATTGTTCGTTATTCTTTGTCACCGCAAAACAACAAGTGCACAGAGGTCAGAGGTCTCAAAGGCTGGATAAATGGAATGGAAAATGAATGAGAAATGGTGCTAAACTACCTAACAGGTTCTTTTGTGGATATTCTTTAAGGATGTGACTCAGAGGACATGATTTGAGGAGGCCGAATAACAACGAATTTGAGGGAAAAAACAAGATTTTTCTCGCCCCACTGTCCCATTTTTACCATTTTAACACACGTGTGTCTCTTTACGAGACTGTCTGTTTAAACAAATACTTTTATCTGTAATGTGCACATCATTTGATTCCATGTCAAGAATAGATGTGTCAGAAATCGGTGGTACGTAAATGTACCATTTTATTATGCCAATTTCATCTACAAGCAAATCTTTTTATAAACTGACCGGGAATCATCCGCAGAAGCAGTGGAAAGCTTTTCCAGTCATTTAAGGGTCATGACCTCTTGCAGATATCACATGTAGGCACTTTTCTTCGCCACTGCACTTCTAAGCCTCACTATTTCCTCAGTAATCCTAGATACAAGCACATTTTTATTTTGTAATGGATTTGTTATTAGAATTTTTTTTTTTTTTTTTTACAAATGCACATGAATTTGTGAGCCAGATGAGCAATTTTTGTGTTGTTACAAATTTTGAATAAATATTTTTTCAAGTAATATACCTCTGCCTTACCATCTGTCTACCACCTCAATCCTCAAATAAGTTGTGGCAATCACAATAAGTTATTCAGGATATTAGTTTTCAAAAGCACTCACGCTGTTCTGTATTCAAAGCCACACGTTTCACGTCTTCGTCAACAAGGGGACTGACACAATTCTGGGTCACGTCTTTAGATATAGCCAGTGGTTAGTCAGCATTAGTCAATTAAAGGCACTTGAAAACATGCAGCGATTGTGTCAGAAATAGCCTTTCCGTATCAGTGGCCTCTGCACTTATTAATTTAACAGCTGTCAGCGAGTGCCAATCAGTTCACTAACACAGGAAGAAAAATATCATGCAGCTCGTCACAACAATCAGTAAAATATTCATGATTTTTTGGTGTTACTCTGCAATGAAAGACTTAGTCAATAGGTCAGTGGGAAAAACACAGACAGCGGCGTCTGAGGGTGTTCATAAACAGAGTAAGGTCAGAAACGTTATGACGCGGTTCAGCGCTGATGACGACAGGCCATATCTAAAACGGATCCTTATCAGAGCTCTTCAGACAGTTTATGTTCTGTACCGCTCATTTTAAATGAGATGGGCTTCTGATACAGGGAGCCAGTTCTGCTCCGGAAAATCTCACGGGTTGAATCTGACGTTTTGGTCAGACTGGCTCTTTAAGGATAAGGAATGAGGAATTGAACAGTCTGGCTTTCAGACAGGCATCCAAGACTACATTTGTTCTTTCCCCTGACCTGCTCACCAAATATAACTTTGACCATGCTGAGATCATCATCAGTCGCGTCTTGCAGTTGACCGAGTTATGGGCCGATTACTAGGGGTGTGAACCTGCACGGGTCTCAACGTTCGGTTCAATTACGATTTTCATGTCATCGATTCGGTTCAATTCGATATCACGATGCATTGACGGTTCACTGCATCCTCATGTATACAATTTTGTCAGTCAATTATATGAACTGAAACTTTAACTTTACCTGCACAAAGAAAACACGCTTCTTGAATGTATCAAACAAAATGTAAAACATCCAAAAAAGTCATAAAGGCATTGTAAAAATAAAAAATTGAGTGTCAAATCCAGGTCTTCTGAAGAGACACCAATGGTGGCTTATGATGAACAGATTTACAACGATGCACATTCTGTAATATGTAGATGTAGATGATTGCATGACATGCAGTAAGAACGCGAGTATATGAGTATGACAACAAGTGAGTAAGCGCAGAATTAAAATTGTTGGATGAGCTAAACATTTACAGTTTGACAGCGGTCATTTTGACACACTTTCTTGTGCTTTAAAACTGCCGGACTGCATTGATCATCTGAAGCGCACGCGGTGACGGAATGACACTCCTCAACGTCAAAGCGTATACAACATTTAGTTTTAGTAGTATGATTGTTCAGAGCATCTTAGATGGTTTATTCTTATATGTAGGCTATAGCAGGAAAGGTTGGACGAGATGAGCACCAGGAGATAATGCCTGTATTGGAAGCGCAAGTAATACGTCAGGGGAAAAATGAAAGTTTACGGAGTTTCAGTGACAGTATTACATTTATATCTGTTTTGCGGAGTTACATTTATGTGCCCAAGTGTAAATCAAATCGTTTCAATAAATCATAGCTTTGATTTACACACACGTTCTCCAGGTCATGCTAACCAGGTTGTTAATTAAAGCCGAAATGTGCCCGGATGTCGGCTTTTAAAGTAGTTGGAGCATTTTTAATTACTCTCACTCGCATCTCGCCTCCCTCTGCCATTGTATGGTACCGCGACAAAGCACGGATGTGACAATTAACATACGTGATGTCAGTAACATTATAATCGGTTAAGTTCTATTACTGAACCGATACCGAATCGCCCTCGTCTGCATTGCGATGCATTGAAGAAACGATTCATTTCGACACCCCTACCGTTTAAACACCCTTTTGACGAAAAATACGTCTACAGTGACAACAGACAAACAAACTACTTTTTTGCAAACGAACTTAGCTCCGCCCACAAAATTTTTAGGTCAGGCAGTTCGGTCTAATTATCGATTCGAGTAATTATCTCCGAACAGAAACTATTCGGACCAATGAAATCATCAGGGCGGGCTTTAGACGATGACAGACAGATGATAAAGAGTAACATAATCATCACGTCATCAAAGGGGCTTGGATTATATCTGATCGAATCCTAAACGGAGAGCTTGTTTGTATATGCATTCACCTTCACTATTTCTCTCAGAAATGATGATCATGTTCGGTTAGTACTCTGTGTATCATTATATAATTTTCTTTTTTTACAACACCGGCAAATATAGTGTATTCCAGCCTGATTTCAGCGTGCGTGCAGACAGGGTTGCCAAGTTTTTACAATAAAACCCGCCAACTACTAGCCCTAAACAATAGCTTCTCGGGGGGTTCTCCGGGGAAAAAATGATGTTTGGGGGGTAAAATTTGTTATTTTGGCAAGGTTGCTGCTAAAATGCGCACTCACGGGTCTATATATCACATAATAGTCGCTTCAACCCGCGGACATAGAAAACAATCCGCTGGGAAAAAAACGCAGACTTGGCAACACGGTGCAGTTGAGCTCTGTCTGTTGACATTTGAATGACAATGCATTGCTTCGTTGCTTCGTTGCTCTGATTGGTTGTAGGTCTATCCAATTGAGGTCTTTCCTGGTTCGGTTGAAACACGCCTCAAAATCACAGCCCAATGGAGCATCAGACTCATATTCTGACTAGAATTGAGTATGACCACGTCAGGCTAGAATATTGCAGTATTGATTATAAATGTTTAATCTGTACACATCATTATTATTATTATTTTTTTAAATTAATGTGCCTTCATAATCTTTCATCAAAACTGAAGCAACATTTCTTCTCTTCTCTTATGATGAGGGCGGGGCAACCTGTTGCTCACATGAGATCGACCAATAGCAAACCACAAACATACCCATGGACAAAATCAAGTCCCGCCCTAAATTTTTTCTTGTTCAAGAAGCGTTTCTCTTGGATATACAGCACAACAGGCCAGGGAAGAAAAGACTATCGCAACTTCTGTTTCATGCTGAATTTAATTTTAACTTTACCTTCATTTTATAGCAACCTATTTAAATAAAGTTACATAAAAATATCTAATAAAGTCTTGTTGCTTTCTCTGTCATGTCACTTTTTTTAATGTAATTTGTGAATGAGTGGGTTTATACAGCCAGTCTGGTGTTTTTCATCCAGCATTTAACTGATCGTTCGCACTCAGGGTCATGCTCCAGTAATGCTTCATTTCAGTCGTGTTCTCTGTTGTCCTGCCCCATTGTGTTTCCATATCAACACTTTCATATCAGTTTTAGACATCATAATGTAAGGACCAAAGGAGGATAGAGCAGAAGAGGAGAAATGGGCTGAGTTTTCTCTCACAGCGCACTTTCAGTTTTGTTCTAAACAAAGCCGTCAGGAGCTTTCTTAACAGAATCAGAAACGTGCTTCGCCTCTGAAATTGATCAATGCGAGCAAACGGTTGGCAGGACTGGCCACATGAGGATGATTTCACTATTCATTCATCACATCCTGCCATCAAAAACTAGAATTTGTTGTCTGTTGAATTAATCTAATGGGCTCAGTGGTGTGTTCATTGTGGTCATATTTGATGCCAAATTGCTAATAAATGTTTGCTCCACTGCCTCTACAATGTTCCAGGTTCTGAGAATATGTTCAGTAATTCTCTTTTGCAAATCTTTTTTTAATTCTCTCTTTTTTTTTTAAAGAAATGTATTAATTTCACACAAAACTGCCATTCTTGTGAGTTGGTTAAATATGTAGTCTTGTAGGTTTATTCAAATCTAATTTGAGTTTTTTTTTAGTATGCAACTTTTTAGGTCAACCAAAAAATGAATCCCCCTCATGTTATTCCAAACCCATATGACTCTCTTTCTCCTCTGAAACATTTACTTCTATTGTATGGGCAAAAAATACAACGAAAGTCATGAGAAAGGATTGGTTTATGTTCCAAAGAAGAAAGAAAGTAAATCATTCAGGTCAATCATTTTTGGTTGGACATCTTTCTACCTTATTTACCCCTAAAAGGTACCTAAATGGTACATTTTACTACTCTAAACTACTAGCTTTAGGGGTTAATTAGAAACAGTGACAAGCTGTTGTACTACTAAAAATAAGGCTATCAGTTACAATATTTAACTTACTGACCTTGAAAAATTTACTGTATATATTGTTTTGCCAATGAAAAACAGTTTGAAAGAATTAAAGCGATTTCATTTTTAGTTTGATTACCACAATAATTGTCCTAGACTTTAAATAGCTTTGAAAGAAGAGGTAAAGATTCAGTGATTTTGTAGACAATAGCTCTTGATGACACACAAACCCAAGGATGAATATTTAGGACCCTATCTATGGTTGTAGGCTAACTGCTGCTCATCCAGCCTCGATACACACAAACCCAAGGATGAACATTTAGGACCCTATCTATGGTTGTAACTGAATGGCAAATACGGGTTACACACACACACACACACACACACACACATGCGCACCGAATAGTGGCATTCACATGTTGGAGCACATGTGTCTCCTCTCTAAGGTCTCTCATTTGATTCCAGAGGCATCAGGTTTTGTATAAACCTGATGCATGTGGAATGTTGCATAAATCTTGTATAAACCTGGATCCTCCGTGTGTCGCACAAGGTTACTTTGCTAACCTGGTGACGGGTTGAATAATGGTCTGACACTCCAGAGATGTGGAACTGTGGCAGATCCGGCGCTGGCGCTGATGAATAATGGAAGGAGCAAAGCATCAGCGCACACACATTAACACATGCACGCATACACACACATGTAAATCTCTCACAAGGACCACCCTGCACTCTTAGAAGAAAAGGTAGGTTGAATGCACAGGAACTACCTGTCCATTAAACGGTTTTACTTCACACCTTCCAGCCAATCAGAATAGAAGAATTTGGTTTTAATTAATACTACGTAACTTGTGTCCCTCTAGCGGTTAAAAAACAACACTGCATGCGGAAGAACATTGTTTTCGGTTATGCTTCGATCGTCTTTGTATGATGAATATGGTTATCCTGCTGCTCATAAAACATTCACTAATAAGAGATATAATCAGTTTAGTTGAAAATGATCTCAAGGTGACTATCTTAAGATGTTACCGTAGCTTTACACATTAATAGACACAGGCCTACTTCTTTCCTTGAAAATAAATTCCAGCACAGCCCTTCAGCAACCATAATAAATTAAGCCTTCACAATAGGTGATGTTTTACATGAACTATGTTAGAGAGCTACTACATTTAGTTCAATAAAATACCACACTCACCTGTTGAGTAACAACGCCATCCTCTCCAAGTCTTTTCTCAAATCCCTCAGGAGTGGTAAAAATAGTGTAAATATTTAGTGGTCGTTTTTTTTGGGCGGGATTCCCCTGTTCGCATTCCCGGAGCTAAATATCACATTAACTCGCGGTAAAAAATAATAATAATAAAAAAAAATTAAAAAAAGCACACAAAACAGAGCACGCGGTAAGTGTTTAATGCATGGCTCAAAGTAGCGGTCGAGTGACGTAATTTCCCGCGAGAACCATCCATTGAAGTTTAAAATGTAAACACTTATACTAGGCTTACCACAGTGAATCAAGACAAAACACGTTTAGGAAGAAGAGGATGCATTGACTGTATATTTACATTTAATTTATTTTGTGAATTTAACCTGTTTGAAAGTATTAAGCAATCATTTAAGACAAAACTTTTAAGACCTAACACTTTACAATAAGGTTTCATTAGTTAACATTAGTTAATTACTAACATGAACTAACCATGAGCAGTTCATTTGTTATCAATGTTATAGGCTAGTTAATACAAAAATCCAGCTGTTCACGATTTGTTCATGTTAGTTCACTGTGCATTAACTAATGTTAACAAGATTTTATTAATGCATTAGTAAATGTTGAAATCAACATTAACAAAGATAAATAAATGCTTTATAAGTGAAGCTCATTATCATATGAAACCTTATTGTAAACTGTTATTATACTGACAACTTTTGCTCTCAACTTATTATCTTCACCTATAACAGTCTAATACTCTGAGTTAGTTGAGATGTAGTTGCAAAGTTAGGCTACTTAGTTATTAAAATGTCTAAAATGGGTTATCAAAATAAATAGTAACTGAATGGATATCAGAAGTTTAAAATATCAACTGTAGTTTCCATTATTTAAAATAATATCAGTGTTAACGCGAGGTTACTACTTGGACTGTTTAATTTTCAGTAAGACATTTTTTTTAAACTGATTATATACTTTATAAACAGTTAGATAGTAAGTGAATGGATTTCAGTGTATGATAAATACATTGATTTCTGTACAGGAGGTTAAATATGAAGCATATAAAGCAGTTTTAGCTCTGTGAAGGAGACAGAAATGATAGTCAGAGCTCTTGACTAAGTGAAGATGAATTCCCTATGGACGAGTGGGTGATGTCTTGAGGATCTGGTATGAATGATGTGATATGTTCACACTCACTTCACTTCAATAGCCCCCCGTTCTTCCGTTTTCACACGTGTGTGCGCTGTAGCATTAGAAGAGGAGCTTTAATTACGAGCTGTTGAGAAGATGAGCGAGACAGAGGAGAGAAATGAGACACGGTGAGGCGGCGGAAATGTCAGGGATCTGAACGCACCTAATCAGAATGTAAGATTGTCGAGAAGCTTGTCTTCATCCTGTCATGGTCAGTTCGAGACATTATGGGAAAAACCTCCAAAGTCAAATAATGAGGATGCATTAGGAGAAGTCATAATTATTAGAAATGAATTATACGATAGAAATATGGCGCAGAAATTATAGGCAATTTTTGGTTTCAATGTTATTATTGGCTTGATTCTTTAGTTCTTTGTCAGGTAATAATTTAAAAAAAAATTAAAACACTGACAAAAGGCTAAACTATGTTTAATAAAATAATTACACTGTCAATTTAAGAGATAAATAGTTAAAGAAACACATAAATAAAATATATATTCTTTCAGTTTCTTTTGTGATGTTGCATAATAACTTTGCTGTCATTCTTTTCTGTAGCTTTTTATTGATTTTTCTGTCTATTCATTTGAGATGCCAATATACTCACATACTGCATCCATACACAGTGTTGTCCAACACAGAACATTTCACACACGCTTCAAGTAAAACTTGGCATACAAATGTCAAAACAAGGCAGTGTTGGGTGAAAATTGATCCATTTCTATTCTGAAGAGCATTGACAGATGGGATATAGGTCATAGACGTACAGCAGATATTAGTCCATGAAGAACAACATATCTGATGATATCTTTCTTCCATCAAAAAAGGGGCAGAGCCAAAAAAGGCTAAATATTTAGTGGTCTTTTAATAGTCTTAACCATTTTAATGACAAATCTGGTCAGGAAATTATCAAGACTTGCACAAATACTGTAGATAAAGGTTAGGTTCAGAATAGTCTTTCCCAATTTGGAAACAGCTTTTTACAGGAAGAACTCAGTGTTGTTCAACTCAACCAAAAAAACGCTGTCTCTGGAACAATACACACAGAGAAAAAGAGTGTCAAAATTGTACATTTAGGGGTACAATATCTGGTCGCTGGGGCAGTAACCGTAAAAGTATATCTTTTTGCCTTTTTTTTTTTTACTCCTAAAGGGTGCATATTAGTACCTTAGAGGACAAATATAGAACTATATGAAAAGTTTTGTGGTAAAAAAAAAAAAAAGTAAAGATGTAAAAAAAAAAAAAAAAAAGATTTTTTTTTAAAGAACTGTCCCATTGACTAGCTGTTTAAAGGTACAATTTTGACACCTCGCAAATTCTCTCTGTGGATGCAAAGCGATGTCAGACTTCCAGTTGGTTCTACTTTAAAAAAAAAAAAAAAAAAAATACGGATGTGGTGACGTTTCATGAATACATCAGGTAGCATGAACATGGTATAAATACAGAAAGTTTCCCAGCAACCCAGAGAAGCAGCAAAGCAAGAGCAGAAGAGTCGGGGGGAACTTTCAACGCTTGTATTTGCTGAATCAGAAAGTAGTAATAAAGAGGATTTTTCTTAGCCTACTTTGAAATCCTCCGTTTTGACTTCCCGACCCAAAGCCTCCAGCACCATGGACAGCGTCCGCGCAGCGGTTTACCTGAGCGCGTTCCTCGCGCTGCTCTGCGTCTGCAGGGGTCAGATGGCACTGGACAACCGACTGACCACACAAGACGAGCAGTTCATCAAACGAGATCTGGTAAGAGAATGAACAAAAGTGTCATATAGGCCTAGCTTAACTCAGAAAATACACTTTTAACCTGTTGATGTAAAAAAAAAAATAAAAAAAAAAAAATTGCGAGCAGATAAAAAAATGAGGACTGACTTCTCTATAATAAATGCTCTCTTTAAAATACAGGTTCCAAAGGGTTTTTTTTCCTCGCAGGAATGCCATAAAAGAACCATTTTCGCTTACTCTAAAACCTTTCAGTCAGAAGTTCTTAAAATAATAGCCTATGTCTGTTCCTTATCTAGCTAAAGAACCTTTTGTGGAATGGAAAAGTCTCCATGAATGTTAAAAGTTCAATGAATGGAACCATCAATGCCATTAAAGAACTCTTTTTTAAGAGTGCGGAAAATAATGTTCGATGATGCATTGATTTTCACAATATACTCACTTTTTAACTCGGATGTATCAGACTACCTCAGAAACGCATCTTTAAATTCTTCTTCTAATTTCTAATCTATATCTGCCCCCTGAATGAACGCTTTCTCGCCGTTTAGGCTGAGGCGCTCGGTGAACTTTTGGATGGAGATCAGGACAATAGGATATCTGTGGAGAAAAAAGCTAGCGTCATTCCAAGGGTAAACACATTTCAGATTTCTTAGAAATAGCGTTCATCACCAAGTATCGGATGCTGACCATATAACATCACGTGTGTTGCACTGTCTTTCTTTAGTGTGATGTGGGCGAGCGCTGCGCCATGAAGCACGGACCGCGCATCGGGAGACTCTGCGACTGCCTGCGAGGAACAGCCTGCAATAGCTTCTTCCTGCGCTGCTACTGATGGAGCTGAAGCCTCGAGCAACTCTCTTCTCTCTCAGGCTCTGTGCAGAAGCTCGTGACAGCGACGCTTGGGAAACCTCGTCTGTTTAAGTTTAACCCTATGCGTGAAATGACATGGGTGATGTATTGATACTGGATATTGTTCGTACTATTGACACGTGTAGATAGCTGTTTATTTAAACGTTTATTTTCTGTTAATAAAATGTCTTTAAGGCTCATTCATTCTGTACATTGTCTAAATTAAACGTATGTCTACATTCTCTGTGAACATATCATTTAAATATGTTTAATAAAACCGTAAAACATTGTTAGAACAAGGTCTGAGAAATATTATTACAGGGGTGCGATATGCAATGATCAACAAGTGCCATGATCAACAACTGAAAGCCTGATCCTTTATTTGTGAATCACTGGTCCAACCATTTCATGGGCTTTCAGAGGTTCGTCTGTTTTGTAGAAAATATGGTAGTAATTTTCGAGTCGCAATCTGTTTGGGTTTTTCCCGCACAAAAGTGTCTTCTGATGTGTTTTGGACAACTTTCTTCTTACCTTTGAAAAGCGACAGGTTTTTGTGATTATATTTGTAATATGTACATGTAGGCTGTGTCATTTTTTTTATTTTATTTATTTTTTTGCACTCTAAAAAATGCTGGGTTGTTCAATCCATGTTTAGGTCAAATATGGACAACCCCAACCATTGGTTTACTTTTTTTTAAACCCAATTCACGAGTTCACACTTTTGATATCTTTGATATAGTTCAAGGTTATGCCTATTTGGAGTGCTGTCCAGGGAAGGGCTCCGGGCTTGGATTTTTGCCAGAACCCAGAGTATCATAAATTGATTAGTTTAGTATGCTCCGCTACTTTATCCGACATGCTCAATTGTTTAATTATCTGAACGTGCTCCTCCCGAAATTAGTTAATAAAACTTCACTTAAATCCAAACCGTTTTTCAGTAGGCTATTTGATGGGTTGAAACAACCCAGCCTTTTTAGAGGGATTCTGAGAGGGCTACAGACAAACTTGTAAAGTAACTTGGTTACTGAAACGGTTGAAAACACAGTTGAAACATTTTACATATGTAGGCCTACAAAATGTATTTTAGCCTATACAAAATCTGCGGTTGAAGAGCTTAGTCCTAGTTTCAGACAAAAACAACTCACTCTCTTATTAAATCCTCTTTGAAACAAAGAGGATTAGCCTACTGCGAGATTTGTCCACGGGTTGGTCGTCACCACGAATTCAAGGAAACTTCGCAAACGCGACAGGTGGGTTTCATTAAATGAAATCTATCAATATTTAGCTTGTCTACTGGCCGCGATAATTCCTAGAACATCTCTTCAAACCGCTCTGCTATGTATCTTGAAACGGTCAGCTAATGTTGAGGGGAAAAAAAGAGGGAAAAAAACCCCAACATAAACTGGTATGTTTTGAAGCTGGGCAACTGGTCCTTTTCTGGTCTTGATGGTGTAAGATGGTAGCCTAGAAATCTAGACGCACCCTAGCGGCAGCTAATTTAATCTGCCCACGAGTGTCGTCTAGGAACTCTCAATACCCTTCTGAGCTGTATTCCTCTCAATCTAGACGGGCCAATCACATCGTGTATAGAGTCGGCGGGCGGGGCCATAATGACGACGGCCGAGTTGCGTTTGCGTGCTTCTAGTAAACACAGAAACTGGCAAACGGCGGTCTTTCGAATCAGCTTTGACTGCGATTCTGGAAGACTTGGAGTTAAGCTTTTCTCTGAGAAAAGAACAAAGAACGGCACTGAAGTCATTCTTCCCGCCCCTCAGATTGAGCCCTGTCTATGGTGAGTTTCCAGAACCAAACATCTTGATGTGGGTCTGGCTTGTCAGGCTAGTAAGATGGTCCTTTGCTGGTCATGAGCTGGTTTAAGCTGGTCTTAAAGTGGTCTTAAAGTGCTGGTCCTAAGAAACTAGCTCCAGCTCAGGTCCAGCTTATAACCAGGACTTGACCATCTTAAACCAGCTCATGACCAGCAAAGGACCTGTTAAACCAGCTCATGACCAGCTGTCCAACATACATAACCAGCTGTTTTTTTCTTTCTTTCAACGAGGGTGTGGTCATTCACAATAAGAATCAACTATGCCACAACAATGTGCAGCTTCTGGTTGTGAATCCGCTGAGATTAACATTTCCGAGGAATTGGGATAACTTTTAAAGAATGTTTTGGTTTGTGTTTTTAAAACCTATGTAGGCTATTAACACAATTACCTACAGGTTTTTAAACTATGGTAACTTTTTGATGTTGTGTTAGCCTAAGCCTTTATCTTGTTATGTTGTGTTGGTTTAGCAAAATAATCTTCTGAAGTCTTTTGCAGATAAAGATAATTATATATCTCTCTAACTATGGTTGCAGATGCACAGTGACAAATCAGGTCCTCCCTCAAAATCGGGTCACAGGCCCACACAATACTATTGGCTCAAATTACTTTTAATAGGCACTCTCTTTAGTGCCTGATTACAATTTCCTACAAAATCATGTTACAATAAATGTTGTTTGAACTATAACGACCAATAATGTCTGTATAAGTTATGCAGTTTATCCATGTAGGCCTATTTGTGTTTACCCCAGGGTACATGTATTCACAATTATTGTAATTACTTGTTAAATGTCCAAATATTTCAGTTAAAAAAATAATGTAGGCCTATTATTAATTATTGGTCAATTATTAACTTATTAGGCTATTATTATTTATTTAGTTTTAGTTTCTATTAAGTAGTGAAATACATTATGTTTCTTTTTGTTTTATGCAATATATATAGTAAACATATTTTAAATGAATATCGTATGTACTTAGTACAATCATTAACTGATTGTTAATTATTGTAATAAGAGTCGATTTCGAGGGAGGACCTGATTTGGCGTTGACCGTTCCAATATGGCGGACGGCTTACGTATCAGACGCTAATCGGTCATCTATGTGCTCAACCACCTAATGTGACGTAGAAGCAGGTTAAAACCTTTAAATCCCGCTAGAGCAAGCACACCAACGTGACTATAATAAACAATGACAAATGTATCTACACTTTTCGTAGCACTTTACAGTGTTATATTCATTCATTCTAACATCAGTGGCGTGGATTCAAGACCACCAGAATACGAACCGATTGTTGACGACGCGATTGAAGCGGTGAGTTGAAATAACTTGCGTGCGTGCATTTTTGACCTCGGATAATTAGATAATCGGAAAATGTGCTATTTATTTCAGACGAGAGATGTCACAGAAAAAAACGAATATCTTCAAAGACAGGTGGTGCCCGTTTTGAAGAAAAAGTTCAGCCGTCTTCCAGGCGTATGTAGACGTCTGAAAAGGAGGAGGATAACGATTCTGGTACTTGTCTCTAGTGTATTATAATTCTGTATGTTGTGATAAACACGACTGCCATGTATATTCTGTAGGAAAGTCGCATGCAGTTTAGCTTTTAGAAAGACCTTCCCAACTGTTTTTGTCAACTGAAATTGTTCTTGAAGTACTTGATTTATTGTAATTTTTTCGGTTAATGATGCGGACTTTACTTCCATTTTAATTTTAATCAAATTATACAATTCTATCCCAAGACTCTAGGGTTTGTAAATCACATATTGGGAAAATCTGACTTCAGATCAATGTACATACAAACATTTTGTGTGCAGTTGACAGGACCTTAGCTATTTCATTTATCCTTTTCTTCCTCTCCACAGTGTAACACAGTGAAGTTCTGTTCTGCCATGACATATTCTCAGCATGGCCACATCTGCTCCTGCCCAAAAGGATCAAAGTGCACTCATTTCTTTTTATGGAGTTTGTGATCGCTCTTTTTTTTTTTTACTTCAATCACAAAACACATTATATTCCATCATGACAGAATTATGTGACACCAGACACATTCCTTATTCATATTTATTCCTCAGCTCCGTATCAAGGACAGGAAGCATCACACATCTTTCATGAAAATACCTTTTACATTTTAGGTAAATCATGGGGAACAAAGCCTGATGCAATTCACACAGCTTCCTTAAACTGGAGTTTAAAAAACAATATGCATTACTTTGTCAAACCAAACATAATTATAAATAAAAAATGGGGGGGAAGTCTATACCCAAAACCAGAAGAGTAAAATTTCTCAAGTTCATTGCAGTATCACCTTCAATAAACATGAAGCTGAAACGATGTAATTTTTGCTGTGAAGAGCTTTACAAAAAAAAGTAGGTGTTGTTCTTATCCTTTTCATCCCGACAAGTCAAGCAGCTTCAAAATACACGTTAGTATTGCATATATCAATCAGATGTGAGTACAGGGCTGGTATTTTTGAGAACACTTGTTCACATAATCATATATAAAATATCTGTTTTCACTCAAAAGGGCAAAGAACACAATGACCGGAAATTTTTAAAAAAACCTTTAACAGAGGGGGACCTATACGCCTGATAAAAGTATATATACTGAAAACAAGGATTTAACAAATGACAACTGCACATTTAAGATTAATTCAACTACTTTATGTTCCTGGAAGAAACATGTCAATGTTAATGGATTGACGAGTGTCAGTTTGAAGAAAGTCAGGAAGTGTAGCACTTTCCAAAATTAACACAAAACTAAACTTGAATGTTCACTAAAACTCACCCCGTCCAACATAAACCCATAGTGATGAAAATGATGTCTTCTTTCAAGACTTTCACCATATGGTTCATTCTCAGTTTAACAAAATACTTGATGTGCTTTAGGATTATTTAAAACATGCAACACACACCACCTTCACAGCATTTGAAAGAACAGGTATATGCAGAGCTGTACATCTTCTGTTACAAAATAGGGGCTGTCTTACTCCTGTCTTCCATTCTGTTTGATGATGTTCTTGTGATTTACATCTAGTCCACTTAAGTTAAATCCTGCAGAGAAGCAGCATCCACCAGTAATGTCATTTTGGGCAATAAGGACACACCGTGCCCATTCAGAGCTTTGTGCGTCCAGTAAGAATAAACCAGTGATAAAGTCTCCATGAACTGTTGAGAGTTTATAACACCCTTAACTTTAAGTACAGTCCGGTCAACTAAATAGATTCTATCTGTCTCCGAACCTTGTCTGAGGCTTGGCGGTCAAGTGAGCGTTGCCTCGCGACCACCACTATTGCAAACACAACAGTGAGACCCAGCATTGTGCCTTCAAACTTCCAAAAGAGATGCTCCTCCATTTTGGTTGAGCGACAGCTGAATGGAAAACAATGAGAAAAAGTGAATTCAATTAGCGTGATTTTTCTGCAGTACCAAAGGATGAATTACAGAGAGCCAGAAAAACATTTTGTTGCTGTGGGGTGGAAACCTTATATCTCCATATTTCATTATTCATCATTACTATTGGTCACCCTTTACGCCTGTATGTGAGTTTAGCAAATATTAAATAGTATTAAAAAGAGCTTGTGACCAAACCTCGTAACTCCACCCACCTCTATGGTGAATGTAATGCCGCACACATTCTAGAGCATCACTGTTTGATTGTAATGCAAGTTTAAATGAACGACAAGAACAGCATTTTCTTTACTCAAGAAACACACATATATAAAGGCTGATGTTTTTTGTATTTGAGGAGCAGTGTCTTAGTCTAGCATTTGTTTTTGAGTCAAAGCCAATACTGTCTTAAATAGTTCATCTTTTATAACAAAAAATTTAGGCCAAATGACAGAAAAAACTGAGTGTACACATAGCTACAACAAACTTTATAACCTGTAAGTTGATGGAAATGTAATGCGATGCACTTACTGCATCAGATGTGGCGTTCTAATGATGGAAAAAACATGCATATCCAAAATGTACTGGTCATAACGTCCATTAGAGCGTGATTTTGGTGAAATGTTAATAATATAATGACACATGCAAGTGTCTGACCATATATAAAGCCAGACAGTATCAACTTTGGCAACAGCATTGTTGCAAAAATGTTCGCAAATTAGTTTTTGGGGAAGCTGTGACTTATTAAATGTAATAAATTACTTGTGGTAATGCGCAGAAATGAGAAAAAAGGATACAAATTTGCATTAAAATATATGGAAAGAGAACCAGGTATTGTTAACCGAACTGAGGTGTGTTATCATTAGCTAACTATGTTTGTAAGTTCCATTGAATCGTGTTGGTAATGACGGAACTTGTGACCATAGTTGGCTTCAGTTAACAGCCAAGAAAAGGATATACATTATGGATGGAAGAAGAGAGACACTCACCTCTTGTATTCTTCTCTGTTAGACTTTGTGCAGTTGATCGTTTCTACGAATCCTGTTTGGCTGCAGGCTGGTATTGACTTCTGTAGAGAGGGTTTACAAGGCAAGCAAAGGAAACTTTTCAATTAACTCTCAAAAACAAAAACTGCTCTTCTGCTGGAACAATCATAATTCACAATCTATCTTCACATACATAAATACATACATAAATACCACCTTTACGGGTTAATGTATAAACAACCCGCACCCGACCGACGTTTTCAGCTAACCCGCCCGCAAATCGGACCGCAAAAAAGGAAATATTGTAACGTTACCCGACCCGCTTCCAGACCCCCATTTTTTAAAAGTAGTAAATGCTCCCTGGCGTAATATCCATTAATCCAGCATGTGGAGGAGAAATGTTTCAGGGCCTGACGTGCGCTTAGAGGTGCGGCGGCGAGAGCAGCAGTTCTTAAGGCAGCCCATCATTGTCCGTTTCAGCTCTAGATGCATATCAATGATGAACGCAATGTTTTTGTTTCGACCCTGCTTGGAGAATTCATCAGCAGGTCAACTGAGAGAAAGCTCACTTTTGAAAAAGTGTAAAAGCACAAAGTCGCAAACTGTTCTTTTTCTGAATGCTGTATGATATAGCCGAGTGTTGTGTAATAAAGGCTTGATTTATTCATTTGTTTTGTTTTCTTAACAATTAAGATGCTGCATGTGTTTATACGTGTTGGGAAATCTGGTATTTTGTCCTGCGTCATCTTTATTTCAAACGACCCAACGGACCACGACCTGAATATCATTAAAAATGTTTTTGGATGACTCGCAAACACAGGCACCCGCTTATTTTTGGATCAACCCGCGCATCACTGATACATACATATTTTATGCCTACTGCTGTGAGACTTGTGCCGAGGTATCATTAACCCTTGACCTCAGGAACTAGGTCCCTCCACTCATCTCATAGCTGTACTTAATGCAGAAAATTCTAATTAGTGCAATGCATTATATTTTACTCTGTTCGTTTCTTTTGTTAGTTTTTTTAAACAAATAAATCAAACATAAAAATGTGCAACAATTGCTTTAATCACTTGACTGGACGTTTACTTAGATTTCATTCTCTTTGTCACTCTCAGTACTTCACTATGGTCAATAGTTATTGTTTCTTGGCACATTATATGGTCTTAATACAATTCAAATTTATTTATATAGGTACTTTATTAATTTCTAAATGTTCTTAAATTTGTTTATTTATTACATGTGTATAGTATGCGTTTTTTATCGTGTTTATATTATAGTGCGTTGTCCTGTTTTTATTGTTATACTGTGCAAACTGTGAGTACTGTCTTGTATTGCTGCTGACGTACTTTAAAAGTACCTACCACATTAAAAACACAAATTATACTTTTTTTCAAGCAAGGATGCATTGAATTGATCTACAACAACAGTAAAGGAATTTATAATGTTATTAAAAAATTCTATTTCATATAAAATCTGTTCTTAAGTAGCACAACCGTTTTCAACCTTGATAAGAAGAAATGTTGGTTACACTATTTTAAGGCGTCTTTGTTACAGTGTAATTATACATTTAATTTCTTAGTAATGGTACTTAACTACATGTACTTATGCATAGTTTATAGTTATTATTTAAGTAACCACATGTAACGTGTAACAGTGACGCTGAAAAATAAAAGAGTTATTGAAATGTTTCTTGAACACCAAATCAGCATGTTAAAATGATCAAGGGCTGTTAAACGATTAATCACAACCAAAATAAAAGTTTATGTTTACATAATATACTATTTTTGTGTGCGCTGTGTATAAATAAATACACATTAGAATTTTATATATATATATATAAAATATGCAATTACTTCTTAAATACAAGTGTATTCAAATATACATAATTATGCACACACACACACACACACACACACACACACACACACACACATTTATTTGGGATGCGATTAATTGTTTAACAGCCCTAAAGGAAGGAATCATAATCTCTGAAGGATCATGTTCAAGGATCAAAATTCACTTATTCTATACAGTAATACTGTTTCATGTTACTGTTTTTACTGTATTTGATCAATTAAATGCAACCTTGGTGAGCAGAAGAGACTTCTTTCAAAAACATTAAATAAATCTTACTGACCCTAAACTTCTGTATGTCCCAGAAACTCACCGAATGGAAACCTTCGCACGCACTGCACTCTTTAGCCACCACAAACTCCTCCAGCTGCCAACATGGCGCTGTCACTGGCTTTGTCACTGCAACTGCAAAAGAAAAAACACAAATAGGATTATTACTATACGTACGCTCTAGCAGAACAGTCTGATGAAATCCTGATTTTTGTACAGTAAGTACCTGCTGCCTTCTCATCGCTAAGAAGAGCTGCTCCAAACACTCTAAAGGAAAAAAGTGTGAACGTGGAATGAGTAAACATGATCAAAGCTTTTGTTCTGCATTAGGAGAGAATTAATTTGAAATGTTTCTCACCTGAGAGACACTAAGCCCCAGAATAAAGCATGCAGGGCCAGGATCCGGGGCCTCAGACAGGACATGGGGATCCTACAGTCACTCTCCATCACTCTGGTGCACATGCGGTTATGAAGTGGCACGACTGACGTTCACTGGCAGCTCATAGCTTAACGTTGCTTTTCTTCATAACAGCAAAACATCCGAAGTATCTACAAAGACATGTGAAAAACAGAAGAAGCTGAACATCATGTAAACACTGATCAAGAAACACATTGACAAGCGTTTCCTCGTTATCTGGGCTATCACGTGATGAATCAAGACACAAGCATTGGGTTAAAAAAAAAACTAAAACAGTGATATAAACAAGTATATTATTACTGCATATTAGAATGATTTCTGAAGGAATGCATGACACTAAGACTGAAGTAATGATGCTGAAAATTCAGCTTTGATCACAGGAATACATAAAATTACATTTAAAAATACATTAAAACAGATGATAAATTATAACAATATTTCCCAATATTATTATTATTTTTAAATAAAATAAATGCAACCTTGGTGAGCAGAAGAGACTTAAAAATATTTTTTTAAATCTTAACCCAAACTTTTGGTAGTGTATTTACAGTTTATAGCTATAATTCTGACAGTACCTGCAGTAACCATAGTAATAATTATTATAATAAATCATCAGTGCATTACCAGATTTCCAGTTTGGCACAGTGTCTAAAGATAAAGATTTCCCTCTTAAAAAAATGTATGGAGATCTGTTAAACATGTTTTTCATGAAAAAAACAAAATGTGGATTACATAATACATATTATCGATCAAGTTAGCTCTCACATTAGCAGTTACAAAGCATGTCAATGAGGAGGGAAAAGTATTACTTAATGCCAGACAGGTTTAGAGTTAAACACTAATAAAGACACAATGTACCTTTACCTGCGCTATCACGTGATGAATCAAGACATAAGTGACGTGTTCAAAAACAAAACACAATGAAGTATATCAGAGCTACTACTACAGTGTTAGTAGAACAATTAAAAAGGATAATGGGGGTGTTACTCTGGTGTTTGTCAATCTAACGTACATATAAACATGTAAACCGATAAACTTCAGTGAAGCTTAAACCGTTATTAGCTAACGTAACTTACACTTAAGGTTAACTGTTAGCTAACTAAAAGTAGCAAACTACTCCAAAGCTACTCAAAATGTATATATTTTATCTTTAAATTATATGATTAACTTACATTGAACAATGTGTATCATTCAAAGCAATATTTACATCATCTTCCGCCGCATAACAAACATCTTGCCTTCGCTAAGTTAGCTCTCATTAGGACAAAAGTAGGACGAGTTTCGTAAACACAGAAAGTGTTAAAGCTCCGACCAAACGCGGTCCACATCATCATCAGGGAACGCGCATTACTCACCCGACGTCATGTTATCCGCGGCCACGTCTCTCCATGAGAGGATCTCTAAAACGCCTAACACTCATCGATCACTTTATACACACACAATCGACTGTTAGCTCTGAATACACCGTATTAATACCTTTATTTACAGAGACCTCTAGATAAGGGCCTGTCTGCCATAGTGAAACGGAGAGGATTACGTCACACGAGAATGTAGATTTCAAAACAGATTGAAGTGTATCGCCCTCTAGTGGAGCGGCTCTCAGTTTCCATTAACACACACACACACACACACACACACACACACACACACACACACACACACACACACACACACACACACACACACACACACACACACACACACACACACACACAACCATTTTTTGTCTGATTATTAAGCACTGCACTTATTGTTTTATAAGCCACTTCTCCTATAAAATGATATCTCATATCAGAGTTTTAAACTGACTCTTGTCAAAAAAAAAGAGAGAACAGAAAAAAAGCACAAGCACACATAAACAAAATATGAGCAGAAAAGTTAGAGAGCACAACATACAGAGTAATAAAGCCAAGAAAAACATAAATTTTAAGAACGCATTACATTTATGTTTTATGTAATATCCTTTTTAATGTGTTAAATGTTTTGATTCATGCTGTGTAATTTTTTTAATCTCCTTTTAATTTTTTTGGTTAGGGTTATAGTAATTCGTTCTGTGACCACGTTGTGTTTGCTATTTTGATAATTTTTCTTTTTTCTTCTTTCGTTTTGTGCAATATATTTTTACATGTATTTTTACATTTTGAAATCACACTCTTTTTTTATCCCTGACCCCAATATATATTTGGTGGGCATTTTATCCTTTAATTCTTTCAAACTTTCTATTATTTAAAGAATCCTGAAAAAAAATGATATGTCTTGGTTTCCACTATTAAGCTTTTTTTTTTAACATTGATAATGTTTAAAATCATCACATTAGAATGATTTCTGAAGGATCATGTGACAGAAGTCAGGAGTAATGATGCTGAAAATTCAGCTTTCACATAAATAAATTACATTTAAAAAACATATTACAATAGAAAATAGTCATGCTAAATTATAACAATATTTATTTTACAATAGAGTTTTGCTGTATTTTTGATCAAATAAATGACTTCTTTCAAAAATATTAAAAAATCTTATTGACCAAAACATGTGGTAGTGCATTAACAGTTGTTATAAGTTTACAGGGAGTGCAGAATTATTAGGCAAATTAGTATTTTGACCACATCATCCTCGTTATGCATGTTGTCTTACTCCAAGCTGTATAGGCTGGAAAGCCTACTACCAATGAAGCATATTAGGTGATGTGCATCTCTGTAATGAGAAGGGGTGTGGTCTAATGACATCAACACCCTATATCAGGTGTGCATAATTATTAGGCAACTTCCTTTCCTTTGGCAAAATGGGTCAAAAGAAGGACTTGACAGGCTCAGAAAAGTCAAAAATAGTGAGATATATTGCAGAGGGATGCAGCAGTCTTAAAATAGCCAAGCTTCTAAAGCGTGATCATCGAACAATCAAGCGTTTCATTCAAAATAGTCAACAGGGTCGCAAGAAGCGTGTGGAAAAACCAAGGCGCAAAATAACTGCCCGTGAACTGAGAAAAGTCAAGCGTGCAGCTGCCAAGATGCCACTTGCTGCCAGTTTGGCAATATCTTAGAGCTGCAACATCACTGGAGTGCCCAAAAGCACAAGGTGTGCAATACTCAGAGACATGGCCAAGGTAAGAAAGGCAGAAAGTCGACCACCACTGAACAAGACACACAAGCTGAAACGTCAAGACTGGGCCAAGAAATATCTCAAGACTGATTTTTCTAAGGTTTTATGGACTGATGAAATGAGAGTGAGTCTTGATGGGCCAGATGGATGGGCCCGTGGCTGGATTGGTAAAGGGCAGAGAGCTCCAGTCCGACTCAGACGCCAGCAAGGTGGAGGTGGAGTACTGGTTTGGGCTGCTATCATCAAAGGGGCCTTTTCGGGTTGAGGATGGAGTCAAGCTCAACTCCCAGTCCTACTGCCAGTTTCTGGAAGACACCTTCTTCAAGCAGTGGTACAGGAAGAAGTCTGCATCCTTCAAGAAAAACATGATTTTCATGCAGGACAATGCTCCATCTCACGCGTCCAAGTACTCCACAGCGTGGCTGGCAAGAAAGGGTATAAAAGAAGAAAATCTAATGATATGGCCTCCTTGTTCACCTGATCTGAACCCCATTGAGAACCTGTGGTCCATCATCAAATGTGCGATTTACAAGGAGGGAAAACAGTACACCTCTCTGAACAGTGTCTGGGAGGCTGTGGTTGCTGCTGCACGCAATGTTGATGGTGAACAGATCAAAACACTGACAGAATCCATGGATGGCAGGCTTTTGAGTGTCCTTGCAAAGAAAGGTGGCTATATTGGTCACTGATTTGTTTTTGTTTGGTTTTTGAATGTCAGAAATGTATATTTGTGAATGTTGAGATGTTATATTGGTTTCACTGGTAAAAATAAATAATTGAAATGGGTATAAATTTGTTTTTTAAGTTGCCTAATAATTATGCACAGTAATAGTCACCTGCACACAGAGATATCCCCCTAAAATAGCTAAAACTAAAACTTCCAAAAATATTCAGCTTTGATATTAATGAGTTTGTGTTCATTGAGATCATGGTTGTTGTTCAATAATAAAATTAATCCTCAAAAATACAACTTGCCTAATAATTCTGTACTCCCTGTATAGACATAATTATAGTAATATAGGAAAATAACCCATCATCAGTTTAATACGTTTTATGTTTAAAGATACAGATTTTGCTCTCACAAATTAATAAATATTACCAAAATGTGTATAGAAGAGCATTACATTACTGTAAATTATTTATAGAGAGCTGTAACGCATGATTTTCATAAACAAAATCTGGATTTATTCATTTTTTACAATCATGTCAGAGTTAAACATACATATGATAGATCAAGTTACCTCTCACATTAGCAGTTACCAATCATGTCAATGAGGGAAAAAAGGATTTGCCTGACAGGTTCAGCGTTCTGTTTAAAGGGACAGAAACGTTAGAGAAAGTGTGTGTGTAGGAAACAAGAGCTACTTTATTTATTCTTCTCAAATACAGTCCAGTAGAAACAACTCTGGAGAATGAGATTTTCAAAAAGCATATATTGGAATCTGTGAAGATGCTGGGGAAAAGTAAATGTAGAAAATTCAGCTTAAATTGTGAACTCCAGTTCTGTCCATTAGAATGATGAATTAATGCTATGACAAGTGGCCTAAACAATCTCTTAGGTCCACCGTTGTACCGTAAACACATGGTCAGTGTTCTCTAGCTACAGTATGTCAGTAAGGCAGAGGAGCGCTGTATTCCCTACAGCCCCCTCCATGCTGTCTGTTACCTGAACTGCATGTCATATAAAGCTAGATCCTGTCCCATAACTGCATGCATAGATACTAATGTAAAGATCATGCATCAATGCTCATCTCAAGGACTTCTCCCAGTTTACTCAATTCTTCAAAATAGGGGTGAGTCTGTACGTGGCTGAAGTTAAGGTCACGTGACACGACAGTGATCGAATGATCAGATGAGAAAAATAATGCATCGCGCCAGAAGGATCTTTGACCTATTGATGAAAGGCATTTGTTGTGAAAGATCGTAGTCTTAAAGGGATAGTTCACCCAAAAACATCATCTACTCACCCTCATGTTGTTTCAAACGTGTATGGCTTTAATAAGGTCCTTGTTGCTATTTTTCACCTTGTTGACTTTTATTGCATGGATCACTGAGAAATGAGTGTGTTCCACAAGAAAGTCATGTAGATTTAGAGCAACAAAAACGACAATTATTAAGAGGACCTATTATACCCTTCAGTTTTGTTTTTGGGCTCTACTAGAACAGGTTTTCATGCTTGAATGTTCAAAAAACAACTTATTTTTCACACATTCTCCATTGTTGCAGCTCCTCTCTTGTCAGTCTGTCAGTAACGCTCTGGGGAGCTTCTGCGTAGTTCAATGAGTCTGTGTTTCCCGAAACCATAGTCCCAACAAACATTCGCATCGCAAAGATGTGTGGTTGGAACGACAGCTCTCGAGCTGTTTTCTTGTTTGCATAGAAGCAGAGTTTCTTGTTTGCATGACATTTCTTTCTTATCAGGACTTTCAGGACAGGACTTACATACAGGACTTTCTTATCCTTATCTTGAGAAAAATAAGCAAGCTGTCATTCAGTATCTTGTCAAGAGTGTGCATGCGTGTACGTGCTCTAGTATGTAAGAAGGAGCCGATTGAATTTGTGTAAAAAAGCAAAATAACAGAAATTTTTGAATTAGTCCTCAGATGCCATATCTGTAATTTATAGCACAAAAATCTGCTATTAATTAGATTTTAAACGGATTTATCCCCGGCATGCGTGACATCATTAACCAACGTGGTTGAACGTCAAATGTGTGACACTACGGTTTCGGGAAAGTGACTAGTTAGTTGATTTATTCAACGACACATCGTACTATGATAGTTTAGCAGCGAAGTACTCCGTTGTATGGGAAAAACACCCGTTTAGTTCCTGTCTCTATGAAGCCCCTCCTCCTGAAAAGGTCTGATTGGTCGGCTGGACCACTGTGTTGTGATTGGTCAAACGCTTCAAGCTTTGTGTTTCGGAAATGTCACAGCCCTTACCATAACACACTACTAACTAACTCAACCAGGCATGCTGTGGGCGGGAATTATTTAAATGAGGATTATTGTGTCTTGTTGGTTCCTGGAAGAAAACACGAGACTAATGGAGGCGTTTCAGGGAGTTCAGAAACCGTGACATTGATATAGAGAAGAACTCCCGCTGGAGGGACTTTGTGCTTTAGTTTAGTGTGCAACATTACACACTAAAGAAAGTGAAACATCTAAATAAGTATAATAGGACCTCTTTACATTTTTGAGTGAATTATCCCTTTAAATCTCAACTAATTGAGAGTCATATTTGGGCAGAAGACAGGCTTCTTTTGACCCACTTATTAAACTGATGCTCATGTAGAATAAGGAGATGGGCTGCAAGGCAGAGAGGCTGAGAGAGAAGGCCATAAGAACAGAACTAAATTAAACCAACTTGAACTATTCAAACTATTAACATGCACTTCAATGCTGGCCATTTAATCAAATAATACTTTTATTTATTTAATGTTATTATTTTTTGCATGGTGGGCTTCTGAGAGATGTTGCAGTGGCAGAAGAGAGGGCCCAGCAAGCCAAAGGAAACCTGAACGCCTCACATTTTGAATTTCTTTCCTTCCTGAAATGCCAAGAGGAACCATGCAAGATAAAAACGACAGGAGATGATGCTTTGGTGGGAATACTGTCCATCTGTCCATCCATCATGCTGCTCTTTACAGCAATCCGTGATGCCGTCAATGATAAATAAAGGAAGAGTACTGGATGCAATACATTCATTAGAAGCTCAGCGACTTCTTGTGGCACAAGGAGTCTATTGCATCGGGCCAAAGTTTAAGGCCAAGAAGGAGAGTCCGAAAATCAAATTCAGTTCACAATGCCCTGATTTCGTTAGACAAAAAGACAGAGAGAAAAATAGAACTGCTCTGGGGGCCAATTGATTATCAAAACCTCAACAAAACCAAGAAACAATATTGGCACAGAGGAACTTGTAAAAGGACAGTTTTGCAGCAGTCAAGTGATTCGTCCCCTCCTGTTTTGGAAGACTGATAAAAAGATGGTCTTGGCTAATACTCTGCCATCAAGTGTTCAACACAGAACCTCAATAATGTCTTGTGAGGATGCTTCTTTAAAACTTTCCTCAATCAGTTGAAATGAAACAAAAAGGAGAAAGACTGTTACTACAGGCACGGTCAAATAAAAACACTGCGGACATTGTGAAATATAAGAGCGTGGTGTGCGAGGCGTAGTCTAGAAAAGTAGGCTAGAAGCCACCATCCACTGTGCAAAGGGTGAACCCATGCAAGGATACAGCAGCTGTTTAGAGGGACTGTGCTAGGCTAGTGTAGGGAGGTATTTAGACTCTGGATGATTTGTCTGCGGCTGGGTGGGTCTCTGCGGGTCACTCCATGTTGCCACTGTCCGAGTGGGAGATGTTAAGGGTGTTGGCCGAGGGGAACAGGTCATGTTGGTCAGTCGGACTGTGGTAGTCAGAGGTCAGGTCCGGTTCCAGCAGGGACGACAGGGTGAAGTGGGACGAGCCCTTTTTCAGGCACTGGGAGTAGAAGTTCAGCAGCAGGTCCATCTTGTTTTCGATGGACTGAACCTGAGAAGGGAGAAAAGAGACTGTAGTCAACTTATGACAAGATCTAGCGCTATTATATGATGATTTAATAATGTTTCGGCGATGAGTTCACACTGCTCAATTAGTGCTCAGTTCTGATTTATTGCTCAGATCACATTTTTTTGTTTAAAATGTCAATGCCAATAACAATTTGATAGTGAACTGATTACCGTCTTAAACGGACACGCATGTGCAAAAGAACAATAATAAGATGGTACACAGCATGCCATCATGCGGACGTAAACATGAAATCAGTGTTTAATGCATTCATTTAATAAATCAATGTGCTGCACATTTGGGAGGGAGAACAAAGCTTTTCAAATCTTTGGATTAATTGCTAGAGAAAATGTTTGGAAGCAGTTGAAACACCACACGCTGGTGACGCCTGCTGGTCAAATCAGTGTAAATGCAACAAAAACTCAGGCCAAACGTAATAAAAACAGCTTTTAAAAACACACCGCAAATGTTTTATTGATAATAATTATAATACTTTGCCAACATTGATAAGAAATGTTTCTTCATCATATTAGAATGATTTCTAAAGGACATTTTATGTGACACTGAAGACTAGTGAAAACTCAGTTTTGCCATCACAAGGATTTAATAACATTTTAAAATATATTCAATTAGAAAACAGTAGTTTAATTGTAATAAAAATGCATTGTGTTATTGTATTAAACTTGTATGAAAAGATACGTGATGGATGGATACCTGCTTCTCCACTTTCATCACTCGTCCCATCATGCTTAATTCATCCATCTGTTCCAGTTCAGGAGGAGTTTTCTCTCCTTTTTCAGACCGCACCTTTTTATCTGATGGAATGGCACCGCGGCCCACGATCTGATCCACCCTTTAACGAAAAAGAAATCAGTGTGACTCATTAGGAAATGCTGATTGTTTGTCTGTGTTTAATTTCGACTGCTCAAACCTCATCTGCAGGCTTTTGATTCTGCCCAGCATATCGAGGTGTCCTGCTGAATACTGCTCGATCACATCCTTTACATCATACGGCCGCAGGGTTTCTTTAAACTTCCTCTTGGCCACCAGGAATTTCAGAATCCTACATTTACACAGGAGCACGTTAGAATGACCCAGAATGTAGGCAGGATGATGCAGAAGCCCCCATGGCATTACAGGGGAAAGATAAAACAGGAATACTGCAAACAAAAGCAAACAGCTGTGAAACGGGTCACGAGATTAATACGTCTAACAAGATTAATTACAGAAAGGGGCTTTATCAATTACACGAGTGCCTCATGAACAGTCAGCGCGAGCGAGAGAACTCATCCCCCGCCTCACGGCTGATAATTATTCTGACGATGACTCTTTCTTTACACAGAGCGCACGTGTGTGTGTGCACTATCAGTGTGACCTCCCAGGAACCAGAGAAACACTTCATTATACTGTAGTGTTTGAAGCATAAGACAAAAAAATAGATTTTTGCCTTAATGTGCATACTCTGTAGAAGACTATTATCAGAATCAGAATCAGAAAGAGCTTTATTGCCAAGTGTGCTTTCACACACAAGGAATTTTTTTTTGGTGCTGAACCTTCCAGTGCACATAAACAATACAATACAACACGGTAATAAAAAATTCTAAGAATAAAAATATGAAGAAAAATATGAACAGTATAAGGTCACGGTTACGTTTAGTCAGAAGACATAGATTACGAGCATTTACAGTATTTGGGTGGTAAGAATAAATATAAATAATAAATAATATAAGTAATCACCTGAGTTGAAAATGAAGAAAAAAAATACATTTTTGAAAAAACTATTGTATTTTCACTCCACAAATGTTCAAACTATGAGATTGTGTATTATTTCCAAATGCCCCCCCCCACAAGTCGATTTCAACCTAATTTTTCTTTTCTTTTTCCTCTTCTCTGAAACTCTGATATCATAAAAATGTCATGTTTAAAATAAAAATAATCTGCTTTGTATGCACACTAATTTTCATAAAAAGCCATTGCATTTTGTAGCATAGAAATATCAAATTTCCCAATAAATACATGGATATTGTTACTTACTTTCCATATTGTTATATGGAAGGATATTATTTGATTTATTTCCTGTTTTATTACACAATTTTAAAATGGGTGTTCCCAATCTGATACATACTGTGTTTTTGAAGCAATTTGTAAAACAAAATAAGATATTTTTTATCTATAAATCATGTTATCTATTTTACATATATAGATACTTATATACTTATAATTACTTATATCCATCCATCCCTCCATCCATCCATCCCTCCATCCATCCATCCATCCATCCATCCATCCATCCATCCTATAAAATAAAAGTAAGCATCTCTTTACACTCAGTTGCAGTATTAGTATACTCTTTGAAAAGCCACTGAAATATTCCAAAATACAATAAATAATTTGAAAACCAATGAAGCTCAAATTCCAAACGTTTCCAAAATAATATGTAAGGAGAGTAAGTTGCCATTTTCTTTCAAATGAAACAGGTCAGTGGTGTCTGTGGTCCTCAATTAAAAAATGTTTCTGGATTTAAACACCTTCTGCTTCAGTCTCTGAGAGATCCAGAGGTCTCGAGAGAGAAAACGTACACTTTTCTCTCTAACCTCATTAAACCTCAAAAAAGGTTTAATGAGGTTCTATATATTAATGAGTTCTTGACTCAATTTTAAAGAACCCTTTCCATATAAATGATTGCATAATACTTTAATATTTAACTGGTTATTATATATAGTCATAAAGTATGTTTACGAGCTGTTTAATTTTTGTAATTGAATAAAATGAAATAAATCAATAAAATGATGGGAACCCCTAAAAAGGTTAGAACCTTTTCTTCTAAAAGAGTGTGTGAAAAACCCAGTCAAACACACTTGTGCAACTAATATGATCAATTCTGATTATTTAGGCTTTGTAGTGAATCTCTGACATGGTGTGTATAAGCAGGACAGTGGCTGAAAACACACTAGGCATCACTGTATACACCCGAGCATGAGCGGAGATATGCTTCATTTTTCACCTGAAGTGTTTTCTCAGCACCAGTTGTAAGTCAGAGACAGGTAACCCTCTCTAAATCAGCATTGATCCTTCAGTGCACCATCAAGCCCTGCTGACTCAACAGAAAACTGAACATAGGCAAACATGTCCACTCAAACTCATCACAACAAGAGGATATCCTGTCTTTAGGATAGAGGCATTTTATAACGTTTAAAAGCTTCCGTTCTCAGAATACAACTAGGATAATTGTTCTTCCTCATCCTTTAGATTCATTAGCAACCAGCAGGGGGGAACTGAGCTTTGGAAAAAGTCTATCACGTGTGCTGGTACATTCTACATACAGAGGACTTCTTTTTTTTTTACTATCCATTGTTTCGCAGGAACAGCTTGCGTGTGCAACAGCAAATGTTGAGCTGTGCATCTCTGCGCGGGTGATGGTGCAGATTCAGGCGGAGCTCAGAAGAAGTCCACAGCTGGTCCACAGCTCACGTCAACCTCCCCCACAGAACAAACAAGTTTCTTGATGACTCCAGAGTTTAGGCTTTTTGCTGTCTGTATATATTTTTTCCCAGTCTTTTAGTTTTGCAGGTAGCTGCATATTTTGTCAGGGCGGGTCTCAGGTGTGTATAAAAGAGAGGGTAAGGAAAAAGAGAATGGAAAGGAAAAAAAGAAATCCCATTTATTTCCATCCTCCAAGGGTTTCCTTAGAATGCTGACTCGCTCGCTTGATGGCAATGCATTGTACGGGTGTATGATTATATGGTCAGCTCTAGAATACCCCGGTCCACAGATGCATTGAGATGGAATCTCTAAGAATAGCTGTATGAACAAATATCAGCCTTCATACTTAATCTGAGGCGTCGGGATACATGCAAAAGAACATCCAAGTATGCAGGAATCTTTAAATTAATTATTTAGAGAATTGTAATTATTTTAGTAATCAAGCAGACCTAGTTCAGGGCAGTCCTTTCGAAGTTTTGCAAGGTGTGTGCTCATAAACCAAGTGATAAAGAAATAAACAAACAAATAAATAATACAATTAAATAAACATATTAAGTTTTATATTTTAAACTGTGCGAAAGGTTTATTTGAGGGGAAATCTGGTGTCAGGATCTTTTTAGCGATCAAGCAGACCAAGTTTAGGGCAGTCTTTTAAGAGTTTTGCAAGGTGTGTTCTCATAAACCAGGTGAAAAAAATAAAATGAAATTAAATAATGAAATAATTTGGGAGTTATGTATTCGAGGGGAAATCTGGTTTTAGATTTCTGCTTTTAAAATATTTTTAGTAATCAAGCGGCCATAATTCAGAGCAGTCCTTGAAAGGTGTGCTCTCCCAAAACCAGGAGAATTAAAATAAATAAAATAATGATAATAAAATAATAATAATAATAATAATAAAAAAAAACATTTAAATAAAATAAAATGTGCAAAATGTGTCCAACATGTTCTCTCCCAAAACCAGGCAAAAAAGGTTTATTTGAGGAAATTCTGTTTTTTAGAGCATTGCAGATTGTTCTGTCCTGAGCCTGAATAGCACACACCACACAGCAGAACACTGATAAACTGTGGGCCTTCCACAAAAGTGAAACCTCAGCATTGTGGCGAAGCTAAAATTTGCCTGTTCCTTAAGGACATCAATCTTATCGAAGGGCTCTTATGTAAAACACAGAATCTTCTCACCCAGATAACAGGATATGATGCACCTGTGAGCATGTACACACCTGGAGCTCTGTTGGGCTAATGTGACCCAATCACCCATGGTGAGCTGGTCAGGAGGAAAGGCTTGAAGGTAAGAGTGCTCTCAGTATACGGGTGACATTCACAGGTGCAATATGTGCAAGGTACAAAAATGTACTTTCATGCACATCTACATATGGATGAATCCTCAAATAGATCCACCTTTTCTCTGAAATCCTAAAAAATGAAACCTCTTCAAATTGTGTACAGGAATCTGTAGGACAAATTATATGCAAAATATTGCCAAAAGTTTTGGGACACCTGCCTTTACATGCACATGAACTTTAATGCCATCCCATTGTTAATCCGTAGGGTTTAATATGGTGTCGGCCCACCCTTTGCAGCTATACCCGCTTCAACTCCTCTGGGAAGGCTTTCCACAAGGTTTACGAGTGTGTTAAGCACATTTGTGAGGTCAGGCACTGATATGTTGGACAAGAAGGCCTGGCTCTCAGTCTTTGCTCTATTCATCCAAAAGGTGTTTTATTGAGTTGAGGTCAGGACTCTGTGCAGGCCAGTCAAGTCCCCAAACTGTTCCCACAAAATTGGGAGCATGCAATTTCCCAAAATGTCTTGGTATGCTGAAACAATAAGAGTTTGTGGCAGGGTTGACGCGCGAGAGATGCGTGAGGAGCGAGCGAGACATGTACGTGATTGAGAATGAGCGTCACCTGCGAGGCACACCGGTCTCGAGTCCTCTCATGAGGGAGCTCGGAGCCATATAAGGACGAGCAATACCGGTGAAGGACGAGAGAGGACCTGGCCTGGACTTTATATTGTGTTTTGTTTATGTTTTATTTTGTGCGTGCTCGGCCCAGTCCATGAAGCTCTCTCTACACACTGATCTTGAGCTAATCTGAAGGGCACATGAAGTTTGGAGGTCTGGAGCTATTGACTCTGCAGAAAGTTGGTGACTTCTGCGCACTGTGTGCCACAGCATGCGCTGACCCCACTGAGTTGCTGTTGTTCCCAATTGCTTTCTCTTGGTTATAACACCACTAACAGTTGAGCGTGGAATATTTAGTAGTGAGTCAATTTCACGAATTGCACAGGTGGCAACCTATCACAGTACCACACGAGTTCACTGAGCTCCTGAGAGCGACCCATTCTTTCACAAATGTTTGTAGAAGTGTCTGCATGCCTAGTGCTTGATTTATACACCTGTGGCCATGAAGTGATTGCCACCATTTCAATGAATTAGAGGGATGTCCCAATCCTTGTGGTAATATATATTAGTGCACAGCAGAAATGCTTTAATTCTAACCCATTTAAAAATGCATTACAGAAAGGAATTTGTCATTATGAAATCAAAATGGCCAATTCTTATTTTTTCATGTAACAATGTAGTGTTTTTTTATGAATGATTTATCCGTGCACATCATTATTTTTTTTTAATGCAATGTTTGCACTGGAGTGAGGATGGGACAATGATCCCTCCTCTCCAGCAACCGGTCACTCAGGACATCACAGGAATTTAAAAACCATCCAATCAAGCAACTTTCATTTCACGAAGACAAAACAATTCTAATAGATATTTTAATAAGCAAATTTAACATATGTTACGTATTATTATAATTATACACTTAAAATAAAAAAATGACATTTTTGTTTATTATAATTTTAAAGCAATTTTTATTTAAAATCATCCTAGTGAACAACACTATGTGAAGAATCACCCAATTAACATCCTGCACTGACTGAACAGGGTTGCTCTTGCTGCTCTGACCAATCAGAGAGAGGCCATTCGCTTCTCAGTAAGAATGACAATATTTTTAGAACATCTTGTATTACTTTCTGCTTGTTTAAGCAAGAAGTATGAACTGAAGGTTGCCATGCCCTCTATAAGTCTAACCCCGCTTTGTCTTCGTAACGGTCAACTGATGTAATTGCACCGTGAAAAGGTCATGGCTGACGGAGCAAATTCTATACAGAGGTCCCTTTTGCAAAAGACCAACCGTTCATTCAAAATGAACAGCATGCATGGTGACATTATCTAAGAGTGCTCGGTCTATAAGTGAACTATAGGAGTGTGTAGAGCTGTGTGGTGTTGTATTCATCTCCGGACTCACCTAACGGCTCGAATTAGGGTCTTCACTGCTGGTATCACTTCCTCCATGGCCACGTCGCAGTACGATTTGTCTTCTGTGTGCTCTTCTCCTACACCCTCCACTATGAGAGATCAATGCGTAATGAGAGGAGGAAAACGTACACTGTTCAATGATTTGGGGACAAGGATTTTTTATTTTTTGAAAGAAATTATATCTTTTATTTAGAAAGGATGCATTAAATTGATTAAAAGTGTAATTGAAGAGAATTTTTTTCAAATAAAAGCTTCTTTTTTTTACATTCTGTTCATTAAAGAATCTTGAAAAAAGTTTTCAACATTGAAAATAATCAGAAATGTTTTTCAAGCAGCAAATCACCATATTAAAATAATTTCTGAAGGATCATGTGAACTGAAAACTGCAGTAATGATGCTGAAAATTCAGCTTTACCAACAAAGGAATATATTAAACTTTATAATGTTGTATGTATTCTTGATCAAATGGACCCTTTTCATATTTCCGGGGTTTATAAAGAAGAAGTATGACTATAACTATAACTATAAAGAAGAAGTCTTTATAGTTGGCTAAATTATTACAGCGGTAAATGGGAGACCACATTAAATATATTTTCTACATTTCCATTACTTAACATTTCCACGACTTTCCAAAAGAGGGGAAAAACAGAGAGATCGATTACGGCGGTCAGAAGAGAGAATGACATTTGCGGTCACTCCCTCAGCCTTGTGTTATTATAGTGTGTTCAAGTCCTCCTGGGAAGTTTGTATTTTACGACGTCAGATGTGTTCCAGTCCCTTCCGTCGCAGAAAAATACAGCAAGGTTTTAAAACTGTATTCTGAACTGTATAGAAAATGAAGAACAAAGAATGTGCATCAGGTGCTTAATTTATAAAGCCTAAATTATAAACTTTAAGTTAAAATTAAAAGCTTTATAAACTTTATCCTTACATATTATAATGCTATATTACAATGCTATTTTGTGCGGACGATTAGCTTATTTTGTCTCCACTAAATACCTATAAGTATCGTGGTATTCTGCCATTTTTCTCGCTGACAAGTCTGCCACTCATAAACATGGGCTTTAAGAAAATCCAGAGCTTCCCACTCGTATTTACGACTTTGTGGTGGAGTTCATGTGCGTCCAACTCGTAAATACGATCTTTTTGACATGACTTGAATGTACCATTATAAAAACACATATAGTATTGTTAATTTGTTTTTGTAAAATAACAGCCAGAGTAATATAACACAAGTATAGCATTATAAATATACATTTTGCCCGGCCAAAAGAAAAAGTCGCTGTTTGGATTTTAATTGGTCAATGATTGGATCATTATTTTGTTTCTAGCATGTTATGTTTGGCAACAGTTCTTCTAACCCTAATTGATGGAGTGTGTAGCTTTACATTTCTTAATCAACTGTAGGAAGACACATCATGGCCATATTGACCAAAAATCCACCTCTTGATGAAAATAAATGTAGTGATGTTATTTTCATCAGGAGGTGCATTCATTTTTGATCCAGATCTTGTATGATCAATGCCAGAGTCCAGCACTCTGTAAAGTCTCCTCCAGCACATCCCAAAGACTTTCAATGAATTTAAAGCGTTAGTTCCCCTAAAATGAAATTGATGTCATAAATTACTCACCCTAATGTCGTTCCACACCCGTAAGACCTCCGTTCATCTTCAGAACACAGTTTAAGATATTTTATATTTTAGTCCAAGAGCATATGCAGTCAATGCACACTATACTGTCCATGTCCAGAAAGGGAATAAAAACATCATCAAAGTAGTCCATATGAGACATCAGTTGGTTGATTAGAATCTCTTGAAGCATCGAAAATACATTTTGGTCTAAAAATAACAAAAAACTAAGACTTTATTCTGCACTGTCTTTTCCGTGTTCCTCAAAAAAAGATTCAAATGCCAATGAATCAATGAATCGATCAATGATTCGGATCGCCAATGTCACGCCAATGTAGATTTTGTTATTTTTGGACCAAAATGTATTTTCGATGCTTCAAGAGATTCTAATGAACTAACTGATGTCTCATATGGACTACTTTGATGATGTTTTTATTCCCTTTCTGGACATGGACAGTTTAGTGTGCATAGACTGCATATGCTCTGGGACTAAATATAAAATATCTTAAACTGTGTTCTGATGATGAACGGAGGTCTTACGGGTGTGGAACGACATTAGGGGGAGTCATTAATGACATCAATTTCATTTTTGGGTGAACTAACGCTTTAAGCTCTGGACTCAGAGGTGCCAATTCATGTGTGGAAAGGATTCTTCATGCTCCCTCCCAACCGTTCTTTCACAGTGTGAGCTGATGAATCTTGACATTGTCATCCTGGAATATGGCCATGATGTGTCTTCTTACAGTTGTTTAAGAAATGAAAAGCTACACACTCCATCAATTAGGGTTAGGAGAACTGTTGCAAACAGTTCTCCAAAACACAGTTCTCCAAAACTGTGAAACATATAACATGCTAGAAACAAAATAATGATCCAATCATTGTGTATATCATTTTTTAAAATGAAAATATGAAAAACTTTAATAGATTTGCTACGTTGATAACTGTGGAAACACGTCATGAGAGTCTGTGAAAAGGGTCCATAAATGCAGCCTTGGTGAGACATCTTTCTAAAAATAAAAATAAAAATCACACCGACCCCAAACTTTTGAACAGTATTTGGTAACTGAAGGAAAACATGCCGACAGAGATATCTACCATCTGCAGCGGGTCGTGGTTTTAGGCGGAGAGAGGTACGGAATCGAGTCCGATCATTGAAGCTCCAGCTTTTCTGGACCTTGCCGGGACTTGTGGCTTCAGGAACGTTCTCCGTGCTGGGCGAGCGCCGTACATTACCTGGGGGCAAAGGAGAAGCCTTGCTCCGGATAGCCTGAGAGGAGCGGGAATTGTTCATCCTAATGCGGTCACGGAAGCCCATCTTCCCACTGGCGAGAGAATTAGAGGAATGATCTGAGTTGGTGACAAACAAGGAAATTAATCAATCTTCTCATTAGCACTGCCTTGATTGTCTGTATGAGGTTTTTCCTACACGTTCCATAATGTAAATTAGTTTTGTTTATGTTAGAGGACATATCAATGGAGACAAACAGACAAAAGGGTTAGGAAAAACACACATCGATCTATCTACAGGTGATTCGTTTCATTTACATGATAACACTAACACAGAAGGAAAATGGTTAGTCAAAGACGTATGTTGCCCTGTGTGAGCATCACATCATTTCACAGACATTTGGATTCATATCTAAATAGTTAAGAAATCATAATTTCTTAAGCTGAATGAGGTGTGACAGTGTATAAATCTGTAGCGTGCCATCAAAAGGAGCGACTGGAGAAATGCAAGAGCACTCTTTGAATCCATGGGACCACGCACAAGCATGCCAAAGTAGGTTTTTCTGCAGTCATCATTGAAATACTGTTTCAATCATGCACGTAGAGGTCACAAACCTCATGCACACCTTGTCAAAGAGCATCACTTTGTAGCTCAATCCACATCCGATTACTTCTAGCATGCCAACACATGCTAAAACACATCTAAAGATCTCAGACTAAACGTGACTCGTACATGCAAACTTCCTCTGCAAATTGTCTGACCGTAAGAATTCTGGATATTCTGCATTCAAATGTTACAACATGCCATAAGAGATTTAGCCTCTCAAGAATAACCGTAAAGTAAAACCGACATGCATATCATGATGAAATTGATTGAGGTGTCAGTAAAACTCAAATGCATGTTTTATCTTTGCCCTGTGAGCACATGCAGGCCTCATCTGTGTGCATTCAGCACAGATATACAGTACTCTGTTCTCTGATCAGCCTCTCACAGATAAGATTACTGAGATTATTGAGCTAGTGCAGCCTCGACTTATACTAGGAATATTCTGAATCCAGTCACGATGAATGCCTCATCACAGAAGGCATTTACATATCTCTGAACGAATGGGTCAAGCTGCACTGGATCAGTAAGACTCAGAGAGTTTCAGGCATCAGGAGCGGGACGGATCGTGCCCAGTGTGCACAGGCACATCACACACGGATACCTCTGCTTACTGCCAGTATGAATCCGGAAGAAACCCCTCTTTTTAGATACGAGCTGACTGAAGAGACACACAAGGCAGAGGGAGGGATTTGTGAGGGGTTGTGAGGGTTAGTCGGCTGTGCCGGGACACACGTGTTACACTTGTTTTTAGTGCACATTTTCGGGCAAACATTAACATATCCACATGAAAGTAGTTGCCTATAATACAATCTACATTTTTTGTAAGCGGATTTGGATCCAACTCAGTTTGTGTGACTTAAAAGTACACTATATAACTTTTACGGACAATAAACTGAACTGCATGCATCTTGCGGAAGAACATTGTAGCCTGAGCTACTTCTCTCTGTGTATGTTTATGGCGAGTCACGCAGGGAATGTGCTACTCCGCTGCGGTGGTGACTCGGTCTAAAATAATCTGAATAAGAACCCTTATTGGTCACACTTTACATTAGGGTCCAAATCTCACTTAACTATGACTTTTACCTCAATAAACTCCTAATTACTGCTTATTAATAGCTAGTAAGGTAGTTTTAGATATTGGGTAGATTAAAGGATGTAGAATAAGGCATTAATATGTGCTTTATAAGTACTTATAAACATTTAATATTCTAGTAATATGCATGCTAATAAGCAACTAGTTAATAGTGAGAATTGGACCCTAAATTTAAGTGTTACCCACTTATTATAGGCGTCCCGTAGTAATTAAGACAAAAAATATGCTTTAGAAGACTGATTCATGTACTCGCTTATTATATAAATGTTATACATTTTTGGGGAGTTATATAGTGTGCCTTTAATGCGATAACTTAAATGCTATTTTTTATAAAGGAATAGGTTAATCCAAAAATGCAAATTTGATCCTCATGAATTCAAAACTAGTATGATTTTATTTCTTCTGTGGAACACAAAAGGAGATGTTTTGATGTTTTGTTCCTCTATAAAATGAAAGTCATTGGGGACTGGGGCGAACAAGCTATAAGAATTAAAGTAGTAAAAATAAAAGTAGTCCATGGAGACATCTGTGTTATGTTTCAAGCCATATTACTGTGTGTATTACCATGTTACCATGTTTATATGAGGAACGAGACAATATTTAAGCTGCTATTTGCTTATACTGCATTCAAGGCGACCGCAATTACGAGATGACAACAAAAATACCAAAATTAATTTGCAGTGGTTAGGTGGTGCGAGTTGGAGCTCTCAGAAAATGTTAAGTTTACGTTCTAAGTTTAAAGGGTTAGTTCACCCAAAAATGCAAATGAGCCCATGATTAACTTACCCTCAAACCATCATAGGTGTATATGATATTATTCTTTCAGATGTCCTGGCTCTTCCAAGCTTTATAATTGCAGTGAATGTCTGATATGTCCATAAAAGTGCTCCATATGGCTCCGGGGGTTAATGAAGGCCTTCTGAAGTGAAGCCATGTGTTTTTGTAAGAAAAAGATCCATATCTCATAGTCTATAACTTCCGCTAACTGTCATACGCATTCACGAGAAACTGGCGTTCCAGTGTATGACGTAGGATGATGCTAGTTCTCACGAGAACCAAGTTTTGTTTTGCTCTATCCTCTCTATCCTCTGCGCCTCCTCGTTCGTCACCAGAACTTATGCTATGCCTACGTCATCCACCGGAACGCCGGTCTCTCGTGAACGCACGTTTGACAGTTAGCACTTTAATGGACTTCAAAACAGAAACAGCCATTCACCGCCATTATAAAGCTTGGAAGACCCAGGACATCTTTTAATATAACATAATAAGAATGTCATATACACCTAGTGTGACTTGAGAGTGGGTAATTCATGGGCTATTTTTCATTTTTGGGAGAACTACCCCTTTAAGTTCTATAAGACAAGAACGCTTTTTAAAAGTCGGTATCTCATAATTACGGTAATTCTGAATTTATGACTCATTTCAGTCTATTTCTAAAATAAATTTATCGTATGGCCCCAGAACTCTTTGAATATATTACACAAATTGAATGAACCACTGTTATAGTGCTTTCAGTGTTTTCTTTGGTCATTTTTTGGTCGTTTTTAACAGCTCCAGGCTACTTTTATTGTAAATATTGCTAAATTTCTCTTTCTGTGTTCAACAGATGAATGAAAATAAGGTTTAGAGCGACATCAGGCTCACTATTCCTTTTGGCCAATAACATGCACTTCAAAACAAAGTGTAACTTAGTAATACGTGGAGATTCAGGATCAGCACTTGCAGCCTGTCAGCACATATCTGCTTTTTTTTGTTTCAGGAAAAACTGCCCCAGGATCAGTTGAAAGGGATACAACATGTGCAACTTATGGGAGTGAAAGGTAAATTAGAGAAAGTGGAGTGAGGCAGGCAGGGACGGGGTGGCATGCAGATACTGGCATGTCTGGAGGTCACATCGCGCCCTAGACCTCATTCATTTTATCATCATCACTCGAAACAAAAAGCACCTCAAACTGTAAACACAGCATGGCCAATGACACTCCCCACTGGGCGAAATAGTCGTCTCAAAAGACTACCACAAACCTGCATGGAACGTCAGTCCTCCTGAAAACGTGAATGGATGGAGTGATGGCAGAGAGATGAGGAGGAGAGGAGGAGAATGGAGAAGTTGAACGAAGGGCTATGAAGATGAGGTGTGAGACACTGATATATCAAAGGGTAAAGAGACAATGCTTGCACAATAATGTGCGCAGGCATTTACACACACAAAGACAATTGAACGGCATCAGATATGTGATCGGTTTATGGAGAATTTCTATAGTCTGCACAAGCTTAAACCAACAGGATTTCTTATCCAACTTATCTACCACAAATTAAAGAGTAGAGCAGAGCATCATATATCTGATACATGTGTCAATGTCCTATAGATGTGTAGTATTAGTATCAGCACAAAAACCAGACACAAGCAAACAGAAAGGCACGCTAAAAACACAAACAAGTAAAACTACTGCAACTGATTTAACTGCAGCTGTCAGGTGTTGAACTTCCTGAAAACAATTTACACAATGATGAATGTTTTAAAGTGCCCCTATTATGCTTTTTTGGATATTAGTATCTTTCATGTAGTGTGTGATATGGCTGTTTGTGAATGTAAAGAATGTAAGTTCTCCAAAGTTGCTGAATAAATGGAGTTATTGTATCCTACATTCTGAACTGCCTTTTGCACTGAAAAATATTATTATTGTGTACATAAAGATAAAAATGCTTACATGTCATAATGGATTTCAGTCATTGCATGTATCAGAATTGCCTATTTGCAGTAATGATGAATGAAATTGTCTACTTATTTGACCAATCGTGGCAATACACACATGTATTTAAACGGACTCGTCAGATAGAAAGTGTCTATATTCCTCATGTAAAAAGTGAATCCACCATAGTGCAGCTCAACTAGCTTTGAAAGGGAATGGGAGATGAGACTCTGATTGGTTTATTGCACGTTATGCCCAAAACATGTAATGGGATCTCTGTAACGCACTTTAAGTGGTCGACCAATCACAACAGACTTGCCTATTGGAAAGGAGGGGTTTAGAGAGACCGAATCCTTTATTGAACCGTTTTAGACACTGCGCGAAAAGAGCTGATGTGGCATTATGTACATTATGAGAAGTGTTTTTTGACCTTGAAAGCATGTAAACCTATTGTAGGAGACTCTAAAACTAAATTAAGAGCTTTAAAATAGCATAATAGGGGCAACTTAAGTAGGCCTAATGACCTGAAACTTTACTACACTACAGTATGCTAGTGGTAGTGGTATTACTCAAATTGCAGGGAAGAGTTAGTGTCCTCTAGGAAGATTAAACTGGACAGTGGCGTACCTGTCCCCCGACAGGTAGGGGGAGCTGTACGGCCGGAGCCCCGACAGCAGGGTGTGGTAGGAGTTGTGGAGAACCTTCTTGGCGCTACGCTGCCGTTGGAGGTGACTGAACAGTAATGTCAGTTCTCTGACCCACAAGCAAAAAATGAAAATAATCAAACATGATAAATGAAACCAAAAAAAAGCCAAACAAACACAAATCTAAAAGCAAAACGGTAAACTAACCATCAAAACTATTTAAAAAGACAGGGATAATTCATTTAATAAAACATCTACGGTTTAAAAATGTTATTTTTGTACTGAAATACACACTTCCCTGTCATTTTAAATGAATGATAATTAGTTAAATTAATTCACCCAAAGACGAATGCATGTGGGATAAACAATATTAAGGTAAAATTAGAAATATATCATTAGGAATAAAAAATGTGGCTTAACATGCTTCATGGAAACACTGAGTTTCTTCATAAAAAAATGTAATCACATAATGAATTAAATAGTTTGCTACGAATTTTTATAGGATCTGTCAAATTTCTTCTAATTGAGTTTTTAATTAGTTTTATATACACAAATTTGTAGAAATCATTTAAGCAATCACATTTGCTTAAGAAGCAGACTGTGTATGTTCTCAAAACTTAACTTAAGTTTAACTTAATTTACTTAATAGTTGTTTCAAGAATTTGTTTTATTCATTTTTACACATTATCTAACTTAAAACATTAGGCACATTAGGATTTTTAAATGATTAATTATTAGTTATTATTTTTAATTATTTAATAAATGAACTCATGTCATAATCTTTGCTTTCAGTACATGAAAAAATCAATGTCGCAGATGAATAAAACAAAACAATAAAAGGAACTGCAAAATGGTCAATTAAATCATGATTTCTGGGTCAAAGTACCATTTTGAATTAAAGTGAAACACATTTTGTGTGTCTGTGCAGGGAGGATAATAAAATAAAATATTGTTTTCTCAGAAATCCGTCTGACTAATGCTGAAGTGTTTGGGATATTTTGCACCACTTCTTTTTGAAATCATGACCTCAAACCAGCAAAGCCACCTGTCAGTCATATCAGTCACACACACAAGGCCAGTTGAACTCGCACAGCACAGATAAGCATCTCCACGGAGGGCTCCGCTACGGGCCATACTTACCTGAAGGACGGCAGCATACTGTCATAGAAATACCAGGTGGCTGTGAGATACGAGTGCTGAGCATCTGTAGAGTAGAGACGCCATGCAGCCTGGGGAGACAACACGATACAGCACGCCACATGATGACCAACCCAGATGTACATGCACACAACACACACATATATTATGATGTGGAAATAGAAATCGTGTTGCAGACTGAGCGCTCACCTGTATGAGGTTGGCAGCGGGAGTTCTCCTCTTCTCAAAGTGTTTCTGTCGATGCTGCTCCTGCACTTTCAGAGCAAAACCCGAACCCAGGATGCCCTTACAGAAAGGACAGAGGGCCATTAGCTGGTCTAGGATCGTTGGAAATATAAATGTCAATGGCCTTAAAATCGACAGCAGTACTTACAGCGGGCAAGGCAAAGAAGGACACTCCCAGCAGGGCAAAGCAAGCCGCTAAAAGCCGACCTTGCCAGGTGCGCGGCGTCTTGTCGCCGTAACCGATCGTAGTGAGGGTGATCTGGGTGAAAACATGGGAGTTCAAGACACAACACATCTATCCCTCACAGCCTCCTTTTCATCCGTGTTAACTTCAACATGGAGTCTAACCTGACTGAAGTCTAACCAGTTTGGTCAGTGAAATGCATTGCAAGTTTTACAGCACAAGTCATTATAGTTAAAAAAAACGAGGTTTGATTTACAGTAAGTGCAAGTAGCCTGTCTTGTTGGCAGAAGATATTTACACTAACTCCGCCCACTGACATCTGATTGGGCCAGACTTAAGGAAGATGCTGATTATGTCAACAGTAGCAAAAGTGTAAAGGGGAAGGTGTGTGGCAGAACGTTTTGATGCAAGACGACCCAAATTCAAATCTGCCAAACTTGCTCTACTCCCTTTTCTCATTACATATCAGATCGGAGAGGCATTTATTTTCAAAATATTTTCTGCGTGTAAATAAAGGGTCTAACGTGTTTTTAATAATAAAGTGTTTATCGTTTATAGGGTTCGAGTATGTGTGTCTATGTTATTATTACTTACCATATAATGTACAACAACACAGCGGTGCAAATATCTCTGCCTCTATTTAAAAGTATAAATAGCATCTAACTATTTACACTTTTTGCAAACAAAATACTAAAATTACAATGAAAACTAAAATACAAAATTACAAATTCATTTTAGTTTTCACTTTTAGTACATAGTAGATTGAAACCTTTACAACCTCCCCACACTAAACATAAAAATGCTACTAGATAGCAATAACATTAGACTGAGAACATTAACGCTGGTAAACATTTTTAAACCAGCTAGCGAAAAAATTCTAAAGTAAAAACTGAAACAAAAGTCCTCTGTAATAATACATATATAGAGTGAAATAAATAAAAATCAAATAATAACCCTGGTTCGAGATCACTGTACACACACAGGCATGGCACCTCTGAAATCGACCTTTAACGTTTCTAACTGCAGACTCTGGATATTATTCAACAGTCAGTCTATTAGGGGCAGAACATTTTAATCCCAGTAGAAATAAAACTAAATTGCTTCAACATCAATTCCCACAAAAAATATTCTGAGCCAGGGAACTGACAGCGGCACAGGTTATAAGTTGAGCCAAGGGCAGTACTTACTGTTCCCCACCAGAGGGAGTCAGCATAAGTGGAAAACTCCTGGTTATCTTCCTTCTCAGCCAAATAGACCAAGAAGGAGGCAAAGATCAGAACCAGGAAGCCAATGTACCAGGCTGTGATCAGCTCCTGAAACACAAGTTAAGAAAACATTGTGAGCAACGGAAAGGTAGGAAGTTATTTCAGAGTATTTCATTAATGAAAACACACATATATTGTCTTAATATTATTAAGATATCAGTTTGTTGGTGGATTTTCCTGAAAGGCGTAAACGATGTGGCACTGTTTAAGCATCACGTCTAGCCTGACACATTAACATTGGCCTAAAGATAACTTCCTCTCACTCTTGCAGCGACATCTTTGATGACGTGTTTACTAGCACGAGGGCGGGGCAACCCGTCACTCGCTTGAGATCGACCAATAGCAAACCACAACCATCCAATCAGACAAAACGAAGTCCCACCCTGCACTTTTTCTTGTTTGAGAAGCTTTTTCTCATGGATATAATAGGGAAGACAAGGCTATCACAACATCCATTGCATGCTGACTTTAACCAACAGCAGAATTCTGGGGAGAGGCTATTTGTTTGTTCAACCAGTGGCAGATGGGGATTGAGTTTGGAAGTATATTTGAAAATAATAATTAATTATGCTGTTCTCTATTTTGGTTCTTCAGATTTAAGGTGTGGATACACACAAAAAACGTAAAGGTTTGCATTACGTGTATGTTTCATAGGTTTTCATAAAACATTATACAGTAACATAATATTGAAGCAAACGTCCTCTGACGGATTAGTGTGTGTGCCGTCACCTTGCTGTGAGCGTACACCACAGAGCCCAGCAGCTTCCAGGTTCCTCCCCGGCGGTCCATGCGCACCATGCGCAAGATCTGCAGAAAACGCATGCTGCGCAGAGCAGATGTGGCGAAGATGTTTCCCTGTGTGCCTGCCGCTATCACTGCCAGCGACGCCACAAACACAATGAAGTCTACAAAAGCAGACAAATGTGATGACGAGAACAGAAAAGAGAAACAACCTTTTTAAATGCATTCATTTCACCATGGGGTGGCACTTACCTTCGTTTTTAAGGGGACACCACATTTTGAAAATGTCTTTTTTTTCCCCTTTTTTTTTGTCATTTACATTTAATGTCCAGCGGACTGAAATCTTAACCAGTTGTACATTGATATCCATGTACACAACCATTCAAAAGTTTGGTATTTATTGAAAAGTTTAATTAAATTTCAGCAAAGATGCATTTAACTGATCAATATAAATACATTTATATTGTTACAAAAGATTTGCATTTCAAATAAATGCTGTTCTTTCGAACATTGTAATCATCATCATCATCATCATCATCGTCATCATCATCATCATCATCATCATCATCATCATCATCATCATCATCAAAAAAAAAACTATTAGGGTTTCCACAAAATAATTTTGAACATTGATTATAATACTCAGAAATGTTTCTTGGCCATCAAATCATCATATCAGAATGATTTCTGAAGGATCATGTGACACTGAAGACTGGAGGAATGAAGCTGAAAATTCAGCTGTGCATCACAGGAATAAATAATATTTTAAAATATATTAAAATCAAAAAACAGTTCATTTAAATTGAAATAATATTTCACAATATTACAGTTGTTTCTGTATTTTTGATAAAATAAATGCAGCCTCAGTGAGCATTGGAGACTTATTTAAAAAAAAAATCAAACTTTTGAATAGTAATGTGCATTTAGAAACAGAAATGTGTTCTGCCACAGATCTTTATTCAAACACCTTTGTGCACTGATGTCAGACTCCAGGACTTTACCTATGACGCAGAAAGGCTTTCGGGCAAAGCGTAGCCGACCCTGCCATCCTCTGTACCGGCAGCAGCATCCGGCAGCCCAGACCCTCACAAAATACTCCAGCCCAAAAACCACGATCATCACAAACTCCTGCAGGTACAACCACAGGAAATCATTGTCAAAATCAATCCTCTTAATGATGCCTGCCTTGTACTTTGAATATGGCAATAAAAATATCAAAATAACAATTAAAAAAACTGACGACTGATGTTCTGCCAGTGATCTATAAATATACACTACCTGGCAGTAAAGATTAAAGTACTAGACAGTTAATTTACCTATAATTCATACAATTAAATTAAGATTACTTTACTGTATACAATAGAGCGGTGCAGGAGCACATATTTTTGTAGGCTATCCTTAAGTCTTTGGGCCCTATTTAAACAATCCAAGCACATGGTCTAAAGCGCACGGCGAAGCAAAATCCACTTTTGCCGGGAAAAAACGCTTCTGCAGAGAGGAATCCTTTATTTTTATTGTTTAAAAATTGTCATTAATGTTTAGTTTATGTTTTTTATGTATAAATGTTTTTATTTTATTTATGATGAATGTTTAAAAATTTTAAAACACATTAATGTGTGTTTAATGTTTAAAAATGTGTGTGTGCCCTGTGTGTGTACGCGTGTTGTGCACCACCTATAGGCGTATATTACTAACATGGCCTTTAAATAACACAAAAAATACTGCGCTATTGACTTTAGAGTAGACCAGGTTTCAGCTGGTCAGTGTTACAGTTAATTTAAGTTCCCTTAAAATAGTAACGTGACAACAAATGCACACGAACACACACCTCGTTTTCAGGACAGCACGCCCATGGGGGCACAAATGCGTTTGCTATTTAAACAACGTGGCGCAAGACATCAATCCTCCACTGTGAATAAATCACCATCCGAATGGCATACAAATTTATTTTTATGGACTTCCACATGAGAAACAATTACCGTCCCAATGGGGCTTTAGTCACACATTTTATTTCCTGCAATGGAAAAACCCTATTGGGTTTTTGTCGGGGAAACCAGGCTGATGCAAACTTCCGGGTTGGCCTACAAAAACACATCATCACTGCAGTGCTCTATTGGGAGATTAATCTGCAAGTCCTCATTTTTATGACTGGTGAAGATGCCACAGACGGGCTGGATTCACAGAGGCCTGCACTAAATGCTTGTATTGATTACAGCTCCTGCAGTGGCATCCGTGTTCTCAATGTCAACAAACACATTACAGACTGAGTGTACACTTATTACCAGAACTTGCATGATAGACAACATAGTCCTTTCCCGAATAAGACCATTAAACCAAAAAAAGTGGGAGAGAAAGTCAGTGTGAGGGAGAGGGAAAGCACTTCATACTGAATGAGTGATTATAGAATCGCAGCTAAGATTATTGGATGGAGTCGGCTACTTCTTGCATACTCGACAACACCTGAATCCTGCCGTGTGCTTACACTGCCATTTCCCAGAGCAAAGATCCCAGCGGAAAACAAAATGCACACTTAACGCAGCCACAGGGAGACATGAGACAGTACAAGAATGCTTACAGTGTGCCAATCAGATGAGAAATGAACCTGGCCTGAGATGCTACTAAAACGATAATGAAAATAAGGCCTAATAATTTTCAATATGTGTTTCGTTGCAGTTATAAAGTGAGAAAACGCCCCCTAATGTGTTATAATGACGCCTTATGCTGAACACTGACATTAGTTTATCATGCTTATCCCTTGAAATGGACAGGACGCAGAAACACGCTTTAGCAAAAAGCCTTATAATGAATTTATAATCATTTATAGTTACAATCCTTATAAAACTTCCTACAGCATAACTGTACATGTTTATGCTTACAAAGGATTTTAGAATAATGCCGGCTGGACTAATAAGATAAACCGCTTAGTAACACAATGGACAGCAAAACGGGCTTGCATACACGGCACATTTGATCCATAATGCTGGCAAACAGGAAAAAAAAAATCACCTTTTTTAAAGACACTCCGCCAAAACACCTCAAAAAACGATATATAGACTGTGATTGGACAGACTAAAAGCCACAGAGAAAGCGCTGTGCGATTAATTATTCAGATGATAGGCTATTATGAATGTATTAGAGACGGCACAATGCTGTTTAGTGAAGGTACTTAGATCAGACAGTCTGTGGCTGCCAACTGTGAATTTTCTTTAAACTACATTTTTGGATGTAAAACACAGGAAGGAAGTCAAACCATTTGCTCTACAGGTAAGAGAGGGTGAGTGGGTTCATTTAGATGCAATTTAATAGACATGAAAAAACGGCACACGGTGTCAGATTTAAAAGCCGTTCGGAGATGAGGCTGGGATTCAGTCATTAATTAAAAACTAACAATTCTACATTTCTACTTTTACAGATCTTAAAAATATTTGTGAGGTGCATAAATGAGTAGGCCCTGCTGACTTCTGTTTTGTATTTTCAGTGCATTTCAGTATTAAAAATATGGTAAATTTATAAGTATGTCTTAATTAAGCTGAGAGTACTACATATATATTGGTTTCTGAACGCAAGATCAAATTATATTAAATAAATAAATGAGCATATGAATCTTTATGTAACTTTTTTTGTTCAATTATGTGGAACTTTTTCTCCCTGCTGGTAAATATGGTGATTACATCTAGAGATAAAAAGACTTCTCTATTGACGGCCATTCAGTTATATATTATATTCTATGTAATTATAACTATGTATTTTTTTTACAAGAAACATATACATACCTCATTTAAAGTTAAAATGTAATGTGGCTTTAAATATCATTTAGTGCTCCCAGCTTTGTAACCGTACTAAAAAGCAACAAAGAATAATTCACCTCAGATCTTAAAATTAAACAATAACGTTCACAGTGTGTATTCTATGACAAATATTGTTTTAGTAACTAAATATATGTATATTTAATGTTGTTTAAATGGTGTAATATTTGCAAATTTGATTACTTATCTATTGCCTTGGGAGTGCCGTCAAGATTAATCTCTGGTGCTGCAAGTGGTCACCCAGTATCGAATACCAAAGCTGGCATAATTATAAATAAATAAATAAATATAAAAAGAAATGTAAAAAAAATAAAAAAAATAAAACATTTAGTATTTATACTTTTTATTTCCTTACTTTATTTTATTTCCACATTTATTTATGTATTTATGTGTACATTTATTTATTTCTATATTGATATTCACATTCATTTATTTTTTCATTTCTTTGTCTGTATGCTAATGAGGGGGCGTGTTTTGCCTCAGACATAGCGATGGAGTTCAGAGTGGCAGTGCTGAAGGTTTGAGGCCACAGTGACACCTCGTGCTGTGACCAAAAGAAATGCTAGCCTTTGCAAAAAGTAGCACAGGGAATGAATGACTTATTCATATATCCAAAATCTTATTTCACAGTTTAAGTCATTTAATATCACCTTAACTGTGTGTAGGGTTACCAAACATGTCCTCTTTATTCCAGACATGGCCACAAAACAACTTTTGTGATTTCTAATATATCTTGGCACACATGAACAGAAACCGCATCTTGGATAGACCTACAACCAATCAGAGCAGCGAAGCGACGTCAACAGAACTCAGCTGCACTGTGTTGCCAAGTCCGCGTTTTTTTCCGCAGGTTGTTTTCTATGTCCGCGGATTGAAGCGACTATTATGTGATATATAGACTCATGAGTGCAAATTTTAGCTGGCAACCTTGCCAAAACAACACACATTTTACCCCCCGAACGCCATTTTTTTTCCGGAGAACCCCCCGAGAAGCTATTGTTTAGGGCTAGTAGTTGCCGGATTTTGTTGTAAAAACTTGGCAACCCTGTCTGCACACGCACTGGAATAAACGATCTTTGTCGGTGTTGTAAAAAAATTAAATACTTTAATGATACACAGAGTACTTACCCAACATGATCATCATTTCTGAGAGAAATAGTGAAGGTGAATGCATATACAAACAAGCTCTCCGTTTAGGATTCGAACAAATATAATCCAAGCCCCTTTGATGACGTGCATGATTATGCTACTGTTGATCATCTGTCCGTCATCGTCTAAAGCCCGCCCTGATGATTTCATCGGTCAGAACAGTTTCTGTTTGGAGATAATTACTCCTCTATGGAGCGAGGCCAGACCGAACTGCCTGACCAAAACATTTTGTGGGCGGGGCTAAGTTCGGCTGGCATCCAGGGTACCCACTCTGAGCTTGATTGCTATGTCTGAGGTAAAATACCCCCCCCCCCCGCCATAAGTATACAGACAAAAAAATTGAAAATAAATTAATAAATGTGAAAATAAATAAATGTAGACATAAATACATGTGGAAATAAAAAAAATAAAAAAATGTGGAAAAAATACAATTATGCATAAATCAGGAATTAAAAGTATAAATACATTATATTTATTATACAATTATTTTTGCATTTATTTGTATATTTATTTATGTATTTATTTCTACATAATTTAGTCCACTTTGGAATTCCATAAGCCCACACGCTGTTCTGACTGGCTGTGGATTTTGATTGATTCTGTCTCATCTCGTAGTCGTGTCGTATCCATAGGGTTGTAACATTCAAAAGTAACATTCCCATAATGTTTGCAAAATTATAAAATGGAATGTTCCCATGAATGTTTAGAATTTCACTTCAGAATTAAAATTTCCTGATTTACTCTAATGTACTTAATTTACTCACCACTCTGCCATCCAAGATGTTTATGTCTTTCTTTCTTCAGTTGAAAAGAAATTAAAGGCGGAGTCTAATGCTAGGTCATGCACTTTGACTTACCCTGTTAAACAGTTGGATTCTCATGCTTAACATGGCCAAAATGTAAAAAAAAAAAATGTTGGACATATGATGGAGTATTTCTGTGACAACTACACTCCTTCGGGATTCGAACAGGCTTCGGAAAGTGTTTTCCGAGTATGGCCCTGTGTGACGTCATAAACTGCTTGTATCGGCACTTCTCCCGGATGAGCGTGTGTGCACATCAACCGGAGCGAGAGCAAGAGCATCAGTGTACTTCATTCAGGTTACAGGAGCCATCGGCAGAGCTGGCATTTTGTTTTTAGACAAACAATGATCAACAATATCACTAAAGAAGTGTGTTTCTGGTTGAGAGAAAGATAACCTTAAGGTTAAGAAAGATTAACCTTAAGCTTCCCAAATAACCCAGCGTTAAGGGAACAGTGGATGCAGTTGTTTTTTTTCCCGGAGCAGTAACACAGTTCTGCAAGTGTGTTTGATTTTTCCTGGTCATGAGTGGAAACCACAGGCGGTTAATGAAACTAAATCAAATGTGTGTGTTTTCTTGACAATCGACGCATATATAACGTGACCAATGTGCATAGTGAATTGAAGGTTATCCAGGCATAATGCCATGATGCATTGTGTGTGTGTGTGTGTTTGTGTCTCTTTAGCTCCGCCCAGTGCACATCTGCACAAGCTCGGGTGTTTTCGGAAAGAATAGGTAAAGCGTTTCTGTCTTTTATAAATATGATTAAACTAAAGACTCTTCTGAGATATGAAGGATGCAACACTACTCTATAGGTACTCAAGATTAAAATGAGACTGGCAGAAACTGTGTGTGTTATACCCAGTGCAAGACTAGCATTTGAGGTTAAAAATATATAAATGTTTAGAAAATGGCTGATCGTTTCGCTATAGATAAGACCCTTATTCCTCAGCTGGGTTTGTGTAGAGTCCATTGAAGCTGCATTGAAACTACAATTTGGACCAACCTGTTGGTTCCCGTTGAAGTCCACTATATGAAACGTTTTCCTCAAAAATGTACATTTATTCAACCCAGGCTCATTGGAAATATGTTACTCTGCCTACATTTTTGCATCACCCTAATTATGTACCTCCAGGTACGTTTACCTGCACTTTTTGGGTGAAACGTCCACCGGAGGCGCTAAGTGGTAATATTTTTTCTTCATTTCCAGACTGATCTCATGAAATGGCGTATATATGACACGCCAATTCGTATTCCATTTTGGCGTGCTATCAAGACATGAAAATCCTGGATGACATGGGGGTGAGTAAATCAGGACATTTTAATTCTGAAGTGGAGTAATTCTTTAATGATCCCATAACCAAGAAAAAAACCCTAAAGGTTTTGAACGTATCCAATGTTTTTTGGGAGTCTTAAAAGCATGAAACCATCTCCCGCCTGCTGCCATGACGTCACCGCTAATGATATGCATGTTTTTGTGGTGTCAGCATTATTCTGACGTCATTCTCCTCCAGAGTGATTAGTACTGTTAGCCTGTTTATAGTTTGTATAATTTTAACCCCTTACCAGGATGAAGAGCGCCTCGTTGGCAAATTTATGATGGTCTGGAATGGTGGAGAAAACAGAAAGCACCAGACAGCTGAACACTAGGAGAAAACTGAAACACAAACAAACACACACAAACAAACTAACAGATCAAAATACAAAACACAACTGGCGTGAGTGTCCTAGTCTTTATCAAGTAATATCATAATGTAAAATACAGTTAACCTTATGCAGATTTTATAAGTGTTATTTTATTTTATTTATTTAGTAATCTATACCTGGAGACCTCAGGAAACAATAGAAAAACAACAACAACAAAAACATACACTACGCTTCAAAAGTTTGGGGTCAGTAAGATTTTTGTTTAAAATAAATGATTTTATTCAGTGAGGAAAAGTGAGACTACAAAGACATTGATAATGTTACAAAATATTTTTATTTAAAATAAATGATGTTCTTTTGAACTTTCTATTCATCAAAAATCCTTAAAAAATATATGAAGCAACACAACAATTATTGATAATATTTAATAATCATTTCTGAAGGATCATGTGACACTGAAGACTGGAGAAATTATCATTTGACATTACAGGAATTTATTACACTTTTAAAGTATTTTAAATTGTAATAACATTTTATTGTTTTTTTGAGCAGCCTTGGTGAGCATAAGAGACTTCTTTTTAGAAAACCTTGCTGACCCCAAACTTTTGAACATGTATATCACAGTGACGCAGCAAAGACTGGCCAAAAACAAACACAAATGTGTGATCTACGCGTACTGACGGATATTGGTCTCTGGTGGGCCGAGAAACTTGGGCGCCATGGCAATGACACCCCATAATCCAAGTTGGCGCTTATCTTATACACACAGATGCACTTAATCACTGCTGTCACAGACCCCGCTCGGAAAGCCCAGCATGCCCGCTCAAAATGGAGTGGATAAAAGCAGAGATTACAGCCATACTTCCTGCCATTTCTCGCGAGCACTCAGACTCTTTGGGAAAAGGGGCCCTTTTGCAAGAACTGGGACACCCGGATGGCTCCAGGTGCTCCCAGCTGAAGCGCCGCGAAACAAAAGCTGGATTCGCCCCGCGGTTCTCAGAGAAGTTCTTGGAGTCCGATCAGCTCCGTGCAAGCAGCTGCTGCTGGGGAAGATGCCAAATCCCACAAGGACTCAAACCCGATACATCTGGCCCGCTGGCTCATATACCGCCCCTCGCTTGCCTTACGTCTCAGTTTTGCAATCTAACTACAGGAGGAGAGGTGAAGTTGTTCAGCTGTGCTCTTTGGCATAATGAGAAAGTTAAGAGCAACAGTGACAGGGATGTGAGGAAATGTGAGATGATTCAGAAGGTCACAACAACAGAACCTTGTTGCTTAATTGCAGTACAACTCGAGGCTTTCTCATAGTCACTTATTGATATAAACAGGGTAGATACTAATCGCACAAACTCTAAGAATGAAGATATTACGAGACTGACAGATGGTTTGAGTAACTGTACACCGAGTCACTCAGAAAAGAGGAAGGAGACAAAGATAGGCAGACAATAGTTAACGTCTTCCTCAAAATACATTACTGTTACCTGACATAAGAAGAGGCTGAAAACACCTAGAAAAGGCCATGGATAATAATAAACTACCCAAATTTACTGTTTACCATCCCAAAGATTGTGTCAGGGGAAAAAAACATCAGCAAGGAAGCCATGGAGAAACCTTTAATCGGTTACATTTTTGGGGTCTAATTTTTGGGGGCTGTAATCTGTTTTTGCCTGCGTGTGTGGGATGGGAAAAAAAGCAGAAAACAAATCTATCTCATAAATGATGGGTTCAAACACCTATGGCCGGTTGCATAAAACACCTTAAAAATGTTGTTTAAAGGAAACAAACAGGATTAATAATACATGGTTTTTAGTGCTAATTTAACATGCACAAACACTTTTCGAACGCATTTAATGGACTTGGTTTTTGGAGGCATTTTCCAAAGTTTTTCCACGTTAAAAAAGTTTCTGAAAGGCTGGAATTTTTCCATCTGCGGTATCTGCAGTTTTTCTCCAAATGACTAAGCAAGGTCCAAATATACATATATATATATATATGCAGACCATGTATACCCTTTCATGGAAACGGTATTCCCTGGTGGCAGTGGCTTCTTTCAGCAAGATAATGTGCCCTGCCACAAAGTAAAAATGGTTCAGGAATGGTTTAAAGAGCACAAAAAAACAGTTTGAGATGTGGACTCGGCCTCCAAATTCCCCAGATCTCAGTCCAATCGAGCATCTGTGGGATGTGCTGAACAAACAAGTCCGATCCATGGAGGCCCCAACTCGCAATTTACAGGACTTAAAGGATATGCTGCTAACATCTTGGTACCAGCTACCACAGCACACAATCAGCGGTCTAGTGGAGTCCATGGCTCGACAGGTCAGGGCTGTTTTGGCAGCAAAACGGACATGACACAATATTAGGAGGGTGGTCATTATGTTATGCCTGATCGTGTGTATATTGTGTGTGTGTGTGTATATATATGAAAAATGTGTGTCTGTGTGTGTGTGTGCATGTGTGTTTCTGTGTGTGTGTAAATGTAATTCATTTGAATTCAATGTTTAAATGATTGACAGGTCTTATAAAGATATATCAGAGATTATGGGAACTATTAATGCATTGATCTGAAGATGTCCGTCAAGTCGTTTTAAACGTGCTCCTCAAACATTCTTTATGCATACATAATATTTTGGAAAGCCTCAGAAGTCTAAAAGGTCATTTCATCCCTGAACCGTTTCTGCTGAGTGTGACTCATTAGAGCCAAACTAATGTATTATAGGTAAAGTGATCCCTCATAAAACAAACTGAAAAACTGAAAGCCAAGACCCAGTTTCCCAGTCCTGAATCATCAACAATCTGACTGGATGGACAGACGAATAAAATGCCCAGAAAATGCTTAGCTGCCCCCAAAGGTTTCCATCAAAAAACGATGAACGCAGTAAAAACAGATACATTAGAGCATGCAAAGACCATGTGCGGCTAGCATTTCAGCTGAGAAGCAAGTTTTGAACCCAACCTCCAAGCCCAAAGTCAATCTGCCAAAAGCAGAAATCAAATCCTCAAATCAGCAAAAATGAGTCTCGTGAGGTGAAAACAATGCAGTGCCACGAGTGTTTGTATTTCCCGGCAAGCACATGATCTGGCTGTAAATCATGTCGACACATGATGTAATGTTCGTGCTGACAGTCGGTCCAGGTTGAATTTTGGAGAGGAATAAATTCAGAAGCTTGTATCACATAACCAACAAATTCACAGACAACAAATGGACCTTGTAAATGCAAGAAAAAGAAACCTGACACTCATTATTTGCAGTTCAAACCAAGAAAACAAAAACTCTGCAAATAGACTAATATTACCCAAACACTTTTTTCTTTATAAGAAATATTTGTTGATATTAATATGTGGATCAATCATTCAATCAGTAATATGTCAGTTCAATCATAATACCTCTCTAAATAGTTTTAACGTGTTATTGCCACTCTCAGAACAAAGGTACAAAAGCTGGGACGATACCCTTTAATAAGGTTATAATATGTGATATTTAGGTACTAATATGTGCACTTTCGGTACCAATATGTACCTTTGAGGAACTAATATGCATTCTTTAGGTACAAAGTTGTACCACCCCAGTTGTTTTGTACCTTTTTTTTCCTGAGTGAATATGGCAACGTTTAAGTGGCCCTATTATGTTTTTTGGAATATTCCCTTTCATGTAATAACACTATTTGTGAATGCATAAGGTCTGCAAAGTATATAAAGTTGAAAGTGCACAATAAATATAAAGTTAGTGTCTCCCAAAAGAAAGAATTGACTTTTCTTGTTTGAATGTCACCACGTGTCAGTTCTACGTCACTAGAAATGATATGTGTATAATGGCCATCTATGTTGTCCGTTGTCTGCTTGTCCCGCCCTCAAACACGCCATTTTACTAATGACTGCTTCTCAAATCTTCTGAAAGTTCAACACGGGATTCACAACTGCTTGCCCATGAAAGAGGGGTCAGAACCAATTTATTTGGACTAACTTGGCCTCAGAATCACAACCTGTAAGTATAGATGTATATATATTTTCTAACAGTTGTTCAAAACACGTCGTTTTTTTGTTTTATATTGCTTAGATCTCTGGCTAACTTACATTATTAGTCCTACTGTCTTAAGGAAATACTTCTGCTCATCAGCTGTGGGACACTATTACCTAAAGCTGTCTATTAATGCAGATCGTCAGTCGTTCTTACTATTTTAAATTAAAGGATGGAGCAAGATTTGTTTTACAAACTTTAATGTTACATCAGTCATTGACGTTACTGCTTGGCTAACATATGCATCGCTTTTGACACAGTTCCTGCATGAGCAGCGCAATAAAATAAAATATACACATGGGTTTATTTATGTACATAGTCTTGTAGCTGCAACATCTCATGGTGTACGACAAACTGACTAGCATATCACTGAGAAACGTCCTGCTCAAGTCGTCCTTATGATGGAGGTTCGGGATTAATAATAGTTCTTCCAATGTTTCCTCATCGGACTCGCACTCGGATTGATATTGTAAAACTGACACCATCGTTACTATCTTTACAGTGTGTACAATTACTAAGGACTGAGGAAGCCTCCACACAGAGCTGACATTTTTGGTAATGGGTGTTTGTTTTCAACGTGCGCTGTAATTGGTAGACCAATCAGAATAATTAGAAGAAAAATGTAACAAGACAAACTTTCATAATGTATTATTATTACTATTATTGGTATTAGTTGACTTCAGGACTTGGGAAAATGTACTGGGTAATGCATTTTTAATTTATTAAAAAAAAAAAGATTATACACATAAAATGAGAGTATTGGGGAATGTCCTGCCCCTTCCCATAACTGGGAAATTCAGCACATTCAACTAGCCCTCACCCCCTTTGTTTTGCATATATGAGAAAATGATGACAGAATTTTTGCTGCCCACTATAACCAACAATTTATCCAGCATAATTTCATACAGAATCCAAAACAACAACAACAACAACAATCCATCTAGGTTTGGCAAAATAAAAGGTGAAGTCATAGCTGAATCTTAGAAGGCTTTATGTCTTTTAAGTAACATATTTTTCTCGTTTTCCAAAAATTGAATGTGGGTTATGAAATGAATTTTGCAATAATGATGCATGACCTGCTCCGTTCTCCTCATTCTCTACAGTACATTAAGATGAAGCATGCTGTAAAGGAACCTGCTGTGGTGCTCATTAGACTAAATCTTCACTTATTCATCACTTGGACTGTTAATATGCCATAAAAGCCACAGCGAGATGAAAGCATGAGGACATAGATATGGGCCATGTGGGTAAACAGAAGGGATGATGAATAGTGAGGGCTTTACACATTGCTGAGCTGGACTATCTAGACTGTACGCCACAAAACATCTGCACATAATGCCAGAGTCTCTGACCCTAATTCAATCACGGCAGGCTGATGGACAAGGTATCAGTTACGCAGAGAGAGAGAGAGAGAGAGAGAGAGAGAGAGAGAGAGAGAGAGAGAGAGAGCGAGAGAGCGAGAGAGAGAGAGAGAGAGAGAGAGAGAGAGAGAGAGAGAGAGAGAGAGCGAGAGAGCGAGAGAGAGAGAGAGAGAGAGAGAGAGAGAGAGAGAGAGAGAGAGAGAGAGAGAGAGAGAGAGAGAGAGAGAGAGATTAAACACTACCGGTGCTAAGGGTGGAAGAAACATAAATGTTTGGAAATTGAAGGTGTAATGTGACTTCTTATAGCTGTATTATTATGGAAATATCATGACAATTTTTATTTTTGTGAAAACTGTAATACATACATGTTTTCTTTTTAATGTTTTCTTGGGCACACGTATCATTTTAATATGATTTTAACATCAAAAATTGTCATAATCTAGAAATAAAAGCATTTCCCTACTCTTTTAGCCTCTGATTTGAATGCTCTGTTTGAAGGAGCATGTCTGTGAGATTATATATAATTTAACATGAAATAGCTAATTATTACATGTGGAACTCTCTCGAAAACTCGAAGCATGTTTTTACTATTACAGCTCTCAAGGTTAGCTAATTGTGAAAACTGTTGAATACCGTATATCATTATATTTAGATATATGATATTATATTTAGATTATGTCATGAAAGGTTGCATAGATGAGCATGTAGCTGATCACAGAAATGTTAACCCATGTGTAGTGATCTCATCATTACAACACGATTTCTGCACACTAACGAATGCTTTCATCATAACTAACAGTGCAAACACAATGTGAATGAGAGATTTGTTGATTATAATGGCAGAACTTCTCTAATCATTTGAATTATTGCAAGAAATAATGGCAGTAGCGCTCTCACACTGTAGGACAGAAAACAAGTTATATAATCAGATTTTGTTCTATGTCTAGAGAGTTAGAGATTTCCTATGATTTCTTTATGACAACAAATTAGTAGCCTACATAGATGGATTAAAAAGCTAGAAAACAAACAGTACAGCAAATCAGAGAACGAATAGAAAAAGATTGTATCTCTAAGCAGAGGACAAAGGTGGCAGCAGTGGAAAGCTCTATAAATATCCACGTGCCTTGAATTGTGACAGCCTGCAAATTTGTCCTGTACACACAACCACATTGTTAATGCTGCGTGGTGTCTGTGGGGAATATAAGAAAGGTAAAGAAAGGCTGAAGACGCAAAAAAGATGAATGCCTTGATACTGCACAAGGCTTTATATAGTGCAATTAGGTGTGTATGGTAACCTGAACAAAAGAGAGAACATCTAAACATCTGCCCAAGTCACAATACACTGTTAATGATTCTTACATCCAGCAAATAATACTGATAAAATATCAACAAGTTCATTGATTATTGTAGTTGTCTTGTCTTGCTTATTCATGTGAAGTTCTAACAATGTACCGTGTTCAGGAACACAAGCAATGCATCTTAAATGCAGCTTTACTATTACAATAAACTGTGATTTTAAAAGGATTTTTCAAACAGGACTACATTGAAAAATTGATCTTGTTATTCAGTCCCATTTACTCCTTCCCAGCATACACTGGGCTGTGAATAATTAATACTGTTGCATTGTTTGAACATTTCCCACGGCCCTACAAATGGTTTGGAAAATAGATGGATATTTTATTTACTTTTTAAACTTTATTTTATTTATTTTCATTGTGTATTTATTGGTGAGTATGTAATGCGTTTGTCGGCATATTGTCACATGTTGTGTATCTGTGTATTCATGAGACTGAATGACGACCCAAATGAGTGACCACAGAGTGCAAATGAAAGTTCAAACTGAATGAAACAGACACATAACACTTTGCATGGAATATCAATTGAATACGGTATATTAAATGAATACCCTTAACATTATTAAACTTAATGTAATAATGTAAAATTAAAAATTACTCGATCTAAGCTCTCACAAATATGACAGATTTATGTCATGGAAATTTTCAGTCATTTGAAGTCGACATGAAACGGAAGATGTGATAGTCTTTTCTTCCCTATTGTGATGTACACCTGAGGCAAACAAGAAAAAATGTTGGATGGGAGGGAATGTCTAGCTTTAGTTTAGTATTTTAGTCCTTAGGGAATTGATTGGATGCGTGTGGTTTGCTATTGGTCGATCTCATGCGAGTGACAGGTTGCCCCGCCCTCAAGATGTAAAGATTACGAGAGCACATTAATTAAAAAAAATGTGCATTATAAATCATATTTTTTAAATACTGCAATATTCCCTTAAAAGAACATTTTGATTTCAGGGTAAAAGTCAATGAATTAAACTTAAAAAAGCCATGCAAAATGTTGCCTTCATTTTTAAAATATAAAAACTTTTTCTGAAAAAAATAAAAAATATTGCAAATTGATATTACTGTAAACATATGAAGGGTTATGAGGATTTCTTCACATGCCAAGAATTGAAAATTGGAACTACAAATGGTCTAATGAGGGGAAAACATCTTGCTTAAGCATAACAAGAAAAGACACCGGTTTTGCAATACAAGCTCTGCTGGGAAATACTGTACAAAACCAAACAATACATCCATAACACAGTCCACAGTCTAGAGAGCTGCCTGGTAAGTTCAGTATTTATTTAATTGTAAAGTGTAATTGGAAGTCGATGTTTAATACACTGTAAACAGTTGTGAAAGATGTCAAAAAGAAGAAGCAGGAGCAGACGACACAAGAGCAGGAAGTAAAACGCTTCCATCGCAGTGACCAGTCTGAAAGCACAAAGGTAATGTCAGCGAAACAGGGTTAACACTGATAGCCATCACACAAATAGAAATACTATCAGTGAAAACGAGCACAGACACTTCCCAGAAGAAAGCGCAGACTCCAGCTACTGAAGCACACAAATCTGCCTTGAGGTCATTAAAATATTGTTTAATAAGGACACTTCAGATCTGGAAAGGAAATGCTAGTTATTGCTTTAAGTTCTCAAAGTTGTTTGCTTTAATTTTATGTTTTGTTGGCTTAAAGCAATAATTCGCCAAGAAATTAATATTTATGGATCTATTTATTCATTCTCACGTCGTTCCAAAACTATAATATTCTTTTATTAGAGGAAGTCAGATTCTTTGACTCATTATATAACTATTGCAATGAGATGACAACCTATAAAAAGGGAAGAACACTAAAAGAACCATAAAACAGCCTACAGGACAGCTTTCAGGAACAACACAGAAAAAAGTTGTTATTTACCTTGCTGATGCGAAACTTGCCATAGAGACGACTATTAAGACATGATATGCTGTTGTAGTGTTTTTAGTGCAGATTCAGCTATGAGAAGAGCATCTCTCTGTAGTCTTTATGTAACTGATAGATCATAAATTACTTTAATCAGATCACTGATATACTGTTGTGCCAACTGCTAATGACAAATGACTATCAGTGTTTCCACTAATGTCACCAACACACATGCACGCACGCAGATATATTCTGTCCCCTTGCACTAACCCAACCCATCAAAGAAAACTTCCTACATTTTTACATTTTCAAAAAACATCACTTATGTTTAGTATGATTTATAAGCTTTTTTCCTTATAGGGAGCAAAACAATTCCCCGACATGGACAAGGATTTTGGATATTGCCATCTTTGTAGGGACATGAACTACTTATAATGTTGGGTTTACCAGGACACACACACACACACACACACACACAAGCATACAGTCACCCCGTGGCCTTCTGAATACACTCAGCTATCTGTAGACTCTCATTCACGCTATAGTTTGAAAGGGCACAATCACAGGCCACTGAGTCGCAGTATTGTGAGCGGGATATATGCTGAGCTTGCTGAGTGGAAAGGCAGAAGAGCAGTGAGAGATGTTAATTGGACGGCTGAAGGATGATGAGAGGCTTGACATTTACAGACAATACTGTTACCATGAACAGACAATTAGAGATTCCTCTCCATATCCTGGACAAAAAGGATTTTACACACAAAAACTTCTATCCTTCCATGTTACCACATCTGCAATTTTACATTGATATGTTATAGGTACAGGCATAGGTACATAGATAATCTAACAGTAAAATATTAAAATTCATAAAGCATTATAATAAATTGTCAATCATAAAATAGTAATAAATATTTAAAATCAATCTATGTTAATATTACTTTTGTGAAAACATCACATTTTTACTGAAATTTTGCTTTAAAAACATGCCAAAATACACTAAAGTTAATTTCACATAACTAGACACAAATATGCACAGTCGCAAAAGATTTGTAGCTGTGCTTTCAAACACACACACACACACACACACACACACACACACACACACACACACACACACACACACACACACACACACACACACACACACACACACACACACGTCCAGATTTACAGTATTTATATGCTGACATTTCACTGCTCAGTGCACTGCTTACGTCACTCCTAAAAGCCCAAAACCTTGCAAAATATAATGCCTTTTATTTACACATGAGGTGAAGAGAAGCCGGTGCATGGCCGACACCTCTGTAAAAGAAGCTTTGATTTAAATCAGACTTGTTTCTACCTGCATCCTCTTTTTCTCCAAATGGTAATATTTCAGCAGCATCCACTATCTACGCTTCATCTGTGAATGAATCTAAAACAGCCCCAATGATCAAAATAAAAAGCTCTCACAAAGTATATTTCCTTCATATATCCATTACACTCCAAACTGGGTGCTTTCTGATTCAAGAAATTATTGTGATTAATCTACTCTTTAAATGTTATTAATATTTGATCATATTAGATACACCACTCACAAATATCCATGATCACACAGAGGAAAGAGTATTTGCAGAAATATTATAAAGACATAAACCTATAATGCCCTTTTACAATGTCTTGATTTTGTTTTTGTGCTCTACTAGAACAGGTTTTAATACTTGAATGTTCATAAAACACCTTATCATTCCCATTTTCTCCATTGTTGCAGCTCCTCTCTTCCCAGTCTGTCAGTAACGCTCGGTTTAGTTCCCGTCTCTATGAAGCCCCTCCTTCTGAAAAGTGCAATGTGCTCTGATTGGTTGGCTGGACCAATGTGTTGTGATTGTGAGGCTTTCCTGTAGCTCAAACAGTAGAGCATGGCGCTAGCAACGCTAAGGTCATGGGTTCGATTCCCAGGGAGAGCAAGAATTGACAAAATGTAAAATGTATACCTTGAATGCAATGTAAGTAGCTTTGGATAAAAGCGTCTGCCAAATGCGTAAATGTAAATGTAAATGATTGGTCAACTGATTGGTTGAGTGTGTTTGGGAAATGTCCTGCCCCTTACCATAACCGTGAGTTTACTACTGTTAAGTTTGAGAAGACTGGACGTAAACCAAGCTTTAATCTCAGCTAAGCATTCTGAGAGGATAGATAGAGGAAAAGTAGAAGTTGGTTTGGAGGACAGTTAAAGTTGGGTGTCAACAGCAATGAAATTAAATCTTAATTTCCTAAAAATATTACTACGGAAGAGGATTAGGGCCAAGCAAAAAAAACAAAACAAAAAAAAATCTCGAGATTAAAGTTTATAATTCTAAGTCTCATTATAATGCGAGATTAAACTCGTTAAATTTCGAGAAAAAAAGTCGATATAAAATCTTGAGAATAACGCATTCGATCAGTGTTCATTGCATAGCATACTGATAGAAGACATTAATATAATTTTGTCATAATTAGCTAAAGTTGATAGTATTTCTTTGTTACTTAAAGAAAGTCTGAAATATAGCTTGACTAAGTGATCCAACTCTGCCATGTCCTCTATCAGTATGCTATGCAATGAACACTGATCGAATGCATTATTCTCAAGAGTTTATTTCGACTTTTTTTCTCGAAACACAACGACTTTATTCTCAATATTTAATGAGTTTATTCTCAAGATTTTACTTCGACTTTTTTCTCGAAATATAACGAGTTTTTTCTCGAAACAGAACGACTTTATTCTCGATATTTAATGAGTTTATTCTCGAGATTGTATCTCGACTTTTTTTCTCGAAATTTAACGAGTTTAATCTCGCATTATAATGACTTTAATCTCGAGATGCTTTTTTTTTTTTTTTTTTTTGGCCCTAATCCTCTTCCGTATTTTACCAAGAGGGACTAAATCAATAATAAAAAAGAGAGGGCCCAAGACGGAGCCCTGTGGAACACCAGCGTTCAGACGCATAACCTTCTCATATCGCATCATTTTGAGCTATATTCTAAAGAGAAATATTTCTAACATTTCAACTGAATACAATTATGCATTAAAGGGTTAAAGTTACAACCCGCCAGCAACATAAAGGCTTTGCCGCTGACCACCAAAGATGTGTAACCTTTTCCTTTTTCTCACACCCTGGCCTGAAATTCCTCAACACCTTAATCCAGTCAGTCACAGGTTAAATGTTAAAGCCACTTCTTTCTTTTGTTGTTGTTCAATCCACTGGCCAGTTCCCGTTAATCTCATAATCCACTAAAGGAAATTCTCACTAAATGAACAGAAGTTCTGTCACTTTCAGATCATTTAGTTGCAGTTTCACTTCTCTAACTGAACAAAGACCTCAACTTGACCGCGCACGTATTAAACAATCATCCAAGGTCAATGCCGAACGGCTTTATTTTAATCAAAATAAATGATGATTTGTGTTTTAATTGACTCCAACCACATCTCATGACTGTAAAAGTGTATTGTTAAGATCCGTTTGATCCCATTTTAACCTTTTCCAAATAAGATATGTCATTATTAGATTTGTTTTTCTTTTCTTAAAGATTAGAAAACCTATTATGCTTATTGACATTTTCATCTTTCTTGTAATGTTTTTGTTTGAGCATGAAAAAGGCCTGCATCGTTACAAAGTCCCTCCAGTGTGAATTATTTTTATATCAGTGCCACTGTTTCTGAACTCCCTGAAACGCCTCCATTATAGTCTTGAGTTTTCTTTAACACGTTAACATGTCACAATATTTCTCATTTAAATAATTCCCGCCCAAGACCTACTCTAATTAAAGGGCCAGGGCCTGGTTGAGTTTGTTAATATACGTGTTGAAATCGGAAATTCTTCTTGTAGGTTCAAAACCCAATTTGGCTAAATCTAATTGTTCCTTTGTGAACCTGTGTCTGTGGTAACAAGTTAAATGTTTGGGTGTCTACTTTGACAGTACTTTATCATTTTCAAAAATGTGTGGCACCCTACATTAGTGTTGTCACAATACCGTCCGAATAACTTCGACAAGATAGCTTGAAAAGTATCAATATTCAACACCGTTTTCGATATTATTGGGAAGAATGCTGTATATAGGCTACTGTCATATATTTTTAATATTAGCACATTTTTTTGTCCATCCATTGAAAGTCTAAGCAATCAATAACAGCTTCTGAAGAGATTAATTTCTATGGTGACATTTTATTTCCGGCTATTCATATATTGCACAATTATAACTCCCTCACCTAAATGTTTGCTCACTCAATGTATTTTTGTTTTTACAATGGAGTCATTTGATTGCAGTAGCACAAGATAGCTTGATTTCAAACTTTGAAATTTAACTGAAAAATACAAGTGAACAGACAGTAATAAAATACAAACAAATAAAAAATGACTAACAATAGCACAAATAAATAAAATGGAAAAAGTTGAAGTTTTTCAGGTAGGTCTAACAATAGTAGGGCTATTCAGGTAAGAAATAAAACAGAAATGGTTTTAATTAATTTAGGACACAACTGACAAAAGTAGAAATAAAGTGCCGTACAAACTGTTTAATGATAATAAAACCATTTATTGGGTAGGGTTAGGGGTAGGTGTTGGGAGGGCTTTTATTGTCCCATTAAGGCGGCATCCATAATAATAATTAATAAATATAATAATTTACACTATATGTTATTATTGCATCCTGTTAATGTACAGGGAGTGCAGAATTATTAGGCAAGTTGTATTTTTGAGGATTAATTTTATTATTGAACAACAACCATGTTCTCAATGAACACAAAAAACTCATTAATATCAAAGCTGAATATTTTTGGAAGTTTTAGTTTTTAGTTTTAGCTATTTTAGGGGGATATCTCTGTGTGCAGGTGACTATTACTGTGCATAATTATTAGGCAACTTAACAAAAAACAAATTTATACCCATTTCAATTATTTATTTTTACCAGTGAAACCAATATAACATCTCAATATTCACAAATATACATTTCTGACATTCAAAAACCAAACAAAAACAAATCAGTGACCAATATAGCCACCTTTCTTTGCAAGGACACTCAAAAGCCTGCCATCCATGGATTCTGTCAGTGTTTTGATCTGTTCACCATCAACATTGCGTGCAGCAGCAACCACAGCCTCCCAGACACTGTTCAGAGGTGTACTGTTTTCCCTCCTTGTAAATCGCACATTTGATGATGGACCACAGGTTCTCAATGGGGTTCAGATCAGGTGAACAAGGAGCCCATATCATTAGATTTTCTTCTTTTATACCCTTTCTCGCCGGCCACGCTGTGGAGTACTTGGACGCGTGTGATGGAGCATTGTCCTGCATGAAAATCATGTTTTTCTTGAAGGATGCAGACTTCTTCCTGTACCACTGCTTGAAGAAGGTGTCTTCCAGAAACTGGCAGTAGGACTGGGAGTTGAGCTTGACTCCACCCTTAACCCGAAAAGGCCCCTTTGATGATACCAGCCCAAACCAGTACTCCACCTCCACCTTGCTGGCGTCTGAGTCGGACTGGAGCTCTCTGCCCTTTACCAATCCAGCCACGGGCCCATCCATCTGGCCCATCAAGACTCACTCTCAATTCATCAGTCCATAAAACCTTAGAAAAATCAGTCTTGAGATATTTCTTGGCCCAGTCTTGACGTTTCAGCTTGTGTGTCTTGTTCAGTGGTGGTCGACTTTCTGCCTTTCTTACCTTGGCCATGTCTCTGAGTATTGCACACCTTGTGCTTTTGGGCACTCCAGTGATGTTGCAGCTCTGAAATATTGCCAAACTGGTGGCAAGTGGCATCTTGGCAGCTGTACGCTTGACTTTTCTCAGTTCACGGGCAGTTATTTTGCGCCTTGGTTTTTCCACACGCTTCTTGCGACCCTGTTGACTATTTTGAATGAAACGCTTGATTGTTCGATGATCACGCTTCAGAAGCTTGGCTATTTTAAGACTGCTGCATCCCTCTGCAATATATCTCACTATTTTTGACTTTTCTGAGCCTGTCAAGTCCTACTTTTGACCCATTTTGCCAAAGGAAAGGAAGTTGCCTAATAATTATGCACACCTGATATAGGGTGTTGATGTCATTAGACCACACCCCTTCTCATTATAGAGATGCACATCACCTAATATGCTTAATTGGTAGTAGGCTTTTCAGCCTATACAGCTTGGAGTAAGACAACATTCATAACGAGGATGATGTGGTCAAAATACTCATTTGCCTGATAATACTGCACTCCCTGTATACAACAATACTGAGGTGCAATTATATGTATCTGTCAAAATAAAGTATAAATTGTATGTAATTCCTATTTACACATTGCAAAGAACTGCTACTTTGGTGAATGTATAACTATTTTCACTTAGTATGCAATTTTACATAGTAAATAGCATCTACAGCAACTTGCACTTAGCGTAAAAATCATCTATCCCTAATAAAATTGAATTTTCAAGTGGTTTAAATAACATCTATTGCTACTTGCACTTAGTGTAAATAGTCGCTGCCATGAAAATTTTGCACAAGCGCAGTCCCACACCAAAATTCAGAGATCTCTCTTGAAGCCAATATGGAAGTAATGTAAACTGCAATTTCTCAACTGGCCACTAGGGACAGACTCCATAAGAGAGCAGAATCTCATTGAGCCCCATGTTAAAATGCCCAACTTTACAGCAGAAAAAAAACATGTTTACAGCCTGGTACAAATTGTGGTTTTGGCCTATACGGCTAATTTTGCCCTTCATGACAACTGTGAGGGGGTTAATTTTTTTATTACTCATTCGTTTACATTATATAAAGCCTTAAAGTTCTGCATAATTAAGGGCGTGGTTACTTTGATTGACAGGTGGATAGCCATTTATCCGTCGTCTATAGTCATTGCATCACCTAAGCTTTGCCCACATCCCCACCTTTTTGCCCATGTTCTGGTATCCGAGAGTGACTCGCGATGACTCGCTCGCAAGATGGCGACGGCCAGCTCGCCTCTACTTTACACTTATGAACGGCTCATATTTTCTTATGATTCCTATTTTTACTATGAATGTGCGTGTTTTGTTGTTTTTGAGACATCAGAGATCGACGTTATATAAGAAACTATTTTTTTTTTAGCAATTTAAAAATGTTTGAAGGATTTTTTGACATGGCACTCCTCTCACCAGATGCCAGTGTTGGGAAACACTGGGTTATTCGAGCCGGATCTCACAAAAATGCGAATAAATAGTACGAGTTTGCAATCTCGTGGAATGTATACGCCAAAATGAGTTTTGGCATATGGTACGAGGTTTTTCGCGTGCATATGATACGCACTTTATGGCGTATTATACATACGAACCCCCCACCCCACCACCCTAAACCTACCCAAGTGCGTGTCATATGTACGCCATAAAGTGCGTATAATATGCACGCGAAAAACCGCGTACCATACGCACGCCAAAACTCATTTTAGCGTATCCATTCCACGAGATTGCAAACTCGTACTATTTATACGCATGACCATGAGATCGTGTTGGTTATTCTAAACCTTTTCTACAGCCTACCTTCTAGCCATTTCTACAAACTTCAGTTCGTACAAAATTTTGAAGCACAAATTATTCTTGCAACTGTACATATTACTCCTATAATACAACACTTGCATTGGCTCCCAGGTTAAATACCATATTGATTTTAAAATCCTGCTCCTTACAAGGCACTCAATAATCTTGACTCTTACTTATCTGACCCTCTTCACATCTACACGCCTACTTGTACTTTAAGATCGTCTTTAGCACTCACTCTTTTTCTCCTTGCACAACTTCCATGGGGTCCCGAGCCTTTAGTCATGCAGATCCATATTTATGGAATAACAATAGTAAATATTCCAGAAATACTTGCTATATTACTTTTAACAGGACTGACTGCAGAAAGCGGATGATGGGTGTGCCTCTAAAAAAGTGGGTGGGCTGGAATAATTCACATCACCCCATGTTTAATTTGAGAGAAAAAAATGGATGGACTGATCCCTGCGCAGCACGATAAACTCCCATGACTTTAGCACTGTAAGGTTCTGCAACAGAAATGACCCAGAAGCAAGGCCATAATATCTTGAGCATTGGGGTGGTGGGGGGTCCTACACATTATGTAGGAACAGTAATAGATATTTATTTCAAGAGTCCACCACAAGAAATATACATTATAATAGGAGTTCTGACCTTGGTTCCAAAAAGTCAATGCACACCCTTTTAATAATTGAAACTAAAAAGAAAATAAATTAAAGGATTTAAAGGGAAGGGAGAATGGTAAAAAAAAAAGTCTAATTGTAGCCTAGTTGTTAAAGGGTTAGTTCACCCAAAAATGGAAATGAGCCCATGATTTACTCAACCTCAAGTCATCCTAGGCGTTTATGACACTTCTTTAAGATGAAAGTCGATTCACTTCAGAAGGCCTTTATTAACCCCTGGAGCAGTGTGGAGCACTTTTATGATGGATAGACGCACTTTTATGATGGATAGACGCACTTTTATGATGGATAGACGCACTTTTATGGACTTCAAAAACGAAGCAACATTCCATTATAAAGCTTGGATTATCCAGGACATTTTAAATATAACTCCAATTGTATTCATCTGAAAGAAGAATGTCACATAATAGTATTACTTGAGGGTCAGTAAATCATGGGCTAATTTTAATTTTTGGGTGAACTAACACTTTGAGTAATCAATTTAAACATACAAATAATATTTTTACTTTTAAACCATCCATAAAAAGCAAGTTAAGTGGCCTAGTTTGCAATATCACTGTATTTTACTGTGGGTTGTTGAGCATATCCATCATAAAACAAATATTAAATGTTTAGCTACATATATTTGACTATGCACTCTTACACTTTAAAACCTAAAGCATCACGTTGGAATTCACACTCGTTTTCGGTGAACAGTAAGCCCCATCATTTTGATCTTGACAAGTGACTAAAAATGAAACTTTTGAACAGAGATCTGCGTAAAGAAGAGCAGTACAGCAGCATCAAGAATATCAATTATTGGGGGGTTGATTTATTTCACAAATTCCATTCAAAAAGTGAAACTTGTATATTATATTCATACATTACACACAGACTAATATATTTCAAATGTTTATATCTTAATTTTGATGATTATAACTGACAACTAAGGAAAACACCAGGAAAGGCCTTTAAATGGTCTCTCAGTCTAGTTCTGTAGGCTACACAATCATGGGGAGACTGCTGACTTGACAGTTGTCCAAAAGACGACCATTGACACAAGGAGAGCCAGACACAAAAGGTCATTGCGAAAGAGGTTGGCTGTTCACAAAGCTCTGTGTCCAAGCCCATTAATAGAGAGGCAAAGGGAAGGAAAAAAATGTGGTAGAAAAAACTCCACAAGCAATAGGGATAACCGCACCCTGGAGAGGACTGTGAAAAAAAAACCCATTCAAAAATGTGGAGAAAGTTCACAAAGAGTGGACTGCAGCTGGAGTCAGTGCTTCAAGAACCACTACGCACAGACGTATGCAAGACATGGGAAATATATCAGTATGTGTGTAATGAACTTTTTGATGGTATTCTAATTATATGACAAGCACATGTATACAGCCAAATGATTTATCTGATAAGTTGCACAAGCTTGATCATAAGAGGAGTGTCATTGCCCTGTTCAGCTGAGATGCCGCAGATTCGTCCCTCTGACCCTCTGGTGGGAAGACAGCCTTATTAACAGACAAGTGATGGGAGCATCTGCCAGCAACAAAGAGACGTTTATAGAGCACGCCAAATGCTATCTCACATTACGCTTATCATCCGCAGTCCTATTTACAAGATCAGGGGGCTACCATCTTTGACCAAGACTTCAAACATGGAGCTTCTGGTTCATCTAAAGACTGCTGTGGCACGCGAGAGTGTAATCAAGGGTGCAGCACCTTGTCAACGCTGCTGAAACTGACACAAACACAGTACAGAGACTCATCACCGCTGAGGTTTAACCTGCGTGAGCCTCTCATACAGTTACAGTTTGGACAGCAAACACGTTAGGCCAAAGATATATTCCCCCATCTAACCTCACAGAAATGTCTGAACACACTACCCTTCAAAAGTTTGCGGTGAAAGTTTTTTTATTAAAGAAAAAATACTTTTATTCAGCAAGGATGCATTAAATTGTCTGTAAATTGACAATGAATACTTTTAAATTCTTTTCGAACTTTCTATTTATCAAATACTCAGTATCATGGTTTCTACAATAATATTAAGCAGCACAACTGTTTTCAACTTTGATAATAACCAGAATTTTTTCTTAAGAAGCAAATGCAGCCTTTCTGAGCATGATAACTCTTACCGACCTTGTGAAGGGTTTTGTTAAGGGTTTGCAAACTCCCAGTATACATTGCAGCATGAATAAATCATGCGTTATTGTCACAAGAAGATTATTTTGCTGTTTGAAAAGATTTAAAAATTTAAGTGATGTTAAGGGCCATGTAAAACCATATAAGAATGAAATTTTAATTTTAAATAAATCAAATGATTAAATAATTGGTGATTTGTTAGAACAAAAACTCTGTAATTGTCCTGACGAGATTTTTTTTTTTTTAGTGAGTGAGTGAAGGAATGAATGCATGCATACATACAATTGTGGTCTAGGACAATTGACCCAATCTTCACCCTTTATTCCAATATTAATAAAAAATATGTTAATAATTTTGAAAGCATATTGCGTAGTTGTAGCCTGACAAGCCAGACCCACATCAAGATGTTTGGTCTGGAAACTCACCATTGACAGCTCAATCTGAGGGGCGGATAAACGATTGTCTTTCAAACTCCCTCTGCACGTGATAGGATAGCGGTACACCAACCAGAGCAACGAAGGTGAAACAGAGCTCGTTGATAGATTAAACATTCGCCGTATCCGGTCGGCAAAACTCAAACACATCTTCCCTTTTTAAGAATGACTTCAGTGCCGCTCTTTGTTCTTTTCTCAGAGAAAAGCTCAACTCTAAGTCTTCCAAAGTCGCAGTCAAAGCTGATTTGAAAGACCGCCATACGCCAGTTTCTGTGTTTACTAGAAGCATGCAAACACAACTCGGCCGTCGTCATTATGGCCCCGCCCACCGACTCTATACACGATGTGATTGGCCCAGCAAGAGTTAGGGGAATACAGCTCAGAAGGGTATTGAGAGTTGCTAGACGACACTTGCGGGCAGATTAAATTTGCTGCCGCTAGGGTGCGTCTAGATTTCTAGACTAGCGTAGTTGTGCTTGGAGTCAATAGTTTTATTTGTGATAACACAACATTTTTTTTTGCCATGCTGTCATATAAAGAGATTATAAACACATGCATAAAAAAGGGAGAAAACAGGAGCAGTTTATTTTTCTGTGCATTTTTTTGTAAAATAAAACCTGTAGCTGTAGTTTGCCTTTTTTTTCAGATAATTTTGTCAGATATATACATTAACCAAGTTTAGTGATTTGTTCTTCCTCATATTTAAAACATTCCCTCAAATTTTGATGTTTTAAATGAACTTTTAGGATCATTATAATCAAATATGCCCTCCGGACATCTTTGATGTATGTAGCCTACAGTAGTTGACAAAACGTCAACTACTGTAGGCTACATACGTATTAATTTTTTTATAGTGCAGGGACTTTCTGAAGGTTCAGAGCTTCTCAGTAAGTTAATACAAAGAAATCACACATTTTAACTCCCTGTTTTGTAAAAGTATTATCAATTAAAAGTTTAATAATATATATATATATAAAGAGGAAGCAAGATTATGGCGAAAGAGTGAGGCTGAACTCAGATAATGCTGTTCTGATCTATACTTCTGACTGTCTTAGTAAAACTACTGTGCAATGAGAGAAACAGAAGACACACTAAAATCATCTGTGAATTCTTCTCATTCATCACATGACATCTTGTAGGAAACCGAGCTAAGATAAGACCATCCAGGCCAGCAGAGCGCTAGCAAGCTTTTGTAGATTCACAAAGAAAAACAGGCACATGTGCACAGTATCACACATACACAGATGAACACACACACACACACACATACTGTACACACACCTACTTGGATATGTCAGGCTTTATAAATAACCTGTAAAACATTACCTCATTGTTACGTATCCAAGTATACAGTATACCGAGTGCAGCAGTAGCCATAACTAACAACATGAGCAATATTCCATAACAAAATCTGATTCATCTGTAATATTATAGAACTAAAAAACACTAATAATCATAGTAATATTGCAATGCATTTAATACACTGATTTATTGCATATAAATCACTTATTACAACTTTTATTACAGCACTTGTGAAAAATCCATAAATACACACTCATTCCCATAGCAACATATGTAATGCTAATCATAATATTATTTTGAATTAGGCGATATGATGATTGTTATGCTGCAACTCATAAATAATGTGCATGAGTGTAAAGATACAGTCAATATTACCAAAATGTAGGAGGTTAATGGGGGCAGACTATCAATATTTAGAAATGCAATAAATGCATCACAGATTTTTTCACTAAAAGCATTTTTGTAATGGATGTAGGTACTAGCAACAAAGCTTGCGGTTATTAGTTCCCTATGTTCATTCACAGCAGTCTCATGAACCCCAAGCCACTTTGTGAGAGTCGCCGGGACGCTAGCCCTTATAAATACCGCTCTATATTATGAATTTGTTTTAGTCCTGTTGCTATGGTGAGGTTTCCCGACATGTTTATAGAACCTGCCATTATAAATTAAAGAGCCTTCACAACACTTAAGTGGACTTACAAGAGACATCAGCTGCCGACCGGCAACCAGCAGTGAGGAGGCGGAGGCGAGCTGCCTTCACAGGGGTTCCCTGTTTGCTAAAATCTACATTTCTAACCATTATAATACACAGCATAACAGTACGTGATGTATAAGCGCCAAAGAATTGAGCAATTCATTAGGAATTATAACAGCAGATATGACGCTATAGTGCTGTAGAAGAACAAATTCTGAGAGATTGTCAACATAGGGACGCTTGCACTTGGCCAATATCGAAACAATTGTATATTTCTTTTCTCCAGCAGTGATTTTGTTGATTATGAACACGGAGCTCCTCCTTGGGGCATGTTGTCACGAAAGATGAAAGTGTGATTTGGCAGGTTAGACACCATATTGAATTTAATGCAGATGAAAACGAGACTGAGGGATGGCATACGTGAGGTTCTAGTTCAAACTAACAACTATCAAAACAGCTTTTGTTCATTTAATTTTTTAGGATAGACATTTCAGCAGCTGAACAATGTAAGTTATTAAACAACAGTACAATCCACTGAGCGCACTATACTTCTATCCCTCACAGCCTCGCTTTCATTCCTGTCAAGAAATAAATATGGCGCAACCCTGATTAAGGTCTATAGGGTTTTTGTTGCAGCAAACAGAGAAAATGTAAATGTTACGTCTTTATAGTCGGCATTAAACAGATGTTTATAGTCGATTGTCTCTTCCTCCCTATTGTGACGTATATCCAAGTTCTAGACAAGAAAAATATGGGGGGCGGGACTTGATTTTGTCTATGGGGAATTAATCGGTTGGTTATGGTTTGCTATTGGTCGATCTCATGTGAGTGACAGTTTGCCCAGTTTTTTCTTCTAGACAGTCATTATCGAACTCGGCCATTATCTAATACAGCAAAACTGACACCATAGTTAGTCTTGTTTAAGGAACACCCCAACTTTTTTCATAACTCTGTCACCGCTAGCCAAGCACAAAGACTGGAGGCAAACCGCTCCATCTAGCCTACTGCTCAATAAGTGACAAAATAACGCCAACATTTTCCTATTTACAGGTTGTAATCATAGCATGTACTAAGGCCAACGGAAAATGAAAAGTTGCAATTTTTTCAGGTTTTTTTTTTTTATATTGCTAGGAACTAAACTCTCATTCCTGCGTAATAATCAAGGAACTTTGTGCAGCACCTGAAAATACCCCTAGGACGCTTCCTGTACAAGCAGGTTGTCAGTTGGTTATGCTGGCCGAAGTTAGCCTAGACTCTAAAAAATGCTGGGTTAAAAACAACCCAAGTTGTGTTGAAAATGGAATTTCCGGGTTTGTCCATTTTCAACCCAACTTGGGTTGTTTTTAACCCAGCATTTTTTGAGTGTATTTTATAGTTAAGCCTATATTTTTCAGGTGCTGTGTAATATAATTTACACCCATGGCACGGCACAAAGTTCCTTGATTATTAGGTAAGAAATTAACCAGAGAAGATTTCCATGTCAAAGAAGGCGGAGCCTCAGTGCCACACCTACTTATTACATAATCACCACGAACCAATGGTAGTTTGATGGTGTTTACCAGCCAGAGAGAACTTTTCTGGAAATTCGAATTCCTGAAACAAACATGAAACAAACTTTGTTTTGGCCTGATTTTGTTCTAAATGACGTCACACCATTTTATTCTTTGCTTAAAGTATATCGGGGCCTTCAGGAAGCCTCCGGAGATGATACTCGGGGCTATGGTGAGGGGCGGTACATCTCTGACACACACTTAGCGTAGACCAATCACAACTGGCTTGGGCTGACTGACCAATAAAAGCAGAGAATCAGAAACTAAAATGAACTTGTCCTCGTGCAAACCCACACTCTAAAAAATGTTGGGTTGTTTTAACCCAATGTTGGGTCAAATATGAACTAACCCAGCAATTGAGTTGTTTTAATCCTGCGGTTTGGTTAAAAATTTGCTAAAGACAACTTAATCACTGGGTTAAAACAACCCAATTGCTGGGCTAGCCCATATTTGACCCAACATCGGGTTGTTTTTTACCCATAATTGTTTAGAGTGTATTCTAGTAGACCTCCAGAACAAAACTATGAACCAGCAAATGAGCATAATAAGGGCCTTTAATATTACTATTTGTTAACATTTTAATATTGGCAATAAATATTTCATTCTTATTTCAAATAAATAGCTACTTATGAGTGGTCACTTGAAAAAGATACTTTATGACCCAATGGTGTAGATCATCTTTCCCATAAGGGGCTAAACCTTAAACCCTTGTGACTTAGTTAAGGTTTGGTTCAGATGGCAGAAATGACATGAATAAAGGATGATGCCAGTGCAAAGGAGGAGTGGCTAAGCTTATTTTAACCCCCAAAGTAAATGAAACATCTCAACAATGAAGACTTTGAGTGACTGACACTCACTGTTAAGGTGTTTATGAAAGCAGGATCAGATGTTAGAGACGCCCCTCGGTTATACTCACAAAAGACAATGTTCTAAAGGCTGAACTATTTGAAGCATCCCTATCATGCTTCAATCTCTGGTGATGAACTATAGCTCTGAATATGTTGCCACTTCACACTTTCATGTCTATGTTTGTAAAAACCGCCTGAGTGCAGCAAGATGGTTACCTCCACTTAAAATAAGCCTCGTTCAAAAGCCTGCACCAGAAACGTCAGACTCCGAGTCTAGCCTGGCAAAAATAACATTACATAAACAGAGATTACAGCAGATTAGGGGGTATCAACACTGGTGTGGATCACGTTACACGCTACGCACTTTTGGGCCTTTGGTTTTTCCGTCTCTCGCTGCCTTTAAACCAGTGTTTCTCAAACTTTTTCTGCCATTCCCCACTTTGGAGGTAGGGAAGGGCTCCGAGCCCCACCTGTCACCCCACCTATCACCCCAACAAAATGGTAATTATCTAGGCTTTAAGGTTTCCTGTTAACATTTATTTTATTAACATCACATTTTAACCTTAAATGTGTCAAGTTAGTTTAATATTTTAGAGTTTTTTTAAGGCAACGTTATTTTAGAACTTTTCACCTTTATGTTTCCATGGCAACACGTCATGTTTATCACGTGACTCACCACAACCGAAATAGCGCTGTATGACAGATTTATCGCTTTTAGTACGTTTTTTCTTTTTTATTCAAAATATTGACTTGCTTACCATTTTATCAACTATCTAATAATCAAATTGTTAATGTGTTTTGCCATTTAAAAACCTTTATAAATGATCTTATCTATAATGTAAGATGGGCGCTGCAGCATTTGCTTTGAACAAATGCACTGTCAATCGGATTTACAGCACGTATATTCATCAGTTTCTCCTGGAGTAAGTAAGTGACCGCTGAACTGGGAGAAGAATCGAGTAAACTTTATATAGTTACTTACTTACTCCCACTATGTGTATCTGATATGAATAAATAATGTGGAATTCAAAGCAATTTTTTTCCTACCTTTGTAGCACTTTGAGATTTTCTTTAAACTGTAATAAATAAAATTTATTATTATTTATTATGTCAGCAAGTTATATTTGAATGGATTGTTATTGTTGCTTCCATAGACACCAGTGTGTATTCCACAAACTCTAAATGTATTATTTTACTAGTACTTATGTGTATTTAAATGCTACCTATTAAATTAAACCTAAAATAAACATTATGAGGTTGAAAACACTGCAAGATGTTGTCAAGAGCTGAGCGCGTCCGCATCTGGCTCAGCGCCAGCAAAAGCGCGAAATCTGACAGAAACTGGCAATTATGTCACGTCACTAAAAATTCTAAATCCCATATGTGGTACCGTACTCTCAGGGGCACAGAAATAAAAAATTCATGTGGGACCGCTCAAAAGGTTAATAGAGATGGGCAAAACATTTTTACAAATTTCCTCCCGTTTGTCGCGCCCCACTTGTCATGTCTCTATTCCCCACCAGTGGGGCGCGCCCCACACTTTGAGAAACGCTGCTTTAAACGCAGGTCGCCGACTGATCTCTACGGGAGGGGATGCTGGGAATCACAGCATCAGATGGATACTGAATTACGTCAATAAATCTAGAGTGTTACTGCATTCCTTACTTGATAAACATGATGAAGGTTGCACATGGTTGCTTTACTGTTCACTCGCTCCAGGATATCTGTTAAGCAAGGCCGACTTTGTGAAAGCAGTGATTTGACTGGCATTTATTCACTTGCTAGATTAACATGGCAATTAATCACTGTGATTCATTGGAAAATGAACACTAGCAAATGGCAGAAAGCACACAATCTTAACCCTGAGTCAGCGTTTGTAAATTACAGTGCGAACACTAGCTTATCAGCTGGAGAACGGTCCAAGCTCCTGTTCGTCATTATCCTGGAAACTTAAAACCCACTGCGCCTCATCCTGGGAGAGAGACAGGTCGTCCCGTGGGAAACATTTCTGCCCCGAAAGTAGAAATGAATACACCGCATCAGAACTTCTTCTCCAGTGCTCTGTCACAAGGACGAACCACTGTATCACACTACCTTTTACTGCAATGGCTCTTTCACCTATTTAACAGATTTTCAACTTCATTTTGTTTGAAAATACACATTGATATTTGCATCACAATACATGAAAGACATGATGTTTTGCACTGATGTTAAACCTGGCATGACACCATGCATTTAAACAGGTACACACAGATTAACTATTTTTTATTTTATAAACAATATTTTTTCACTTTCATTGCATGAAGAAAATAAAAATATTGTTTTAAATGGTCATAATTTTGCACAATATTACAGTTTTTGCTATTTTTTTTATTTTTATATTTGGTTATGCTTTATTTTAATAGCCCACTTTAGACTTAACAAAGTAACTTTACAACTACATGTCAACTTACCACTCTCATTTAGTAGACTTAAAGGACAACTCCGGTGAGAAATGAACCTAGGGGTATTTAACAGATGGTTACCTAGTAGATCGTTCTCTGGGATGCGTTTTCATGAAAATCGAATGTAAAGAGTTTCATCTTTAAAAACAGATTAGCTTATAGCGCTTGTCTATGGGGCACAGGGTCGACACAGGGTGGTAAAATTAAATCTCTAGTTAATACCACTAACAAGGCTCAAAACAGCCCCACACTAACACGGTAGCATAATGAGGGTCCCTACATGCAAACCGAAGCATTGAGAACTTTGTAAGAGTACAAACAGTTTAATAAGAAGACACTTTATAAACACAGTGCCTTACGCGTTCACGGACAGGCGCCATCTTGGAAAACAGTCTCGACTCATCGAGCCACGAGCGCTCTGCTAAGTGATGAACTGTGACTTGTAATCTCATATGGTCCGTTGTTTCCGGAAGAAAACACTGAACACAACAGAGATGACAAATAACTAAAAATAAAAATGTCCATGTTATTACATTTCACAACCTTAATTCCTATCGACCAGCTCACTTAGAACAACGCTCGTGGATTGATTCGTCGAGACTGTTTTCCAAGATGGCGCCTGTCCGTGAACGCGTTGTGCGCTGTGTTTATAAAGTATCTTCTTATTAAACTGTTTGTACTCTTACAAAGTTCTCAATGCTTCGGTTTGCATGTTGGGACCCTCATTGTGCTACCGTGTTAGTGTGGGGCTATTTTGAGCCTTGTTAGTGGTATTAACTAGCGATTTAATTTCACTACTCTGTGCCCCATAGACTAGTGTTATAAGCTAATCTGTTTTTAAAGATAAAACTCTTTACATTCGATTTCCATGAAAACGCATCCCAGAGAACGATCTACTCTGTGACCATCTGTTAATTACCCCTAGGTTAATTTCTCACCGGAGTTGTCCTTTAAATTAGGGTTAGCAGAATAAGTTGATATGTAGTCGCAAAGTTACTTCTAGTCAGTAAAATATCTGTTGGGGAGCATCAAAAAAAGTGTTATTAAGCAGACAGTCAAATACTTTAGTTACTTTTTAACAAATAAATGCAGACTTTTAAAAAACGTTTGAATGGAATTTTATGTATAAATTAAAATAAAGATTGTTTTATATTTTAGTTTAAAAACAAGTAATTGTTAACTGTTATTTGAAGTATGTTATTACTGTTCACTGTAACTATTGGATTAACTATATGTTACCATACACAGTCCTTCTGATTGTAAGATTCTGAGGCCCTGTTTACTCCTTGTATAAATATGTGTTTTGGTCAATCCGATCACAAGTGGATGACGCTAAAGGCAGGTGTAAACAGGGTCTAAAAGTTTTTGAGCTTTTGAAAACACATTCGACCGGATTGCTTTCATGTGGTCGAATGCCTTTAAACAGCCACACAAGACCGTCTACTCTCCATCTACTGACCTAATGCAGAAACATTATGGAAAGCGCTCTAGCCAATCAGGATTTAAACTTTGTCAACTGAAGACCCAAGTTTGGTTTGAAGATGAAAAACATACCAAGCCCAATATTCTCGCACCATTCCTGATTTCTAACACACACTCACAGCATTCGGCAGGTCTTGCCGCTGTCAGAGCAGAAGCGAAAGCTGATGCTCTCAGTGTGTTTAACGTCATCTCGAGGCACCTTTAAGTGTAAATTGTGCAAGCTGATTTTGTCCATTAGATTGAAAGATCTGAAAAAAACCATACATTTACCTGCCCATAGACCTTTGAAGTAATCAGGACAGAAGAGGTTAAAAAAAGACAGAAGAGATAGATTTAAACACCAGGTATAAATGGAAATGTGTCTCCCTTGTCCACTTGTTATCCGATCTCAGTAGCAGGTAGGGCCTGAGATCAAATTATTTTTGGTCTGTTTGTCAATCACCCTTAAATATTGGGTGTTGTCAGCCGCCATAGCTTGGATACACAAAATAAAAACACACACACACATGCATAACATTAGCAATGAATAACCTTCCCCTGGTATAAATTTATCAGGAACCTGAGTAAAGCTGGCAGTGCCAACTGGACACGTCACCATGTAGAGAATGTGGCAGGGTGTATTAAGACATCAGTTTAGCACCAGCTTCCCATCATGCAAACACTCCCAAAGATGTGAGGAGTGACTGGAGGAGGCCAGGTCAAATCATTCACAACAAAACTCCCAGGCACGTTTGGTCTTGAGTGGAAATTGCAAACTTCCTCTCACGTTTCCGGAGTGTGTGTACCGGACTACAGTGGCCCACCACCCAGACATACAAAGGCTGTGAGAGTGATTCCTTCATAAATCACCTCCTCTCTTCTAATAAAATCGAATTAGTGTGATGATAATCTCATTTTTTCTTGGAAAAAAAACACATCTTCAATAGGAGCAGTAATCGCTAGCCTCCTCGGGATGTAGTTCCTCTGAAGATGAGACATAATGAAGTCACTCAAAGCCTTAATAAACAGTGTGAACTAATGCAGATAAAGAGAGCATTCCCTGCACACACCTCATTTAACTCAATCTGCTGAGCAACAGCCTGAGAAAATAACCACACCATCGTAAAGAGCCTTGGAGTCAAATGATTCGTAAGAAGATGAAATGAAACAAAAATATAACTTAAGAAACAATAATAAAATGAAAAAAAATCTAAGATCAAATGCAAACAGAAAAAAACTAACAGAAAAAAAAAATCAAAGCAAAACAAACCAAATCAAATGCACAATCAATTAAACTAGATGAAACATGCCAACACAAAACAAATGAAACTAAACTAAACAACCAATTAAACGAAACGAAACATGACAAAAAACAAAAAAATAAAACTAAATAAAAAAAACAATTTAACAAAAAAATTATTACAAAAAAAATAAACGACACTGTGAAACTAAACACTGAACTAAAAGAAACCAAAATAAACAATTAAATGAAACAAAACAAAAAAGAAAAGAAAATTAACCAAAAACCAAATAAAAACAATTAAACCAAAAATTTAACTAATCAAAACAAAATAAAGACAAATGAAACAAAAACAAACCCATTCAAAAATACAAAAAAATTCAACGAAATCTAAAAAATTAAACAAAACATGACAACATTACACTCTAAAAAATTCTGAACAACCCAATGTTGGGTCAAAAATGGACTAACCCAGCAATTGGGTTGTTTTAACCCAGCGATTGGGTTGTCTTAAGCAAATATTTATCCCAACCACAGGATTAAAACAAACCAGTCGCTGGGTTAGTCCATATTTGACCCAACATTAAGTTAAAACAACCCAACATTTTTTAGAGTGTAAAAATGAATCTAAAAAAAACAAAACCATTTGACAATACAAGACAAACCACAGAAATTTACCTCATTAAAATCAAAACAATTCACCGAAAAATGACTAGACAAAAAAAGGCATTGCGAAACACCTAACTAAATATTAGAAAAATCATCCCGGAAGGATTGGACTATCCTGAGTATTGAGACTTAAGTGAGGTCAAACGCTTGAGGCCACTCACAAGTACTTCATAATCAATCATAAATGTGCACCTGGCAGGAAGACTCAAAAGGCATTTCCTCTTCCACCTAATTCACCTTATCACCACTACTCAAATCAAACGAGCGGATAGGCACTGCGGTCTACTGGACTAGAGTATGGGCATGAGAGGGAGTGTAAATTAAAGGTGGTGTGAGAAAAAGAGATAATGCCCTGCTGGAGCATATTATGGAATGGAGAGTGATAAATAAATATTGGGTATTTTTAATAGGGCAGAATTTACACTCCACTGACACTAACCAATAAAGCTGGCTAATGGGAAACAAGCAACACTGCAGTCACGAGCAGGTGGAATGAATATGCTGAGCAGAAAGTTATATTCAATAAACAATTCTGCTACTGTGATGGATCACCACATGATTTAACAATATAAAATATGGGTCCTGAAGCAACACTAGCCTTCATTCAGGTGTCTGGACAACATCCATCTTAGGTAGATTGTAGTTCATTTGATTTGTGTAAAAGAACTGTACTGTAAAAGTTGCATCCATCTCAATCCTTCATCTATAAATAATGAGGACTTAAACGCACACTCATTAGTCCATGTTGTAAAAGTCTGATATTTATCCTGTAAGCTGGAAGTAACCTGGTGAGTGAGAGGAGACGGGGTGGTGAAGAGATTCTGAAGACTGGGAAGAATCCTTAGGTGACTTTAGCCCTATTCGGACGGTTATTGTTTCTCTGTAACTCTGGTCGGGCCAATCACATCGTGTATAGAGTCGGTGGGCGGGGCTTAACATAGTGACAGCCGAGTTGCGTTTGCGTGCTTCTAGTAAACACAGAAGCTGGAGAATGGCGGTCTTTCGAATCAGCTTTGACCGCGACTCTGGAAGACTTGGAGTTGAGCTTTTCTCTGAGAAAAGAACAAAGAGCGGCACTGAAGTCATTCTTAAAAAGGGAAGATGTGTTCGGGGTTTTGCCGACCGGATATGGCGGAAGTTTAATCTATCAACAAGCTCTGTTTCACCTTCGTTGCTCTGGTTGGTTGTAACGCTATCCTATCGCGTGCAGAGGGAGTTTGAAAGACAACCGTTTATCCGCCCCTCGGATTGAGCCCTGTCAGTTTCCAGACCAAACATCTTGATGTGGGTCTGGCTTGTCAGGCTAGTCTGATCCACTACGAGAAGAGAGAACTGTCCGGCTTGCCTGCACTTTTTTCACTCCTCCCCTCACTGCAGCCGCCTAGTCTCACCTATATTTCAGGGCAGGCGAGGCAAGGCGCATCTCAAACAAGCCTAGATTGTTGTAATGGCATGTTTTTATGAATGAAGGCCAGTATACTGATACGGATGTCTCTATGAAACATTAATGATAGACAGCATAACAGTATAACTGAAAGCTATCAAAACGATTAGACTTTAAAAAATAACTTTTAACTTAAAACTGCAGTCCGTAACTTGTTGCACTCCAGTGGTTAATAAACAGAACTGCATGCGTCTTGCTGAAGAACATTACAGCCGGAGCTACTTCTCTCTGTTTATGTCTATGGTGGATCACACAGGGACTGTGATCCTCCGCAGTGGTAGCCTACCTCCCAGTCTGGCCTGAAATAGTCCCAATATTAACACTTATTATAAGTGTATCATAAGGATTCAGGGTAAGACAAAAATACGGTTTGAAAAATGGATCCATGTTGTGCATTCTCATTATATAATTTTTGTAAATCTTGAAAACAAAAAAAGTTACAGACAGCAGCTTTAAGTGAACTTAAAACAATCTTTACATAAACCCATTATAATGTCATATTAACCTGTGGCCTTCATGTGTAAATATACAAAAATTGCACAAATACTTAACTGCACAAATAATAAATTAAATATAGATTAATCCTTATTAAAGCTACAATAGTCTCTTGTTAGCTTTATTCTTTGATTAACTTTAATGACAGAGATCATTAGTGGCTGCTGTCACTTTAAGATCTGCCGCTGCCGAACATGCCGCAGATCTGACATGCTCAACTTACACTGAAAGTGTATAACGTGTTAAAAAATGTTTTTACACAAACGCATTGCTTCGCTTCAGAAGGCCTTTATTAACCCCTGGAGCCGTGTGGAGCACTTTTAGAATGGGCGGATGCACTTTTTTGGGCTGCCATTCACTGCCATTATAAAGCTTGGATTAGCAGGACCTTTTTTTATATATAACTCTGATTGTATTCGTCTGAAAGAAGGATGTCATATACACCTAGGATGGCTTGAGGGTGAGTAAGTAATTTACATTTTTGGGTGAACTATCCCTTTAACTGCATTAAATATTTTTAAACGCGTTAAACTGAAAAATATAATTGCATAAAAATGTTGACAGCACTACACTGTAAAAAAATATTGTTGGTTTAACAAAAAAAGTCAGTAACCTGGTTGCTAATTTTAAGTTTATTAAAATTAAAAATTTGAGTTGATGCAATAAAGGAAATTGGTTTAAAAAATAGAAACTCAAAATATTATTGTATCTGAACCAAAATTTGATAAATCATGAAAACAGCACAATTCTTCATGTTTCACTGCGTCTTCACAAATAAAACACACACAATTACCCAATATGCTTAAAAAATATTTTAATAATTTTTAAATAAAGGCTAATTCTCAAAAATATTCATTGTATTAACTCCAATTTTTCATTTCAATGAACTCAAAATTTTAAGGCAACCAGGTAACTTTTTTTAACTTTTTTTTTTTACAGTGTAGTGTTAAATCATTGCCTTGTCATCCAGAGGTGGACAGAACTATATTTTTTCTGTGGCCCTTTACTACAAATCTGGCATCCTTAATGCTGGGAGCTGCGTATCCCAAAAATCTCAGTGGCTCCTCTAGTCAGCAGCTAGACTTGACAAGGTCACGGCCACCACGGGGGGAAAAAAATCAATGACCTTCCTGGGAGAGGAGGGTCCTATCCCCATTGGACTTATGATCACAGCATTAATTTCTTTAAAAGCACAAAAATGCATTATTGAACAGCGTAACAGCACTACGAGCACAAAAGCATTTCTTACACACGCAGTTCCACTGTGCAAGGCTACGAGTTTGTGCCGAGGGAGTGCAATTTTTATTATATATTTACTAACTCAAACTCAAGCGTACAGCACTTTGAGGGACCGAACACCAATTCTGGACAAGCTGTTATTTCTGGCTGACTGCTTAAAGTTAAAGAAAAGGTAAAATTGCTAAACATACTGAATCCTAAAGGAGATAAAAATGCAGGCCTGTTCACTTTTCCCTCCGGTTCTCTTAGCTTCATATTTTGCTTCTCTTTTGGCTATGTCCATTTTTGTACTAAAACAGCCAACACCATTGAATCTTTTTTATATTAAGCTGCAAAGCTGTTTCCATTAATCCACATGAAAAATACTGAACAAAATCAAGACAGACAGAAAGCGATTGGTATAAAAAGGGAAGTCATCTAACAAAACGAGAGCTCAGTTATAGCTTTGACAGGTTTCCGTCTGAAACCAGTGCGGTTCACTTCTTCAGTTCAAGACTTGTGTTTGACAGTTCAACCTTGTGTTTGCACGGGGCTTGTTGAAAACAGCATGTGATTTTCTATATGTGGTGCTATGGAAAACGGATGCAAAGGTCAGCTTCTGCCTGCAAGAACTCCAGCTGCATCCCAGGCATCCGCCCATGTACACTACGTGTGTTCACCTCTGACCCCCATCTATAACACCGACAAGTCATCTTAATTCGGGCAAGTGCACGAGTGAGAAAAAAGCAGCCTGTCCCATGCATAAACATTTGACGGGGTCCCAGCCCTTTGTGTAGGACTAACAGTGTCAAAGGTTCCTCTGGTGTCCTAGCAATGGCTCAGAGTCACAACAGAGGAGTTTGTTTCAGCAACAGCAGCAGGTGTCCTTTCTGCCTGACTTGCGTGTAAAAGCTCAATTTTCACCAAACTGAGTGGACAGAACAATGCATTTTGTCCTTCAGTATTCCCTGAGGAAAGTGTGGTAAATTTGTTCTGCACAGATGTAAGACAATCCCAGAAAATGTTGCAGAACAATTTACCTATATTTTTCCAACGAATCTAATCCCATCTTTGATAGAAATCTTTTGTGTTTATAGGAAATGTATGCCCGGTTTCACAGTAAAGGCTTAAGCTAGTCTCAGACTAAAATACATGTTTGAGCTGTTTTAACTGAAAGCAACTTGCACTGACTTATCTTCATATATCAGTGCCAGTGTTTTGTCTCAAGATGCGCATTTTAAAAAGATACTTAAATATCCTAATTGAACTAAGGCCTAATTCTGGCCTAATATAAGCACTATGTGACACCAAGCCCTGGTTAGAAAACGATCATATTTTGAGCTTTAAATACAGTAATGTCAATTATTCTCCTTGTTGTGCCACCAGGTAAACCTTTAACTTTCTGTGTAAAATAAGAGTTGGTGGTTGTCACAGATCCCCACAACAGTCATTGTAGTAATATTCATCTTAATTTATTATTATATAATGTTGTTATATTAATATAATATAATATAATATAATATAATATAATATAATATAATATAATATAATATAATATAATAATCGTCTCTGTAAGGCAGAAAACTGTCCTAAAAAACACTTTTTTGTGGCTTTATATGGTCAGATACTTGCACATGTCATTATAATATTAACATTTCACCAAAATCTCATGTTGTAAAAGATGAAGTGCTTCACACAGACTATTTAAAACAGCATTGGCTGTGACTCGGCAAAAACTGCTAGACTAAGACACTGCGCCTCAAATACAATAATATTATCCTTTATATTCACTGTAAACCCTAACGCTCAAAATAATTAATTGATTGGAGTAAAGCCAACTCAAATTAGACAAATTAGTTCAATCAAAGAAGCTTTTATGAGTATTTAGAACTTTTTTGGGAGTTCACAAAACTAAGATAGTTAAAGTAATCTGAACTTGTTTCTTTTAATTCAGACTAACTTAAATTTATCTGAAACTGGGCTGGGATTTCTATTTCTCAGCATGCTTTGCTATGAAACTCAAAAGGGATAGTAAATGCTAAAATTAAGTGTTATATAATGTTTTTTGTGCAAGATTAATTTTAAGTGGTAGATTTAGTAGTTTTAATAGATTTAATGTTTTGCTATGTTAGTTTAGAAAAGTTTCTGTTATGTTTTTTTTTTGGGGGGGGGGGGGTATCATGAGCTTAGTTTGAGAACAGATACAGCTGAAAAAAATTAAGAGATCACTTAAAGGTGCACTATGCAACTTTTCGTCCACTGGAGGGCGCCTATTCTAAACGGCTCGCAAGTAGAGGGACACAGTCACCGGGCGCCTGCACTTCTGCTTTTTCCGGTCAGGTAAAAACAGCTATTTTTATCATATCAGATACATTTAAGGGGCCAAGGGCTTCGGAAATCCGTCCACTCTCTTACCAGAACTGAAATGAAGTAGTGGGCTGTACTTTCCACACGATTGACATCAGGTTCAAGTACGCCAGGTTGGCTGGTGGTTATGTTGTCCGCATACCGCCTCCCATGGCCGAGACTGGTATTACGATACCTGACGGGCCGGGGCTAGTAATGCTACTGCTAATTAAGGTTGATATCTCTGCAGCACTTTAACTTGACATTTTTTTTTATGACATCATCGCCCTTATTTCTTCTCATTCTTTTGATGCGTGTAGGTCATTTTTTGGATATTTTTACCTCAATTTTTACACATGGCACCTTTAACACTGAGAAATCCATGTTAAGTGATCTCTTATTTTCTCTCAGACATACAATGTTTAGTCCCAAGCTGCTTATACTTTTCACTGGTAAAATATTTGCAAAACCCACAGACAGACATAAAGGGTGACCAATAGTAATGATTTATGATGAACATATAATATTTTCTTTATTTTTATTCTCACATTAAGAGTATGACCTTCCATAATGGCCACTTTAAAATAATACATTTCTCCACAGCCTAGTCAAACATCAGTTAGAAAGCTAATCCAGTCATCCATCCCAATTGTCCAACAACTTTTCCACAGCTGAGGATTTAGCTGAAATCATCTTGCATCATTCCCTACTGATGTGCTTTAGACTAGAGAGAGAAATCAGAACAAAAAAAGCTTCTTTGAGCAGCTCTGAACAACAGCTGTGCCAAAAACAAGGTACCACGAGATAAACTCATTGCCTCCAGCGGCCTCACAGAGCAGAGCTAATTAAGCGATCAAGACATTACACCCCGTGCTTAATTGCAGTCTCAATTTAATGATCAACGTGCTACTTGATTTCCCTGAGCCATGCAGTGCGGTTCTGATCTACAGTTAAACACACATTCACAGGATAACTCAGACATTTAAGAGACTCCGGCTAAAGTACTACTACCAACAATTAACTTGAATTTATCACAGGACCGTAAATTACGCGGATTTGTCTAATTGGCACCAAAGGGCATTTCAAATGTAGTTGATCACACATCTGGTATGACAACATCTAGTTAGATTGACACCCATGTCATGTCTGTTCTCGGATGTTTAAATCAAGAACTAATGCCACCCATTGGCAACATTTACATCAGCCACATGCCCAGGCTCTAAGAGAAACTGCTCAGGGTGTCTGAAACATGAGCGTCGTAACCTTGACACGTCAGGTACTGTTAATAACTCCTCTGTATTTCCACTCTATTTCATTCATTGGAAAGTGAGCCAATGTAATTATTATAAGAATGCTCATCTACGTTTTTACTGTGTCACTTCAAAGCGTCCGGTTTCAAGATATCTTATATGCAGATGACCTCTGAGCGCTACAATCTTTTCATAAAGCTATAAATTCACACAATAATAAGTAATCTTTACAAAAAGCAAATGCAGTAAATATGGCAAAACCAAAAGTGAGGTAAGAAAAAGTATGAATTTATCAATTTTCACACTCAAATTTTCTCTGAATTCAAGCAGTTGAGCCAAACCTGTGTCACAGGATAAATATAGTACAAGATATTTTGCAATCTTTTTGATCCCTTGGACCTCCAACTATCCCCTTGAAATATAAAGGCTGCTATTTATTTTCATGTATAAAAGCCCATTTACAGTGATATAATATAATATAATATAACATAATATAACATAATATATCTCGGTCAGACAAACATTTTCATTATTTTAATATTTTTCATTACATTATATTATGTCATGTTTATAGTCATTATATTAGTCATTAAATTATTAACATCTGACAAAACTCAAGCTCATTGTGTTATTGTCACAGTACTTCCCACAAAGGATGGAGACAAGGATGCGGAAGAAGTTCAAATAAAGCTATTTACTTAAGAAAAACAATACATAATCAATACAGCGAACTGACAGCGACAGAAAGCTTAGGTGGAGTGGAGCTGATCAAGGTGAATGATGGCAGGTGTGTATGATTGAGGAGTGTGTGTGTGCAGGTGGGAGCCAGGAGTGATCATGGGAAATGGAAAAACTAAAACATGACAAATGAAACTAAATAAAGCAGAAGAACAACCAAAACAGACAAAACTCGGACAGTTATGAGGTTAATGTAATTTTAGCGAAGCAAAATATATTATTTATATAACTTTGGGAAATATTTATTTGTATATATTATATTTTATAACATTATATTTTAAGTTGACAATGACATCTAGACAGTAAATATCCATCATTAAGAGAGCAGTATGCTGATGTATAAACCTGAAGAAAAACAAACAAATATGACCATTAAATATAGCTGACTAATCCCATGATTCCTCCTGACCATTATTATGAACTGGTAAAATTGTCCAATTTGGTAAATTTCCCTTATACAGTATCTTCTGTATATTAAGCCCTTTTGCAGTCTTGATTTTGTTTTTGTGCTCTACTAGAACAGGTTTTAATGCTTGACTGTTAAAAAAACACCTTATCATTCCCATATTCTCCATTGTTGCAGCTCCTCTCTTCCCAGTCTGTCAGTAACGCTCGGTTTAGTTCCCTTCTCTATGAAGCCCCTCCTTCTGAAAATCGCAATGTGCTCTGATTAGTCGGCAGGACCAGTGTGTTGTGATTGGTCAACAGCTCTGAGTGTGTTTGGGAAATGCCCATAACCAGCCATTTCAACAACAACTTACTCAGCCAGGCCCCGCCCCTTTATTTAGCGTATGCCTTGGGTGGGAATAATTTAAATGAGGAATATTGTGTTCATTCTCATAAGAAAAGTAAATAAAAACCAAGACTAATGGAGGCGTTTCAGGGAGTTCAGAAACAGCGATAGAGAATAATGCTGCGTTCCAGGCAGGTTTTTGAGCCCCTTAAGTTACGACTTCAAACCACGTCTCACGACTTTGTGGCGTTCCAGACAAAGTCACGCCAAACTGCCTAAATGCAAGGTATTGCGGTAGCTAGATGTAAACAAAGCACGGCGGACCATACAGGGCTTACACCCATTTACTGTCATTTCTATAGCCAAAGGTGCTTACTCTTTGTGTATTTGAGGGAAACGGAGGGGGAAAAAACTGCAAAAGGCAACATATAAGGCAAAAGAAGCCGTTATACCTTTCATGTTAATTGTATATTTGGTATTAATTTATTATGGCACTCAATGGACTGAAAACTAGCTAACGGTAGAAAAGCTGCTGATAATGCATAACATAACAGATAAATAACGTATTTTAATAAACACAGGTTACGGGTTGCCTGCACCGCGGCATAACTCTCACTGGAGGATCTTTGTGCTTTGTATCCTTTTTCATGCTCAAACAACAACATTACACACTAAAGGAAGGTGAAATGTGAAAAGCATAATAGGACCCCTTTAAAATGACCGTATATATTTAGCCTCAGTTTGAGTGTGTGGGTGAGAGAGGGAAAGAGAGAGAGGAAGAGGGAGAGAGTGCTCAGCATAAATGGTGTAAACAAATGGTGGCAGTGGCTTAGAGACGGCTATACTTGTATAAACTACACTGGGGTGAAGCACGCCAGACCAGACAGCTTCTCTTCATGGAGAAAGGGTCTTCTATCAGGCTGACCAAAACAGAGACTCGACACATTTAAAGGCTATATGATATGACATGGCCACAAAGGTACTTGACTTAACTCTTACAGAAGCAGTTGTTGAGACTAGACTTAGTAAGGGAAATTTAGTGACCTTCGAACTTTCAAACCAAAAATCTGTCAATTAAAATCAACATGAAATCAGAATTGACCATATTTATGTACTTAAAACATTCCTGAGTCCGGATTCACGAAGCATTCTTAAGAATAAAATCATTCTCAACTTCTATACTTATTTTATAACTGAAATAAAACATTATTTTGTGTTCACACAAATACTTGAAAATTTTCTTAAAGGGATAGTTCACCTAAAAATGACAATTATCACATTTACTCCCCATCAAGCCATCCTCGATGTTTGACTTTCTTCTTTCAGCACAAACCCAATCAGAGTTATATTAAAAAGATCCTGGCTCTTCCAAGCTTAATACTGGGAGTGAATGGTACCTGAGATTTTGAATCCCAAAAAAGTGCATCCATCCATTATCAAAGTTCTCCACACGGCTCCAGAGGGTTAATAAAGGCCTTCTGAAGCGAAGCCATGCGTTTTTGTGAGAAAAATATTCATATTTATAACTTTATAAACTATAATCCCTGGCTTCCAGTAACGGCCGTACGCAAGTCGAGTTTCGGCGAAAGAGTGATGCCTGGGATTTATGGGATCATTTTTAGGGAACTAACCACTCAAGACAGAACTAAAAAGAGCTTCACGTTCTTGAAAAGATTGTTTTTAAAAAATCACAAATAAATAACTTTTTTAAAGTTAGAATAATTCCCTAAAGGTAAGACATTAGGTAAGAACATATGCCATATTCCTATAACAAGATTTTTCTTTTATCATCTTGCATGCAAATTCTCAAATGAAAGTTAATGTCATATGTTACTTTACATACTTTAAAAAATGACTGTCAAGTACTTCCTACATCAAAAAAGGGGGTTAATATTATATGTTAAGATTAACCAGTATAAAGTTTGATTTAGTTTAATTTGACAAGTCAGTCTCATGAGTAGGGTAATATACAAACACACATCATTGAAGCCTTTCATTATATTTTTAAGGGAAAAAAAGATGTTCTTGAGAAAATGTATTCAAAAACTGCACCTAGGAATATTCTTATAGATTTCTCACAATTTATCTTATGAACTTTAAAAAGAAAACAAATTGTTTGTGTGACAAAAAGTGTGACATAGCAAAGATTTTTTTTACCCTCAAACTGTGCTGTATAATAACTTGTTCATCTTTAATATTCTGACCACACTTAAACTGCACTATTTATAAATTTACGCATTGTTTTAGGAAAATCTTTAGTAATAACCATTCTGTCTAATTCTGATATTCAACGCTGCTGTGGTAGCACCAAGATGTTAGCAGCAGATCCTTTAAGTCCTGTAAGTCGCGAAGTGGTTTGAGATCTGGGGATTTTACAGCCAGTACCAATACCAATACCAGTCAACACCTCAAACTCATGGTTGTGCTCCTTTTTGCTTTGTGGCAGGGCACATTATCCGGCTGAAAGAGCCACAGCCACCAGGGAAAACAATTTCCATGAAAAGGTACATGGTCTGCAACAGTGCTTAGGCAGGTCATATGTGTCAAAGTAACATCCACATGGATGGCATGAACCAAGCTTTCCCAGCAGAACATAGCCCAAAGCATCACACTGCCTCCGTCGGCATGCCTTCTTCCCATAGTGCATCCTGGTGCCATGTGTTCCCCAGCGACGCACACACACCCGGCCATCCATGTGATGTAAAAGAAAACGTGATTCATCAGACCAGGCCACCTTCTTCCATTGCTTCATGGCCCAGTTCCACTGTTGGTGCTTTCGGTGGTGGACAGGGGTCAGCATGGGCACCCTGACTGATCATGCCGGCCCATACACAACAAACTTTGATGGACTGTGCATTCTGACACCTTTCTATCAGAACCAGCGTTAACTTCTTGAGCAATCACTGTACTCATGTTACACAGGTTTGGTTGAGCTTCTGTTTATGTTCGCTGATCAATGTTTAAATGTGAATAAAAGCCTAAATTAATTCTGTTTATCATATAAAGCAATCTTGAGCAATCACTGTACGTCCTTTTTCAATAGTAAACGTGGAAAACAAGGTAGCAAATCAGGTAGACTTTAAAGGGGGGGTGAAATGCTGTTTCATGCATACTGAGCTTTTTACACTGTTAAAGACTTGGATTCTCATCCTAAACATAGACAAAGTTTAAAAAACTAATGTTGGACGTTTGATGGAGTATTTCTGTGTTAAAAATACTCCTTCCGGTTTCTCACAAGTTTCGGAGAGTTTTTTTCGAGTATGGGTCTACTTGACGTTAATAGAGCGGAAGGTCCTTGTATGGGCCGTACGGGCTCTTCTCCCGGTAGAGTGCGCGCGCACGCATGACTAGAGTGAGAGAGAGGAAATGCACGCCCGGAAACACTCGCTCAGATGCAGATCCGGTCGACGCGCTCCACTTTATTCCTATGAGTGACATCGAGCGACTTCAACGCTTCAGCACAGCATTCCAGGAAGGCAGCGCTGCATTTGACCCGATTTGAACGCAGAAATGACGGGAAGCTTCACAACATCGTTTCAGTCGCGTTGCAAAAGTGGATCTCCACCGTTCACTGCTGTCAGGACTTAACCAAATCATACCAAAGAAGTGTGTTTTTGACGGAGCGGTCCCAGGGCCAGCGATAAAGGTTCGGTCCTGCTTTGGAAGCAGCCGGTGAGTAAAACTGCTTCAAATGTCTGTGCTGTTGGCTATCGTCGCGTGAGTAAACATCAGTAAATGACACGATCGCGTGCTTCATCATTCAAATGCGCTAACGGTTACTCCATTGTTGTTCTATGTAAGTTATAAGGTTACACTAGTCTGACGTGCAAAACCGTTTTGCTTGCTACTGCTAAGTTTTAGTCACATACAATAGTCCATAAACCAAATCATGTCCTCATAAACTGTGAGTAAAGACAAACTAAATAATTGACAGGCCACTAAATACAGTACATACCACAGAGACGGACGTCCTGATGTTGCCGTTTCCCCTGTTCAATTTATTTCTGCTTCCCAATGATTCTGGATCATTATCTATATTAGCTGAGCTCGATAGCCATAAGTTTCTCCACGCTTGAGGACGTCACCGCTTTGTTCACGATTGTCATTCTTTAGCTCCGCCCACACGATACTCCTCCAGGCGCTCGGTTTTTTCCGGAAAGACTCGGTACAGCCCATATTTCTTTTATAAATATTATAAAACTAAAGACTTTTCGGAGATATGAAGGATGCAATACTACTCTATAGGTACTGAAGATTGACACGAGATTGACTGAAACTGAGTGTTTCACCCCCCCTTTAAAGGGATACTCATCACCCTCAAGTTTTTTCTTGTGCTGAACACAGAAGAGGATATTTTAAAGAATGCTGAAAAGTTGATGGTAGCTATTGACTTCCATAGTATTTTCTTCCACACTATTGAATTCAAGGGTTACTGTAAACGGTTTGGCTACCAACACTCTTCAAAATATCATCTTCTGTGAGTAAACGATAACAGAAATTTCATTTTTGGCTAAACTATACCTTTGAAGTTTTTTTTAAAATCAAGCTTGAATAGTTTTTTCCTGAAACTGTGTGATTACAAGTTATTTTGGAATTTTCAATTAGATTAGGCTTGAATACAACAAGCCCTCATTAGGAGATCAGTGAATTAATTGTGATTTGGCCTGTGTTGTGCTTTTGAGTGAGGGAGATGAATGACAGGCGGAGGTATGAGAGACTCTGATAAGCTCCTTTCTGCTCTCAAACTGTTAGGCAATGGAACTGATGTCTATCTCTCCGCTTTAATGGCTCTCGCTACGGATTTGAGAGGATGAAAACAATGTACTGTAGTGGTCAAAAACGCCTTCTTAAAAAGAAAATCACACTACAGGAAAGAAATACAACTGAATGTCAATATAACCAAAGATACACACTGTTCAAAAAAAGACATCACGCACATGTCTTTTTTTGCAGAGGGCTAAAATTACAATCATAGTCACAGCGGCTTCTGAACAGTCAAATACAATGATATAGTGGATTATCTCAGAGTAGGGTCCAGCCGGGACCCTCAACCAAAGAGAAGTGGGCTAATAACTTACTCTGAATACACAAATGTCAACGTCAGTGTGGTTGAGCACTTGCTCTATATACTCGGCCCTTTTAGTTGGCAACACAATCAGCAACAATGAATAAAACATTTAATAACGTCCTGTATTAGAGCATCCCAAGGCATTTTACAGTTTCAACCAAGTTAAAGTCATATACAACGCATCTGTAAATGTCAAACGGCGCTCTCCTATTCGAGCAAACTTGATTTGTTGAAAGAATGCAGCATGGGAATTTAATCCAATTGTGAGAGATGAAAATCAATCTTGGCTGATGTTGAAATGATATGGTCTATTGGAAGGGTCACCTAATAGGAAAATGCCCCGACTCAGCCTGTTCAGAATTAGAGAGCGTCACTGGCTCCAGGTGAGCGCATGGCAGGTGGGCCATTTGTGTGAACAAATTACGTTGCAGTCATTAACGGTTTCTCTGAGGTCATTTATCAACAAGCTTCTGTCTTTTCTTAAAGGGATAGTTCCCCCAAAAATGAAATTCTGTCATACTTTTTCCAAACCTGTAAGACTTTTGCTCATCTTCAGAACACAAATTAAGATCTTTTTGATGAAATCTGAGAGCTTTCTGTCCCTCCATTGACAGCTACACAATTACCGAGACAGGGGTAGCTGCAGCTTGGAGTAATGGGCGTGGCAAGAGGTAGGGGCGTGGTGAGAGGTTTCTCATTGGTCAAAGGAGCTTCCTCCTGGCGACTGCGTTGGCCAATCAGCAGTAACCTTAGTTTTACTATCGTATGAATCAGTGGAGGAATGAGTTTTGACTTGAACACAAGCCTTTGATGACAAATTCAACTGACTTTTTAAAAAACGTAATTGTAAAAATGACTATTGAATAAATATTTTTTTAGATAAAATGTTGTTTGTTTTGCTTACTTGATTAATGTCACTTAAAAGTAGTTTATTAAACCGGTTTTACTTCATTTTATATTATATGAAGAGTGTTTGATCAAACACGTATATATATATATATATATACCTTTATACAGCAAAAACATTTGCTTTACCATTATTATAAAAATAATATTACTTTTAGTTTGTATGTAGCCTACTTTAAATGAAAGTACAAAATTAGTATGACTTTAATAGTGTCAGGAGACATTTTTATCTTTAAAATAATAATTAGTTTTTTACTTATTTTTTTATTTATTATTTAGTTCAAGTACAGACATTTCAAGTTTAATGCAATAAAAACGATGAATACAAAGCCTTGTAAATACAGCTCAAAGTGTGTAGATCAGAGAATAACAATAACAAGTATAAAATGAACAATACAAATAAATACACAAATATAAGTTTATGAATCAAGGTAGAAAAATTATTGTCTTGCGATCTCATGTTTGAAAGCGTTTCAAAGTATACTGTGAGATCAGTCTTCTAAAAGGTAATATAGGAAGGGTTCTTTCATTTGTGTCATGCTTATAAAACTTCAGCAAAATAATTTAATTATATTAAAAAAAAATCCAGAAAAATACGGGTTTTGGAAACAAAGTAAAATTCCATGAAGTTCTAAAATCTAATACTTGGAATTTCTATTTTAGGAATATCTATTTTAAAGTCAGTCCCAATTTGAAATAGAAAAAGGGCAATACAAAAATAAATGTTTAATATATTTAAGTGATGTGTTAAAAAAGTGCATTTATCACAAACAGTATGAATGTTTTTTTAATGATTGACTAAAAAAGTCGCGGTGGTGATGACGTCATGTAACCCGCGCCATACAGAAGGTTTCGAAGGTAACATACTGCGCCTCAATCAGCTCCCTAGTTCACTAGAGTGAAAGAAATGTATTTTGTCTTGTATAATTATTTGTGTAGTTATAGTGATTCAGTTTATGGCTCGCTTTTATGCGGATCAGGAAGCTTTTCGCGTCCTGGTCATAGACTGTAAAAAGACGAGAAGACCTCGCGGCACGCCCCATACCTCACGGCACGCCCCATTTCTTTCCGACCTCATGGCACGCCCATTGCTCCAGTCTGCAGTTACCTCTACTTGCAATTACCACTGACGCTTCAAAAAGTTCATAAAAAGATTGTAAAATGACTAATCCTTATGAATTTTCTGAAGAGACTCGATCGGGTTATATGATGAATAGATTGATTTTAGGCTCATCAACTCACTCATCAATTGTGGCAAACTGAAGCTCAAGCATGTTCACTTGACGTGCGAGAACCAATGAGATTAACTCTCGCGTAATGCAGAGTTTGAGCTTCAGCAAGGACCAATGAGGTTCATGCTTGTGTTACGCATCACGTTTGAACTTTAGCAAGAACCAATGAGGTTCATGCTTGTGTTACGCATCACGTTTGAGCTTCATCAAGATCCAATAAGGTTTGTTCTCGTGTTACACAGGTTCGGTTGAGCTTCTGTTTATGTTCGATGATCATCGTTTAAATGTGAATAAAAGCCTAAATTAATTCTGTTCATCATATAAACAATCGTTTCTCTTCATATGATTTGTACTAAACCACTCAAGGATTAGTCATTTTACAATCTCTTTATGATCTTTTGAAGCGTCAGTGGTAGTTGTGTAGCTGTCAATGGAGGGTCAGAAAGCGCTCAGATTTCATCAAAAAGATCTTCATTTGTGTTCTGAAGATGAACGAAAGGTTTGGAAAGACATGATGGTGAGTAATTAATGACAGAATTTTTATTTTTGGGTAAACTTTACCTTTAAGACAAAGTGGATTGCAAAACAAAAAAGGACAACAGATTTGATTGTGGGTGACTTACATGAAGGCGTGATAGATGAACGCCCATCCTCTGGGTCTCTCGAGCACGTTGTACAGGCAGTTCTGAAACTTTCTGTAGCGTTTGCTGGATGCGGAAGTGCTCGCCCTCGGGCCCGGTGGCGTCGGCAGCGGGGTGCCCAGTAAGCCGGTGCGGTGAGACGGGTGTCCCCGCTCTGGGGTGGACGGCTCGCTTCTTTCAGTATGAACAGCCGTGAGAGCCACAAACTCAACCCGCCTGTCATCGTTGGGTGCAGGGGGGGCCAGCATCCTAATGCCTCCGTTATTTGAAGGGCTTCCCAACATTACTGTGTTGACACAAGCAAACTAGTGCACCATATACAGCAGAGATCGACCGATACAGTTTGTTTTTATGACCGATAATGATTAGATAATAGATTTGTGTTAAGTGTTATGATATGAACCAATATTTGATTTCTGATTTCTAACACAATAGCTAAATAATTACCATACTACACTTTTTTATTATTGAAAATAGTCAAAATGAATGCTTTGTTAATAATACCACATACTGTGAATTTAGCAATTATATTGTTTGTTAAATAGCCTATTTTGTTGCAAAGACTACCCTTAGCCTACCTCATCATTCTCTCTATAATTCTTCTTTAAATTCAACATTTTTCACTAATCTCGACAAACCATACATCAACACATTTCACTTAGGCCTAAAAGTTTGAATAATTTGAGGAAATAGCAATAAAGAAGTAAATTAATTAATTTACCTGTGGACTCGTTTGTTTCCTGTTCCGGTAATGTCGTCGTTGGAATATGCAAATGTTTTCCTTTAAAATGTTTCGCTAGACAACCGACAACTCGTTAATCAGAAAAGTGTTAAAACATATTGAACAAAGCAACCTCGAATAGGCTATAGCCTGCAGCAAAACTCAATCAAATATTGTTCCAAACGTGAAAAGCGATTGTTGTAATCAGAAAAAATAATACAAAATTAGTATTAGGGCATGTAACCCAATTACTAATTAAACGCAAACACATATCATCCCTTTAAAAGACAGCAAACTCGTTCTAGCGCACAAAAGTGTCTTGTTCAGGTGATGCAGTTGAAAAGCCTCACAGAGCGCGTCTGCATGTTATTAGCCTACAGTTATTTAACTCGCTATTACTAATCCGAACAGCCCTGACTTCACATTAATATGAATATTTCTGCTAAATGCTCATCTTAAATCGTAACAGGACAATGAGCACTTCATGTTGAGACACTAACGTGCGCATTAATTAGGCTCCTCAAAAGTTTTGGAACACACCCTGCAGCACAAAACAATCCGAACGCATTCCATAACTCAAGTTTTCCCGACAAATACTGTCTAAGCACACAGCAGAAATGTTTATAAGTAATAAACGACATGCTCGGTTTTCCCTCTCCGGTGCGCGACGCTCATTTCGGTTCTTTGGGGAGGAGCGGAGCGAGTCCGTGTGAGATGAATTCAAAGTCGTGACTGTAGTTCGGTCATTTCAAGATTGTCCCAAAAGTCCGTGACATATTATAGAGTCCAAGACGCTCAACGGTGTGGACTGAGAGAGTGCGTAACGGGCACGTGCTGCGCGGAGCGCGAAGATGAGGAAAGTGAGAGCAGGTCAGACGCGAGGAGAGGGAGGGATGACTGGCATCGCCACCAAATTTAGCTAAACGGATTCCGTTTTCGGTTTTCCCTCAACAAAATGCTCCCTTAAAAAAAAAAAAAAAAAAAAAAAAAAAAGACTCCCCCGAAGTTAATAATAATTCGCACATGCAATGTGGAATCATCAAACATGTATATACAACTTTATACTGGATCAATGCACTTCTGTGTAAACATGCACTCAGTCATATTAAGAGAATCAATCAAAAGGTCATCTAGTTGATGTCAAGGCCAAGATTAACCCTCCTGAACAGGTGCTGGGGATGTGCTGTACAGTATTCTAAGCTCTGGACATGTGCCTCACTAAATGCCAATATTGTCTGCATGTGTCACCTACCCTTAAGGACAATAGTAAAATAAGAATAGTAGTCTCGAATCGCTCTTTTATAGGCTATCACACTACAAAAGTTTGAGAATTAATGCTTAAGGTATGTGGTGTTGATGGTTGATGATGGAGCAGGGAAGAGGGACATCAACAATCAATACCTTGCATTTAGTTTATGTGATTTTACGCAGACCGTCCTAATGGCTTCGGCTGCGGCTATATGCAATGCTTTAGAGCAACGGTGGAATGCATTAGTCCTTCGCCTCTTAAGCCCTGCTTTATTCCCTTCATGCACTTCTGTGCAACATTCTTTTGCAGTTTGATCTTAAATTTAATGACATTTCAATGCACATTCATTAACCACATGTTTTTAAAGCTGTGGGGTGAACTGAGAACGTGTGCAAAAGAGAGGATAAACAAATAAAAAAACTTGAATATAAACAAATTAATTAAATTAATTACTAATAACTTATCCATCCATTTGTCTGGAAAGAAGCTGAGTAAAAGTCTATGATACTTACAGCTCAGACATTACTCAGAATCTCAGAAGCTTTAAACACCAGATGACACACAACATCAGTGTGTATCAGTCTACACACTTAAACATACAGCATTCCTGCAGCTCAAACGGTAAACATGACGCTTGCAGCGCTAGGGTTTGATTCCAGAAAACGCTTGATCTGATAACAGAATGCAATGTAAGTTGTGTTTGCTAAAAGCATCTACCGAATGTATTAATGTAAAAACTCAATCATATTACTCTAAATAAATGATAGCAATGAAAATGTAATGATTATAAAAAGAGTAGTTATGTTCATGACTGATCATTTTAAAACCTGTACTGATTATATCTTTCCACGCGATTGATGGATTTTCCATCATTTATGGCACAACCCTTCCCGCCAATGCCAATCCGTATTTTCACTGTTAGGTGACGATGTAAAAGATCTTCCGAAATACATAGTACAACATCTCAGCAAACGAAGAATATCTGAGTAAACGATGTGTCCGAAATCGCACATAGGACATTTTTCTTACTTTGTGACCATACTATATAGTATGAATATGGGTCGTATAAATGAAATCCGGATATACATTCACCATATTGTCATTATCATGTGACCAGCATCAGTTGCATCGTTTTACTTCCATAGAGTGGTGACGTCACTTTGTAGGCCAACCGGCAGTTCGTGTCAAGTTTTTGATCAAGACGAAAATGCAAGAGTCCAGCACTGTGTAACGTCTCCTCCAGCACATCCCAAAAACTTTCAATACATTTAAGCTCTGGTGCCAATTCATGTGTGGAAATGATTCTTCACGCTTAATCCCAACCGTTCTTTCACAGTGTGAGCTGATGAATCTTGACATTGTCATCCTGGAATATGGCCATGATGTGTCTTCTTACAGTTGTTTAAGAAATGTAAAGCTACACACTCCATCAATTAGGGTTAGAAGAACTATTGCCAAACATATAACATGCTAGAAACAAAATAATGATCCAATCATTGACTCTTAAGCATTTGCCTATTTAAATCCAAACAGCACCTTTTTGTTGTTGTTGTTGTTGAGCAGTGTACATTATAAATGTTTGCTAGATTATGTTTATTACCTGTCTAACAATGTATGTTTATGCTGAAATAAATAGCTAAAAAAAATTGTATGGTAAAAAAACAAAAATGTGTCATTACATGTAGGAAGTTTGCTCATGTGATTTAAAGGGTTTGTCACCCCAAAATGAAAATTATTTAATTAATTACTCACCCTAATCGTTGGACACCCATAACACCTTCGTTCATCTTCAGAACACAAATGAAGATATTTTTGTTGAAAGCTGAGAAAGGCTTCAGAAAGGCCTCCATTGGCATTCAGTACATTTCCACTCACAAGACCTATAAAGGCACTAAAGACGGCGTTACAAAGTCCAACTCACTACAGTGGCTGTACAATGCGACAAAAATAGTTATTGTGCGCACAAAAATCAAAATAACGACTTTTTCCACCAAGTTATTGACGTGATCTCGATGCATGTGCGAGAAAATGACGCAGCTCCACCGTTCAGATACATGACCCGGAAGAGGAGGAGCCGCTATCGCGTGAGTTCACTTCAGAGACCTACACAGAAGACAATAATTAATGAAATAGTAATTTTCATTTTTGGGTGAACTAACCCTTTAAGTTTTCCGCAGAATTTCTGGTAAAAAAAAATGGTTGACTCCCTGATCAGTGCCCTGATTAATGAACAAGGGAGCTGATTGAGACACCCTTAATTATATGAAGAAGGTTCTTCAAGGGTGTGCTCAAACGTGCATTTTTGGTTCCTCAGCAGGTCTTTGTTTGTGTGTGACGGAGGGATTCCTGTGTCTGTTTTGACTCCTTTACACATTTTATAAGCTCTTCACGAGTTCTCAGCTGGTCAAAATACCATCATATGTAGATGCACACACACAACGAGCGCATTCAGCCCAGCACACAGCATTTGGATGTTTGTAAGTTCCTTTGCAAAACGTAACAGCTGAGCAGTCAGATTGAGAACACATCGATGTGATTTTTTTTTTTTTTTTTGTGGTCCGATCCGGACCAAAAAAAAAAAGCGAACTGAACTACAAGTGTGAACACACTCAATAAAAACAAGAATGGACATCTGCATGTGACACGACAAGACCAAGCTCGGTTTTACTTAATCACATATAATTTCTTAAATCATAATCCATTTAATCTTTATATGTAAGTGCAGGTTACACGATTCACTTCAAACGATTCACAGGAGAAAAATATAGATCATTCAGGGCTCACCTACACATTACTAAAAAAAGTCCCCTCCTAACACCAGATATTAACATGAAAACAGAAGCATCCCAAACCACCAGCCCTGAATTCTGATGACACACGGCAGCTGGGCGAGGGCTCAGAGGACAGACACACCCATTTCTTTGAGGGCCAAATGTCACTGCTGAGACAAATCTACTGAAAGACATAAACACCTTCTCGTCTTCCTTTGGCGCATGGGTGCAAATCGACAACAAACGTGGTGAGGCGAAAACTTTAAGCTCTTTACACTCACAGGACACATTCACTCACGTCTCAAAAAGCACTGTTATCCAAGACTGAACGCCCACTGAGGGACATTAGGAGAATTTAAAAATACACACACATCAGCAGGACTGGTAAGACCTCAGGCCCTCACTTCCGCTGCGCTCTGAAGAACACGACTGCTCAGCAATGTTTCCCACACCGAAAATATTGTTTGGCTTATTAAATTGCTTCTTTTTTCACATTCGTTCACCAATACTTCCTTTTTTACAATGGAACTCAGTCAAAAACAAACAAACAACAACTCTAAGTTGAGTTGTAAATATAGTGAATCCTAGAGCCTTCGTGAGAAATTTGATTTTTGTACATATCCGATTGGAATCCAATCATATTTAGCAACAACAAAAATCACATGAAATCAAATCTGTTTCAAGCTAGTGAACCCAAATGCTTTGCAACACACACACACTGTAAAAAAATGTATGTCTCCAATTGAAAATTTTCTAGTGACTGATGACATCTAAAATTTTCAGTTGGCCAAATTGAATTTAATTTCTGTGAATTGATGCAATTTAATTCAGGAGACCTGAAACAGGAAAGAGTGCAACAGAAAACCAAAAATAACCACGTGGAGTTCAAAACAAGACTCCTTATCAGTTTAAACCTATACTAAAAACACTTCTCTTTAACCTGCCATACACAAAACACATTACCAATTTCTATAATTCAAATAATGTAAAATGATTGTTAGGCTGCATAAATTAGCTCAACCGGAATCAGGAATGTTTCTTATAATGCCTGATGTAAGAATCATAAGAAGAATGGCATAAGCTAATATTAGTCTCTCTGTTTATCCCAAGGTATAGTGAGCCGGATCCAGACCGGATCCACATCAGATGAAGGACCATTGCCCACAACACAGCTCTGAAGTGGGGGGGAAAAATCACATGAAATCAAATCTGTTTCAAGCTAGTGAACTCTTAATGCTTTGCAACATAACAGGAAACCAAAAAAATAAAACACACACATGAAGTTTAAAACTAGACCATGAAACCTTGTCAGTTTAAATCTAGACTAAAAAAACATCTCTTCAACCTGGTGTACACAAAACTCATTACCAATTTTTATAATTAAAATGATTAAAATGATTATTAGGCTGCTTAAATTAGGTAAACCGGACCGGAACACCTCCCATAATGCCTGATGTACTCATTACATCATAAGAAGAATGGCATATATGCTAATATTACATAGTCTCTGTGTTTATTCCTTCATTGAGATCATTTGGACTGTGACTATAATAATTATACTCTATGGGTCAGACAGTGCAGTCTGTGGCTAAAATCTGCCTCTCCTAAACTAACTTTCAAATCCATTACTTCCTTTTCCAAAGTGATGTCATGACTGTGGTGCAGGCCAGAGGCTGGAACAGTAGCACGGTTGTATCTTCTGCTGAGCTGGTGTGTTTCCAGTACCTTGAATGAAAGAGACCTTTTGAAAGACCTGTGAGGGCTGAGACACCTTTTCCTCAGCCAAATACAAGGCCTTTTGTGTCTAAACTCCGAAACCTGCCCTTGTGCGTTCCTTAAAACATCGACCACATATGCAAACAGAAAGTAACAAGAGGATGAATTTGCTCTGCATGTTCATGCCCTCCTTTGTGCCACTCCAACTCAACCTCAATCCTCCAGACACTATGGCTTTTAAAAGCACGGCCTGAACCCATCTGAACAGCTCTGGACTCGGGCCTGTCCACAAGATTCTCCAGATACAGACTCTCAGACCAGTTTTGGGTCTGCTTATGAATTTTCAGACATGAGTGCAACCTTAAAAGAGCCAGATTGCTAAAGCTTTGTCTCAAAACAAATGGGTCAGTCATTCACAGATTCCAGAATTGAACGGAGGGAAAACAAAGGATTATCCTCGAGGTAATTCAGCACTACTGAGATTCCGGTTCAGAGTCCAAATGCTTAATCCAACAGCAACAGCTAACTTTCTTTAGTGTGTAATGTTGCTGTTTGAGAATGGAAAGTTACAAAGCATATTATTCTCTATATTAGTGTCACTGTTTCTGAAATCCCTGAAACGCCTCCACTGTAGTCTTGAGTTTTCTACCGGGAATGAACACGTCACAATATTCCTCATTTAAATAATTCCCACCCAAGGCATTTACAACATAAAGGAGCAGGGATGGCCGAGGTAAGTTAGAAATGTGTTGAAACTCACGGTTATGGTAAGAGTTGTGACATTGCCTAAACACACTCGAAACGCTTGACCAGTCACAACACACTGGTCCAGCCGACCAATCAGAGCACATTGAGCTTTTCAGAAGGAGGGGATTCATAGAGACAGGATGAGACGTTAAACCGATGTCCTGACTCTCTGTGGTCATTCACAGGATGTCCGGAAAAAGAGTAGGTATAACCCCGGTATCCTCGCCAAATCTGCCCATTGGCCTCTGTCCATCATGGCCTCCTAATAATCCCCATACACTGATTGGCTTCCTCACTCCATCTCCTCTCCACCAATCAGCTGGTGTGTGGTGAGCGTTCTGGCGCAATATGGCTGCCGTCGTGTCATCCAGGTGGATGCTGCACATTGGTGGTGGTTGAGGAGATCCCCCCCTTCTATGTAAAGTGCTATATAAATGTAACAAGTTATTATTATTATTATTAACTAAACAGAGCGTTACTGACAGACTGGGAAGAGAGGAGCTGCAACAACGGAGAATATGAAAGACAAGGTGTGTTTTGAACATTCAAGCATGAAAACCTGTTCTAGTAGAGCCCAAAAACTAAATCAAGACTTTGTGAAGGGCATAATAGGTTCCCTTGAATTTGCTGAAAATAAATGTATAGGCTCCTCATAAACAAACACCTTTCATCATAATGTAATAAAAACAGACAAAGTCATGCACACAGTGCATGGAGTGAGAAAACCACAATCTACCATGTTTTTACCAGTAGTATACTGGTTATCGGTTGATTGTCAAGATTTGATCCGTATGGTTGATATTAGATATTTAATTATGCATGCTCGTGTTCTTATTTTTACATTAAGGGGGGGGGGGGGGGGGGGGTGAAATGCTGTTTCATGCATACTGAGCTTTTTACACTGTTAAAGACTTGGATTCCCATCCTAAACATAGACAAGTTTCAAAAACTAATGTTGGACGTTTGATGGAGTATTTCTGTGTTAAAAATACTCCTTCCGGTTTCTCACAAGTTTCTGAGAGTTTTTTTTGAGTATGGGTCTACTTGACGTTAATAGAGCGGAAGGTCCTTGTATGGGCCGTACGGGCTCTTCTCCCGGTAGGGTGCGCGCGCGCGTCACTAGAGCGAGAGAGGAAATGCATGTCCATAAACACTGCTCTCAGCTGCAGATCCAGTCGTCCGTGAACATTAATGTCGGTTATAGTCCGCGCCGCGCTCCTCTTCATTTCTCCACTTTGACATCAAGCAACTTCAACGCTTCAGCACAGCATTCCGGGAAGGCAGCGCTGCATTTGAACCGATTTGAACGCAGAAATGCTTCAGTCGCATCGCAAAGTGGATCTCCACACTCCAAGAAGTGTGTTTTTGACGGAGCGGTCCCAGCGATAAAGGTTCGGTCCTGCTTTGGAAGCAGCCGGTGAGTAAAACTGCTTCAAATGTCTGTGCTGTTGGCTATCGTCGCGTATGTAAACATCAGTAAACGACACGATCGCGTACTTCGTCATTCAAATGCGGACTCTATTGTTGTTCTATATATAAGTTAACGTTACACTAGTCTGACGTGCAAAACCGCTTTGCTTGCTACTAAGGTTTGGCCGCATACAATAGTCCATAAACCGAATCATGTCCTCATAAACTGCGAGTAAAGACAAATGTTGACAGGCCACTAAATACAGTCCATACCACAGAGACGGACGTCCTGCTGTTGCTGTTTCTATTTCAGCCTCCGAATTAGATTCTGGATCATATCTATTAGCTGAGATGATAGCAAGGGTTTCTCCACGCTTGAGGACGTCACCGCTTTGCGCATTCGTCATTCTTTAGCTCCGCCCACACGATACGCCTCCAGGCGCTCGTTTTTTTCCGGAAAGACTCGGTACAGCCCATATTTCTTTTATAAATATGATAAAACTAAAGACTTTTCGGAGATATGAAGGATGCAATACTACTCTATAGGTACTCAAGATTGACATGAGATTGACTGAAACTGAGTGTTTCACCCCCCCTTTAAGATTATCTTTACCATCATAATGCTCACTTAAAGTTAATTTTTAAAAACACTAAAAATTACAACAACAAAAAAAAGTTAGATGCAATCTAAAGTTACATTTTTTTATTATTAAAACAAAACTGTATAGAATTTTTTTAATGAATCATTTATTGGTTATCTATAGTCTAGATTATATGAAATACCATGTGGATGGTTTACATCTGCTCTAATAATATGCCTTTACAAATACTAATTAGGGGCCAAGCACCGAAGGTGCGGAGGCACCTATTGAAACCGTTGTCGCACTTTCTTCTTCCGCCATGGAGGTCTATGGCAGCCCATAGAACCGTTTGCGGGAAAGTTGTAACGATTTGACATTCTGATAGAGGGCAGTCCCAACATTAAATACACCAATTTTGGTGTCTCCAACTCAATCCCTCTAGCGCCACCACCTGTCCAAAGTTGCACTCATGTTTATGCTAATAACTTTTGAACCTTATGGGCTAGAAACAAAATTCTTGTTTCCTCAGATTTCTGAGCTCCTGCCAATCCGAAAGCACCCTATGACGTCATTTCCGACATTATATGTTTCCCGCCATTTTGAATTTCCCCAAAATCCTACTTTTGCGAACTCGTCCTAGACTGTTCGTCTGATTTGCACGAAAATTGAACCAGATCATCTGCAGCCAGTGTCGACAAAAAGTTATGGAATTCAAGTTGATTCGTCAAATCTTTTCCGTTAAACGCGCAAACAAATTTTACGTAGCGCTTGCAAAAACAGACGTATGGCTGTATCTCCGCAACGCTTTATCGTATTCAGACCAAACTTGGTACATGTTGGCACAAGCATGTCTTGAGGCAACCTGCTGCGTTTCGGCGCAGCGCCACCTACTGGCCCGGAGATAGGAAAAATGGCTATTTTTGCTTTTTTTTGCTGAACCGTTTGCCCAAAAATCACAAAAGTGGTCTCGTCAGATTCGAGACGTCATGCCGAGTCAACTGATGTCCAATTTTACCATGTCGGCCATTTTGGCTGTCGGCCATCTTGAATTATGTGCCAAAATGCTGTATTTTATGAACGCATGAACGGATTGTTACGGAACTCGGCATGGGTCATCACCACGATGCCCTGAAGTAGCCTGAGAAGTTTCGAAACAGCGCCACCTAGTTGAGATTTTTTTTAAAAAGTGCTTATAACTTTGGGTGTGGTTGACTTATTTTCACGCGACTCATCTCCTTAGACTCCTGAATCGTTGCAGAGTCCAACCATACCACACTTGCCAGGTTTCGGCGTATGGTTTGTGCACCGTTGTAATTTAGCGCTTTAAGAAAATTAGCCGATATCTTCGAAACCACTGGTCCGATCGAGACGAAACCAGCGTCAGAAGTTCGGAAACATAGGTCGCTAGGCACAGTCGTGAGGCCAAATCTCAAAATTTTGATAGTAAGGGGTAGTAAAATCCAATCAAAGTCAAGCGTCAGGCTGAAACCCTATTGGAACTGTTCATTTCCCCATGATGCATCATTTTCCAGCTAAAACTGCTCGGGCAGACCAAACCGTAAGTCGTAGAGACTTGAAACTTTCAGGGCTGGTAGTACTCACAACCACTGCAGACGTCACCGAAGCCCGCCCCGATCGGCCTGACGGGGGCGCTACAGCGATCAAAAGTGCGAAACGGCGACCAAAAGTACGAAACGGCTCATAACTCCTCAACCGTAAGGCTTAGCCTCGAGTGTCTTATATTGCTGGATTCCTTGGCTCGAGACGGACAAAATGCATGCCCCGGATTGGCTCGGAATAGTGGGAAAAAATTCGGGTATTTCGGGTTTTTTGCAAAACCTACTTTTGCCAACTAGTCCTAGGTTTTTGGCCCAACCGGAACCAAACCAGCGCAGCGAGATTCTCTGGAGTCTAATTGTCAAAAGTCATTTAAAAAAAATGGAAATTTGGGTTCCTGGACCCTAAAGGCAGCCAAAACGTTGGAAGGGGGAGTAGCCCCTTTTACTAAATTGGCTAAAACTCGTGAACGGAATGAGGTATTTTCACCAAACTCAGCACGCCTATGTAAGAGCTCATTCTGTGGCCAAGTGAAAAAGGACGTGGGGACCGGCCACTTGGTGGCGCTATAATGGTTAAAAAGGGGTCAAAATGATGTATTTCTATGGAAAATCCCATTAAAGGCCTGAAAGCGGCCCTCTTCCTGCCTGATTGGCATACAGCTTTACGAAATCACGCGTGCGCATGCGTCACGTGACCCTAAAGAGGCTTGCAGACTTTTATGGCCGCCGGGGCGCTTTAACTGTTAAATTGGTGAAAACAAATGCCCTATTATTATCCTATGCAAATTGACATTTAAATGACTAAAAATTGCCTGCTCTGCGCAGAACTTCACCAAATCGGCTGGGCATGTGCGCCGCATTATTGTAAAGACGCGTGCAAACTTTGGCGGAGATCGGGCCCTCCAACTGTTAAACTGGTGAAAAACAAATGCCCTATATTATCCTATGCAAAATGACATTTAAATGACTAAAAATTGCCTGCTTTGCGCAGAACTTCACCAAATCGGCTGAGCATGTGCGCCGCATTATTGTAAAGACGCGTGCAAACTTTGGCGGAGATCGGGCCATCAGTAGAGGCATACCAGTTTAAAAGGTAAAAAAATAAATAAATAAAAACACCCCATTTTCATGATAAATGAGCTGAAAATGCAAAAATTGACCTTTGACCTCTGCGATGCACATGTCACCAGGCTTGATAAAGTTTTAGCAACCAGCAGCTCAAAACTCAAGTGCTCAAACCCTATGGTCTATTTTTTATATGCCTTTTTATACCCTTTTTATTGCCTTTTTATTAGGGGCCAAGCACCGAAGGTGCGGAGGCACCTATTGAAACCGTTGTCGCACTTTCTTCTTCCGCCATAGGAGTCTCTGGCAGCCCATAGAACCGTATGGTAAAAAGTTGTGAAATTTGGCACACTCATAGAGGCCAGTCTGAGCTGTCACTATAGCAAATTTGGTGCCTCTAACTCAATCCCTCTAGCGCCACCACCTGTCCAAAGTTTCACTCATATTTATGCTTATAACTTTTGACCCCTAAGGGCTAGAAACAAAATTCTTTTTTCATCGGATTCCTTGGCTCAAGCCGATTCGATTTCACCCTATGATGTCATTTTCCGGTATGCAAATTTTCCCGCCATTTTGAATTTTCTGAAAAACCTACTTTTTCGAACTCCTCCTAGGGCGTTGCTCCGATTTTCACGAAAATTGAAACAGATCATCTTCAGAGCATGTTGACAAAAAGTTATGGAATTCAAGTTGATTCGTCCAATCGTTTTCAATAAACGCACAAACAAATTTTACGTGGAGGTTGCAAAAACACACTAAAGGCTATATCTCCGCAACGCTTTATCGTATTCAAACCAACCTTGGTACATGTCATCACAAGCATGACTTGAAGCAACATGCAGCGTTTCGGCGCAGCGCCACCTACCTGTCCGGAGATACGAAAAATGCCTATTTTGGCTTATAACTTCTGAACCGTTTATCCAAAAATCATAAAATTGGTCTCATTAGATTCAGGGCGTCATGCCGAGTCGACTGATATCCAATTTTACCATGTCGGCCATTTTGGATGTCGGCCATTTTGAATTATGTGCAAAAATGCTGTATTTTATGAACGCATGAACAGATTGTTATGAAACTTGGTATGGGTCATCACCACGATGCCCTGAAGTAGCCTGAGAAGTTTCGAAACAGCGCCACCTAGTGGAGAATTTTTTTTTTCAAACGCTTATAACTTTGGGTGTGGTTGACATATTTTGATGGGAGTGTGTTTTTTGGTCTCCTGAATCCTTGCCGACTCCAACGATACCAGACTTGCCAGGTTTCGGCATATGGTTTGCGCAGAGTTGTAATTTAGTGCTTAAAAAACATTTGCTGATATCTTCGAAACCGCTAGTCCGATCGAGACGAAACCAGCCTCAGAAGTTCGGAAACATAGGTCGATAGCTATACGCCAATGCCCAAATCTCAAAATATTGATAGTAAGGGGTAGTAAAATCCAATCAAAGTCAGGTGTCAGTCATTTTTTACGTGTTTTTTCATATAAATGTCTATAACTCCAAAACAAAATGAAATATTTTCACCAAACTTGACACACATATGTATGGGCTCACTACGAGGACACATAAAAAAATTGGTGGGATTGTGCCTCTTGGTGGCGCTATAATAAAACAAAACATGAAATTCCCATTGACTTCAATGCAGTATTACGGTTTAAAATGCTAATGCTATAATTTAAGAATGCACTAGTGTATCGTTACAAAACTCGGTATGTGTCTTCCGCTCTATGTCCCGAAGATATTCAAAAAGTTTCGGGGCAGCGCCACCTTGTGGTCAAAAGTTGTAATAAAATGTACAAAAATGCTAATAACTTTTGATTAAATTAGCCTATTGTAATGAGACTGGTCATAATACATTCATTGGCTCATGCCGAGAAGATAGATACCAATTTTGCCATATTTTGCAAACATATCTGTGCTCCATCTTGTTATTTGTTAAAAATCTACTTTTTCAAACTCATCCTAGACCGTTTGTCCGATTTTCACCAAAATTGATCCGTATCGTCTTCAGACCATGCTGACAAATACTTATGGATTTCGGATTGATAGACAAAACAGTTTTCATATACCACTGCAACAGAGTTGAGCCATGATGCAAAAATTACTCTTGAGGCTGTATCTCTGCAATGCTTTGACATATTGACACCAAACTTTGCATGTGTCATTGTCATCTCAATCTGACTAAACCACATCAGTTTCGTAACAGTGACACCTATTGGTCGAAAGTGATAAACCATTAAACCATTATTATTGACTGTATTTAAAATTTGACTGCTATTTTGCCTAAAATCAACTTAATAGGTCCTTAATGGCTCATTGTTGCAGTTGGCTTGAGACTTCCAGCCATGCTGGCATGTCTTGTCTTCTTCTTTGCGCTTGGCCCCGATAATGGCTGCTTGCAGCTATATTATATATATATTTTTAGTTGTAGCTGTTTTGTGAAAATTGTTATACAAATAAAGTGAACTGTAATAAATCAGTATAAAAGATCAGTAACCGAGGGTCATGTGATGGAATTTAGAACCCCGTCCAAAGTTGAAGCCTGATCCGTTGGGTTTCCCCTTTGATATGATGAGGTGTCTGAACTATCAACACAACCGCTGTGCCAAGCAAACAGCCAGAAGTACTTTCCTGATGACAACAATAGGCTGGCATATGGTGACAGGCTACAATATAAAAATAAAAAAAAACCTCCTTGCAAGGTCTTACATCAGATGAGTTATTGTACATGATTTTGGTGGTGGTGTTAGATTAACAAATCTCTCATGGTCTCTCATGACCAGTCTCTGCTAATCTTTTGGATGATTCCTTGACCTGAAGAAACTTAACAGTCAAGACAAACAGAGTTAATAAATCCAAGTCATACCAGGATTAGCTTCAGATATTCACCGGCCCCATATCTCAAATATTAAGAACCAATCCTCGCTCATTAATGCAGTAATTGTTCACCGCATAAGACGATTAGGCCTGTCCACAAGAGAAATGCTGACCTGACAGCACTTACAGGAAGTGTAGGCTTTTATCCTATTCCTATTTTATAATTTATTGTGCTTTTTTTGTTAATTGTTATTTGCTGTCCATGGAGCGGACCTGTTTACATTTCACTGCCGGCTGTATTCTGTATAACTGTGTATGTGACAAATAAAACTCTTGAACTTGAACTTGTTTGTGTGCTATATAGACTTATGTTTTTAAAAAATCAAAAACAAATTAAAGAATGACAAAACCAGAAAATGTTCTGGGTGTTATTAAAAAGTATTATAGCCGACCTTAAAAGAGTTACATACACAACATTCTCAAAGCTGAATGTTTAGGATGTGTTTGCTCAATGTATTTGATGACTGAACATTCGAATCTTACCACTTATCACTTTTTTCTGTTCCTTCCTAATCACGCCTTCCTTTCAAGATTTAGGCCGGATAAGGAATGCAGCCTGACCTCCCAAAGCTTAGCGCGTGACTCAACCATCTAATTTTTCCATAAACGAAAAAGATGGAAAATGTAAAGTTTGTTTATGTGATTTTGGATGATATGCTGTGACATGCAAGCACTCATGAGTCACGCCACTGACAGATTCAGAAACGAATCGTTTAGTTCTGGGCCCGTATTTATCAAGCCTCTGAGAATTACTCACAAGAAGAATCGACTCAAAGCTGCGCTTAAAAGTTAGTTATCAAGCATCTCAGTCATACATTAAGTGAAGTGTAGGACTAAATCTTAAGTGTCAGTGTAAGAGATGATTCACGGTTCACTTTGCTGTGCCACAAACAGGATTTTTGATGACGACATAGGCGTGGACCAATCACTGAATATATTTCCTAATTTAAGAATATTCTCCGATAAGACACTCACATTGAATGGTGAAAGTGATTTTTAGCCTTAAGAAATTTGATGACTTGCTTTTATACTTAAAGGAGTCATATAATGGCATTTTTAACACATTAATATGATTCTTTAGTGTCTAAATGAAAACTTTGTAATATACTTTAATTAAAAATTCTCATTAGTATTGTAAGAAAACAAAATTTTTACCTGGTCTAAAACAGCTCTGTTTTCAGCAAGCCATTTCAGTGCATGCGACTTCAAATGATAATGAGCTTTGCTCACCCCGCCCCTCTGTTCTGTGGGGTGGTTTGACACAACACACATGGAGTGATGCCTTGACAATTGAGGGTATATTTTGGAGAAAGAATGTCAACGGGAGTCTCTGAGGAGACATCTATGCAACCGTATCAATTTGAACCGGAGTCGGACCCGGAACAAGATGACAGATCAACGAAATTCGGCAATTAAAGCTCGAATAGGACATTTCTGAAAGGTTGTTTAACGTAATGTCCCTTTGATCTATCTTTGTACTGGCAGGGAAACGTGAGATACGAATGCTATGTGTTTACTGACGTATATGTTAGTTGATTGACAGATTGATGTTACAGCTAATACCAATAAAAACGTTTTATCTGTAATAGGCTTGTTGGTGATAATGTTATCTATGCAGTGTAATAACTGTTACAACACAAGTGATTTTGTTTTGGACAGTAACAAACACCGTTATAATCCATCTAAGTAAACTTAGTATAGTGTTACCACGTCCATGTTAACTTTATCACCAGTGTTGTACACCAGGCACGGCGGCAGAATTCCAGTTTTGGATGGGCCAGACCAATTGTGGGTGGGCCTTAATTTAAAAACGTTATCAAGTCACTGTTTAACCTAATAAAAATCACTGACTGATATACTGTTATAGCTTATATGGAAGCTATATTTTCCACTTTTTATCTCACAATTTGACTTTTTTTCTCACAATTGCGAGTTATAAAGTCACAATTCTGACTTTATGTCACGCAATTGCGAGTTTATATTTCATAGTTGTGAACTTATAACAACTGGATTGGCTAAAAGACACTCATATTTTTGCGGCTTAAAAGATTGCCAAATGTGAAAATAGCATGGGAAGAAGAGAGAACATGAGAAGAATATTCAATTCATTGCAAATAAAATTATTTAACAAAAAAGAAAAGGAATAGGGCCTTTATTATCTCTCCGAAATCACAGTAGTAGTTAGCGGGGTTTGCTCTTGAAAATGTCAATGATTTCATCGAAGTCAAGAGCCGCGTTTCCATTACCCTTCAAATTGTGCAAACTGAAATTGCGAATTGAAAATACGCCCAATGGAAACGCGGCAATTTCGCAAAACTCCCATAGAAACAATTCAAAAGTGCAGCAGGAACACCAATAGTTGGTACGATCCTTTTTTCATAAGAAATATTGTCTTTGAAAACAAAACTCAGCCGATGCGTCATCAGCGGTTCGGATTTAGGAACATCAGAATGACTGCTCTTTTCATTATTACACCCAAGAACAGAACACCACAATTGCTTAGACGCCATTCTGCTCCAGCCTATTCACAATGGCGGACTGTAATGATGACAGAGCTCGCTCAAGGCAGGTCTGAGCTGAAACACTGCTGTCAATCAACAGTCGTGGGTGGGGCGTATGGGATGTCACACGGTCGAACGGCTTGATTTGAAACAGGGGAAAACATATAAGGAGATAAAGGAGGGAAAGGAGAGAAAAAAACACTGGATGGATTTTTATCATTATAGGATGGTTGTGTACAGGCACTGCCAACACACATTGCCGTACAATCAACTTGTTAAAGGGTTACTCCAGCGATTAGCATATGGCTTTCTATCAGTAGAAACCCTGGAGTATATTCAAATGATCATGCTCCCCCCTCTCATATCCCCATGAGACAAGAGATTTATGCATTTTATTTCTGGAAAAATTACTCCGGTGACGCAAATATTGTCGATTTGCGTCATCGGTAAAATGTTTGGCAGGGGGAGCTACTTCCGCATGTTTTCAACTCGCACATGGGGGATGGGGTCGCACTCACAGCTCAGCTCACAGCTCAGCTAGCAGCTTGCAGCTGCAGGCATTAATGGAAACGGTGCGGCCGGCGGAGCAAAGTGAGTATTTTAACATCTCAAATTAATTCCTATGAAAGTTAATCTTCCAAAGGCATGAACTGAAAAAACGCGCCAGACTGAACATGCGCTGAGAACTACTGCCACGAGCGTGGACACGTTTACCTCAGCTCTCATCAGGAGAGCTCATTCAGCTGCGTGTAATCTGACTCCTGCTGTGTGTGTGCTGACACTTCCTCAGCGGCTAAATCACAATATATTGAACAGACACGTTCAGTTTTTAATTGTAGTGTGTGTTCTCTACTGAACTGATTTTATGAAGATGAACGCGGTGGTGGGAAAGTAAAAGTGATTCAGTAGTGATGGCTTTAGGAATGGCCTCACAGGGCAGTGGAGCATTCTGGGAATTGTAGTCTTTCATCCCCATGAGACAAAAATATCCTTTCGGTCTTTTCTCAGTCTAGAAGACACCAAATTCAAAAATAAGTTCACATTTCTACTAGATTAATGACCCAGTTTAAATACAGATTCATCTGCCCAGCGCTGAAGTACCCCTTGTGTCAGTCTTAGAGTTGGTTCATGGACCAATCACTGAAGAGATGTCCTTATTTAAGAATATTCTCAGATAAATTCACATTGAATGGTGAAATTCCTAAGAGTATACATTCAACACACATTTAACAATAAAGAATTTTCAAGAGAATACATTATAATATTTGAAATGGTTTTCTACCATGTCTTAATTACAAATTTTAAACTTGTGTGCTGTTTTTTAACTTGTTAACTGACCTGCTTAGATTTTTTTAAAATATATAATCAGCCACCATGGATTCCAAAAGAAAACTGAACTGACAGGAGGAAGAAGTGCTACTGCTTGCTGAATTAGTGGAACAGCGATTTTTATTTATTTATTATAAAGCCCAGCATTAACCAGCGCTGAAAAATATGATGCCTTCTCTGTCCAAACAATACCGTTTTATGGTCATTGTCAAACATTTCAAAAACATTCTCCCTCACAAACCCCTACTGGCAACTCCTAACCACTCGAGCTGTCTTAAATAACTGGGAGAGTAAGAGTGATTCTTAGCTTTAAGAAATTTGATAACTTGCTTTTATACTTAAGTTTGAAAGTAGGAGTAAATGTCATGTATTCTCAGCACTTAAGACTAAAATAGCACTTTGAGAGCTGAATACGGGCCCTGATCACAAAATAGTGATTGAGCACTCGACAGGTTGAAATGTCGCCACCGTGTGGTGAAAATAAACACTGCCCCTCTCCATCACAGAGCTCGGGGAACAGAACGTTCATCTGTGACGTCAAAGCCAGAGGCAAATCTAACGTACTCGGTTAAATGACAGGCCAGAGTCAAACCTACATCTTAGACAATAAACATAAATAAAACACACAATTTCAATCTTTTTTGGGAGTTTTTATTTTTCTCACAAATCAAGGTGTTTACAAAAAAACGAAGAAAAAAGAAGAAAATAATAATAATATTAATAATAATAATTTGTACCTATATTGCATATCATGCTGCCAGTCATAACTACATGCAAAACAACATGACCATCAATTATAACATGAAAAAACAAAACAAAAAAACAAGTGGGCAATAATAATAAAAAAAGGTATTAAAACGGTTTATATAAAAGGGATTTTTTATTTAATTAAGCTGTTGTTTTAACAAGTAGGTAACAGTGGAGCAGTCCAATTGCAAGGGGCAGAAGAAGTCTCTTTAAATCTGGTCCAGAAAGACACGTAAGGAAAGCACATCAAACACATTCACACATTCACACGAAGAGGACCATTCGCATGTTGAAAACCCAACAATAAGAAGCCCTTTAACAAATACAATGTTATCAAATCTCAAAACTATACAAGATACTACAACTGAACTAATACAATTACTATATTTAAACTACAGAGATACAGAATGTGCAGATTATGGCTTTTTATCATCAAGTTTCAAACTCTACACATCATGAGATGGCATGATCTGTCCAAATGAACGAGGGCTTGAAAAAAAATAGAAAATAAGGTGGATATTTTCCACAAAAGACCACTGTACATGCCCCACATCTGAGAAGTGCCCTCCAGCTCCAGTTCCACAAGTTTCACACTCTAACATCACTATCACTGAACACATCTGAAAGCATAATCTCTACCCACATCCACGTTAAACTATGAAACATTCTATCTATACTGAAAGGAAGACAGTGGGTTCATACGTTTGCCATATTGCAGAAGACATATAGCTGAAATTAATATGGCAGAAAGCAAATCTCTGCCACTACACATTGATCCTTCCATTACTCAGCACTGTATTAAAGAGACCCACACGTTAACGAAACAGCAAAACATGTCATTTGGACGGTAAATTATGAAGATTAAATCTAAAGTTTATTATTGGATTGTTGAATTAAACAGAGAACTTGATCAGGATATGGCATGAGATGAAGGGAAGTGGAAGGATGTTGGGGTGTCGGGACGAATGGTCTGTCTCAGTCCGCGCTGACCTGCGTGGTGACCTGCCCGTCGGCCGTCTGGCTGGTGGACTGAATGAACATGGGCTGGGTCAACTCCTGTCCCGCCGGCATCGTCACCTGCTGGATCTGATACAGCTGCTGTAGAGACACAGAAAGAAACGGAGGGATGTGTGTTACTGAACTCCGACAACTGTGCTGATACGGAAAAATAAAGGATATATTATCCATAGAACACAACAGAATAATAATAAAATATCAGAATTATTTTAATAATCTTAAAAATTATTTAATAATTTTAATATCAGTATTTTTTATTATATGCAGAGCTTGACATTAACACCCGAGTCACTCCTATTAGTCACTATGGCAGGTTGGATTTTATATATAATATATACATTTTTCAATTGTAGACAACAACAGCATCTGAAATGATAAACTATGTGCAATGTAGTGTTGTCAAAAATACACATTGATTCAATACTGAAACGTGTCCAATGCTAATTTCCCACAGAATAGACACACGACACCAGCCCCCCTCTCTCTCTCTCTCTCTCTCTCTCTCTCTCTCTCTCTCTCTCTCTCTCTCTCTCTCTCTCTCTCTCTCTCTCTCTCTCTCTCTCTCTCTCTCTCTCTCTCTCTCTCTCTCTCTCTCTCTCTCTCTCTCTCTCTCTCTCTCTCTCTCTCTCTCTCTCTCTCTCTCTCTCTCTCTCTCTCTCTCTCTCTCTCTCTCTCTCTCTCTCTCTCTCTCTCTCTCTCTCTCTCTCTCTCTCTCATATCTCGACCGACAGCGAGTGACACACAAACCCGCCTCCTATCACTCGTTTCATTTCCTCCGGATGAATATTGTTGATGTTACAAGGCTTGAATTTGGCTGTCGGGATGAGCATAATTGTACTCATTCCCTCAGATTCAAATGAACCTTGAGTTTGTTTTCGCTGCTTATTGCACTTAAACCGTCAAATACACACAAAATAATGTCCAAATGCCGGTTTTGGCGAGTAAACACAGTCAGTTCTGTTTAAGAGAATATAAACAGTAGAGAAAGAAAATGCATGTGTAACATTTTAATGGAAATGCTGCTAAATTATGCGATAACATTAAAAATATCTATATTGCATTTTCCCCAAGCTATCAATGTCAAAATTGTGTCCAGTGAAGATGCTGAGAGGCTAGAAACTTTGGAAAACCACTAGCCACAGTAACTGCTGAGCAAAAGAGTTAATGTCAAGCCCTGTGTGTGTGTGTGAATATTACACACACATACAATAATATTCTAAATTTATTTATTATAATATTCATGCATTTTAATGTTAAAGACATTTAAAATCTTACAAATGATTTCCATTTCAAACAAACATTTTTTTTTTTTTTTTTTTTACTTTCTATTCATCAGGAAAAATCCTGGAAAAAAAAATGTATTACAGGCTGCATTTACACTGCAGGTCTTGATGCACAATTCCGATGTGGTGACTATATCCGATTTTTTTGACGACTCGCTTACATCATCTTTTCAAAAGTGACCCGTATCCGATATTTGCATTTACACTGTACACTGGCAAAACAGCCCAAGACGCTCTTAACCAGAAAAGGAAGTAAAACGGCGCGATATGCAATGGACGCAGACAAAATGATTATTCAATGTTTTGCTGTCTGCACTGTTCCACACATCTTTAAAGGTCGGCAAAACATTTCTCTCTTAAGGCGGAGAAAAAGAGGAGAGCCCTTGATGGGGTTGCCAGGTTTTCACAACAAAACCTGCCCAATTGTAACTCACAACTGTGTTAAAGTAGCCCAATTCCGCATGAAAACCGCAAACTTGGCAACACTGGCAGTTCGTGTCCACCTGAGTTGACGTCATTCGCCGCCGTCCTTTTTTCAATGACGTACGACTCGCATTTACTGGGGAATATCCGATTTGACCGCTTACATGGCAGACGCTAATGCACGCATCCGAATCATATCGGAATTGGGTCACTTGAATCATGCAGTGTAAATGGGGCCACAGTTTCCACAAAAATATTAAGTGGAATTAAAAAAAATGTCACCATAGATAATAAATGTTTCTTGAACAGCAAATCAGCTTATCAAAATTATTTCTGATGTATCATGTGACACAAAAAAACTGGAGTAATGATGCTGAAAATTCCACTTTGATCACAGGAATAAATTACATTTTAAAATATATTAAAATACAAAAACATTTAAAATTTGAATAATATTATTTCACAATATTACGTGTTTTCTTACTGTATTCAAATAGATGCATATACGTAAGGCAATAAAACATCCAAAAAAGTAATTACCTGCCCATCAGTAAACTGGTTGAACTGTTGCTGACCCTGTTGTACTTCCGTCTGTGATATCTAAAGAACAAGATCACACCCACGTTAAATTAAGGAAATGTGTTTTATGTGAAATGCACAACTGCTTAAAAGTGTGTTACTGCTGTGCCATTAGTGTCACTAAAAGAATGACTTTTAAAAAAGCTTTGTGACCACTCCTCACTCCTGCCAATTGAGTTGATAGTGTTAACCATCTTTAAGGTCTATATGTGCTCATGTAAAATTTCATTCTTTACCTGCTGAGTGTTTGTTGCAAGCGTCTGTATTTGTCCTTGAACAACCTGTGTTCCTGAGACGGGCTGAGCCAGGCGAATATACTGCAGCTGGCCGGTGTTGAGCTGCACCTGCAGGACACCACAAGGGGGCACCGATGAGCACACCATTAGGTATTCAGAAAAGTTATGCCACATTCCCAATGCATAAATCCTTTAAAATGACTAAAATCACAAAATAAAAAGGCAAACGTTCTTACTGGAATCTGCTGGATTTCTCCCGTGTTGGTGATGATCTGCTGCATGACCTGCATAGTCTGTCCAGCCGGCTGTGCCGCCTGCGCCTGAGCCTGTCCCTGCGCAGCCGCCTGCACAATCTGCACCTGCTGGCCCTCGCCCACCTGCATGGTCACCGGAGCACTCTGAAAGATGAAGAATGAAAGCCATTGGGAGGGGGGGACTGAGGCTTTAAACTGACACTCAAGCTGCGTTTCATCCTGCCGTGTTCCTCACAAGTCTCTTTCAGCATGAACGCAGGAACCTTTTTACAGTCTATGGCTGGAACAGACAAAGCTAGCATTAGCATTACAGCTCACACCTAACACTGCCCTGTGGGCTGGGAAGGCCTCCAAAAGAAAGTGAAACTGAAGACGTGTGGAGGAAAGGGGAGAGATGCAAGACTGTGACCCCGGGCCTTTGCGCAGAGCGGAGAAACCTGTGCGCCGACTGCGGAGGTGTGACAGACGATCTCTCCTCTTCAGGAACTGACACCCGATAGGCCAGAGCAATTTACTAAGCAGCACAACTTTATCTGGCCTGAGACGTGCAGTGACCTCATGTAGCATCAAATAGAGGGCATATGAATTGCAGATTTGGCTGTGTGAATAACATCTGCGTCTCTTTGTTTTAGGACAACACTGTGACTTTGGCCTTCGGTTATTCACTTAGCTAATCTAAGTGCTCAACAGTTTATATTGGGTTTAAGATTTTGGTGACACTTTACAACAAGGTTTCATTTTTTAACATGGATTTACAATAAAAAAAATACAGCATTTATTAAATCTCAGTTTATGTTATTCTAAACATTTACTAATACCTTTTTGGAAACAAAAGTTGTTTTATGTAAGTTTATGTAGAAATAATTGCCCCTACAGAAATCATTCTAATTTGCAGTTCAAGAAACATTTCTTAGTATCATCATTAAGATATTATTATATGTGCTTAATATTTTTGTGAAAACAGTGTTTTTTTGAGCATTTATTTGAAATAGAAATCTTTTGTAATGTCTTTACTGACACTTACTGATCAACTGAACGCATCCTTTCTGAATTAACCCTCCAGAGCCGTGTGGAGCACACACTTTTTTGAGATTTTGGGCTACCATTATAAATCTTGGAAGAACCAGGATATATTTTAATATAACTCATATAGTGTCCGTCTGAAAGAAGAATGTCATATACACCTATGATGGTTTAAGGTGAGTAAATCATGGGCTAATTTTAATTTTTGGGTGAACTAACCCAGGCATAGAACTGTCAGTATTACCATCTGCTTCAGAGTACTGCATTGTTTACCCAAACAGGGAAATGTTTAACTATTGTATTATACTTTAAAATGCAGTTCTTATTCAACTGTTGTAAAAAAAGCCCTAAAAAAAGATCCTTGTGCTTTGTGAATACTTTTGTGGGAAGAATGGGAGCCATTTTGAGGGGATTGAGGTGTTTACCGTGATAGGGGTCGCCTGTGATTGAGCGACCTGCACCTGCTGCAGCTGCTGCATGGTGGTTCCCTGCAATACCTGAGGAAGAGGAGGAAATAATGCCAGAAAGAGAGAGTGAACTTCACAACACAGGCAAGCACATGCAAAGCGCATACTCAAACATCCCTCACAAAAGCAACAAAAAAGGCGATGCCACAGATAGTGTAAAGAAATGAAAGCGTGATGTCTCGCATGTAGTATGAACAGATTTTAAAAGGCACGTTTTGGGATAACAAAAACATGCTTAAGGCTTTTTAAAATATTAAAAAATAATTATATTTTTTATTTAAAAATTAAATAGAATTTTTTTTTTCGTAAGGAATAAAAAAAGTTAATACTAAGTCTGAAATAACTTTTTTTTTTTTTAAATAAATAATAATTATTTACAATTAAAATTGTGAATAAGTGTGAAAAATTGCTCTAAAAATGGACTGTCATTCTGTAGTTTCAGAAGTGGTGTGAACAGGCAGTAACTGAAGCAGAGCGAAGATGAAGCCATCTGTTACAGCAGATGAGGGACAGCTCTGCTGAAAAATAAGAAAATAATACGTTTATGGAAGTTTTGCATTTGGGAAAATGACTGCATATAGCGGCACAAAGCAGTGAGCAGACAGTGAGATGAAGCTGAACTGACTCTCTGTCCTCAGGTATGAAGATAAAACCCCACTAACAATCAATTTACTTAAAGGGTAAACAGAAGTGAGCATGAAGGAAGAGGTCACAGTCTGACAAATGTTTTGTCAATTTTTCAATAAACATGTGGTTCCCTTTTTTTTCATATGCAGAAATTCTCTACTACATCACTGTTTTCCCATCACCTTATTTCTTTCTTTCTGTTCTATGTTGATATTCCTCCGTTCACACTTTGGGGTTAAGATTTGTATCATGTTATTCAAAGAAGTCTGTTCTGCTCACAAGACTGCATTTATTTGATCAAAAATACAGTAAGAACACTAATTTTGCAAAATATTACAATGTAGAATAACTGCTTTCTATTTTAATATAGTTTAAAATGTAATTTATTCCTATGATGTAAAGTTGAATTTTTAGGATCATCATCCACCATCCTGAGTATTATTTGATACATTTCTTTAAAAATAAATAATAAAAAATAAGGAAAATCTTATTGACCCCAGACTTTTGAACGGTAATGTAAGCAGAGTCCAAAAGTATGACACCACTATTGAAAATGCTTGTACTTTACATCTTTTTCCATAACAAATTCTATCATCAGCATATATATATATATATATATATGAATGAACAATGCCACTATCCTTATTTGATTAGAGACCTAGAAATTGGACAAAAATCCTATTGTCCAAGAAATCTTACATTGTTTTACTTTTTTTTTCTCACTAAAAATGTATTTCCAGATTACATTTTGAATCTCATTTTCAGTGTGGTCTAACATTCTTGAACCCCACTGTATATATTTGTCCCCAGTGCTCTCTAAGGTGACTTCAGCACAACTTTGGCCAAATCTGACAGGTCAGCAGACTGCAGCTTGCTGAAGCAGCACTGATCGGTCCACCACAGACAAAAAGAACAAGAATGTGAGAAAGAGCATCCCTTCCTTACCCTGGTGGATTTAAACTAATAAAAGTTAACTAAATTAAAATAACAAAACAGGAGCGACGCGGAGAGGGCCGCTGATATCACATGAGAGACTGACTGGACTCTACCGTTCACCTGATAGCAATGTGTGTGACACCTCTGGGCTTTCATCCTTCACAATCATGTTTCAAATGATCCTGTAATGGGCTGATCAAAGTAATCGGGGCTCAAGTGTTGTGCGAGAGTGTGGGTATGATAAAGTTTCAGGCTATTGTCCGCCAGACCATAGTATAATGTACCCGAGGGTAATTACAAGGGCAAACAACGTTCTCCAAGCCTCCAGATGCCAGTTCTCTTTCCTCCGTTGAAATATTTCCTTTTGAAACAGGAAATTTGGGTGGGACATAGCGAAAGAGCAGTCTGTTTCTTTGAAATAGTCAAAAGGCTTTAGTTGCATTATAGCTATAAATCCTGATTTGCTATTTGCCGTCATGCGAGATGAGTCCAATATATTTGCTCTGTTTTTCCAGTGTTATTTGCATATATGCATTTAACACTGGAAAACAGTATAACATTATAGTCGCAAAGTCATTTAATTATTTCAAAGCACTTTGCGACTGCTAAAAAAGTATGTTCTCTATAGTATGAATGCAATCCGAACATACTATATTCAGCATGTTATCATTGTCATGTGATCTACTAGTGTTGGTTGCGTCACTTCACTGCCATTCACAAATCCTCTCTCGTGGCCTCATGGGATAGTAAAGTGTACATTGTAAGCTTCAGAATCTCACTGGAAATAGTGAGTCATCTGGATGTTTTTCAACTATTGTTTAATGAATACTGTGAATTTGGAGGTAATATTTTTTTAACATACTGTTTTTTTTCCGCTATATAGGAGGAAAGTTAGTGTTTAAGACGCAGCTTTAAAGAGATGGTTCACCCAAAAAGGAAATGGTGTCATCATTTACTCACCCAAGTTGATCTAAACCTGCATGAAGTTCGTTCTTCTGTTGGACATATGAAGATGTTTTGAAGAATCTTGGTAACTAAACAGTTGCTGGTCCCCTTTGACTTCTAGATAGTATTGAATAAAAATACTAAGGAAGTCAATGGGGTTCAAAAACTGTTTGGTTACTAACATTCTCCCAAATATTTGATTTTGTGTTTAACACAAGACATAAATGAATGCAGGTTTAGAACAACTTGAGAGTAAGTAAATACCAAAATGAAGATTCTCTCTTTAAGGCCTGTTCACACCAAAGACAATATAAAGTTTTAAAAATCTCTATGAGAATAGGGAAGTCCACACAACGACTATAATGAGAACGACACAGAAAAACGATATTGTTTACAAAAAAATCAGAGTTCACCGCTCACACATCTGTTATATTGACGGCTAGCGGCCAAAATGTGTACTAGTCAAAATAAAAAAATATTAGAAGGAGTTGTTTCGCCCACATCCTCCTTCTCCTCAGAATCAATGCTCACGGCGTTTCCAAATTAAGGGACACACACAACAGGAACGAGCACAGTTGACAAAGGAAAGCCTTATACTTTAAATTGATCAGCTTATGAACACATTTTTTTATTTATTGCAGAGGTTTTTAGGTCGGGTAGAATCTTTGATCACTGACCCAGTTTGTTTGCTGGCTTCCATGGCTACAATAAGATGTGTTTTCAGCCAACTGCCAGCCCGGGGTGTTGAAATACTATTGGGTAAATTGGCAGTGGGCAGGATCACAGACCAAAACATAAACAAACATTCCAACCCAAAATACACATTTCAAGGAGAACAACTGGCTGTCGCAGTGTTTTTAGGAGAGAGAAAAAAGTATTTGGATTAACTTAGCATGTTTCCAAAATCTCTACAAAAACATGATGGAATTATGTTTAGTACAGATAATGCACACATACTTAAAGAATCACACATACTACATCCTCAGAATGTTATCATCCATTGGTGTGGATGGATATATTTAACTTTAAAGGCCCTTCACACCAAGAATGATAACTATAGCCTCAAAAGCTCATTGTTTTATTGCTAGAATCTATACACACTACGTCCTCAGGTTTGTGGTAAGAGAGTGGGGATTACCTGGCCCTGCTGGGGTTGAGCGATGATAATCTGCCCGGGCTGTAGTGTGGTGGCGGTGGGAGTGGCCACCTGCTGGCCTTGCTGCTGACCTTGGACCTGCACTGCGCTGGGCTGCTGCGCCAGAGTGAAGTAATACTGGACCGGCTCAGTTGGGGCAACGGACTGACGCACTTCCTCCTACACACACGGGCACATTTATAGAGAAATATATACCTCATACTGCAGAACACTTCTGCAGGATCACCATAAATGCGAGAGAACATACTCAATGAAATCAAGAGTTCATAAGGCCTATCTGTCGGTTACATCTCCATAAATTATTTTAGCTCTGTAACACTAGAGGCAGGAGGAGGATAAATAACTTATAGGCAAAGCAAGAGCGAGTAATGCAATCTTCAAGCTGGACAGAAACGAGACCTTTAGCTGCAGTCAGTGGCATGAACTCCCACACTCAACCGCAGGATAATGGCAGGCTATCAGCCGTGCTATTCTGACACACAAACAGTAGGAATACTCAAACGTTTGCACCGAGCATCTTTCTATTTTCTCCCCATGCATTCCTGAAGATCTATTTGTGACAAAGAGAGTAAACATCCCTCTCCCAGCTTGGTGATGTCACAGCTGAGAGTGTAGGATGTTTACACACCTGGTCACACACACAAAAACACAGCAGGACCTTTATGGCCTGCAGGTCGAACAAAGACTGTGGTTTAGCTGAGCTAGCAGGGCTTGGATCATTGGATATATTGGGTAAGTTCCTTCCTTCTACATGCTGACTGTCAGTTGTGTCCATCCCTGCCGTATTAGAAATTTACATTTACATTTAATCATTTAGCAGACGCTTTTATCCAAAGCGACTTACAAAAAGGGGAGAGCAATAGAAGCAACGAAACAAACAAGGGCAACAACCTGCAAGAGCTGTAAGAATTCTCAGTTAATCGAGCACAGTACACAAACAAATTTTTTTTTTTAAGACAAACAAACAAAGAAAATATAATTGGATAGTTAAGTCTTTATTGGTCAGGTGCAATTGGAAAAGATGTGTCTTAAAGACGTTTTTTGAAAATGGCTACAGACTCGGCTGCACGAATTGAGATCGGCAGGTCATTCCACCAGGTGGGAACGGTCCAGGAAAAGGTTTGTAAGAGAGAGTTCAAGCTCAGCTTAAGAAATGTTTGTTTTATGGTCTTTTTTTTTTTTTTTTTCATTTACTTTACTTTTGTTTTATGATGATAAAACACCGGAATGATTTGAGAATCCAGGAATCCAACACAATATGACCAGAGTAAGTCCATGTTATTCATGGGTTTTTATATAACATAAAATAATATAATATATAATATACATTCATTTGTTTATATATATATTTTTGAATTTTTATCTTGTGTATAAATTATAAAATATAATAAAAAAATATATATATTACACACAAACAATTTATTAGTTTATATTTATAAATTAGCTATATATGTAACTAGTAATCCATAGAATAAATATCTTTATATTTTATATCAAAAGAAAACCTCAAAAGTCAGTTCAGATGTCCAGTGGCATTATGTCAATTAAAAAAAAAACAACTTTTTCTTTTAAAGAGGGCACTAATGTACTTAAGTTTCTTGTAGTGAGTTATTTCAACTGAGAGAATGAAACTGGTTGGTGGTAAAGCATCTGAGTGACTGGTGGGCAAAAAGATACATTTCTCCCCCTGCCAATCATTGTTCTGCTGCCAGCACTGTGGCATATAACCATACATGGTTGTTTTTGGAGTCAGGCACATGCTGCTATGGCCACATTCATAAAGTAAACAGAAGAAATGAATTAAAACGACGTCTGGTTGTGCAGAGATAGTGGAAGCAGAGCGCTGCAAACATCCGACTGAAAGCCTTCACAAACCCTACACCCAGCTTCCAGTCAAGGATGTTTACAGCGCCCCCAGGCTGCCAAACACAACAAAGCACCCTCTTCTCTTCATAGACGCTGAAGAACATAAAAAACACTGTAGAAGCAGATCAATTTTGACAGCTTGAAGCTTCTCTCTTTTCCGCACCTGTCGTTTTGGAGGCTTGAGGTCATCTCGGGGGACGATATCAATGAGGAAATCAAACTGGTCAAACTTAGTGATGGCCATGGCGATGTCGTTCCTCTGGAAAACAGAAAATAAGACCAGAGAGTCAAAACAAAAGACTAAAACCACAAATGCTCAAAGGAATGGAGGCATACCCAAAAAGGATGACGCTCATTGATTTGTATATAATAATATAACAATCTACAAGATAATATAAAGCTGGCTACAACCGTTCTTGTGAACAGTGACACCATCTCACCCCACACTGTCTACTAGTGGTATTTTCCACAGGATATTGGCTGCAAAGACCACCCATTGTCACCCCCCAGATCAGCAGCTATTTTTAGCACCATGATTAATATCTGGTGGTGAAGGGTCACATCCATGCAGTTGTTCCATTGACGACTGTTGTCGTGGCGACACAGATTGGCGTGATGCCTTCACAATGAAACCGCGGGCCAGCTGCGAGCTCACAGGCTGAGCGCTAATACAATCTACATATTAAAGAGACGCTCTAACAGTCATTACAGCTCTGTTCTGTGACAAAACCTGTTGCCGAACACCACGTCGGAAAAAGGTTATGTTGACATGGGCTGCTATATTGCAGACTATTAACTTTATTCAACTGTTTCCATTGAAATTATTCCATTCACATTCATGTTTACTTGCTGTGTAACATATTTGGTTTAATAGCTAACTTGAATCTGTTGCTTTCACATTTGAACATATTCGGGATGACATTATCATCATCATCAAGCAAAGCAAGGGTTCAGGACACTGTTTGAAAGCAAAGCAAGACAAAATCAGTTAATAAAAAGTAAGTGGGTCATGGGAGACGCACTTTTAGACTGTACGCTACAGTGGAAAAGAGATGAGCCCTGGGGTGCTCGTGTGGGGTGCTGTTCCCATAAACAGACAAGCTGTGTCACGACTGCAGCATTAGGAGGAACTTTTTTTTCTTTGCTGTAATGGTTTGGAGTATTTACAAAAAGAAAATGCTAGGAATTATGGCTAAAGGTGCGATCACATTAGTGAAATTTAATTTCACAGGGGGGAAAAAAAGGTCCATTGTCAATAGTTTAGCAATGTATGAAGCACAGCTCACACAGCTGTCTGCTGATTGAACAGTGGGGGTCTGAGTGGGGAAATGTTTTGCTCTCACAATGACTAGATTTTGACATAAAAAATTGCCATTGAATGCAAGCGCTCCAGGACCAAGCCATCGGGTCGTTTTTGAACGTTGGCCAGCGTAGTTTTTTCAGTGTGTTCTGCGCTTTTGGTTTTTTGGGCTGACTGAGCATGTTGAAACGACACTGGGCCGTTGGTGAGAGAGAGAACTCTGGATGTATAGCTTAGCAAAGAATTCAAGACAGTAGGCCTACAGACAGAAGGCTGTTATAATTTTACATAATCAGACCGGAGCATTTGAATGCATTAATATTTTCATAATAACATGAGCCGACCGGAATGAAGAAAGTGATCAGCATGATTGATATTCAAAAGTGGTAGGCAAGCGCTGCTTTGTTTATGGTTTGTATTATCTGCAGTCCAAGTTTCGGTTTCCTTTTTTGAATGATGAAAATAGACTATTGATACCTGATATTTATTGCCTTAGTCTCCCTTTGTTGCGTTTAAGCGCAGCTTTTTAGCCGAGATGCAGACAACGAGACGACAATACAGTACATATTTATTTATTAACAAATTTATATTTGTTCTGACGTGACTCCAATACTAAACACCAGAAAAGTGGTCGAAACTTTTTTTTTTTGGACAGAGATGGCAAGTAGTAGTAGTTGTAGTACTAGTTTATTGCCATATCAGCAGCACTGGCTATTACATGACAGAGACACACTGAGCATTTAACAACAATATCAGAAATACAGTATAATGAAAACAAACATTTAATTAAATTCAACTTAGACAAAAAATAAATAACTAACAAAAATAAGTACATGTACAAAACAAGTACAATTCTTTAAAAATACTTAAAACTGAGCAGTCCAAAAGTAGACAACGATAGTGTAGGAGACTGGAAACAATAGAAGAAAATGGTGGGTGGGATCAGAAAATAACCTGAGCTAGATGCCATATTATGTATATTATATTATTATGTCACACCCCTTACCATGACCCAGTTAATATACAGGTGGAGAAAACAGTGTTTCTTGAACATGGCGACAACACACTACTAATGAAACTCAATCAGCCCTTGTTTGCAAGTTTCAGGGAGTTCAGAAACAGGGCGCACTGATACAGAGAATAACTCCCTTTGGAGTGACTTTTCAGACATTTTTCATTCTTAAACAGTAAAACTACACACTAAAGAAAGTTGAAAAAGTAAAAGAGCATAATATGTCCTCTTTAAATTAGAATTCAACTACATAATGGTCATTGTAAACATGGATTAGCGAGTTGTGCTCTAAAGTACAGAGTGGCATTTTGGAGAGGGTGACCCATTCAAAGCAAGCTCAGGGTCATTTCCTGATCCCACCCACAATCTTCACTCTATTGTTTCCCAAAAAACTAGGAACAAACTGACAAAACACTTAATTTTGTCTTAAAGGAGACGGGTTTATTTCAGCTGGCTAGGGTAAGGGGTCAAAGGGAATTCGGGAATGGACATGACTGACCTGTAGTGTGCGCCGTTTGTTGTCCTCAGTGTGGATCCAGGCTCTGAGAGTGAGCTCTGTGATGAAGATCTGTGCCGCTTTGGCAAACAGCACCGGTGCCTCAGCACTGATCATCTACAGAAGGTTACCAAAGCAAATCAATAGAGGGGAGATAAAAGGACGACACATACAATCCTATCCAGGCACTCACTATGCCCATGCCCTCCATGTTTCAGCCTGCTATCAGACACAGTGTCCTAAGAGGCTACGTCAACACTTGACCCAGGGTCTTGCCCATGTCACTGCTCCTGAGCTCTTAATTGCCTTGGCTTTTTTCTCTTCCCACTCTAAGCTGCAGGTTATTTTAAGCATCTGGACACCACCCTGACCTGATGCCTGCTTCCCACGCTGCTAAGGCTGTGTGGGAAGAGCATGTCCTGTGGCCTCTTCAACATCACTCACAATATCTTTGTACTGAACAACTGAGAAAGAAACAGAGATGTTTGTCTTCTTCAGGGCTAAACCAGCTCATTACAAACAGCAAGGGTTAAACTATCAAGCAAACACAACAACCTTTATGTCTAATCGTTCTTATGTCTCTCGCTCTATGATACTGCACTAAAAGGGCATCAGTGTGTATTACCGGCACTTAATACTTGGCTCACATCACTCTTGAGATGACCTCGCTCTTTCGGCGGTGCTGATGCCGTGTTCATTTGTACATGAAAGTTATTTTATTTGCATGTTGCTTTGTTAAAGAATCTGGTAAGAAAAGTAAATATCAGTGATACGTGGAACCGAGGTTGTCATGAGAGAAGTTCTTTCTTTTTAGTTCTTGGAAAACGTCTATTCAGGGTTTACACAATACCCAATATAAGGCTAAAAATGGTCAGATGACTCAGTTGGATCAAATAATTTCTCCTCACAATGAAGTGCTCTGAAAATAGGTGATTATTTTTTATGTAGTGGTTCAAATTGGGCCACATTGCAGGGGAAGCCACTGAAAATATTAACTTTGCTTTTGAAGAAGACCACAAAAACATTACATTTTACATTTTAAACCTCAAAAATTAAATAAGAAATTGAAACTTGTAACCCATCTTTGCAAGGGTGATATGGAAGGTTGCAAGAGCATTGTTAAAAAGTCGCTAGCATATTGATATATGGTTGGCTAGTGTCTTCTTTCTAGGTGACTGCTGGGTCATTCTAGGTGGAATAAGCAAAAAGATCCCAAAGTAGTGATGCACCAAAAAGACAACCGTTTATGTCATTGAATTTAACCCTCCAAAACTGTTTCAGCCAAAACCGAACATTCAATAATATTTGTTTTTCTACAATTTCTACAACTATCCCAAAGAGTTCCTTGAAATGTCTCAGAGCTCTCCATCAAAGTATCTGGGATTTTTTTGCCCGTCTTATTTTGGCAGGCAAGTCAGGTCTCTTAAGACACAAGAAACCTCTCCTCGAGCTACATGATTTGATGCATCATTCATGTCCGTAAAACAGTGCAAAACATGCAGAATGGCAATACTTACGGCTAAGCATTTGAACAAGCCTAGAGGAGTAATAGCATAGTAAGGCTTGCCATAGCAAGCTCCACTAATTATTGACTCGACTGGCCACTTGATGTACAGCCGACAAACGCCGGGCTGCTGCTTTCTCAAGAATGAAAGACAGGAAGTGTGCTGACATCAGCTTAAGATTGTGTTGATTCAGCTCGCCTGCTCTTACCTTCACATCCTCATCCAGTTTCATAATTTTCTTGATGCGAGCAAGAGGAAGCTCTTGCACACGGAAATCCTTCTGAAACAGTGCGAGAGTGCATTAGAGGAGAACTAGGTAGAACATTAGTAATTGCTATTAATGAAAAGTGGTAGACTTAAGTTAATACATAGTTGGCTAACTTGGCTGCAAAGGCCAGTGTTTATACTGTATGTGAGAGAGAATAAAGCGGATACAAAAAAAAGCTAGGAGAAACACATACCACGGTAAGATTCCTGATTTCTTCCATCACTCTGGGCCAAAAGGTCTGTAGGCTCTGCTGGGCATCGCTGCCGCCTGCTCCAAACGAGTCTGCCGACATCTCCAGATTTGCTAGGAGATGAAGAGGGAAAGAAAAAAAGACATGTCAGGTTTAATGTTCACATACAATTGGTATGAGAGTGATTGGTCAACTCAGACGTGTGTAAACCAAGCCAGGAATCCATATGTGAAAAACCTGGAGAACAAAGTCCTCCTCCGTGCCAGTGGCCTGAAGCCTGGAGTGCACATCTGGAGACCCAAATAGCTTTGGAGGCGGACCAAACGTGCCGATCTGACAGTACTGCCTGGCACTGACGCAACGGAGACAATCCAAACACAAACTAACACAAACTAAAACTGCAAGAGGAGCAAAGCTGGCAGGTTACTATGGCATGTGAGGAATTCTGCAGGCAGCCTGCCTGAGCTTGCGCTGCCACTGACGCTACAAAGCATCTCTCGCTTTTTTCTGGAAGACAACACAGGGCCTGAAATAGCAGGGTGGGGTGCTACAGGAGCAGGAACGAGGCCGTAAAAAAGTACTCGGACTCGTGCAGTTCAGCCATAATCCAATAACAAGACAAACTGCCAAGGGCTTAATGGAGGGGGAGCAGTCGGACTGCTGAGCAGCCTCACTATGTAGGTCAAACTGAGGAGCAACACAGTAAAACGTGCGTGATCACTGGCGATAAGCGGTGACCTGTTTTTATCTCTTATTCCTCTTACATATATCAAAGCATTAGGATGGTTACGATTGCCCAGCGATAGCAAAAAATATCATGTTCAATGTCACAGTCTTTATTTGCCTTTAAAACAATAATGATCAGTGGCATTAGACAAGGTGAAATCAATCAGTCATGTGACGCCGCTGTCAATAAGCTCTAGGCTAATTTCAGGCTTGACTGAAGCCATCAACCGTCAATCAAATTTATAAGCATGGCATGCATATAACAAGAAAAAGCATCAGCGGCCACTCTGCTGCTGGGAAGCAACTGCATCAGGAGTCGATCTTGTGATGGTCTTCTGCTGTACATCTGCCAGTGTTGACGTGCCAGGGCCGGCCTGATAAGAAATGATAATTTAACATCTCAAGTAAGACCATTAAGAAAACTAGCTGGCTAATTAGTAGGCGATAACAGCGGCAATTACTGTCACGGACATTGGAAATTGTGAGGCAAATTAAATGAGATAACACTCCATTAAAGGAGACATAAATAGGTTAAATCAAAGCTCGCCTAGACCAGCTGCTTGAGTGGGAGCTATTTTTGACTCTTTTAACCAGATTGAGACACAACCTGAGATGGGAAGAGGGAGACCTCTGACTCTGCTGTGGGTAGAAAGCTTGTTGTATGAGATTAGAATGGTTTGTATTGTGTTAAAGCAAAATAATAGTACAAACTTTACAATTAAAGGGATGGTTTTACCCAAACATTTAAATTCTGTCTTAAATTCTTATACATTTCTTTGTTCTGTCTAACACAAAGGAAGATATTTTGAAACTGAACAATTCTGGAGCACCACTGACTTCCATATCATTTTTTTTTCCTACAATCAAAGTTAATGGTGCCCCAAAATGGCCTGGTTACAAACTTTCTTCAAAATATCTTCCTTGTATACAGGTTTGGAACAAGAGAGGGATTTATTTTATTTTGTGTTAGGACCTTTGAGGTTTTAATATATTAACAGGTTGGATACACTGAAGCTTTTTTTTTTTTTTTTTTTTTAAATATTAAAGAAATAACAAATGGAGTCAAATTACAGAACTTTTCAATATTTTCATTTTCAGAGTTTTTTTGTTTAATTACTTGTATCACCTTGGCATTTTTTCCTTTATTTTCCTTTAGAAATTAGAAATGTACTAATCATAGCTGTGCATTTAAATAATGGTAGATGTGAATTGTATCTTAATGTACTTTTTAGAATACGAATAAAATAAATAAGTAAAAGTGTCATGTCATTGACCCAACCGCAACTGTAATGGAACATCATCACAATGTAATTCATACGAACTTCAGACTTGTAGGCGGAAACAAAAATGCACGTGCAACTCTGAGTCACGATCGTCCTTCAGCAAGTCAGAACGCAATGGTGGTGTTGGATTTCTCCTGACCTGTTCGGCAATGACCGCTGGTGCTGTGTGTCTCAGAAAGTCAATGCCGTTAGCAGAGGCTGAATCAGCAAGAACATCCCTGCCAGCCCGCTCTTTCGTCATGCAGAAGGACTGCAGCAAATGAACGCTCAAACGTTTCAATGTGATCAAGGATGAGAGGTTTTCAAAGACTTGAGATATCACAAATAACCCCCTTGATAAGAGGATGAGTTAAGCTGGTTGTGCGGCAGATATTTAGAGGTTAGAGAAAGTGTGGCCTGAAGCCTCAGAGGAGGAAAGTCATGCCGTGCCGTGACAAGCACAGCAGAATAACTTCACATAGCCCTACAGTTACTACCAGCAAGACAATTAGCCTACCTTTTATACATAGTTAGGGCTGTATCTTAAAAGGCAGATCAAAACTTAGATCAATCTCTTTCTCGTGCTGGAGAGATTCAAATCAGCTATGCGGATAAGACAATACTGAGGTTATGGATGCCAGTCCAGGCCGGTTGTGTTGACTCGAGATCCAAGATACCTTCAGACATTGATGCTCACCTCTAAAGTGAGCCTAATTTTAACAGCCAGGACTTAAAAAGCTACAAAACAGTAGACTTTATTTCAAAGTCTGCTTTTTTTGTTTGACAAGCCCAAATCAAACTTAACCCCTGAACCGCTCACATTTGAGAAGGTTTTTTTCCATCACGTTTTTGCTCACATTCCTCATCTCCAGCATGCCTCCCCTAGACGGATTAGGAAAACCAAAACTAAATGCATACCAATTTCAAACAATGCATGCACATAGAAGAAATTCAATCTTATCTGATATTGGAGCATTCCAGAGGGCAAAAAAAGCCTCATGAAAGAAAATAATGGTAAGAGGAAGGCATGTTAGAATGAAAGAATTCAGAGCTTTTAAGCGAACTTTTAACATCAAAAAAGCAAAGGCTTTTTTGGGTAAATTACACAATAATTGTATTATTGCACTAGATCTGGTTCTCATATTCGGCTAGAAGTCCCATGGGTATTGTTTTCAGAATTAAGCAAATGTGCCTTTTCTTTTTATGCTCCTTGGGCTTGGAATAAAAATTACTTAATCTAGATGCACTGCAACCTTTGAGCATTTTTAGATGCATCTTGCACAGAGCTTTAAAAGACACTTGTAGTTGTTTTTCTTGATTTTGATTTTATTGATCAATTATGAGTTATTTGTTCTCTCTGTGTAAAACTTTATGTGGTGCCGTCTTTACCAGGTATCTGGAGGCAGAGATAGTAACAATCGCAATAAGATTTTCCTGGTTAAATAAAGGGCTTCCGACTGATAATTTGACATTGACTGGGTTTCTCCCAGCATGTATTTGTTAGTTTTTAATGCCATACCAGCTATTTTCATGGCAAGTTCAATGTATTTTACAAGAAACAAATAGTAGTAACAAAAATAAATAAATAATATTTTCATTTAATTACTTGATATGAAAATAAAGATAATTCCTGGTGAAACATTTTTGAAAACGTCCATTAGAGAACTTTCTGAGTAAAAACGTTGTTTCCCAGTATGTATTAATCGGATTACAATTGGTGTGATGTGGATTTAATCATTCAAATAATCAATCACATATTGTGTCATCTATTGACCTAGCTCAGCTATGTAAAAAAACAGCTTATAACTGCATATGTAACTTATTGACATTTTATTACGCATTACACCTTCCTTGTGTCATGTTTACTTGAATAGGCTTAGCTCAACTATGCAAAAACCTGCTTAAAACATGTAAACGTACTTACGGACAACTCTTTATTACGTATGACTCGTATAACTCCCTGATTCTAAACCAGCCTCATTAACTAAAATTACAGCACACAGACAATGTTTTCTCTGATCATTCTGTCATACAGAAAAGGTCACATTTCTAAAGCTGCATTCTGGACTTATTAACTACACAAACATTCACTCAGAAAGACCAGCTGGTATATAAAACCCCACAAAGCCTGCTGCGGGTACTGGTTAATCATCGACTCGGACACAACAAAATGCACCCAGGCACCCAGCAATGAATTACAAATTAACCGACAAATAGCTGTTCTTGTTCAGATCAAAAAACATAGGGGCTGGACAATAACGCCACTCTGATCTCCCGGATCAATCATTCCAAAGTTGCCCTTGGTTTGGCCTCGCGTTGACTCTAGGAAGCCGTCCCTGAACTCTCAAGGTCATTTGGCAGTAAGCAAAAAGGGGGAAAAAAACAGTAATAGGGGGAGGGAGTGAAAGAGAGTAAGGGATATACTATAGCACAGAAATAAAGAGAACAGAGACTGGTTTTTCAACTTTCACTGCAGTAATGTGGCGACCCTAGTGTGTGCAATGATGGCGTCCCTAGAGAAGCGTGATGGAGAATGGCCCCCTCTTGTCTGTGTGCCCCTGAGGGATGCACTGTCCTCTTGGTCTCACACTCTCCCTGCTGACAGATTGAATGCGGGAGTCGTTCTCACATTCCTGTGACCTTCATCCGCCGATGGGCCCGTTAGCTACGGCAAGGTGCGACGACGTGCCGACGCCAGAAACCCAACTGTAAACTTTAAAGGTTCTGCACTGATATTTCAAAACAACCTAAAGTGCGAAGCTCTGGGAACGTGCAAAAACGTTAGTCAGGTGTGACATTTTACCCTTGAACATTTATGCAATACAGTGCAGTAAGGAGCTAAAATTATAAAGACTTAAACGAACACATCACGCTGAGACACAGCAGTCAAAGCTCTACCTAGAGTTATTTTTAGTAACTCCTTTCCCCAGAAGGTCCATAATACCATCACTAATGGAAACTTTCTAGTGCTCAAGCGGAAAAGAGACTTTAATCCCACTGTATAAGGCATCGTGGGAGGGAGGACAACCGTCTGTACATGATGAACTAAGGGGGTGAAGAGTTCCCACATAAACCCCAATCCATGTTGGTCATGTGGAGACCACATCCATATGGTTCTCTGCGCTTTCTCACTGTCACAAAAGTATAAACAAGACACGAAACTGGGCCTTGAAAGGTGAACCGGGACTAGCGGTCCTATGCAGCCAGGACCATCATCTCTAAGTATCACAGATGTAGCGGAGATACTCGACGGCACGGGACCTTCAAGAAGCCCGAAGTACACCTGAACAAGATGAACTTGCGATCTAAGAGTTCGGTGTAAAAAAGTTAAAATGACGTATGCAAAAACTGAATTTTCCAGCTAGTTATTGTTTACATCATATCAATCATTAGTAGTCAGGTTAAGGACTTCAAAAATGAACAGGAGAGAAAACACAAAGAAGTACACTCAGATTTCAAGCAAGGGGAAAAGTAGAGGACGAAAGGAGGAGGAGAAAAGCGCAGCGGAGGACAGAGGAAGCATCCCATTACTGCAGCGAGAGAGAGAGAGAGAGAGAGAGAGAGAGAGAGAGAGTGAGGGAGGGAGAGAGCTTTACTGTCTGATTGCAGTCGCAAGTCATACTTACCCCATGCCCTTCATATGCCGTGCCGGAGGAGGTCATCTCAAAAGTCTCCATAAGTATCTTTATTCCACAGGCTCTGTCCCAAGAGGAGACAAAAGGCTGTGTGGGATAGGCGATCCACCGCTGTGTTCAAAGCTCCAAGCCGAGGGGAGTGCGAGCACCTACACCCCCCCCCCCGACCCCTCCCCCTTCAACTAGCCCATCTTCTTCAGCCATCCCCCTCCCCCCTTTCCTAAACACACAACCCCCTCCCATTCCTCCCCTGTCCGAGTCCCCTGAAGCCGCCTGGAGCCTGGAGTTGGCCTCTGCCTGGCAACCCTACTGTTTGTCTTTCAGCTGACCCCTGGCTCTGCGAGTGACCGGAAAAACAGGCGAGAAAGTGAGGGAGAGGTAGAGAAAAAGGGAAGGATGAAAAGAAACAAAAGTGTGAGAGCAACGCAGAGCAGTAGAACAAGTCGGGACAAAAATCTCCTGACTGCTTTCCCTTTAACACTCGAGTGTAATCAATCTAGCTTGCTAAACGATACTCTCGGCCCGCCTATCTCTAAAATCCCACCCTTTTGATGGATTCTTCAAATGAGCCCGAGTCGGTCTCTTCCGCTATTGGTCGAACCAGCCGTCTTTAGGCAGTGTCATTCCCCTCCTCCCTGCTGACCCTCTCCACTCCGCCCCCTTTCACAGACACTCAACTTCCTGTTTTAAGTTACCTTGAGCAGCAGGATAGGGGTCAGGGAACGAAAAGAACGAGAGAGAAAAAAACCACCAGACAAAAGCAGCAGAAAGTTGTACAAAGGACGCAGGGAGAGCGGACGATCGCCTTGGTTAGCAAGCCTCGGAAAATCTGTCCCCTGCAGATTGTCTTCTCTGCTGTGGCTGGACGGAGCTGGACTGAACAACTGACTTCTCAAACAACTGTCCCTTGCTTATTTACAATGTCAAACTAAATGTCTCTAAAGCCCGCCCCTCGGAGGAGCGGAGTGGCCGGGCGTGCGATGATGCAAATGAGCCTACGAACAGCGATTGGCTCAGGGTGGTCTCAAAGAGGATGCCGCATGCTGTAGCCGCATGATTTAAAGTGGAAAGTCACTCGGGTCAGACTTGCAGTCTCATTTGAGTGCAGGGACATGCATGCAGTGCAGCACATACAACCTAAACTTCATGTTAGTAACGTCTAAAATAAATATAAAGCTGACCTGAAGGGCCATGTTAAATTGTTATGTGTACAGCACAATCTCATCATATGACCAAAATTATGCATGGTATGCAACTATTACAATCACTTATTTGTTAACTGTTTTTTTTATTTTAGTAATTCCTATAAGAACAAGACTAACGGTGAAGAAAAACAAGACAATGGTCACATTTACTGTGTTTTTCAGCGTGTGAAATTCATTTAAATATAAATCCACATGATACTGAATTTTTCCACGAGAGCTAAATATCTCCTCTGTGCAAATATTTTTTATGTGGATTCACATTTTGACACTGACCACTGACGGAAAGATGCTTGGTTTGAAAGTTCTGTGAACTGTGTTTCACATTTTTAATAAGGGACTTTTTTGCCCGTGAAATGTGACCGCACCTTAACTTACTGTTCTTTTGCATTGTACAGCATCAATTGATTCTTACTGGTCTCTTTATTTCCAGAAACGTCATGTTCCCACATGCAAATCAGCCCACACAACCTCCAATTCACCAAACCCTTGCCTCTTTTAATTATGTGAGAGATGAATATCTAAATGTGGGCTAACCATCACACTGTAAAGATGAAGCAACTCAAACTGCAGCAGCACAATCCTTCCTATGCATTCTTGTAATACAGGCATGTAAATTATTGACAGCAACAGTGTTGAAAGATTATGGCAACAGTTACCATGAATACCATTATGATTCTTGTAAAATCAAGGTCAATAAGCAATGATTTTGCTTGCATGTCTGCCTTGGAAGGCTCACTGATAAATCACTTGTAATGTAAATAGTGAGTTCATGTGCCATGAATTGACCTCCATTTAACCTGGTACATTAAAAACATGTCATTTAAGTCTTAAGTTACATCATCCATTGCTAAATATCATAATTAAGGCGTTCGATTTTTATTTTTATATTCTCATTCAATAGAGGAACAATTAAAAGTATATTTAGGTCTGCACTAACTTATACGATAACACCACCACGTTCTGCAAAATGAATATACACGGAATAAATTCCATCACGTATAAAACACATAACGTTACACAGAGAATGGCATTTCTTCCACCTTTGACAAATAGTAATATACAGTGACGTTACATAGCTAGAAATAACATTTCCCAAACGAAGTCGACAAAGCATTTGCATGCTACCGGGAGACATGCTAACCGAAACCATACAATCAGTACGAGTGTGTATAATATGGATGAAGCCATGTCAGTGACCGATATAATGTTTTTTATAGTAAGACTGATATACATCTTCAAACATCTGAAGTCGATAAGAGATCGTACGAACAGATAACGACTATAAAAAGAGCTGCATAAATGTAGGTGACGGTGCTTGCTACGTTAGCAGGCCGCAACGACTATGATTCAAGTTAAATTAGTAGAAGTGAAATAATGATGATTTTGGAAGGCTTTGAGAGAGTTTTTCTAAAATATTTGTAAAGCGGTGTAAAGACAGTCTAACCAATAAAGACTACGTTTGGATCTGTCCTTCAGACCAATCAAACCTCGGACTAGATTCCACCAATCAAGGTTTCTAGGGGTTCTGGTAGTTAAGAAACTGCCACCATTTAGGCTCAAAATGAATCAGTGAGCCAATAGAAGTCATTTACGCTAGAGCCAAAATGGCGACCAATGTCCAACAGTTTCCTGACCGCCTCCATTCCCTTCCAATAGCCACCAATAAGCGCTTCAGAGAGCGAGGAGGGAAATGGCGCCTATGTTCATCCTCCAAAACAATCGTCCATTGGATGAAAACTTTTATTGGACCACGAGCTCAAAACGACACCCGCTTTAAAGAAACTGAACGGTAGATAGCAAGCAAAGAGAAGCGCAGCGAAGTCTTTAATTTTTATACTCACTTTAGTCGATGGAATCGTAGTGTAGTCCGGTTCGTCGTAATATTTAATTTATTTCAGGCTGTTACAGCAACCAAGATGGCCGACGATTTGACAACTTTTTTTTTTTAAACCGGAAGAAGTGCTACGTTTGCCGTGACGTACTCGCCGTTGGCGCCATTGAATGTGAATGTTCCTCAGTTCAGCTTCCCCTAAGTTTGCGATGAATATAACTGTCATGCTGCCATTTAATTATTGGCATTTCTCCCGATTGTCTCCGTGGAATCAAAAGCGCTTCCTCTCTATCATTCTGAACCAGTAAAAAAAATAAGTATAGCCTATGAGTGTTTATGTATAGGCTATACGCATACACAATATCACAACATAAAACATGACAAATATAATATTTATAGGGGAAAATACCCATGTACTAACAAATAGCAGTTAAAAATCTATATTATAACGGAATTCAGTTTTGTTTTTAGTTGTTTACACATAAGTTATGTGATGTTTGAAGACAGAATATACTAAATATACGGGTTTTACAGGTTTGGTTTCCATCAGTGATGGTATTATGGACATTCTGGGGAAAGGAGTTACTAAAAATAACTCTAGGTAGAGCTTTGACTGCTGTGTCTCAGCAAGATGTGTTTGGTTAAGACTTTATCATTTTAGCTCCTTTACTGCACCATATTGCATAAATGTTCAAGGGTAAAATGTCACTCCTGACTAACGTTTTTGCACGTTCCCAGATTTAAGGGTTTGGCACTTAAAATCAGGGCACTACAAGAATTGTTATACTTTATAAAACTAATGTTAGTTTAATAAGTTAAATACTGATACAAATTCAAGACTGGGTTGAACAGTTTATTTTATTTTTTTAAATCAAAATCATCAAACCATTTGAACAAAACCCATTACAATTTAACAATACACACAACGATAGAAACTAGACTACAAATCTTAAGGGGTTAGTTCACCCAAAAATTATTTTGTCATGAATTACTCACCCTTATGTCGTTTCAAATCTGCAAGACCCTTGTTCATCTTAAGAACACGTTTATTTATTTTTGATGAAACCGGAGAGCTTTCTGCCCCTTCAATAGACAGAAATTTAATTACCATTTTCAAGGTCCAGAAAGGTAAAAGTATCATTAAAATAGTCCATATGATTACAGTTGTTCAACTTTAATGTTTATGAAGAGACAAGAATACTGTTTGTTTAGTCATTCTCCTATAATGTTCACATAGTAAAACCAGTACAATGCTTCGGAGTTCTACATCTAAATGATGCTCCATTATTGGCCAGCTCCAGCATCAGCATCAGACGCATGCCTAGTGGTGCTCACATAAACAGCATCAGCCAATGGTGAGCCACCGTTCTGATGTAAAATCTTAAGTGCAGCACTGTATTTACAACGCAAGCCATGTTGGAGACTGACACAGAAGTTAATTATTGAATAATTTTTTTGTTTTTTGCAAACAAAAAGTATTTTTAACTCATCGCTTCTTAACATTAAGGTTGAACAGCTGGAGTCACGTGGATTATTTTAACAACTATTGTTTGGACTATTGTTTTTACTACCTTTCTGAACCTTGAAAGTCTGGACCTTTAAATGCTGTCTATGGGTGGTTCAGAAAGCTCTCAGATTTCATAAAAAAATATATCAATGTCTTACTGGGTTTGAAAAGACATGAGGGTGAGTAGTTAATGACAGAATTGTATTTTTGGGTGAACTATCCCTTTAACATGACAAACTAAAAAAAGGAATAAGAAATAGCAGAAAAAAAGTATTCCATTTACTGGAAGATCAATCACTGTAGGCTATTGTTAAGCTAAAACCATGTCACATCATGAAGTAACCGACTCATCAGCTTTATCTACGAGCCACAAGCTCCAGAAGAGTTGAGGCAATCTTGTCAAGACTGGTGGAGGTGCTTGCTTCTTGAGGCGGTGAGGATGATGGGTGGAACGGGTCGTAGGGTTCATCGCCAGTTTGACGGTCATTCTGATGGGACCTCTGCTGTCCTCTTCCTACATACATCCTTGCTTCTTCTTGTAGAGAAGTTGGTGGGAAATTACCAGGAGGCTTACCAAAGCTCTCTGAAAACAAGACAATCAGGAGATCATGAATGTTTTTTTTTTTTTTTTTTTTTTTTACAAATTCTTAGAAACACTGAAATCCTGTAAATACTATCTGCTCCTCAGGAAGACTGGTTTACCTTGAAAACCTCTCTCAACACCTGCAGGGCCTCTGCCCTCAAAATGCTCAAATGATCGTCTTCTTTCAGAATCAAAATTTCCAAAGCCTCTGTAATTGCCTTCATAATATCTTGTCTCTTGACTTCTTCTTGGAGCTGGTTCTCTGGAAGCTCTTGAATAGTCTTCGTAATTTTGTTCCTTGTCTCTAGGATCTTCATCATATAGTCTTCTCTCTGGAAGACCTTGAGGGTTCTCTTGTAACCTTGAATTTTGAAATCCTCTGGGATCATCAGCGTATGGCCTTGTTTCTTGATGGCCACTTGGATAACCGTCAAATCGGTTTGGCTCCTTGTAATCTTCTTCATAATGCCTGGTCTCTCTAAGACCTCTGGGGTCATCCTCACTTTGTCGGACCTCTCGAAAATCTCTAGGGTCATCTCCATATTGTCTGGATTCTTGGAAATTTCTGGGATCGTTTTCATATCGTCTGATCTCTTGGAAACCTCTGTTTTCTGAATACATGCCATCTGGATCATCCCTTGGGTCTTTATAGGCATCTCTGCGTTGGTCCGTCTGCTTTAATCCTCTGTGATCACTGGCAGATTGTGAAGATGGGCCCTTTAGATGAAGGATAACAAAAAGATAATAATTTAGACTGAATTAAATGGAAATGATTCTTAAAAGATAACACTGTGCTTACCCCATCTGCTCCGGATTTTTTGGCTTGGAACTCCTTCAAAACTGAGCACAACTTTTCTTTAAGAAATCTGGCATCATCCATATTTTCGATCTGGATGTCACTCTGTAATTTGAAAAGAATAAGTTTAAATTCAATCTATTAAGCAAGTTATTTTTGTTATGTTGGTCAAATATTGTGCACTCACAAGTATGTCCAGAACGTTTTCATGTTTTGGATCAAGATGGGACTGGGATGTACTTCCAGGATCCACAAATTGGTTATTGAATGACTGTATAGAGGGGAATAACATGAGAATTGCAATGAATTTGAAATATTAAATATGCAAGACAGCCAAAGCCAACTGTAGGCTGATTAAGGTGTATACATGCTGGACAATTATCACATTATCTACTTCTGTTAAGAAACAAAATAGTGAAATTTCACTAACAAAAAAGATCCATTTGCTATCAATAGTTTAGTGATGTATAAAGCACAGTTCCTACAGAAGTCCCTTTCAAACCGAGGATCTTTCTGTTGGTCGACAGAAAGATTTTCATGAACCTGTTGCGAAATTTGTGTGGGGAAATTTTATTTCACGTAGGCGGAATGTACAATCACCTTGATTCCTATTAAAATGACTTCAATTCATTAAAATGACTGGAATTCGGCCTTGAAAATCCACTGAACAACACTAAATATTAAATAATATTAATTGAGTGTTAGAGGGGTTAGTAGCTTTGCAGTTTTACCGGAGGTGGAGGATTTGCTCTGAACTGCGTTCCTCGTTGCTTCTCTTTTTGGCTGGGTTTTTTCGTATGTCTAAAATAAAAATGGTAACAAAACAAAAAACAATTGACAGATTAATGCAAATTGGTGTAAAAAATACGAATAATTGCATAACACTGTGCAGCAAAGTGTATGATTTTCTGAACGTCTTTATGAAAAGATCGACAAGCCACCTCATATGTGCGAGTGCTATTTCCTCCGCGGTTGCATCAGAGAATCTGCTCTTCTTTTTCTTTTTAGCTGGAACCGCTTCCTGTGAATATGCTCTTGGATCTCTGGGATCAAGCATGTGGGGGTAACCCTGCATCTCATTAGCATTGTCCCAAGCCTCTCTGTGCAATTCTCTGACAGTCCCTCTTCTCTCCTCATCACGAAAGCTTCTTTCATGCATTGGCATGGGTTTCGTGGCAGTTTTTTCCTCTTCATACGCTGCATATCGTCTACATTCCATTTGCTCTGCCTGATATTTGGATTCTGCAGGGCGCTGGATTCGGAGGTCTTTGTCATTAAATCGGTTTCTTGGCATGCCTTCATTATAAACTTTCTCTTGGACATCTATAGACACATGTCGATCACCTCTTGAGAACTGTCCTTGGTCAAGAACACCTTCATAGTCTTCTCGAAGACTCCTTCCACCCTGGTCTGCATAGGACCTAGTATGCATTTCTCTTTCAGCTCTGTCAGGATAATTATCCCCTCGTAAGCCTCTTCCTCGCATTTCAGCTTCTTCATATGGTTTTTGATGTCGGTTTCCTTCTGGATAGGATTGCTGGCGGATTGCATCATCTGGATTAGGTCTATCATACTGGTCATACTCTTCACCGGTATAATATGGTCTTCCTTGTTCTTTCAAGTACGTCTGTTTATGCATATCTTTAGCCAAAGGTGACTCCCTATTAAAGTCTTGTCCATAGTGGGGTTGTTCATGAACGCTGGACTGTAAATCTCGTCCTGTAAGGTACAACATTTTGTTTAAAACTGTACACAAAATGGAATTCTGTATTGGAAAAAAAAGTCAAATGTTCACCTTGGAAATGTGTAAATAGGTCTCTTCTGAGTGCCTGAAATGAAATTGCAGCTGAATACTAATTTATATTTCAAGATGTTTCATGTAAAACTATTACAAATCATTTTATAAGCAACAAATATGTTAATACCACTGGTGTTCCCCATCCCTCCTGCTTTTCGACTACTGCAGCTTTGGCTCTGGCAACGAGACCTGGCTGTTTCTGTGCGTTGTCATGCCATGTCACCAAGTCTGGCCTTTTCAGTTCCTGATAAGACAGATCTAATGTAACCACTTTATTTTACTCTGAACAGAATAAGGTTCAAATTAAAATGAGGAACGATGCCACCATACCAAGTATTTTTGTCGGTGCTTGCGTCCAACGATATGGGCAACCATACTAAAAAGGTCCATATCAACGGCACACAATCGGCACTTGTATTTAAGCACGGCTTTGCCATCGTCAGTGACATGATCTGGGATCTGTTTTAGAGAGCCGAGACCTGAACACAAAAGGAGGAAGAGTAAGCGGTTTATTCAATTGTGAAATAATGAATAAGTTCACCCAAAAATAAACGTCCTTCCATTCCATATGAATGGTTTTCTTCTGCAGAACATTAAAGAAGATATTTAAAATAATGTCTAGTATTTGTTTTTGGCTGTACAATGAAAGTCAATGGGTATCAAATTCCAGAGTTATTGTGGACCCAATTTCATTTCAGTTCCAGTTTCATTGTATCGGCAAAAACATTTTCCAAAATATCTTCTTTCGTGTTCTACAAAATAAAGACATGAGGTGGATAAATGATGATTAAACTTTCATTATGGGGTGAACTATCCCTTTAAGACCATTTTACTCATCGTTATTTCAGTGGTCTCTTACCCAATTTGAGTGATAAAGTAATCTTACCAATAATGGGCTCATCAAGATTCAGGTATTTCAAATATTCTACGATGTCTTTCCATTCTGGCAGTGGAGGTTGTCTCGGAATCTTTCCTATAAGGACAGAATAAGCTCATAAAACATGTTCATTTCAAAATATTGCAAACATACAAAAACATATTCCTATGTCTAAGTAACAAAGTGTCAGGCATTATAATTTTTATAAGCAGTTTGTACCTGTTTAAACAGGTCAGATCACAGTAATGCTATTTATTTACAAGCTAACCACAGGACATGAACTGTTGAGGAGCACAAATTGGATGAAGATTGATGACGATTCCACCAAAATGCTGATGTTTGCTTCAACATTTGTTTCCATTTGACCTTCTATCAAACATTAAAAGATTAACCATTTCTGGTTAGGCAGATGTTGATTTAGACTTTTGATAACAGCTCGTGTCATCCTTCTTACCGGTATTTAAAGGACATTACCATACATTTCTGTTGAAACGTCACATTTCCATGAAAATCCGTCAAGTCCGAGGCCGTCAAATGTTCAGCAATCATAAAAGACATCTCTTAGTGAAAGACAATTAAGTCTCATATAGTTGAGTAATGCTGAAGCATTACCAAATTGTCCTAATCCACTCAAGAATCCACATGGTTTCTCAGATCTCAACATCAAAGTCCAATAAGTTCAAAAAGTCGTGCTGAAAAGCATCTTTGTGCACGGCAAGAAACAGGTTTAGCACAGGTGATGAGCTGGTACACCCGTTGCACTAGCATTGACATCACTATGGCAAAACAGCATCCAGGATTGAGATCAGTCTGAAAGATGCTGTAAAAATCCATACTTATGCACCTGTGATACTGTTCATACATATCATATGTATGAAATACTTGCTTTTCTAGTCCTCAATGCCCCCTTTAAGGGAACGCTATGAAATTGAAATCAAAAAGTCAGAAAATCTGCTGTCCACACTGGAAGCATTATGCTATTAACAGCATGTAGAATGTTTTTTGGGGAATATACAAATGATTCATCCCACATTGCACATTTAAATAAATGTGTTGAAAAAAATACACTGGATGACATGAACAATGAGGCAAACCATGAATTCATTGTTCAGATGTAGTTCTTAAATCACCATTTTATAGAATGTTACAGGATTTATTAAACATTTTGTGCACAGCATTTTTTATTTGCCCTTGTAATTTTTAAATCAAAAACATGATTTAAAGTGTCCCCTCACAACGACATCGCACTGATGTACACGTCGTCAGAGAAGAGAAGGCTGACCAATGAGGTTTTCCAACAGCCAGATGGGTTTCAATCCTGCCCCTCCAGACACCGGTCACTCACATGAGACGTTTGCAATAGGAAAAAACAACAACTGTCCAATCAATTCCTGATAGACAAAATCAAGTCCCACCCTACATTTTTCCCCCAGTCGACAAGCCCCTTCACTCGGATATACATTGGAATTTCCGTTTTACGCCTTGCACAAAGCCGGAAAAAGTCCTCTCTACATTCCTGAAATTGATTCACTTCTTATTCTAGTCTTGTTTCTTTAAAAAAAAATCCACTGTTCCATTTCCATTTAAGCATTTCTCATTTCAGGTCTGCGATTCAAACAAGATTCTGGTTCTTCTTCCATCTTCAAATCCACGACTGACTGCCAGCAAAATTATATCAGCTACGTCTTCATATTACTTCAGGGGAAAAAAAAATCAGTTCTTGTGATGATTCCCATCATCAGTCTTGAATCTGAAGTTTGACGGCTTTTTGGCCACCATACATTTTGATGGCAGGAAGACATCTTTCTCAATGGAAACCCTACTAAACCTATGGAATGACACCTGACAATTTGAATACTTACAAACTCCTTGAGATTTCTGTTGAATTTCCTGATAGGATATAGAATTGTGCTTCTAAGCACATTAAAATATAACCTCAAAAACAATTGCAAATAAATAAAATTCTGGGACACTTAGAATTTGTGTTTTTTGTGAAAGGTGTGTTCACACTTGTAGTTCAGTTCGCCTCTTGTTCCAGACCAAAAAAAAGAAAATGATACATTTAGTCTTGGTTCTCTTTCTTTTTTAACACCGAACCTAATTCTATTTTGCGGCAGAACTTACTGAACATTTGAACAATGCCTTGTACTGGACTAAATGTGCTTCTTGTATGCATGTTTATATGGTAGTACTTTTACCAGCTGAGGACTGTCACATACAAAAACAAAAAATCTGCTTCCAGGAGACGCAGTTCCAATACGTGTACTGACTGTAATGGACAAATAGTGACAATGATGAAAAGAACCAGGCATGCTTGAGCATTCGGTCCTTAGGGTTGCATCTTGTTAAATTACATCCAGTTTTTGGCTCTTTTAAATGTCTTTGGTCCATGTTGCAGTCATATTTCAGTTGAACTCCACCTGTTTGCTGCGCACCGGGTCTGGGATGGCAGCGTTCTCAAATGAACCACCCTAACAAAGCAATCGCACCAGTTTGTTTTAATCTAACCAAACCTTCCAAGTGTGAACACACCCCAAGTATAATCTTATTACACTGATTCCAACTGTCTAAACAAAATGTGATCTTTTTTTACTGATCACAACAGGGAAACGATTTTTTTTTTAAATTCTCACAAAGTTGTGATTTTTACTACTTACCCTGTGAAGCAAAGGACTCCTCTTTCTTTGAAGAGATAAACAGTGGAGGAAAAACAGGGAGAGGTGATTAAACGTTTTACTTATGTTCATCTCATAGGAGTTACTTGCAATACTGAAATAAAGTAAACAGAAGTTAATAATGACAAAGCAACAAAGAGGGTTGAGATAGTAGATGGTCTGAATCCCAAAATGGGGAGACCTTATTTTATCATTGGGCTCTTGATTAAAGCCAGGAGCTGTATGGGACCTGAATTGTGCATCGCTCTGAATAAAAGTTAAAGGTTGAAGAACCAGAAGTATGGACGTCAATGTGTGTGGAATAAGGAATCAACATTTTCCAGAAGCAATCCAAAAGGTTGGGCTTCACTTGTTCATGAGATGGAATAATAATAAATTTCACAAAAGTTGAAGAGTAATGGGTCACAAGTGTAAAAGCAGTTCTGAACAGTCCAGTGAGAATGTACTTAATACAAATCGTTCAAAGACTAAAAGGAAGAAAAAAACATGATAATGTGTTATTGGATTTAAGAAGGATCAGTACACTATTTTTCCAGCTAGAACCTGTTATTTTATATTAAAACAAATAAAAAAATTATCAAATCAAAATTTTAAATATGACAGAAATCATTTTTGATTACCTAACGTCCAGTCCTTTGAACCCACAATGACAGAAAACCACGACAGCATGTGGAAGTTATAATATCACGGCAGTCTCCACACAAAAGATAAACTATGTGGGAAGAATATATGGTCAGAATTTCCATTTGACCAAAAGTAGTAAGTACTGACTCTTTCCCAGGGATAAATAAAATATATTTCTACTCAAGGGTTGCTTGTTTAATTGCCTCAAACAAAACCGTTTGAGTAACTTTCAAAGGTTAAAGTTTGTCACAAAATGTCACAAACTTTGGAAAATTAAAGCAACAAGTTCTGCAACCTGTGCAGTCGGACTCCTAGAAGCATTGCAGCCAGCCAAACAGACTGGAACTCAGAGATTTTTACAACTCTTGACATTTTAGTATGCAATGGTCACATCCAATGGCCTTTAAATGGTCTTAAAATGAAGCACGTCATCTTGTTGCGCCACCAACAATCACAGTGGCTGTCATCTAACATACTACAGCACATTTCTGTGCAGATGACAACTATTTGGAGTAGTGTGAGGATGCCCTCAGACTACAAAAACAAACAATGCAACACATTATAGTGCTGCTGTGTAAAAGAATATACATGATGTTTCAAGCAGCTCCATCACTTCAGAAGAATGAAGATCCATGTCACCGTAACACTTGTTAAAGCAGAAAGATAAATGTGTATGATCTTCAAAATGTTGAACAACTGGCATCTGGTATCTCAGGGTGTTTTCACACTTGAATCATTTTTTAAAAGAACCAGAAATGGACCTAGAAAAGTGTCTTTGAAAAAGGATGCTTTAGTAGTAATGGGATCTCTTTGTGTTCATACTGTTGCTTATAATAAAGACTCCAAAATACTCCAGTGTCCACACAACTCATCCCAATCTGCTTTAAGAGAAGAATGAGTAGTTTTTGGGACTGGTAAAGCAATGCAGAATAACCAGTATTCTGTTCATAACCTGTGTATACAGTACCCAAGACAAAGCAAATGAAGGCAAAAGGTTGTTCGCAGGTAAATCTCTATTTCTTGGAAGTCCTACAGTTGAATGAAGCAGAAAAGTGAATAAAACAATCAAGCATTAGTGTCTTAAACTACTCAAAAATGTATTACTAATAATACTTTACACGTAAATACATAAACACTAAACTGCTATATAGCGAATACAGACATAGGGTGAATTCAGGTTGATTGGAACACATTTTACCCTTGAGATGACTTGGAAAAAAAGTGTCCCAATCACCCTGAATTCACTCTATATACATTCAAAAAAATTCAGATTAAAACAGCAGCCAATACTACAGTCTTCTTCAGTGTCACATGATCCATCAGAAATATTTCTAATATTCTAATTTAGTGCACAATTTTTGGTATTCCTGCAGACACTACACTGGATTTTCTCTCCTTACCTTCAAGTGTTGTACTGTAGTCACGTGGATTTTGTAATGGGTTTCGCCCCTTATTCGTTTATCGCAGATCTGATGAACGAAAGTTATCAATATTACTTGTCTATAATAAAGTCACATCAATGCATTTACATAAAGTTATGATAAATAGGATCTGTTTCTATGCAGTCAGGTCAAAATAAGACGGGCTTACCATGCAATCGATGAAGGTGTTGGCCTGGTCATCGTCGTACACTGTCAGTAAATCCGACATCTTTGCAAACTAAAATAATACACAATATTGTTTTATAGGGTGATATTTGCATAATATAATATTGGACAGACATGAGAAAGTAATAAATACAGTGCAGAAAACACGAAACAAGCAGATGTACAACACCTTTCATACACGTTTACGTTACGTAACTTAATAAATCAAATTTGCGACGCACCGACTGTTAACGCCTCGTCCGCAAGAATTAGCGATGGATTAGCGATCTGCGCTTTTAATTTACCCAACACAAATCTATTTTCTTCAACTGTGGAGTTAAAGTGATGTTAAAAACAAATGTTACGAAATGAAAATTTTACGTTAGGCCACTTCTTTCGTCCTTGTCTTCTTCTGTGGTAAAAATTATATTTGCTGCAAAGACGTTTGTACCACCTAGTGGATGGGTGCGAATAGTTAAAAATAAAATAAAATAAAATAAAATAAAATAAAATAAAATAAAATAAAATAAAATAAAATAAAATAAAATAAAATAAAATAAAATAAAATAAAATAAAATAAAATAAAATAAAATAAAAATTGTTAGTCTGACAGCCTTAGTCACCATTTACAATAAAAAGCAAACAATGAAAGTGATAGTGACCGAGACTTGTTCTGTCTTTGAGCTCCATAGAACAAAACGCATGCAGATTTGGGACATATTTTTTTATTTGTTTGATTATTTTAATATAGGTGAGCTGCTAGGAACAGTTTTCTGCTGAAATGCAGCACACGTGCTCTTTCCCAAAAGACAGGTTATCACTGCTACAAAATTTGCACATACAGTTTTACCCACTAGGAGTCGGTGTAATTCAATAAGTGTGAGCTTTATGACATTTGCCGGAGGCAATACTGAATATACATCCACTGACAAACAGAAACATATAGGCCTAACTCTCTATCGCTAATTTAATAAGAAAGAAAGAAAGAAAGAAAGAAAGAAAGAAAGAAAGAAAGAAAGAAAGAAAGAAAGAAAGAAAGAAAGAAAGAAAGAAAGAAAGAAAGAAAGAAAGAGAGAAAGAAAAAGACATAATATTGTGAGAATTATAGAAAACTGAGAAACTTGAAAAGTAGGCTATTTGTGCATGACTGCACATTGAGAAACATTTTAACCTTTCGATTGATCCTTTCGAAGAAACTGAGTTAGATCTGACCTGCTTTAAAAACCCAACCAAGAGACCTCCTCTAGGACTAAATCCAGGTCCCAATGTGTCTCATGATTTAAAAAAAGAAGTATTAATTGAATACTGATGGGGAGACAATGGTTATTTAAATTTAAATCACGTTTAGACATTTCACTATGTGTCACATTTCATAACAATATTGTTTTATTCACTTGATGTTCACAAATGAAGAAATTGTGTATTTGAAAAATAAATATTCATTGTGACGTTTTACATCTGTTTCAATAATCCATTCACCCTCACTTATGAAAAACAGTTTGGTGTTTAGGAAAGAACTAGCCAATAGTGCTAGTTCTTTTTTGCCAGTGAGTGTGTGTGTGTTTTTTGTTGTTGTTTTTTTTTTGCCAATGTGCCATTATTGAAAATGAGCCAGAAATGACCTGAAGACAATATGAGGGTAAATCATCAGACCTCATTACAGACTCAGCCACTCACCTCATTACAGACTCAGTCCAAAGTTAAAAACAGGTAATACATAAAATAAACAAACTGCCACACACACACACACACACACACACACACACACACACACACACACACACACACACACACACACACACACACACACACACACACACACACACACACACACACACACACGATACAATAGTGTAAAATATTTGTTCATTTTCAAATGTGTGTTTATTCTTTTTTTACAACAACAAAATTCATTTTAGATTTGATAGAATAAATTCTGAAAAGACATTGCCTTTCTAATAAATATATGATCACGAAGAGTAGCCTATAGTGTCCAGGAAAATTACATGTTTCAAATTCCATCATATTGTACCGAAAAAAAATCATTATGGGGCCCCTGAGGGCCCAGTTAAGGTCACTGGAAAGGGAAAAGGCTGCTTTTTCAGAAGCAAACTCCCGCCCCCTGCCGTCTTCCCTGACTCTCCGTCTCAGCAACGCTCGGGAGAGCCGCCGGCCGGCGCTATTAATTTGTGTTATCCAAGATGGAGGAGGTTTTGTGATGTTCCCCAGCACTCAGAAGTGATCCTTTTCCCGTCCGTGTCAGATCATTCCTCAGACACAGGGGCGGACATCTTTTCCAAATCCTTCTGCCTGTGGGGGAAATAAAGAGCAACTTTAGATTTGGATAGTAGTTTTTTGTGTTTTTCGCCACAGCCATGAGCTCGGGGGAAGGGGCCGAGGAGGCGGCGAAGGACGCGGCCGATATAGCGACGTTCTTCAAATCTGGTAAGCCCGAAACTCGCGAGGCTACTCTGATTGAATGGCGCGAGCCACCGCGCGGCTGTGGGACATTGTTCGTGCACTGTCGCTCATGGGGTGGGTGTGGAGGTTAAATCGCACTGCACATTTGCAGTCGTTTTTCCTACCATATAATGCATTACATGCAAAAATATCTATAATGTTGGTTTGACAACCCTCTTTAGGTTGAAAATGTGGTTTATAACAAACTAGCTGGAGAAATCACTTGGCTGTTTCTTTAGCTCAAGCACTTTGCCCGTTGGTTAAATATTTTAGCAGCATATTTACAGAAATCACATCCTATGGATTTTACCATCTTTGAGATCATTATGTTAAATATATGTGGGTCAATCGTGCAACTTATGAGCTTAGAAATGTTAGTGTTGTGTAGGCCACCTTATGAATAAATCAATTTAGCTGTACTCACAGATACAGATTTTACACACAAACCCCATTATAGTCCTTCATAATCTCAATATACTATATTATCTTGATTTGGAGGCAGCCATAGGAAATGGAGTGAATTCAAAGTGTCAGTTCCTTCTACTTTTTAATGATCCAATACTGCACGGATGAATACAATGCCATCATTTATAAAAACAAGACTATCAGTTAGTCAGACAATCAGTAGTTTATGAACGATCAGACGAATCTGAGAATCGAAGGTAGTCAGCAATGTAAACAATGACCTGGCGTGGCACTCCAACTCCCTGCTAACTAGCTAGCATAGTGTGATAGATTGAGGTGGTGAAAGACAATTGAATAGCTCAACACTTCAACTTATAAGGTCGTTATACACGGAAAAGATAATGACAGACGCGATTGCGGTTATTTCGGTTGGATTTAGCTGGAAAACAGGATTAATCTGCAACCTGATTGAGTCGTGTAGCATTTGGTTGCTAAGTTAGCAAAGCCATTGCAGAAAGATTGATGACAATTACCTTCTGCCTTGGACTAGCTTATGAAATCTCATATTCATTTGAATCAAATATTAGATTGCTTCTAAATATTTATGCTAGTGAAGATGTAATGTGGTATACAGTGATTTAATTAAGAGCTATCTGATGATGATAATACAGGCGTGTATATTACATAAATGACACATCTTGTTGTTCATTCTGATAGCAGGACTTTCATCTGCAAGTCCAGTTAATCATTCTCAAGACCCTTTTTAATGCCTCTTCATAATGCATTCAGGAAATATTCAGTCTGAGACTAGGTCACGAAGTCCTGTCTGAAAACAACCATCTTAAACCAGCCTAAGCTGGTTTCAAGCAGATTCTAGACAGTTTTTAGCAGGTCATTCTGATTGACCAGTTCATTTACTGGCTAAACCAACTGAACACCAGCTTGGCCAGGCTGGGAGACCACCTTAAACCAGCTTAGACTGGTTATAACACTTTTTCTTGTTGGGTAGCCAACAAGGATCTAAAGGATTTATTTAGTTGTTTTTAAAGTATTATGATAAGTTGCATAAGTTTTAACACAAATGGCAGTGCCCTCTTGGGATAGGAGCATAGTGGTTTTGTTTTGGTTAGGTAGGGAAACCACAGTTGGAAGTGCTATATCTTGCAGCTTTCACACCGGAAATCTTTGGTTGTTTCAGTAACCTCTCAAGAGGCTTTTGGTTTTAAACATCTTGCTTCTTTTTAGAAAAGCCACTAAGTTACTGTTAAATATTACTACCTTCTTTGCACCTTCTTGATATGCGTGTTGTTTGTGCTTAATCTTATGTGTGTAAGTTAGTCCTGTATTATTCCATTTTTGCACATATGTGTACCATCATGTTTGAACATGCATCAGCTCAGAGACTCTGTTAACTCCACCTCCTCACCCCTGTACTCACTGAACACCTTGACCCGGTGTTCATCATCCGTCTACATGCCATAGAAATGAATCTCATTGTCTGCTGTCTGATACAGCAATTATTGTTTTCAACAGTGATAGTGTCTTGAGCACCAAATCAGTTTTCTGAAGCTTCACGTGACACTGAAAACCGGAGTAATGCGAGCAGATCTTCACATTTTTCACATCTGTAGTTATTTCTAACGAGTCAAATGTTCTGCCACTCTTTCTATAGAGGTTCATCAGTGATTTAAGGTTTGTCGTCTCATGGGTGTTTATGTTGTGGGACTAATGTTGCTCATACATAAACAACATTCTAGAATATAGACTAAAGAAATACAGAGAAACTCTCATTTTTGACATCTGCATTAAAGGTGAAGTGGGTAATTTTTGCACCACCAAATGGAAATGGAAAACTTTAATACAGACAGATACCAGATCTCTCATTAGCTTATGAACATATGCATTGTTATACAGAGAAATCTTGCAGCTTGGGCTATAACACAACCTTCCCTTCCCTATCATGTCTATAAGGTGAATCTATCTGTATAACATTTTATCTTAACATGATTATAAGGCCACACAGCGTATGCAATTTTTGTGGACATGTGGTTTCAGTTTTTCCTGCTCTTCTCTGTAAATACATTTTAGTATGAAAATTATTGGATAAATCATGATTTGTTCATGAAAATGTTCTTACCCAATGAGACCAAGTGTCTTATAGTGGTCGCAGCATATTTATAGGGTCCTGTGAAATATAAATGTTTCCAAATTCCATAATCCCCCCCCCCCCAATTTCATATTTCCTGTTTGAATTTTTGTGGATTCTTTTAATTTATTCATCCAATATTTGCCATATTCTATGATATTCCAAGTTATTCTTTGAATTGCATCTGTTTTCCACATTGAGGAAATCATCTTTGCCCTGGGTTTGAAGGAGAATGACATGTTACCTTTAATGACCTTCAATCTATTGGTGTTCATGGTTCCATAAAGAACCTTTTACATGGAATCTTTCCTTAGCACAAAAGATTCTTTATAGTGGAAAAAGGTTCTTTAGATTACTTTGAATTGGTTCTTTTAAAGGAACACTCCACCATTTTTAGAAATTGGGCTTATTCAACTTCTTTCCTACATTTAGATATGTGAGCAAATGCATTTTTGTCTCAGTGCATGCATTGTTTTAGTTTGGCAGGGTCGGCGCTAGCTTAGCTTGGCATAATGAATGGAATCCTATGTTGGCAGGTAGCATGTCCCGAGTCAAAGTGATCCAAAAAACCCCCCCACCTGATTACTTCTTATGGCCCGCATATTGACAACGAATGCAAATAGCGATGCAGATTAAGGGTGAGTTCACACTTGTCACGTTTGGTTCGATTAAAACGAACCCTGGTGTGATTGCTCGTTTAGTGCGGTTCATTTGAACATATGTGAACGCTGCCATCCGAACCCTGGTGCGCACCAAACAAGCGGACCGAGACCGCTAAAAAGATGGGTCTCGGTCCACTTCCAAACGAACTCTGGTGCGGTTCGATTGATATATGAACGCAACACGGACCAAAGACATGTAAACGGACCAAAAACAGGACGTGATGTCACAAGATGTGACGCATAGTCAGCTGATTTAACAACGCGGAAAGATCGGTGTATCCAAAATGAATAACGTACGTTAGAGGGCAAACGTAGAGCAAAGAGGAAGTGCTTCATCAATATTTGGTCCGACGAGCATGTTTCGAAAATGCTAGAAAAAAACTCACAAAAAGCATACCTGGTTCTTCTCATCAAAGGACCTGTGTTGCCCATTCGACGGTACAGACGACAGAACGGCCGTCTCTTTTCTGCATACAACGGAGGAAATCCTGCTGCTGTTTTGAACATTTTATGAGCTCTTCATGAGTTCTCAGCTGGTAAAAATAATGCCATGTGTACATGCATAAAATGATGCCGTTTAATCCAGCACACAGCATTGTTTTGAGAGTTCGGTAAGCGAGCTCCTACGTCATATAAGCCGACTGTGGTGTGACAGGCAGCGGGGCGAGGGACCGCGAGAGCGGGCCGGTGATTAATGTTGACAAGTGCCAGCTGCGTGGCACACCGGTCTCGTCTCGCGGCCATGTGACGGGAGCATAAAAGGAGGATTATATTATTTATTTTTAATAAATGTTGTTAAACGTTCGCCGGTTCCCGCCTCCTTCCTTTCCAGCTACTAACTTCATTACACCGACCAATCAGGTTGTGACCGTCTCCCTATGCCTTTGGTTCGGTAACTTTAGGTTCGCTGTTAAAAATGCCAGTGTGACCAGGACTCTATGTTTTGTTTTTATTTTTTGGTCTGGACCAAACGAACCGAACTACAAGTGTGAACTAAGAGTAGGCAATTTCCTGGGCAGATATTGACTTGGGACTATATTACAGGGAAGAACCGGTGAAGCACTGCTACTTGGATATCACGGCTCTCATCCTCACGTCCCCAGCTTTTGAGTGATCGCAATGTGTTGCGTGATATATCTGCACCGTGATCTCTGCCCGGGACATGCTAACTGGCAACATATGATTCCATTCATTATGCTAAGCTAAGCTAGCAGCGACCCTGCCAAAATAAAATAACCCATGCACTGAGACAAAAATGGATTTGCCACATATCTAAATGTAGGAAAGAAGTTAAATAAGCCCTATTTCTAAAAACGGTGGAGTGTTCCTTTAACTGTTCACTGATACCCCTTTTCCACCTAGGCAGTTTGAGTGCTGATTTTGAGCCAGAGTTTCAAACCAGTTCTTTGTCTTTCAACAACCTAAGCACCAGCTCTGAACCAGGAAAAGTGGTTTTTAAGTACCAAAACATTGCTGATCTAAAAGTAAGAACCGCTTGCGTCCAGGTCTGGGGGCGGGTTTGCTGCGACCAAACTTGTGACCACCTTTTTTGAAATTGCAGCTTAATCGAGCAAACAGCTGCTTGATTGTAATCTCCATCTATGCAAATCACATCAAGCTGCACGAATGTGTTGGATTCGCTGTTTTGATGCCGATGTAGGTTTGCAAAGCCATGTGCATCAATAGTAACGCAACGTTCGTCATTGTTAAAGGAAGGCTGAATTTGAATTTTTCCCTTTTAAAATTCCCATGTCTTTTGTTCATAGAATACTCCCTCTTATTGTTAAAGTCATAGTTTTATGTTCTTTCTCTTTCCTGCTTAACTTTTTTGAACTTTGTATTGTGTGCTAAATTGCTCTTCTGTTGATTTTGATAGTGCTTTTGTCCTTGGCTAATAGGCCCCCTGGTAGTTTTTGGAGGGCTGGCAGTGGCTCCTTTTTTCTCTCCGTAGCGTTAGATGAATTTTTCTGACACTCAGACGTCATGCGGTTAGCATTGAGGAGTTAGATTTTCTGTCGTTGACTGTTACCACCCCAGCTGGATCGTCCCTGCGTTCAGCCCGTTCACCCCAGGCTCTCTTTCTCCTGTTCTCCTTCTATGTCTCTGTTGTGTCATGGCCTCTCGATTTATCTGGCCTCTATCTCCCTCTCCTTGTTATCTTTTTTTTTTTTTCCAGTTTCTCGTTCGGCTCTCCTCTCTGTCTCCATGTGTGGTAGGGAAAGGTCGTATTGACCTACATTCGCTGGGTTAGGAATGGTGCACTCGCTGCCCTCTCTGTCTCCTGGCACAGCGGAAGAAGATCCTACTTATTCAACTGCAGAGAGCGAGACGCCAAGACAGCTTCCGACAGTAAATCACAGAGGCCAATGCTGGATCATCCTGACAGAAAATGAGGGACATAGTTAGTGCGAGAGAGGGCAGAGGAAGAAAAATGACAGAATAAGGGCCAAATGAGGGTAAGGGTTAAAATGTCTTCTAGAGAAACTGGGTATGCAGGAATTTGTGTTATTGCTGAAGAAGTCGACTATTGTCGTTAGTTCTGTTGGTAACACTTTACAGTATGGTTTGATTAATTAACATTGGCAGTTTCCCAAATTGTTTGTATTTTGAACCAAGCTAGTTTATTTCTGCAAAATGGTTAACTTAACATAAAAACACATCTGCTTCAACCTACTAGCCACATGGTCAATAAAAGGGCTTATATGTGGTTATATTATCATGCCATGTGTTTTATCACAGCTGTTTGGCCATTGATCTGAGAGCACATGGCTGCTGTGACCTCTGACTGTATCATTCCCTGTAATAGTCAGGAATCATGTACGAAAGGAAAGCATTGTTGTTTGAATACAATGCTGTAGAAGTCCAACTTCCCTTTTTAAAAACAACTGTGGCGAAGACATGTTTGCGTATTAAGGGTCCCTCAAAAGCACACCTGAATCCTATTTCTGTTTAAAAAGCCCCTGACACATGGCCTAGTTCTTTTATTTCAATACGTAGAGCCATAGGCTGAGGCATCATAGACATTAAACGCTTGGAGGCTTGAGTTGATGCCATCCAACCTCAGAATGTGAACCCATATCCTTTCCTTGTGTTGATAGTTGCCTTTGCTCTTCCTCTCTTCATCTATGGCAACGTGATTGACCTTACTACAGCAATTACTTAACCACACCTTCCACTTTTCTTCAGTGGGCACTTAATGTTCATCGTAGACTCAAAGTAACATCATAAAATCAAGGTCAAGTGTTGTGAATTTGATGGTTCATCAATGCTTGGAGGACTCGAGATAGCACATCTGCATCACTTTGGGTCCTCTGTAAGGGCTTTTTGCTTTCGTCACGTTGTCCTAGTTCCTCAGTCAGTCAAGGCAAGACTCTGAGTTCATCAAGGTATCTGGGCTCAGTTGTTTTTTTCCTATTTCTGCCCATTCTCTGTTGTCGGTTTACTCTGTACAGCCTACACATTCCCTAGTTGCAGCTAGGTTGGCGTATTGTCACGAAACGTTCTGTACCTCTCTCATTCTCATCTTGTTGTGATGTTCTTCCCTCTGATATGATACTTAATTTGAGAAGATGGTGTACTCCATTTATCTCCTCACAGTTTCTTAGAGATGGGGATGATTGTGCTCTATCCATCAGCCTGCCATTTAAGGTGCATTCTCTCCAAGGAGGTATGAAATACCTGAAGAAAGCTTTTCTTTAGCATTCCCATTAATCCCAATACTGGTTGCTAAGCTAACCCATGACACACTCCCCATTGAGAATGTGATTTAAAATCCTTTTTCCAAAAGGAACTAACTGGCCCATTAATTGGTTAATTGACCTGGTTTATACATGAGTTGCCATCTAATGATAGACCTATATATAATATTTAATCTCTATCATTCTGTCACTAAGTAGCAAATCATGCAATTTCTTGATGCATTGGTGTAAGGCCCTGTTTACAGCTGGTATTAAGATGTTTTGGTGGATCGGATCACTAGTAGACATGGGACATTCCTGTTTACACCTGGTGTTTAAATCTCTTTTGTCCACTTCCAATCACTACTGTCCTGATTTCTTTGAGGGGAGGGTCTATGTATGTTTTTTTTTCAGATCTTCCGATCTAATTGGCAGAATAAGCTTTCGCAATTTACGTATTAATGTGCTCGGAGACAACATAAAAACACGGAAAGCATCAACTTTCGTTTCTGCTCTGACAGCCGCAAGACCAGCTAAACGCTGTGAGTGTGAGTGTGTGTGTGTTAGAAATCAGGAATAGTGTAAGAGTATTCTTGCTCTTCAGCCGACAAAGTTTAAATCTTGTCTGGCTAGTGCGCTTCCCATAATGTGTCCGCGTTAGGTCAGTCGGCGCAGAGTAGGGGGTATTTAAATGGCTGTTCGTATGTTTTGACCACATGAGCGTTTACTATACAAAAGCAATCCGATCAAATGAATTTTCGACCACCTCTGGAAGTGGTCAAAAGTGGAAAAGCTCAAAACGTTTTAGATCCCGTTTTGGCCAGTATTTAGTGTTGTCCATTTGTGATCCAATTGACAAAAGCGCATCTTAATACCAGGTATAAATGACCTAGGAAGTGTAAGTTGCTATAAGGTGAGGGCATTTCCGAGGGAATTCTACATGATCAGGATGGGCAACATGAGAAACTGTGGGTTATTTATAGATGAACTGTAAACTAAAATAATGAAGTTAAACCTTTTCCCGGGTTCAGCTAAACATGGTATTTATTTGTAATCTAAAAAAAGGAATAATTGTTTGGAGGACTGACCTGCATAATAATGCCAGTGAGTCTTTATTCTTCTTTCAGTGCTGTTCTCCTGGGGCTTGTTTTAAAACGATGCTATAATGAGCTCTAATATCACAGCAGACACTTGATCTCAAAGCTCAACTCTCATTTGGGGGATGTTTGTGAGTCCCTGATTGGAGGCATGAATGAATCATGTCGAAGGCCTTCATAAAATCCATAGACTTGAGTATGTGCTCATCATTTAAACATGAGGTGGGTTCCTGTCTTTGAGAGCATGAAGTCTAATGCCTTTGAACACAGTGTGTTTCCTATGTTCAGTCACACTCATGTTTAAAGTAGGCCGGGATGTGCCAAGCTACGAAACCATTGTGAAATCTGTGTGGGGAAAATCTTTCGCTCTCACAACAGGAATTCACCAAACAATGGCCGCACCTTAGTCAGGATGATCGACCACCAATACTTCTAGCAGCAGTAGTAGAAATGACTACTACTAGAATGCACATATTTATATAGGCAGATTAGTCTTTCAATAATCGAGACATCCCAGTGACCAGTGACCATTTGTGTTATCATAAATTCTGATGATTTCTGATCTGGGTTTTTGATCAACGATAAGTAAGATGATGCTTCATGACATCCGAGAAGCAATCCGTTGCTCATCTTTGTAGGGCTTTGATTTTCGGATGTCATGAAGTATCGCCATCCTCATGGCTGTAAGGTCAAGGAACAGGTAAGACAGGAGATGAAGAATAGAGAGAGAGAGAAGGGCTGTAAGGAGAAGAAATGGAGACTGTCAAAATAGATCATGGAATGAGAGCAGGGGGATGGGGAGATCTTTCTTTCGCTCTCTCGTTCTTGCTCTCTCTGTGTCCTGGTTTTGTTTGATTTGATTCCTGTGTGTTTTTTAGTCTTTAAACAGCTTGGCCTTTCTCACTTATTTGTTGTCTTCTTTTGCTCCTGTAACACAATCACGCTTCACTTAATCAGTTCACACTTGTCGTCTAGCATGGATATGGTTCTTTAACCGCTTTGCAGATGCCGGGTTACTTGTAGTTACTGTAAGTTGCTGTAGTTGTCCAGCTTTTGAGATGATGTTTCTTGTAGCAAGTGCAGCTTTATCCAGATATATTGTATTTATCCACAAACATTTTTATAGATGCTCTTCTCTCATTCACACCCCTGGACTTTCTCTACATATTCTATATTTATACAACAATAATCAAATATGGTAATAAAATATGGCCTGGCATTTAAGAAACCCTGTAGATAATTATTTTAAGAAAGTAAGAAAACATTTTTAACTTGGTTGGTAACCAATCCAATATAATATTGGAATGTTGCAGTATTTATTATACATTATTTATTCATACACATCATGTGCCCTCATAATCTTTTATTAAAATAACTCCCTTCCTCTTCTCTGATGGTGAGGGCGGGGCAACCTGTCACTCACATGAGATCCACCAATAGCAAACCACAAGCATCCAATCAATTCCCCACAGACAAAAAAAAGCCTCGGCCTCAATTTTTTTTTCTTGTTTGAGAAGCAGTTTCACTCAGATATGCGTCACAATAGGGAAGGCAGGACAATCACATCTTCTGTTTCATGCCGGCTTTAGGGGAAAATTCATTTTTTTAAACATATTTTTTAATATAAAAAAAAAAAACTTATTCTAAACTCTGTAGCTCAATTGCCTTCTTCCTTTAAAATGTGTTTGTGCAAGTTAAAATGTCTCCTTTCTCAGTTTTGCAGAGACGCCTACAAGTCATTGGTAGGTTGATTTCCTGAGCCGAGTAAACACTTTCATGACATGAAAGCTCTGTTTGTTTGAGCAGATCCGCACGGCAACGTTGCCTCAACCGATGGGTGTGAGTTGGGGCAGGACTATCTGTTTGACACGGGTGGGGAAACCTGTTTTCAAGTTATGTTATCAATATTTTTGCAGTCTTGTTTGGTGCAACTAGTGGTGCAGACATGACACACTGCAGCTTTGTGCAGTTTAAACCTGTAGCCTTTGATTTTCACTAGAGAGCATGTTTATATTCACACCAATATGCTGATAACTCACAAAAATCACCTTATAGAAATAACCTGTTGTCCCAGTTTACATGCAAACCAATAACCCGGTAACATAAGTAAACCGTATTTACAAGACTTTGTTAAAGGGGTGAGTGCATGCGATTTCACTTTTTTAACTTTAGTTAGTGTGTAATGTTGCTGCTTGAGCATAAACAGTATCTGCAAAGTTACAGCGCCGAAAGTTCAATGCAAACGAAGATATTGTCTTTTAAAGTTATGACAGTTTATTGCCTACAAAAACTTTCGGTTTGGACTACAATGAGCTTCTTCCCGGGTTGGTGACATCATAAACCCTTTCTAGTCTCCGCAGATGTGACTTCTGCCCCTAATGGTAACCATGGTAACGTGGCATTTCCGGCAACCTGTGCTTGGCACTTCAGCCAATAAAAATACAGGAAACTACATTTGGCCATCTAACCAATCTAAGACCAAGAAAAAAACAAAGATGTGTTAAATAATATATAAGGTAAATAAAATATAAGAAAAATATGGCGTTTAAAAAAAGAAGTATTAAAGGGATAGTTCACTTTGAAATTAAATTTTGATATGTTTTAGCTTTCCTCATGGGCATCTGAGATGTTAGAGTATTTGTTTCCCCAGTAGTTTCAATTTTGATCATTTTAGGTCAAACCGTTCTTGTCTGTGCCTCACATAATGCAGGTCTATGGTCACCACCTCAAAGAGCATACACAGAGAAGTCCAAATGAAACAATCCACCATCGGAAGTACACACTGATGGCCTAAGACACGAAACGAGCGGTTTGTGTGAGAAAACGAACAGTATTTATATCGTTTTTACCTCTTGTACACCACTACGTCCGACTGATCCGAGGGCGCGCGTGCGTGTTTCCTGTTGTGACATTCGCGCGTTCTGGCTTTAGTCTGCGCAAGCACGGAAAGCGCCGGAAGTGGATTTCTCGCGCGTGTACATCTCTCATTGTTGCTCATTCAGGTGGTGACCATAGACCTGCATTATGTGAGGCACAGACAAGAACGGTTTGATCTAAAATGATCAAAATTAAAACTACTGGGGAAACAAACACTCCTACATCTCGGATGCCCATGAGGTAAGCTAAAACATATCAAAAATTAATTTCAAAGTGAACTATCCCTTTAAGACATGTTATACTGCGCCCCATAAACACAACCAAGCCTAGAAAAAAAACCTCGGAACCACCCCTTTAATAAATCAGTTCATTTCCCAGTAGTGATGTTAAAACGTAATAATTCGCGTATATTATTCTGAGCATTCATTTATGTCATGTCTGTTGTGATGTTAAATGAAGCATTAAAGACCAAAGAGTGTTCTAACATGTCAGCTGGAAACTTACAGACTCGTATATTATCCTCTCATGCAGTTACAGATACAACATTTTGAATGTGGCATTTCTGCAAGAGATGACAACACATTTTTATAATTTCTTGGGTCAAAGAGTCGAGTTTGCGATACTTTTTTCTCCCCTAACAAATCTCTCGCTCTGTCTGGATGCATTTAAATCCACAGGATGGGCACTTTCCTGACACACATCATACATGCACACTTCAGTAAGCTGTCAGAAAGCAGGTTAATGCTTTTATATGCTGGGGTTTGGGGCAAAAATCTAGCTGTGTCAATCGGTTTATGCTTAAGCAGTTTATGACTTTACTCCGATAAAGGGTAACGGGTTAACGCGTTTACATGATGGCCACATGCATCATTAGCTTATTAAGTATAATCAGGGTAAGAACGTGCAGGGAAACAACATGCTCGGTGATGGTGAACGTCAGCATGCGTCATCCGTCTGTCTCCTAGCAGGGGATATTTACTGAAGCTCTCCAGACTTCTGGGTGCTCCATGGAGACCTCCAGAATTAGGCCTGTGACGAATATCAGCTGACCGGATTTTTTTGTACAGTTTGATGATTGGTTGTCTCATTTGTGTTTTTTTTTTTGTGTGTGAATAATTGGGCACGTGCCTACTCATTTTTGATATTCTTGCACTGCTCTGTTTCACTTCAGGTTGCAACGCTCTGCATGTTAGGATGCCAAAAAGGTTTGAAAGTTACATTTTAGTCTGGTTTGCCTCATGAGATGGCCAATCAAATCAAAGTAGGCGGGGTTTGCGTACGTTCTCTTTTGGCTCGTGCACACAGTCGTCACACAAAGACGAGCATGTCAATCGGTGTCTCTATTCTTTCCGGTGATATCACAACACAAAATGCACACAAACGTGTCCCTGCTCTTAATATACAATCATTGATGAACATCTTTGATTTTAATGAAAAAGAAAAAAAAAACCCGGAATTGATAGGTCAAAAAGCCTCCCACAAATAGTCTATTAACAAAGCATCCAGCTGTCTTTGAGTTCACATGAACAACGGTTAAAGTTACTCGTCAGGGTACAGAAGAATACCATAATTCCTCCATTCAACTAGGGTTAGGACATCGATAGTCATGCAGACCTATATCAACCCAGTCACAACACATTATTGGGAATAACATGCCTTAACACTAATCGACCACAAAGGCCTGGGGTCAGCTACCTTTGCTGTTCGTCCAGAAATCCAAGATCAAGAAGCGGATATCGTTCGTTTTTTCTACGGATCTTTGCGTTGACCAAAGACTGTAAAACATTGACATGTACTAAACGAGTGGAATTGGCACCGCAGTGCCACCGCACCTTGATGAATAGAATAGCATATAGTTATCTTTGATAAGTTTTAAATCGCCGTATATGTGGAGGGCTTATTTGTTGTACATTGTCGTATTAGAATGTAAAACAGCTAAACTGCACTGCGCCTCCAGAAGGACATTACAATTTTGGGTGGATCTTTTTAAGATTTTATCAAAAAGTTAAAATCTTGAGATGTACCTTTATCTATAAGTGTGTATATGTAGATTTGTATATTTAGCTTATTTGCTTTCCTTCTTTTTATCTGTGTCACATGGTATACTAATCTTTCTAAATGGATCCATGTTAATATTTTCAAGTTTTATTTTTACGTCTTGTGATCGTGAGTGGATTTTGGGCTCTGTTGTAAATATTAAAATGTAAAATGTCTAATAAATAAAGAATCAAAGATTTAAATCGCCGTCATCCATGATTAATTATATTGTTTGAGCAGTTTTACACATAATAATCCACGATGACACATTACACAAAACTGAAAATGCACCTCAAAATAACAATCAAAAGTCAATATTTTTTTACGCCCCCCCCCCCAAATTTCACAAATCACGTTTTCAGGGGAGCCCATGTCTTATTTAGGTGCGTAGTTCACACCCTGCCCATTACCATTACTGAACTTCAGCTCCAGAGGCTTCCTAAAGCTCAGCGATTGTACGTGTGGTACCGTAAAGATGGTGTCAATTTTACCATATCAATCTTTCAGAAAGTGCGAATCCGATGATAAAACATTGGAAGAACTAGTTATTCATCCCCAACCTCCATTACAAGGACGACTTGAGCAGGACGTTCTGCTCTTTTTGAGGTACATTGAGATGTTTCAGCTGTAATTCCTCACCATAAGTATTAAAAAGTGTGTGTCCATCAACAAACCCATGTGTACATTTCTATTTTATTGCGGTGCACATGCAGGAACTGTATCGATAACAGTGCATACGTTAGCCCAGCATTAATGTGAATGACTGAGGTAACATGAGCAGAAGTATTTCGGTAAGCTTACACAATATAAAACACACAACTACGTATTTTGAACACCCGGTAAAAAATATATATATTCAACTATAATTATTCATATGGTTTTGATTCTGAGCAGCAAGTTGGTCCAAATAAACTGGTGCTGACCCATCTTTCATGAGCAAGCATTTTGCCAATCCTGCATTGAACTTGATTTGTGAAGCAGTCATCAGTAAATTGACGTGTTTGTGGGCGGGACAAGCAGACAAATTAAGACATGAGGCGGGAATTATGCAAATGTAATTTCTAGTGACGTAGAACTGACACGCAGTGAGATTTGAAATACAAACAACTCGTACAGTTGGTTTAGACTCGGAGACACTAACTTTATTTATCATGATCTTTTGACTTTACAACTTTGAAGACCTTTTACATTCACAAACAGCGATATTACACACTGCATGAAGGGGAATATTCAAAAAAACAAAATAGGGGTGCTTTAAGCAAACAGCTCTCTGTCTAAATTAACCTCTAGAGAAAGTTCAGGTTCCTTCTTGCTTGCTTATTAACTTGTTTCGTTGAATGATGAATCCATTGTTGTAAATTATTGCCGAGTAGAAGTTATGATTTTACCTGTTGTTGTTTTATTGAAAGGCCATTTTTGCCAGTGGTGAATCACTCTTTTAAAGTAACACGTTTAGCGAGCAAACTGGTTGGGCGATGTAACGATAATGTGAATAAAGCAACAAACGAAGACCAACAAAGAGTTGAGGCAGGCTCAGGCCAAGCAGTCTAACCTTCAAAATATCAGACATCAACACATGAAAGCGCCTCAGATTTGGTGGTTAAGCTTAATCTAATTACACCATGGGGAAATACGTCTTTTGGTGTGTGATAGGGATCAGAACGCTCTCTCTTGTGTTGGCATTGGCTCTGAACCGCTTCCTGGACAGCTCAGGGTAGTTAAAGCTCTGAAACGGAGCTTCTACCGCAGCTTTATTTGTTGGTTGCAGGGACCCGATTGGGCCTGGATGAGGCAGATAGCAAGCATGCGGCGATGAGAGGCCCCTTTTCCTCAAGCGCATGATTCACGTATGAGTCTGATCGATGACTATCCACCGGCTGCTCTGTGAAAGGAGGGTCCGATCACAATGAGTGGGCTTGTGTGGTAAAGTGGCACGTGGGCTTGAATCACAGCAGCCCGCTGCTTTTGTTCTCTTTTGGCTGTGAGTCCAGGGGTTTTCAGGTCTGACTAAAGTAGTAGACATGTTCAGAAACACACATCTGACCTTGTGTATGTGTGTGTGTTTGCATTGTGTGAGTCTCTTTACGTCACTAGCTCATTTCCTGCCTGGTCACACCAAAAGGAAAGAAGTGACCTCACAACAACCCTGTTGTGTGTGTGTATTGTTTTGTTGCTGGCGTATGTTTTGCGGTTGTGTGAAAGAATCACTCTCAGCAAAGACTCTCTTTGTCTTCTGTGAGCTGCTGAAAAGTTTGTGGTCGCTTCCTGCGAGCTAACCGTTCTTTGCTGGGGATTTGGAATGAAAGTGTAAAAGTGATGTTTCTCCCGGGCTGGGAGTGGATTTGAACCAGGCCTTTTCCACTGTCCGCTTAGCTGATGTTTCCTTATTTGGACTGGAATAGTACACTTGATCTTGTAATCGGTTGCCTTCAACGGTTTAGTTCTGAGTGCAGGGCTGTACATGTTTGTGTGATTTTTGGCAAGTTTTGAGTGAATTAATGAAACTGTCGATTCATCTTTGCCTCCTCATGATAAATCAGCCATTCAGCCAGTCTACTTTAGGTTTAACGTCTTGTGCGTGAACAGACGTCGAGGAGCGTTTTTGATTTACTGAAGGCCATGTTGTGTGGTCTGAGTACTCGTGTGCATTAAGTGTTGCAGTTGTGAGTAACCGTGTCAGGCATGCGCTTGGCATTGCAACTATGTCCCGTGTGTTTATATTTGGACTCCGGTCTCTATTCGACATCACTTTGATGTTCCACCCTACAGAAAGAAAATGTAGCGGATGGAATTTGTTGAAAATGTTATGAGTTCTACCATCTTTTCCTAACAAAAGTACTGGAAAGTAGCTCAGTTTGTTGAACCGCCACCTACATTCAGAAATGTGTTGATTGTAGTGGTTGATGTGGTTTTTTTGTGTGTGAAAATATTCAAAATTTTATTCTGCATGGATGCATTTGAAATTGATCAAAAGTGACCGTTTATAATGTTTAAAAAATGTTTTATTTCAAATAAATGCCATTTTCAACATGGATAACAATAATTAGAAATATTTATTGAGTGTCAAATTAGAATGATTTCTGAAGTATCGTGTGACACTGAAAACTGGAGTAATGATGCTAAAAATTCACTGAAATAACTTTTTTTTATTTTTAAAAAGAGGACATTTTTAAATATTAATCTTTAATTTGTTAAGATATAAAAAGTTATTTTAAATTGTAATAATATTTTGCATTTTTACTGTCTTTTAGTGTAATAGCATATACTATTTTTGTTACAGTTTGGATTTTTTTTAAACATAATTTTATTTAAATGTTTGTCTTTAAAGGTCATGTAAACATCCAGTGAGTCAGATGTCAGTTTAGTAACGCTCTGATTCAGTGAGTGGCTGATTCACAAGGGCGTCAGAGTCAACGCTTGACAGAGGGCGTCTGAAGCTACTAGTGCTGACGCGATCGTCACAGTGACAACAGACAATCATACTACTTTTCCAGTGTTGCATGAACGCAATTGGCCAGCGTTTGCGCTAGGGTATTTGCATAGGCGTTCTGATTAGCTGACGACTGTGTTGGCCCTCAAGCAACTTCTGCCGGGATCATTGGAACCCACAATTCACTTCGGCAACGCCCCCCATTTGAATGCTGCGTGAGACGGTCCACTTTTTTTCTTCAAACTATTAGGCTGCGTCCGAAACCTGAAAATACTGCCTTCGGAGGACACGTTACAAGGCAGGAAGGCTTCAAGCCACGTCCAAATCTAATGTTAGCTTCACTTCCTGCCTCCTGAGACCTTCATCTGATCGATTTTTGAAGGCAGCAGTATACATGTATCCTTCGCTGCCTTTAATATCCCACAATCCTGTGCTTTCCGTTCAGTGACAGTTGAGCTGAGGGGAAAAGATGGCGTCCGAAAGTTGTGTTTGTTAGTCAGTTTGTGTGTAAATGTGTATATATATATATATATATATTTTTTTTTTTTACCAAAATTTTCCTCTTCTGATGTCATTTCTAGATAGAATTTACTAATGTAGTAATTACATATTTGTATAGTTCTCACCAAAGCTCTCTCTGTTTTGCTGTATAGATCACTGAACTGTTACACTGCCTTAGAAGCCGAAAATCTCAGATTTTTTTAGGGAGAAAAATCGCCCAGCCCTAATGTACGTTTATTATTAGTGAAACCACACTCGGAGCATGAAGACTTGAAGACTAGACATGCATCAAAGGTTACAGATGTTTTTCAAAGAACTTGTTCGTGTCTCAAGTCAAGCTTAAAAATTCAGAATAAGCAGTTTTCTCTCATTTTAAGAATGTAAATTAAGGGAGTTTTTACACTGGGAGTTTAGTTCAGAACAGTGCACAATTCATATGAAAAATTGGTAATGTGAAAGCTGTCATCCGGACCTGTAAGCACACCAGCACCACACCATACCTGGAGGAGGTCCATATTCCACCAGTGGGAATATATAGTGTGGCCCCTTTAAGAGCTGCGCGTTCCCTACTGAGCGGCCGGTGTTTTTTGTGTGCGCGCCGAACTGTGCCGCGACTCACACTTTTAAAGTGAAAAACACTGACTTGGGAGCGCTCTTGTTCAGAAAAGTAACCTGCATCCGTTTTAGCCGATTGTAATGTATTTAGTTCAATAAAACGTACTGTCCGTGGTGATGGTGTTGAAGGTTTACCTCGGACATTGCGCTCATATTGCAGGGAATGTGCTCGGTGAACAAACACACTTTTCTTTCTTATACACCTGGAGTCTAATAAAAGTTAAGCAGAAAATATGGTAGCGTATGTAGGCTATAACCACTTGTTTCAGAGTATTGTTAAAACTTTTCTTTCCCTTTTAATGTTGCTGCTGCATTCTTTACGTCTATGGCTGATCTTAATTTCTCCAACTACGGGCCACGGATCGAACAGAAAATGTGCGCTGCGCACGTTAATAAAATTAGTGCCGCTAAAATGAATTTGCGTTAACGCGTTATTAACGTGTTAATTTTGACAGCCCTAATTAAAAACCATTGAGTGCAAGAATAAATGAAAAAACCAAATGCATGTTCAAATATACAAATAATGTCAAATAAAAGGTATAACAGCTTCTGCTGAATTCTGCTGTTGTCAGCGTAGCCAATTTATGAACTAATTATGGTGTGAGTATTATTATATTATTATTATTATAATATACATATTTTTAATGTCTTTATCTCTGTTATCCGTAATCTCGCATCATTTCTTTTTTCTGTTTTATCATTACCATGGTATTCCATGGAGATGCCAGTAAGTGAATTGTTCAGTACCCTGGTATATATTTTAAAACCCCATCGCTACGATATGGTGCCATGAATAAGCGCATATGTGTGGCCTTCATATATCACGTTTATATCCAGTTCACCTCATTGTCATGCAGCATCAAGAGATGCAGATAAGATGTTGTGGCGGTGTGTTGGAGAAGTGTGTGTGGTGTGTCTGGAAGAGGAAGAGGATCTGAGAGGAAGAGAGGGGGGTATTTTGCGCCTCAGATCCTGTGTGATTAGAGAGACCCTTTTCTGTCAGCAAGTCTCCTGTTTCTGTCCCCCACCTGCCGGCCCACCTCACCTACACCACCACACAAACACACACTCTTCCAGGAAGAGCATTGTTAACATACCTGTTGAGAAATGTACCGGGAAAGTCATATGTCCTTTGTCTAACGTTGCATGTAATTGCAGCCAGTGTTATTTTATGGTGCGTTGTTCGTCACATGACATGGCCTGACTCCGTGTGATTGAGCTTCTCTCTTTAAATGTGGCGTTGAAGTTGAACCACAGAAAAAAATACATTTTTCAGGTATATATGGCAGTATCAAACATTCAATTTATCTAGATAAAAAACAAAAGGAAAAACTATCTGTGTAAATTTAAAAGGTCTAATGCATAAACCAAGGCTTTGACAGTGACACAATTGTTGTTATTGTTAACTAAAATAAAAACTATAAAAAGTTAATAATGGATAATAAAATATATAATAATAGATGAAAAACCTAAAATATTAAAATTAATACAAAATTAGATATGTTGACTTAGCAACTAATTTAAATAAGTTTGACTTTAAAGTACTAAAATGACTAAAACAAAAACCGAAATAAAATTAAAGCTGTATGGAAAAAAAATATTAAAAACAAAGCAAACAACAAACGCGCATAACCAAAATGTTATGAAACCTGAACATGTATAATCAAAGCTAATTTAAAATATTAATACTGTAATATTATATAAATATAGTGTTTGGCACATCCTCTTTTTTAACTCGTCCGTTTAAATTTAATTATTACATGATAAATGTGGCCATTTAAAAGCAGCCACTTGTCAGGCATTTCTAATGACTGTTCAAAACGCATCAAATTATTATAATAACGTCTTCAGATAATCAAAATAGCATTTAGTTATCATTTTGTAGCAGTGTTAGTTAAGCTAGCAGGCAAATCAGCTTGAGGTATGCAAAGCCATTCGAGTAACCGGTTAGCTTGTGAACTAACTAAAAAAAAAACATTTAACTGGACCAGTTATAACTTCTGTTTATAGAATATGAAATGCGGCTTATAATTTAAAATACCTAATTATAAAATGTATGCTTTTAAGAGTTTTTGCACTTAATTATTAAAGTTCTTTAGTCAATAGAATCGGAATCCTTTGGGGTCCAAGATCTTTAAAGACACCAGTACTTTTGACATCCCTAATTTTAATATTTTACGTTAAAGTGACTTGGAATGACATCGAGATTCTAAATGCGATCTTATTTCTTCCTGTTTCAGTTTTTGGTCACATTTAGGTTAGGGTCCAATTCTCACTATTAACCCTTTCCGCGCCAGCATAGAAAAAAAAAAGTCCTGCACGGGTCCATTTTTGGAGACCCGCCCCCGCCCGTACCCGCAAGGTTTAGCACCAGATCCGACCCGTGACCCGTGAAAATATCAAAATTAAATCCGTACCCGCCCAGACCCGTTAATATTTGGCCCGTTACCCGACCCGTGCCCGCGATAAATCACACACGCTAAAACATTCAAATTAAAATGCTTTATTTTTTATCCTGCACCTCTCTCAACATCAACAGCGTCATGAATGGGCTAATGAAACAGGCAAAAGTGCTTTTAAAGACTCTTTGTCAACGATTCCATATACTCCACTCACCAACTTTACTTTTACTTCATCCATTGCTACTCCTGCAACGCTCGCTTCATCTGCGCTACGAGAGGCATCAACAAAAGTTTCAATGTCGCAGTAGTGGTGACGTGATGGGTCAAATGGCATATCGCTGTTGCGTGTGTGTGTAATGGTAATTTGGAGATAGAAATTGTAATAGCCTACAATATGTTCGAGGGGGGAAGAAGGAGGCGGGAACCAGCGAACATTTAAAAGACTTTAACCAAAGAAAACGAAAGTAAAGTGGGCAGCCCCTCATGGACATCTGCCAAGCGCACACACATAATAAAAAGTAAACACAACTCAACGTCAAATCCAGGTGTGCTGATCTCTCGTCCTTATATGCTTCCGAGCTCCCTCAGAGGACTCGAGACCGGTGTGGCTCGCAGGTGACGCTCATTCACAATCACGCCCTGGTCTCGCTCTCGCTCTCTCTCTCTCGTTCACTTTGCCACAGAAATATTGGACTTATTTTTCATCCGCCCATCCGCGCAACTACCCGCCCCGCCGTACAGAGTTAAATATCCGCCCGCATCCCCGCCCGTGAATTTTATAAATGTCACAATCCACCCATTTTAGCCACTTTTATGCGGGTACCCGCGGATACCCGACCCGTTGCAGGACTCTGCCGCCAGTGTTTTTGATCATTGTCAAAAATTTGTAATGGCCTATATAATATTTTGTTATATGAATATCTGAGCATGTAATATTTCAAAACAAAGAACAGACCCTCTGCTTTTAGACAACAAAAAACCTTTTTATTCTAGCTTCATGCATTCTTTTTTATCAACACTTAAATATTGGTAAGTGAAAACACGGAAACAGAAAAGTGTTTGGCAGGGAAAGCAGTTAACTACCACTCTTGCATCCATAAAACTCCTAATAATGACTTATTAATATATGGTAGCTGTTAAGTTTAGGTATTGGGTAGAATTAAGGCATGTAGAATATGGTCATACAGATGTGTGCTTTATAAGTACTTATAAACAGCCAATATCCTAGTAATATGCATGATAATAAGCAACTATAGTTAAAAGTGAGAAAGTTTTACTTTTTTTGAGCTTGTAATGTAATTAAAATGTAATTAACTCCATGCCTTCTTCAAGTCAACATGAAACAGAAGCTGTGAAAGTCTTTTCTTTCCTATTGTGATGTATATCTGAGTGAGAAAATGTAGGCCGAGGCTTGATTTTGTCCATGGGGAATTGATTGGATGGTTGTGGTTTGCTATTGGTCGATCTCATGTGAGTGACGGGTTGCCCCGCCCTTGCGTCAGTAATGACGTCAACAAAGAAGAGATGTCACTTTGAGAGGGAGGGGAAGTTATTTTGATTAAAGATTACAAGGACACATGAATAAAAAAATATAAACTCGTGCACAGATATGTAATTTATAAAGACTGCTGAAATATTCCATTAAAAAACAACAATTGGTCATGGTGACTTTAAATTTGACTTCAAGCTCCGATCTGCCTACGATTCGATGGATATCCCCACCATACCCCCCCCCCCCCAATAACCCGTTTCGCTTGGATGTACGTCACAAGAGGAAATAAATGATCGGTCGCTACTTGTTACATCACGACTTTAAATAGCTCACAGAAGAAAACAAAACACCAGCAGAACATTTCTGATCGCAAAGTGCATGACGTCACTTTCGAGCAGTGATGTAGGCAGCAGTAAAAAAACAAGCCTGGCACGAAGGAAAGTACACCCTTAGCTCTTGAGACTTTCTGCACGCGCTGCTCTTTCATCCTGCCCTCACATGCTCCATATTTGGCCTGTAAGCATGTGACTACATGCAATATGTGCTGCTTTTTGCATCCTTATGAAACAGAATATCCCATGATTTGTCCCTGCCGGGCGGTTTATGCGTAATTTAGAGGTCAGTAAATCTGCTGCCCAGACTCGAAGCTTAACCTCCATGTCAACGTCAGCACGTTTTAGGGTCACTGGAGCAGGTCAGCGTGATGCTAAGAGAGTTTTCATGTTTCCAGAGCTTGAGCGTGCTCTTAATCTGCATTAAATCTTCACGTGAAGGAGAAGTGAAGTTAGTCAAATATTCTTCTTATCTGGTGTCTAGTTGTGAGTGCTAGGAATGTTCTTTAATTCTCCCACAAGTACTGAAGATGTTTAAAGGCTTTAGCGTAGACATTGCATTTAATTTGAAACAAAGTAAAAATAAGATGTTATTTACTTTTAAGGCATAATTTAAAGGTGCAGTGTGTAATATTGACAGAAATGCAATATAATATACATAACTTGTTTTCAGTGGTGTAAAAACCTTACATAATGAACCGTTATGTTTTTATTACCGTAGAAAGAGCCATTTTTATCTCCATACACAGCGGGTCCCCTTGCAGTGAAATCGCCATTTTGCGCCGCCATGTTTCTACAGTAGCCCTAAACAGACAAACGTCTCTACAGAGCACTAGTCACTCTCTGGTGTCTCAGACAACGACATCTTTGTCCTGTGTCAGCCACCGTAGCTTATCTGTGCTTTGCAAGAGAGGAGTGAGCGGTTGCAATTTGCAGCCTCGCCGCTAGATGCTGCTAAAATGTACACGGTGTACCTTAAACTATCATGGGACCTGTTTGCTGTTAGCATGTTGCTACGCTAACGATCACATGATGAGCATAAAAATGCACAGCATTCTCAAATAGTGGATAAAATAATAATTTTATAATGCATTTTATTAGGTGCAAGGGCCGAATTTTAATTGCTCAGATTCTTATTGCATTTGTATTTTTTAGCAATGAATGAAATCAGTTTATAATCAACGTTTCTCTCACTTCAAATGCATTCTGGGATTGCTTTCTCTCCAAAATGTTACATATGATCCTGCCTTAGAATTTGACTAAAATGTTGTGTTTAAAATCTGCATATTAAAAAAAAGTTATTTCTTTTTTTAAGTCATATTTTATTTTTTATGCATAAAAAATGTTTTATATATATATTTCAATTAAATCTTTTTAAATTGTATTTAATGTTTTTTTCTTCATTATATTGTTTTATATAATTATACACATATAAATCATAACTATGAACTATTATTATGCGATCTGTGTAGCTGCTTATTTTACAGACTATCTTTAATTGTTCTAACGCATCTCTTTGTTTTTTCCTCCATAGATTGTGCGCTTTCAAAATGTGAGCCCAAAGGCGACGTCTCCAATCAGATAACAGGTACATAACTTCAAAAATGTTTGAAAGTTAATGTACGTGGTATTTTCTTGCATCTGATTGGCCTCCAGTTTCATCACAACCTAAAGAAACATCCCATTGTGCTATTTACTGTTTCTTTTGTTTTTCTGCTCTTTTTTTTGTCTGTGCATTGTCATGAAAGAAAAGACATGTTTGAGGTTACATGTGTCTGTTTGATGTTTTGACTGGATGTCTCTTTCGGCAAAGGAAGCACTGCAAACATCACGTCTGCTGGATAAACATCAAACAGACCGAATGTGTGTGACGTTGTATATACACACAGTCTACCGATGAGTGGAATGGTGTGAGGATGGAGAACAGTTGTTGCATCCTCGACTTGAACCCCGACTCTGATCAGCATTTTGTCCATTAGTATAAACCATTGTCCTTGTCTGTAGCGTAGTGCATTGAGAACATCTCTATATGGCCAGGATCGGGAGCATGTGTTGTGTATGATACACATTCCTTACATCTCTGACGTGTCTTAGAGTCAGGAAATCTCTGCTCCCACAGCCACAGAAATGTTGACAGTTCACACTTGCAGGGTTAAAATGAACCACATGTGCGCAATAGGGAGGAATCTGCCAGTGTTTTCAGAGCGAGACATCCAGCAGTTCTGTCATGAACACTTTTATGGCCTGTGCTTGCCGTTAGGAAGGTTTTACTACCCTAAACTATGCTTCTCCAAATAACCAGTCCGTACTACTATAAAAGTAATAGTATCCAGCGTTGGGGAAGTGAAACTGTAGCTTGCCAAGCTACTTGTAATTTGAAGTAGCTCTGCAGGTCAAGATACTCTTGGTAAAGTAGTCGGTTGATTTTAGTAAATGACATCTAGAAAGTTATTTATCTTTTTAAATACGTGACTATCGGATGAAATAATGTATTATTACAATCAGAGCAGTATAATTACCATAAACAATGATTCATTCTAGTAACTTGAATCTTTTAAAATGTTATTTTACACTCAGTTCAACTAATAATACCAGAAACTTCATAGGCGGAGGGTGAACCCACTCCAGGGTAAGGCAAGATGCGCTTCCTCCCTAAAAAACCAAACAAACATTTAAATAGAATGTCATGAAATCGTTGCACGTTGCCTAGCAACAACCTACACATCCCAGCATAAATGATCCCATAAATGATTTATTATAGCAGCTATGTTCTCAAACCACTATAATTTGTACAAAAAAAGCAAGCAAACTGATTTATCATGGCAGCCAATTCAAGTAATGACTAGCCATTGCCTTACCTAATGCAGCAAAACAAAAATTGTATTATAATTGTGAATGTATTGTATATCACAAAGAGTGCTCCTTTTATAATCCCTAAAAAGCTGTCACTCATCTCAGGTTGTTGCGATCTCATAAAGTTCCGTTATAATTAATGAAGCTGACTGCACATTGAATCTCTTATTTAGCCTATATAATGTCATTAAGTTAACTTACAACGAAAACTCAGCACCTGGTATTAATGCGTTTTGTTCATTAAATCATAAATGTACGACTAAATACAGGTGTAAACAGGGTCTGAAACGTTTTGAGCTTGTCCACCTTCGACCACTACCAGAGGTAGTTGAAAACGCATTCGACCGCATTGCTTTTGCAGTGTAACGTGGTCGAATGTGTCCGAACAGCCACTAAAGATGCCCTCCTCTCCGTCATCTGACCCAATGCATAAACATTATGGGGCGCATGCTAGCCAGACAGGATTAAGGGCGTTTTCACACCTGAAAGTCCGCACCAAGGTCCGAACCAAACTTCGTGTTTGGACATTTGGTTCATTTTGGTTTGCTTTCACATTGGAGTTATGTCAGCGCACCAAAGAACTTTACATGACGCACTTGCGTCCTGTCGTCATCATCTATGTGGGCTGCATCTTAACATTGATTGGTTTGTTAGCGGACGTGCGTCTGACGTCAGTGTGTTGTCAATATAGCGGGTAAATTTGACAAGAATGAATGAACAGACGCATATCGTTGCCAATACTCTTAATATTATGGGATTACTATCTGCAGCACCAACTATACTCGAGGCAAATTTACCAAATGAACATCCTCGTTGTGCAAACATTTTATCGGCGCCGACAGAAAAGGAGGAGCTCAAGATAGGCTTTTTAGCCAAACAATGTATTTTGTTTTATAGTTATGTTTAAATATTATAACATTATTTTTAAATGTCATCTAGGCTATATTGATTATGAATGATTTTGACCACTTCATTAAGTTTTGTTTTGTAGAAAGCTTTGTATAAATTGTTTCTTAATTTTAATAAATGTTTCATCATTTGCCTGAATTTAATAAATAAGCTTTAATAAATAATATAGCAGACATCCCGTGACGGAGCGATCATTTGCGTTGCACATGAACTGGAGCGGTGTCATAAATAAACCGAAACTCAGCATACAGGCTACTTGTCTCACAGATATTAGAAATATATATATATAGTCAAGCAGAGCACGCTGTTCACGCGAGCTGACTACACAAGCAGTTCTGTTTAAAATGCTGCGCGCTCCATCACTGCATGTGCTGTGAGTTTAATCTGTGTTTTTTCCAATAATGCTTTGAATGCTTTCACACAAGAAACGAACCGAACCTTTGTTCTATTTGGTCGGGACCGAGATTACCTCTTTTCGTCTGACCAAATTTCGTCTGTTTGGTCCGGACCATGGTCCGAGGGAGGTTTCACACCTGTAATTTTGGTTCGTACCAAAATGAAAAGTCCGAAAATCCGGACGAAACAAGGCAGGTGTGAAAGCACACTTAAACTTTGTCGCTGAAGGCCCAAGTTTGGTTTGAAGATGAAAAACACACCAAGCACAATATTTCGTCACTATTCCTGATTTCTAACACACTCACACGGTGTTCTTTGAAATTGACCGTTGAAGTAGATAAAGGACCGTTTAGGAGAGCAGGTTTCATTTCTGCCTCAGTTCACTCATGTTAGCTGGTCTTGCGGCTATCAGAGCAGAAGCGAAAGCTGATGCTCTCAGTGTGTTTTTCCGTCATCTCCCGGCACGTTCATATGTAAATAGCTTGAGCTTATTTTGTTCATTAGATTGAAGGATCTGAAAAACCCTGTACATTTACCCGCCCATAGACCCTCTCCTCAAACAAACCAGGGCAGAAGTGGTTTAAAGCGGACAAAAGAGACGGATTAAAGCGGTGTAAACGGGAATGAGTCTCCCTCATCTACTAGTGATCAAATCAACTAAACGCATCTTAATACCAGGTGTAAACGGGGGCTTAGGGTGTTTTCACACCTGAGCATTTGTTTCAGAACCCGGTGCGTTTGCTCCTTTGGTTCGGTTTGTTTAGGCATATGTGAACATGTCAATCGTGCTCGGCTCGGCACTAAAACAATCCCCCCGAGACTGCCTAAACGAGGTGCTCTTGGTCCGATTGGAAACCAGCTAGGGGGTGGTTCAATTGAGGTTTGAAAGCAATCTGACCCAACGGACCAAAGGGTATTATAATTCATAACAGGAAATGTGCTATATAAAAAACAGTATCTGGTTCTGTGAGTGAGCACATTAGAAACTCTGACCAGTAAGAGGACAGTTGCGTGAACACATTTTGGTAGGTTTTGAAAGGTTGTCTTATGAAAGTGAACCGAACCAAGAAGGAAAATGCAACTAAACAAGCAGCCTATAGGTGTGAAAGCACCCTTAAAGGAATGGTATGTAAGAAATGTATTTTAATTCATAATAAAATGGCCCTAATATGTCACTAGACATTTAAGAAATCATGTTCATTTCAAATACTTATATGACTGACAGCAGTAGTCCTGCTAGGATATTGTCATTTAAAAGTTGTTGTTGCAGCCCTCAACTGATGTTGTGTTTTGCCCTGAAGCTCCGCCCTCCACCGATCTACCAATCACAGAGTCAGTAGTGTTTTTGCATCCGGGTTGCCAGATCTTTCTAGTTACCACAGCTGCAATCTTACACACACTTCCTTTAAACACGTCTGATTGGCCATTGAGTTCAAGAAATCAACAGATAAGTTTGTGATTGGCTACATTGCTAAATGCTACAAGACACATTGTAAATATAGCCCTTTAATGCTCTCAGGTGCTCAAACACCAAATGTTCTGCCAGTATGCTATTACAGAAAAAACTGATGCTAGACCAGCAGTTATAAACAGCTTTTCCCTTTAAAAGCAATCAGAAGCAGCAGCAGTCAGTGGTTTGAGTGAGAAAATTACACACTTACCTCAAGTCCATGTCCAGGCTAAGCCTTGCCCAGCCTCTGCCTATGAGAAACACCCTATTTTTTGTGTGATGGAAAAGCAGTTTAAATAAATATTTCTCTATGCCAAGGGCTCAAATAAATTGGGGAATTGTTTTTGAACCGGTTCTTTGAAATTGACTGTTGAAGTAGATAAAGGACCGTTTAGGAGAGCAGGTTTTATTTCTGCCTCAGTTCACTCATCGCTAACTTAGCGTGAACAATACAATGCGACATAAATCAGCAATGTAGGGTTTTTCACGCTACAACTGTATTTGTCTGCAAAAATGATCTTGTTCCTGGAAAAGTTGCATTTATTTTGAAGAGCATTTATGAAAAATGTTAGCCAATGAAACCAATGATTGATATTTTAAAAAAAACAGGACTTTTTTTTTAGACCTCATGCGATGGCGTCGTCTTGATAGAACTGTGACAACTCAGCTGAGGGTTTGATGTGAATGGGGCTTTACTCTATATAGTGTAAAGTGATGCATAATTCACCCGCCATCTGTTCCATTATTTCCTGCAGACATTTCTGAGCAGCTGATATGTTTTGCATTTATAATAAAGGTCTTTTTTGGAATATTTGCACAGTTTCTCAGCTCAAACATGCAAAGAGCACCTGAAAAACACCCTTCTTTGTGCCTTCGGCTATGTTTGGCATTCAATACTAAGCTATGTGAAGCAGTATGCAATGGCAAATATGTCCGCGTATGCTACGTTTTGTCACATGAACCTTACATTCTTTCTGGAAGTGGTTTTCAGTCGTTGCTTCTCTAATAAACATGGCAATATGCTTTTAAATTGAGTGTAAAAATATTTAATCAAACAATTAATCAGGCATTTCATTTATTGGCATGCTTGCACAGTATACTTACTACAGATGGTAATATGATAATATTGTTTACATTGTGTTTTAGTGATTTGTGGGCGAATATATCAGCTGTTGTGATGGAACGGAGAAGCACCTAATTGTTTGCACACTGCACACCCTTGTTTTGAATGATTTGATGTTCCATGTTTGCTGATTGGCTGCTGCTGAGCTGTGCTTGCTGCTGATTGGCTGATGGAGCACCTGTCCGTTTGATTATTGGGTGAAGCAGCACGACTCAGCTGCTGTAATTTTTCACATTCTCACCTCTCTGTGTCAACCAGTTTCAGAACATGAGCCCCCAGCAGGAGGCATTCATGACTCTGTGCCAAAGAATAACTGCTGTCTCTGAATATTTAATCCGAAATGGCTTCCAATAAGAGACTCAGCCACTTGCATCTCTTAATGGTTGGATTTTACTGCAGTACAGAGTACAGTTTTAGACAAGGCGTATCAGTTTAATGTTATAAATGGAGTATTTATGGTACAATGTAGGCTACACATTCTCTCACAAACATCCTGACACAGAAGAGTTGCTTGAGGCCTGCAGCTGTGCTTTCTATCAATAGACATCATGACCCACCCCATCAAAGACTCTTTTGCCCCTCTCAGTACCCACAAAGCACATGACCAACAGATACACAAACATGCTCTTCTGACGTCACGCTCACAGGAGATCACTGTCCAAACAAGATAGGCCTGGATCGGAGCATTACGGTGCTCTGGTGAGTCTCAGTGCAGACCTGAATCTCCACAACTTTTACCACAATAAACGTTTTTTTTAAAAAGGGAGCGTTTGTCCTGAGCTGTGGCATGAGCAGCAGCAGACCAGACAAAAAAAAGGTACATTTCACAATTCACACATTTAAGAGTCTGTTCTGAAACAAATTGGGCACTGGTGGTTTGAGTGAGTCGGTTGAATCTACAGTGAAATATTTGCAATTTATTTGTATGTTGCATTTTTAGTAATGCAACAATTGCATTCTTTCTTGTTGTTGTTTTTTTAGTTTTGGTTTTTGGCAAAAAAGCCTCTGTCTCTGAGTTTGAGTGTTGGTTTATTAAAGGGGGGGTGAAACACTCAGTTTCAGTCAATCTCATGTCAATCTTGAGTACCTATAGAGTAGTATTGCATCGTTCATATCTCCGAAAAGTCTTTAGTTTTATTTTATTTGTAAAAGAAATATGGGCTGTACCGAGTCTTTCCGGAAAAAAACGAGCGCCTGGAGGCGTATCGTGTGGGCGGAGCTAAAGAATGACGAATGCGCAAAGCGGTGAAGTCCTCAAGCGTGGAGAAACCCTTGCTATCATCTCAGCTAATAGATATGATCCAGAATCTAATTCGGAGGCTGAAACAGTAACAGCAGGACGTCCGTCTCTGTGGTAAGTACTGTATTTAGAGGCCTGTCAACATGACATGATTCGGTTTATGGACTATTGTATGCGACCAAACCTTAGTAGCAAGCAAAGCGGTTTTGCACGTCAGACTAGTGTAACGTTATACATAGAACAGCAATGAAGTCCGTTAGCGCATTTGAATGACGAAGCACACGATCGTGTCGTTTACTGATGTTTACATACGCGACGATAGCCAACAGCTCAGACATTTGAAGCAGTTTTACTCACCGGCTGCTTCCAAAGCAGGACCGAACCTTTATCGCTGGGACGGCTCCGTCAAAAACACACTTCTTGGAGTGTGGAGATCCACTTTGCGATGCGACTGAAGCATTTCTGCGTTCAAATCGGTTCAAATGCAGGGCTGCCTTCCCGGAATGCTGTGCTGAAGCGTTGAAGTCGCTTAATGTCAAAGTGGAGGAATGAAGTGGAGCGCGGACTATAACCGACATTACTGTTCACGGACGACTGGATCTACAGCTGAGAGAGTGTACGGCCATGCATTTCCTCTCTCCCTCTAGTCACGCGCGCGCGCACCCTACTGGGAGAAGAGCCCGTACGGCCCATACAAGGACCTTCCGGTCTATTAACATCAAGTAGACCCATACTCGAAAAAACTCTCCGAAACTTGTGAGAAACCGGAAGGAGTATTTTTAACACAGAAATACTCCATCAAACGTCCAACATTAGTTTTTGAAACTTGTCTATGTTTAGGATGGGAATCCAAGTCTTTAACAGTGTAAAAAGCTCAGTATGCATGAAACAGCATCCCCCCCCCCCCCCCCCGCCCCTTAAATAATTTTCATTAAGCAATTCATTTGGTCTGTTTTTTAGTTTTAAAAATGCATTTCAGTACAGCGCTTGTCAGAATAGATGACTAGTTTTGAATTTTTATTTTATTTTATTTTTGTTTTATTTTATTTTCCTTTTTTCAGTCTTTTTATTATCCGCCAGGTGAAAAACGAGTCTTAAGCTTAAGCTGCATGCCTTGTGACATTGATGTCCATGTCCTAAACAACATTTACTTCTGTTTTATTTGGTAAATGGTAAACGGTAAAAAAACACAGTTCGCTCACTTTGTTCAAATGAAAATAAACACATTGGCCCTCATTTATCAATCTTGCGTAGAAACGGGTGTATATGTTGGCGTAAGATTATGCTTACACTCCTCTCACCGCCTGATTTATGAAACTGTGCGCACCTCTGCAATCCAGGTGTACGCAATACTTGCCCTTGATAAATGCGGCGGCTGAAAACGATCGTCATTAGAATAACACGCCCCTATATATTCAAGTCTCCGCCTCATCCACGCCCTCATTTTACGTCATGGACAAACAGAAGACGGCAAAGAAGCTAAACTTCTCCGACGTGGAGATCGGGCGCGCTCAATCATCTCACTAGTCCACTAGTCAGGGCACTGATTAGGAAATAAGTCAATGGGCTGACTCCCTGATCAGTGCTCTGACTACTGAACTATTGAGATGATTGAGATGCGCCCATCGAGACCATCACCAGGGAAGTGAAAAAAAAAAACCGAAATTGTTTTATTTGGGAGTTTAAAGAGTGGGATTAAAGGCACCTACAAAAACAAAATATGGACCCAAATTACGAGTACTCTTAGAAGGTTGAGAAGCGCACTCCAGCAGTTTAAATAGCTGTTTGGATGATAAATTAGGCTACCATCACAATGCATTATTTTACAGCACGTTTTGAAACAATTAGCATTTAATTTCGTATCACGGCACATGTATTGGGGTGTACAATAGTGATGATGATGTGATGTGGAGTAAGATTCAGTCACATTAATAATTACATGACAATTTGTAAGATTCTTATTCTTATTATTATGATTATTATTCTTAATGACGCTTGTTATTTAGAAGAAGAGTGTCGTTTTTATTGATTTTATTACTATTATTATTTAAAAGAAGAATGTCATTTTTATTATTTTGTCAGTCTGAATTATTTTAGTCCCAGTCCGTGCGCAGCTGCCGGGCCAGGCGGGCCTGAAACGTCAGATAAAGCGCACAGGCTCGCGACTGGAGGAATACATATGCCTACAAATCAAACGCTTTGGTAAAGTCACACAAATTAAACATTGACGTTCATGTTGCACAAAAATAAACACTGAATGTTGTTGTTGTGGTTTTTAACAGTGGGTCATAATACAGCATATCTTGTCAGTGCGTTTTGTGGTGTTAGGAATTGTTTTTCTGCGCATTTTCCCACCAACTCAAACGTGCGTACACCACCTCCTGAGCTGGCGTAGGATTTGAGCGTGCCGTACGCCAACGTCCATATTGATAAATCTCAAAGTCACCGTGGGTTTGGGTGTACGCAAGGTGTACGCTGGAAATTTGGTGTACGCACTTTTGATAAATGAGGGCCATTGGAACAAAAAAAAAGCTCACTTGAAGTGAAATGTGCAGTGGAACAGCTTTGAGTATTTTGTTACATTTACGAGATTTATAGTTGTTGTGTGAGTGTGGTCTGTCGTCTTTTAAATTAAGAAAAGGGGGGAAAGGAGTGGGATAGTCCAACATAAGGTACTTAAAAGTGTTTTGGCTCACTGGATTACAGTATGTGCCGCTGTGGATTAGGGCTTAGTGTAGGCACTCGTGTTGCACTTTTTAAACTGTGTTTAGTCTCTTCCTCTTTTTTATGAGTTGTAACGGTCATAACGGAGGCTCTGGAATTTCAGTAACTGGAAACTCAGTCCTCTGTTTATTTTTATGATCACCGGTAGTCATATTAGCTCAAACTAAAGATGTTTAAAAGGTATGTTGGTCCATAGCCCTATATGGACCTCAAATCATCACTGAGACAGGAGGATCTGTAAGACTTTATGATTTCCAGTTCTTTCGGTGTCGGATGGCACATGGATGTGATTATAGGAGGACACACAGAATTTGGGTGGGATGAGGAGCGGGTGAGGGACAGGCATTTATTATGTTGAGTATGGGGATGAGGTGGCCAGAAGAAGAGAATTAAAGGAGGATGTGAGGAGGAATACATGACTCAGAAGACAGTGGTAGAGCAGAGGCCAGCGTGTAAAGAGAAGAGCTGCAGCTCAGACTCAGATCAGCTTGTGTTGGAGGTCCGAATCTCAGATTACTCAGGTGGGGAAACGGTTGATGGAGACTGAGCTTCAGAAATAAAAAGTGCTGCTCTGAAGGCCCGGAAGAAGCATGAACCTTGTGGCTTGTGAAGTGGTGGATATAGAATAGGTAATAATTAAGGAGTGGTGGAAAAGTATGATGTTTTCCTCTTTCATTACTTTTAAATGTGATATTAAAGGGATACCTCACCACTTTTTCATATTAAACTATGTTATTCCCTTAACTAAAACGAGTTGATACATCCCTCTCTCGTCTGAGTGTGTGCTCTTAATAATCTCTGATGCGCCGTGACGATCCGATAGCATATAGTTTAGTCCTCTAAGCCCAGTTCATTCACTATGGTACCAAACAGAGATCAAGTTAGAAGCGAACAAGCACCTCCATGTTTTCCCTATTTAAATACAGTTACACCAATAGTTGAACGATCAAGTATGGTGACACAAAATGTAGGCGGAATAGCAATTCTGAGAGTACTTCGACTCGGCACAGTAAAAAGTCCCGGCTGAAACATCCTGCCTCACGTCTCCCCCTCCCCCCTATTGACAGAAATGAGAGGGAGATGTTTCAGCCGGGACTTTTTACTGCGCCGAGTATTAAAGTTAGAAACGTGTATGCCAACGTCGTATGTAACTTTAAAAACATTCCCTAGTTTTGCGAATACTGAACGTCCAATTTCAAGGCAACTTTATGCCAGTCATGTCAGATGCGCTATAGTTCTGCTTAGGGCTGCACGTTTTCAAGTTTTTCATTAACCGTTAACCGAGGCCCTTAGCGGTTAATACTCGGTTAACCATAGTGTGCGTCAGGGTTATTTTTATCTTATTAATTTGACGACCACCATCTCCGTAGTGAATGCGCCTATAGAGAGAAATGCACATCATGGATTACATAATCAGAGAGTAGCCTATTTCTTTTCGTTTTAAATTGTTAAAAGACATTTCAAGTTTCTTAAGATCTATTTCATGTCTGCGAGGCGTACGCTGAGTTTCGTTAAATTAGGATGAGATGCGCTCCAGTTCACGAGCAATGCAAGTGACCGCGAGGTGAGGGCGCCTGCATGATTAGGGCATGTAGTAAAATATGCAGCCGAGAATGATTCACACAGCGTTTGACTCGCGCGGCTGCTGAGCCTCTCCGGGCAGAGAGTTCAAGCATCTGTGGACTCGTCCCTTCAGCTCTGGCCATCTTGCTTTCAGTCCGCGATTAGCTTTTTTGTTTTCTTCATTACAGTTAAAGTAACGTCTGCTTTTCTCTAGTCATTCACAAGTTTCTCACTTAAAACTTTCTTTCTTCTGATCCGTTATGCACAGCGCGCGCGGCTCGCGCTCTGCTTCTGCCCTAATGCGACTTATAGTCCAGTGCGATGTTTGTTATTTTCCTCTTCATGACGCATATTTTGACTGATGCGACTCATACTCCGGAGCAACTTATAGCCTGAAAAATGCGGTAAGCACTGCATTGCAATACTTGCATTTTGCCCCGTCACTCTCATTTTTAAAGTGCTCCCACGCTTTCTTTGCCCGCTTAGAAAGCTGGTCATGACTTCTTCTTGTGGATATTACAAATGTTTGGCAGCGCTCTTGCGGTCTCTAGGGGTGCAAACATATATTACAACTAAATTCAAAGCACGTCATTGACGCCACTTAACCGAGTAAAATGTTTCACTCGGTTACGCAATTTTTAACGGTTAATCGGTCAATCGGTTAACCATGGACACCCCTAGTTCTGCTGTGAACTTTGTTTGAAACTATTTTCAAACTGCTATTTTTGCTGCTGAAATAAAGCAAAAAAACAGTCATTCATTGTATGATGAATGAATCTCCTGAGTACATTGCGCATACATCTCGGCATTGTTGTTTATGAGGAGAGTGTTGTGAGAATGAGAGGGAGAGCCCTCAATCATGTTTGATTGGTTATAAAGACTACAATCAAATTCAGTCGTCCATTACATAACTTCCAAATACCTGTCAGGAAATGTCTAGTCAGTAGGGGGACATCTGTTTTGTGCTCACAAAATGCTGAGGAAAGGATGTCTTGTATTATTCCCCCCACTCACATGCATAGTGTCATTTATTAGAGACATTTGTTTTGAATTATGACTATATTTCTAGTCTGTTTTCTTTTGCTCTCTCTCTCTCTCTCTCTCTCTCTCTCTCTCTCTCTCTCTCTCTCTCTCTCTCTCTCTCTCTCTCTCTCTCTCTCTCTCTCTCTCTCTCTCTCTCTCTCTCTCTCTCTCTCTCTCTCTCTCTCTCTCTCTCTCTCTCTCTCTCTCTCTCTCTCTCTCTCTCTCTCTCTCTCTCAGAAGATCCTCTGTGTGTTGCGTGAGCTTCTGGTTTTCTGATACCCTGTTATTAGGGGGCCTGACCTCAGAAACGCTGGCAGGGAGCAGCCAGATGAGAGAGCAACATCAAATGCTCTCTGGCAGTGTGAATGCACATGGAAAAACAGATGGATATGAAATGTAAAGATGTTTGCCCTCTGAAATGATATTAATGTGCACATATTTGCAGTTATGTCTCAAGCAGAGGTTTCGCTACAAATACCCATTATCCTTCGCTTTTCCCTCATGCTCTAATTTTATCCGTCACTGAAATGTATTTTTATCTTTTATTCTGTTTTCGCAATGTGAAAAAGGCAACAGACTCGTTTAGCGATCTGATGAACATGATCTCATGAATTATTCCACAGGACTTCTCTCCCCAAGTCTTCAGTCTTCTCTCTTAAACAATTTAAAATTATATTTTCTCTTCTTTTCTTGACTTTTAGTCCTGATTAGCAGCTTTTATACTACGGGGACTGGTGAACGCTTGAATCCGATTGGTTGACAAACGTTATAAGGTGTTCAATTATTTTCATGGAAACTCACGGCTGTAGTTGTCACCAAATGATTTCAGTTATCTTAAGGCTCCTTATAGCCGACATCAGCAAAATAACTAAAACCAACAGTGACACTATCATGCACAAAAAGCATATGCTCTATCTCTCGCTCATACAGTACAGACAAGCACTCACACAGAAATGTTTTACTAGTGAAATAGATTAACAACTTAAAAAACATTGCTCACAAGTGAGGTCATAACGGTGCTGTTTTTGAAGCAGATAAACTTATAGTTTAACTAGTAGTAGAGTATATTATTGTTGAATACTTGAGGGAGACACACTCAGTTTTTCACATATGATTAATAAAGCTTTCTGTCTCTCTAATTATTGCATTAATAACTGTATTAGTCTGCTATCAATGGCTCAAGCCACTGGTACTAGCTCTGAAATTACATTTTGGAATTAGCCACGGAGGCTTGGGATGAGACGCGTTCCCACTAGAGCGTTTGTCTCAACTAACAAATGTCTTGAAAACAACATCTGAACAATATCTTGAGCTGTGGTAACCACAATATAAACAGAATAATTGAATCAGGTCTGTTGAATTATTATTAAAAAAAAACTCAGGTGTGCATTATTGTCTAATAATTCAACCGCCCCTTGTGAATTATTCCTTACATATAGAAATGTTTCTGAAGCAGGGAGAGAAATAGACAAGATAACTAGTTTTTTTTTTTTTACATCACAATGTCAAAAAAATTTAATGATCTGTTAATGTTTGTGTTAAAATTTGGTGGATGATTGATGGATAAATGGGGTTTCAAGTTAGTTTGCATGTGTGAGTGGAACAAGAAACACCATATGAGGGACTTTGAGAAAAGCAAGACATACATAATGTGTGGGGAAGTGCTCATCAGTAAGGAGAAGGAGTATGACAGGTAAACAGTAAACTGAGCACTGAAGTGTGGGAGAAAAAAAAGACAGATTTGAGCGAGAGTGAAGGATTGCAGGTAGTTTACTGAGGCCTGAAGGTCTGTCAGTGTCACGAATGTGACGGGCAGCGGTGACAACTGCATTCATCACTGTCAGCTCACTGTCACTAAGCACTGTCTTGCTCTTCCTGTCCATTTCTGCATCTTGCTTGCTACAACGCCTGGCTTCCTTCATTTTCATTTTTACCTTTAATTTTTGGTTCTTCTCATAGTTTTGCAAGAATTATTTTATTCCATTATCTGATGTATTTTATAAGTAAAACATGATATTCACTGACAGAAAAATGTAGGGTGGGACATGATTTTATCCATCAGGGATTGATTTGCTCATTAAAAGGGGTCTTTTAGCCAATGAATGAAGCCAGGTGATTGGAAGGGAGCACTTTAAAGATAATGGTTTGGTGAACGAAAACGAAGGTGGAGCAGGTTATATTACATTACCATTAAACAATTTGGAGACCGTAAGAACATAAACTTTAATGGTGGCTCTTTCTGAAGGATCGTGTGACACCTGGAGGTGCTGAAAAATAAGCTTTGTATAAAATATTATTTTTTAAACTGTAATATTTCACAATTTATTAATTTTTATTGTATTTTTGATCAAATAAATGCATCTTTTCTGTGTATGAGAGACATAAAAAACATTTAAAATATCTACTAAACTTTAGAAGTAAATTTTTGATAAAATGGTGTTATTGTTTTATGGCTGCACAATTAATCAAATACCACAATTACATAATCGTTCAAAGGTGCAAATTACAAAAAAGTCACTTTATTTTTCACAATATTCTGCACATTAAAGATGTTTTTTTCTCCTTTTTTCCCCTTTGTTTTAGTATAACAATAAAACCATGCACATTTTTACTTTTTATATAAAAAAGAAATCAAACCAAGGCTTTATGCTATAGAAAATGAATCTCAAAGTGTTTCAGGAAGAATGTTTTCAGCTTCTTTTCCTATAAAATATAGTATGCAGTCTCTTCAAACAATGGTATAAAGCTATTCAAAACATCATTCAATGTAAAGTGTGATCATTTCAAGGGAATAATCGACAATTATGATTTTTGTCATAATCGTACAGGCCTATATTCTGTCTTTGAAGACCAGGAACTTGTGTTGAGAAAGTAATTCAGGGAAATAAACAGTGTTTTTGTTTGTGATATAATGAATCAAAAAGGGTAGAACTATTCTTATTGCACTGCTGAGATCCCATAATACTTGATGGTGGTTTTTTGCTGTTATTTTAGCCTTAAAATATGGTTATTGTGGATTTCATGGCGTTTAACTGAAGCTTGAGGCTGTTTTATAGGGCCAGTGAATGGATGAACGCCTGTGCTCACCTCTGCTTGCTAAAGCATGTGATTCATCACAGACTATCTGAAGAATTCTCACACTTCCTTTTCCTGAAATATCCCAGGAATGTACAGTACAGGCCTGTCTCCATGGCAACAGAAGCGATTGGAGTCTGAATGTGTGTGTGGTCAGGATGGACGGTAATACAGCATACGAGCGTTTGGAGGAGTCTGTGTTTTTATTCTCTGGGGTTAAACACAGGGACAGAATCCAGCTGAAGTTGTTTTACGAGGTGATGATACATGTTTATAGATGCGGTTTTACAAGAAGAGGTGACATGTCCCAACAGACACGTCCCCTTGCTTTGTATATTATCTGTTCTTAGTGTGTGGTTTTGTGGTGTTTGATGGAATGTAAACAAAGGAGACAGAAGAGGCAAAAGGAGTAATTTTTTATCAAAATTACAACATTCATCTCAAGTCACCTTCATTTATATAGCACTGTTTCAAAGCAGCTTTACAGTGATGTTAGGAAATGAAGGGAAGAGGGCTTGTTTTGCTGTACATAAGGCCTGTATTCCAGAAAGCAAGGTTAACCTACCGCCATATATACCTTGAACTCTGGGTCGAGGTACCTTACTCGAGGTATGTTGGTCCCAAAAAAACGCATCTGTAAGTAAGCTCAGATAATTCAGAGTTTGTTAACCGTGAACAGACAAGACATCCTCGACAGAGCAACGAATCGATGATTCACCATGGAAACAGATGCTGAGAAAAAGCGCACCGTTCCACTTCCTCTTCTTCTTTTGTTTAATTCATATGATTTACATAACTTACTTATGTTCTTACTTACACATCGCCACCTATTTAGTGGTTGTGCAATCATTATTTCAGTCTCTTCGTTTAATAAATATTCTTTATTCACTGAGAATGAGGATTATGTTTGGTGCTAATTAATTTAATGTTGATACATGTGTGAGATGACAATAAAATAATGAATATATATTTAAATTGAATTAACAATAAAACCTTGTTATCATAGTGCTTTAGAAATACATTTTTTTATATTATAACTGTATTATATACCACATTTAGATACAACAAACCATGAGCAGTACATTTGTTACTGTATTTGCTAATCTTTGTTAACGTTAGGCTGTTCATGGTTTGTTCATGTTAGTTAAAGTTAACAAGAGTTTAATATATTAGTTAATGTTGAAATTAACATTAACGAATATAAATAAATGCTTAATAAGTGCAGTTCATTATTAGTTAATTTTAACTAATGTAGTCAACTAATGAACCTTATTGTAAAGTGTTACCAATTTAATTGTATTATTTATATTACACATATATGAATACCTTTTAAGCAAAATAACCCCGGAACATGAGCCGCTTATGTTCAGGAAGTGAGTTGCTATTTACATTTACATTTATGCATTTGGCAGACGCTTCTATCCAAAGCGGCTTACACTGCATTCAAGGTACACATTTTTACATTATTGTCAGTTCTTACAGTGCTGTGGCTACTTACATAACCTGAATGTTACCACCTTTTTTGGAACCAAAAGTTGAGGTTATCCACTAACTTACTCTTAATACACACACACAACCTGCTTTCTGGAATACCCTGTAGCTCTAGAAAAAAGTAGTTGTCCAGCTAAAGTAAGTTTTTGATGAATTAATTTTCATTGTAAACATCATTAGTTAATTACTTTGCGGCCACTTAGAAGCAGTGTTGGGGGTAACTCATTACAAGTAGCTTGTCTTGCATAATCAGATTACTTTTTCAAGTAAGTAGTAAAGTAATGCATTACTTTTAGAATTTGCAACAAAATATCTGAGTTACTTTTTCACATTAATGCAAGTTACTTTGTTTTCCCATTTATTGACTGACCGCTCTCTTGTCCCAATGTTGAGATGAATCATAAGTCGTTGTGTGTAAACATGATGGTTATTGTAGTTTTAGGGTAAATGTGAGCATGCATTTACTAATCTCAATTGCACAAAAATCTATTTAGTATTCCTAAAAATTAATAAAATCTGTGAAATGCAAAATCAAAAAACTATGCAAACATCCAATAATTAAATATGTTCAATAAATCAAATATTTCTATGCATTTGATCTTACTTTATTGACCAACGTACTTGCTGCTCACCTTTAATGAGTCAGTTAAACCATGTGCAAAAATTACTTTAGATTTTTTTTGTCTTCATTGGTGAAGTAAGCTAGACCTTTGCTCAACAATAGAACTTTTTTGTTATATAAAAAAACAAGCCAAGCCCAGGTGAATAAAAGTAACGCAAAAGTAATGTAACGCATTACTTTTCTTAAAAAGTAACTAACTAACACATTTAGTTACTTTTGAAGGGACTAACGCAATATTGTAATGCAATAATTTTCAAAGTAACTTTCCTCAACACTGCTTACAAGACACCGTTTTAAACAAACAGAAAACCTGTCATGTGTTCTGGCCGTTCATTTGCATGGCAGCGGTGTTCGGTGGCTTGAGAACGCAAACTTTGAAATGGGTTTCAAAGTGAACAAAGTTTTGAAAACAATACCGTTATCATCTGTGTAAACATCAAAAACGTGAATGTATGAAAATGGTGACGGCATGCACATGATTAATATGTGTTTAGTCTATAGGCATGCAGGTTTGAATGCATATGTGCGCAGGCGAGTAGCTAGTCTCTTTACAAAGTGACCGCAAGTTTACTTGTCTGGCCTGCATAATACAACGTTTTTCAGTCGTTTCCACAGATCCATGTGAACGGGAATCATTGTGATAGCGTTTTTATCTGTACAGGGGATGGTCTAGTTGATGCAGTCTGCTGACACTTCAGGGCTGTGTTTTGGTCATGTCTAGGAGCAGGTCCTTCATCTGATCTAGATCCAGCAGACTACGGTAAACCTCGGGATAAACGGAGAGACTATTAGCGTAGAATAGATGCCATTCTTCTTATGATGTAACGAGTATATCAGGCGGTTTGGGAAATATTCCCGGTTCTGGCAGACCAAATTTATGCAGCCTAACTTTTTACATGATTTGAATTATAGAAACTGATAGTGTGTTGTGTATGCCAGGTTAAAGAGATGCGTTTTTAGTCTATATTTAAACTAACAGAGTGTGTCTGCTTCCTGAACAATGCTAAGAAGATAGTTCCAGAGTTAATGGGCTAAATAGGAAAAGAATTGACCACCTGCAGTTGATTTTGATATTCTAGGTATTATCAAGTGGCCAGAGTTTTGATACCACAATAGACGTGATGGAGTATAATGTGTTGAGCTCGCTCAAGTACAGGGGAGCTAAATCATTTAGTGTTTTTATAAGTAATAAGCAAGATTTAAAAATGTATGCAATGTTTTATAGGGAGCCAGTGCAGTGTTGACAGAACTGGGCTAATGTGGTCATTAGGGCTGGGCGATATGGCCCCCAAAAAAAATCCCCGATTTTTTTCACCAAAAATTCGATTTACGATTTAAAACGATTTTTTCCCCCTCCTACTTAAAATCAGTCTGCAGATGACAAAGAAATTGTTCAAAACAAGTTTTAACTTTATTTTGTTTAGGTAAAATTAAATATTTGCAGCTTGGTAGAAGTGTCACCTGGGGTGCAAAACTTTCAGCATGTGAATAACCCCCGACTATTCCACAGTATAAATGGGCACCATATCTTTTGCAATATACAGTATACATATCAAAGGTTTATGAATTGATATGCAGATAAAATTAACTTTTATTAACAACAGTAATGTGCAAAAAAGTATAGGGAAAATTTAAATGTAGCCTAATGCTCTTATTAAATATAGATTAGCATTGTTCTTCAATAGTCTCACACTGAACTGATCGACAGCTTCAGTGATTATTAAAGGAGCTCTTTACTTTACTGTAATTTAGTCACAATTTGAAGAAAAGTTTAGTTTTTCCTGAGACTGTGACTTCGTACTTTCCATACATTAGGGAGTGAAAATCGCTAATAAATCAATAAGTGCTCTTCTGCTGGTTATAGTGGTGGGCATTTCATATCTTTTTTAAAATAAAAATGCTACAAAATGGATTACACATTTAAAAAAAATAAACTAAAAAAAACATTCGACTATTTCTTTCACAAGACCCCTTTAAACTTTTAGTTTTACAAACCATCACATTAAAAATAACATTACAGTCGGATATCTAGAGCTTTGAAGTGCTGGAAATAAGTGTGAAGCTCTTGAAAACCATTGGAAAGTGCTGGAATTTCAATCTCAAAAGGTTGTACGAATCCTGAGATAAATAATGACAACAACAACATTAAATCCATGTGGTTTTACTACAGTACAATCGTGGTTAATTTTGGTGTTTTGTGACTGAAACACCTGACCTTCGCTCAGCTCTGTTTGATCTGATATCTGTGGTTTATAACAGAATTGTGCGCCGACCGCTTCCACTAGATCACCGTAGCGATGGTGTTGATTTAAACGGTCTCTCACTGGATCACCAGCGCTGTGTATCGTGTCTGTCACGAGATTGGCCCGTGTGTGAGCTCGCGCTGCGTTCGTGTCAGCGCAGCTTTAAATGAGTAGCGCCTAGCGCGGTTCCGTTCAGACTTCAAACACACTTTGCAGCGGGGTATTGTTAATTGTTCTGTGAAAAACTGAACCAATTACGAATGACACGGTATGTTGTTAGACGCGATCCTTGTTGTTTGTGTACCTCTGTGGCAAACGCGCGCGGGGAGGGCTGAGCCATTACGGGAGCTCAGAGGGGAGCGTCGGCGGATTTGAAAGAGAAAACCGATTTTCATTCACAAAAATCGTCGTAAACTAAAAACTCGAATTAATTCATAAAATCGATTTATCGCCCAGCCCTAGTGGTCATACGTCCTGGCTCTAGTAAGGAAACACCTTCTCACAGAAACCGATCGTTTCGTGTCATAAGACATCAATTCGTATGTCTATGTGTTTTTTACTCTCATAGTGGCTGTCATAGAAATACACCCCATTGACATGCATTATATGAGCAACGATTGGAGTTAAAAATCTTTTGTGTTCTACTGAAGAAACAAACACACCTACATCTTGGATGCCCTGGGGGTAAGCAGGTTAACATCACATTTTCATTTTTGGGTGAACTATCCCTTTAATACCAGGTGTGAACAGGGCCTAACAATATGCCAGTACTCGCATATTTCTAACTTATTTTTTACTCTTAGTGAAGAACAAAAAAAAAAGGCCATGCGTGTATCAGGGCCTTAAAGCTACACTGTGATATTTTCCCCCTTCTAGCGGTGTAACCTCGTCCATGAGTGCCATCGAGTGTTAAACCGTGAAAAGCGAAGCTTGAATTTACGGGGTATGTCCCTCTTTGGCTAATGTACTTTCAAGATGGAGGGACAACATGGCGACTGGCATTCGAACCCCTCACCCGTATGTATTTTCAATGGCATATTATAAACTTACGAGAATACTTTATTACTTGAAATAAATAAATATACATTAATAAGCTCATATATTTTTGAAAGAACTAAGTGTTTTTAGCTAAGAATAAACTAAAAAAGTTACACAGTGTAGCTTTAACAATTAATTTATGAATAACTTTGAATTAGTTTCTTAAACAGCCGTTGTCCGATTAGTGCTTTGGCATACATTCTTCCCCAAATACATTCCCTCATCTTTTTTTCATCCAAGTTAATTCTTTCTCTCTCCGGCAGGACAGAGATATAGGTCACTGTGCAAACACGGTGCATTTGGCAGATATAAGCGGCTCATGTTGTTGTGACTCTGAAACTTTCAGCCGCTGTTGCGTCTGGATGAGTGATTTCACTGAGATAAAACAGCCACACACCAGGCGACATTTGACCTCTTAATGTACTTTTAACGTCCAGCGCGTGTGCAAGCTCTGAACCGCTCCAGACCATCTGTTGGAGCAGAAGAGGACCTTGTGGTTAAAAGTCATCTTTTGGTCTCATATTTAAAGGGGTACTTCAGCGCTGGGAAGATGAATCTGTATTTAAACTGGGTCATCAATGCAGTCGAAATGTGAAATTATTTTTGAATTTGGTGTCTTCTAGACTGAGAAAAGACAGAAAATGTATTTTTGTCCCATGGGGATGAAAGACTACAATTCCCAGAATGCTTCGCTGCCCTGTGAGGCCATTCCCAACGCCAACAACTTCATTACTGTGACTGAGTTAGAGACACTACAATTAAAAACTGAACGTGTCTGTTCAATATAATGAGTGAGTCACCGCGCGAGTCTCACAGCACTGAGCACTAACTGCACGAGTGATGAGAGCTGAGGTAATCGCGACTACATTCGCGGCATACATTCACAACGCGAGTTCAGTCTGGCACGTTTCAGTTCATGCCTTTGCAAGCTTAACTTTCATAGAAATGAATTTGAGAAGTTAAAAGACTTACATTGCTCACCATAGCTCCGTTTAAATGATCCTGTCTGCAAGCTGAGCTCTCCCTGCAAGCTGAGTGTAATCTCCCATCCCCCAATGCGCGGATTCAAAACATGCGGAAATGGCTCCCTCTGCTGGCTGTAGTCTTTAGCCTTTGGGCAAACATTCCTCCTATGATGCAAAAATCGTCATTTTGCATCATAGGAGGAATTTTTCCAGAAATAAAATGCATAAATCTCTCGTCTCAGGGAGATATGAGAGGGGAAAGCACAATAATTTGAATATTCTCCAGGGTTTCTACTGATACAAAGCCATATGCTAATCGCTGAAGTAACCCTTTAAATTCCTAATGTCTGGATAAATCATGATTGAAGAAATGACCAGGACATCTTGAGTCATTCTACTCCCTAATACACACACACACACACACACACACACACACTTCTGAAGGTCGAACTAAACTCAACTCTGCTCTTTTCAGTGGAAGTCTGGAAGCTTTAATAGTGTTGCAAGAGCCTTTTGGGTGTTTTATTTAAGTACAGTGTACATGGAAAACATGATATGTTTTTGCAAGTTATTACATGCATGTAATATATTTTGTTCCTCTGTTTTGTTTCTTCATATTGGATGAATCCAGTTACCTGTTCAGGTTTCTCTTTATACTGAGCAACAGTTGAACCCAGAGCTTCTCGATACAAGCCTTAGAAACAACGGCCCTCCTTCAGTTTTTTAAATAAAAAATAAAAGGCTTTAAACAATTGGAACTTTTTTTGTGGTAGAACTTTTGTTGAGCAGGTTTGGTCAAGTGTGTGTAGGTTTTTTTCCCCCCATTTATATTGAAAGAGGAACATGCTGTTCTTGATTTGCAGACTTGCTTTCTCCATTTCCTCTATGTAATTTCAGAGCTAGACAACACCCTTTACAATGCGGTATCAACACCAATGATTCATTCATCATGCATTACTGATATTATAGTGTTATGTCTAAATTCACTTGTACCATTTAAAACAATTGATTGAATAGGCCAGACTAGCCCATAAGTGTGGTTAACGGGCGAAGAGTCCTTTATCGCTGAAGCATATTTTGATGGACTGATGTCTTGAACTCCTTTTGGCCTGTACTCTTTAGTCAATTCTTATGAATCTTTTTGCAGTATAATCAACTTGGATGTTTAAGTTATTTCAACTTAAATTATGTTAAACTGACTAAAAAAAATTAGTTACATCTTGTGTAACTAATAAAAACAAGTTTAACATTTCTTAACTTATTTTGATGAGTTAAAACAATGTAAAAACAAATGTTGTCATAACTTATTGAACATATAATTTTTTTAAGTGTACTTGCATTTTTTTGTATTTTGCTATTTTTTTTTATTTTTTATAAATATATATATTCCTTTTTTCACCATGAATATAGCTATAGTAGCTGGCCACAGTGTAACAATTAAACTTTAATATTGCCATTCAATAACAAACAAATAGTTATGAGGTGTTTTGGCCAGAATATTGGTGCCTTTAGCCCTGAATCCTGTACCTTTTTGTTTGTGAAACTATTATAATTTAGCTCAGTTTTATTAGTTGAGCGTCTCACATGAAGACATGAAGTTTTCACTGTCCAGTAGGGTAGGTCTCTTCATTTCTAAAGGCCTTCTGTTGCGAACCGGCTTGAGGGAGGACGGCTGAGCTAATCACTTTCTAAGCAGCTTCTGTGTAATCCACTAATGTGAGCAGTTGTTTCTGCTCTACTGCGATTTTTCTTCACTTGTTTTCATGATACATTTAAAACTTACTTAAGTTTCCCTTTGTTTTCCCTTTAAACCAGTGGCTCTCATCTGGTTTGACCAGGGAACTCACATTTCCCCATGGTCATTAAGCCACAAGTTAGTTAGTTGGTATGAGCCACAACAGTCACTGAAAAAAATATAAAAAATTAAGTTAATAAAATTTCAATAATAAATTACTGATTGATAACTGACGTTGCATGCATTTAGTGTGCATTTGTGCATGCAATTAAAGAGACTTTTTTTTTGCAAGTTACAAAAATAAAGACAGGCTGACATCTGACCGCTGATACTGAATCAGGATGACGCATTTTTCTCAGGCACTCTAAACTGCGTCAGGCACTCTCACGCATGTCTTTCAAAATCTCGCATCACCAAATCAGAATTACGTTTGTTGTTGATACTTTAACTGCGCGACCCACTCAAAGCGATCTTGTGACCCACTTTTGGGTCGTGAATTACCAGTTGAGAAACAAAGTTGTTTGAAATTGAGCATGTCTTCAAAGCGGTTCTTCAACCCATTGGAGTGCCTTGAGCTCTCATTGATATGTGTTTTATGAAACCCTTCTGTGGGAAATGCTAAATGAAATTGGTGATGGCCCAACCCTCTCAGGACAAACTCATTCTGTGCAGTATTAAGATTAGCAACAGTCCCGGACAAAGCCTGTTCTCCTCTAAATCCAGCAGAGACGACTGTTAGCTGGGGCTTACATATGCCAGGGTTTAGCATAGCAGGAGCACAGTTTTCACGCACAGCCCAACTACATGTTGAGGGACGTTGAGGGTGAAAGGTGTTTGCCATGGTTCACATGACCCATTCAGGAATTCCCAGGAGTCTTTGGAGTTCTCTCAGAGTGGAGTGGTAGAAGTTGTAGTCATGTACCTGCACTGCGGTGTTGTTGAGGAGACGGATTCACTGTCCAGCTGGTGGAACGGGAATGTGGCGTCTCTTTTGGACAACCACAGGTGGCAGTACGCACAGACGGGGAACACGCTGATTCAGCTGTCAGGTAAAGCTTTGACGCTGCGCATGGGCACATTTGATACCAACCAACCATCTGTGGATAACACCCTTCGTTGGTGAAAAGATAAGGGGTGCGTCTTAGTTCAAACTGTTCATGCTACTAGCCAAGCAGGATGAACAGCAGTTTCTGTTGGGATGCAGATTGGTTTGCAAGGTATACGGTGCAAAAAATCTTGTCTACTCATGGATATTTAAAGGAAGTGTATATAAGATTGTGGCCAAAATCGGTACTGCAATTACTTTCAAAAGGCTGTAGAGCGGTGTATCCCCCTCCGCCTCCCCCTGACTCAAGGTTGCCAGATAGGCTGCAGGATCCAGCAGGAGCGTTTGTAGATCTGCAGCTGTGGTAACTAGAGCAGATCTGGCAACCCAGATCCTGAAACACTACTGACTTTGTGATTGGTAGATCGGTGGAGGGCGGAGCTTCAGGCCAAAACACAACATGTCAACATCAACATCAGTTGAGGGCTGCAACAACAACTTTTTAGCCGAACTACTGCTGTCAGTCATATAAGTATTTGAAATTAACATGATTTCTTAATGTCTAGTGACATATCAGGGCCATTTTATGATTAATTGAAATACGTTTCTTACATATAGTTCCTTTAATATAATCGCAGTTATTTGAGAACTGTAATAATTGTTTACATTTTGTGAAAGAATGTAAAAAATATTGTTGTTAAGTACATGAATATAGTTAAAAGATCACTTTCATACTACATAAAGGATTGTGAGTTTAATCAAACATTTATATTATATTATATTATATTATATTATATTATATTATATTATATTAATTATATTATATTATATTATATTATATTATATTATATTATATTATATTATATTATATTATATTATATTATATTATATTATATTATATTATATTATATTATATTACTATGCCGGCAGATGTATCCCAATCTTCAAGCAGAAGGAACTTGAATCATAACCACAACATGTTGGTTTGTTTGGCCAAAGGAGAACTAATCCCCTAACTGAGCCTGGTTTTACCCAAGGTTTTTCTTTTTCTCCTCTGTCTGTCACCTGATGGATTTTGGGGTTCTTGCCACTGTTGCCCATAGCTTGCTTTGTTTGGTACATATGTCTCGTTTCCCCCGAGTTACAGCATAAACCCTGATCTGGCTTGCGTTTGCTACTAACTACTAACATTACCCTTATGGTTGGTATAGTGTATCGATCGATGTCATTCTGGTGCGAAGAAAGCGATACATTAAACAACAATGGACTACATACGGCAGGTCTTGTTCTTGATTCTCATCATGTGGCTGCTTCTCATCACTTTGTTTGAGTCAAGGCTGCGGGCTGCAAGGAAAAACATAGCCGAAAAGTACACACACGTGACGATTCTCTGTCAATCAGTCAACGTTCTGCAGGGAGTCTAGCTCCACCCTTTAGTATGGACTACTGTAGGTACCCCAATGGAAGGATGGCAACAATTAGTACGGTACAGAATTAGGGTAACATTCAAAACTTCTGACAATGAAATTGGAAAAAAATTACTGTACTGAACCGTACCGCTCGGTTAAAAAATGAATCAATATTATTGACTTGAATGGACTGAAACTATTGGATCTGAATTGAGCTGAATGATGACTTCATAGCGGTTTATACAGGTCAATAAATGCATTTTCTTAGGTGCTTCTACTTTGCACCAGAAATAGTTATGAGATGATGCTGCTTCTGTGGTAATTATATATGAGGTATATAGGGACCATTTAGGAACAAATGACTGATTGATGAAGAATAATTGCATCTTCACTCCTCCACATTGGTTGCTCTCCTGATGTGTCTGTGCAGGTTAATTGTCTATATTCCCGCAGTGATTTTAACTGCTTCTCTCTCTCTCTCTCTCTCTCTCTCTCTCTCTCTCTCTCTCTCTCTCTCTCTCTCTCTCTCTCTCTCGCTCTCTCTCTCTCTCTCTCCCTCTCTCCCTCTCTCGCTCTCTCCCTCTCTTGCTCCCCCCCCTCCTAAATATCTCCCTTCTCACCGTAGAGAGAGAAGTTGTCGTCTCCTTTTTCAACTAGTCATCCAACAGTGGTTCCCAGCCTTTTTCCGGGCCACATATTGGATGTCTCCCTAATCAAACAGTCTTGTCTGGGACGGTGAAGTGTTGTCTGATGTTTTCTTCTTAAATGTGCACGCATGTGTTGGTGCTTGTGGTTGTACTCCTGACAGGAGGAAGCGGGTTTGGATGTTCTTATGCCCGCGGTTTCGATGACCTCTGAATGTGGTTTCAGTGATCGGATCACAAAACAAAAAAAAATTACATCTTTTTTGCTTTGAGATTATATTTTTGCCTGTGGCTCCACAGGACAGTGCACGACGAAGCCAAAGCTTCCCTCAGCCATTTATTACTATTGTATAGATAGAGAATAGAAAGTTCAGACATCACGAGTGAAAGAGACCGATAAGAAGGTGTGAGATGTGCAGACAGTCGAAAGGAAAGGAGGGGAGGAGAGAAAAAAGAACAGATTGATAGAGAGGGAGGACAGAAATAGTCTGTCTTGTGAGTGCGGCTCGCCTCTGTTTCTGTTTCTCTGTTCAAATGCTCTAATACTCCTTTTCTCTAATATTGATACAACGAGACCAGCTGCATGTTCTTGCCTCCTCTTTTTTCTGATGGTGAATTGAAAGTTTGACAAACACCTGCCTCTTCTCATTTACTTCGGGAACTCAACTCTTTATATGTGGCCACTGGTGTGTTATTGAGATGATGAGGAGAGAAGAGAAATACAGGATCACTGGACTATAAATAACGTTACCTTCCAAATTATCCTAATGCTAGGAATGCGGTTAAATCAGTTGGAATCGACGCAGGCTTTGCACACCGATTTTCACGATATGGATTCGACAGTAATAAGTGTTAAAGGGTTAGTTCACCCAAAAATGAAACTGATGTCATTAATGACTCCCCCTAATGTCGTTCCACACCCGTAAGACCTCCGTTCATCTTCAGAACACAGTTTAAGATATTTTATATTTTAGTGCCAGAGCATATGCAGTCTATGCACACTATACTGCCCATGTCCAGAAAGGGAATAAAAACATCATCATAGTCCATATGTGTCATCAGTTAGTTCATTAGAATCTCTTGAAATATCGAAAATACATTTTGGTCCAAAAATAACAAAAACTACGACTTTATTCAGCCTCAGTCTTCGCTTCCTCTTTCCCGCGCCAATGTCACGTGATTTCAGCAGTTTGGCAGTTTGACACTTGATCCAAACTGTTGAAGTCACGTGACATTGGCGATCCGAATCATTGATCGATTCCCTGATTCATAACCATTTGAATCTTTATTTGAGGTTTGAAAACAAACGCGGAAGAGAAGACAATGCTGAATAAAGTCGTAGTTTTATTTATTTTATTTTGTAGTTTTCAGGTTGAGACATTGAATGAAGTAATTAAATGTAAAATAACACTAGCTAATCTTCACTGTATAAATTAAACATATGAATCATTTTTAAAGATACTCAGTGAAGAGCAGTGTGAGATTTATTTTGCATTGCCTTCTGTTGAGTTACCTTTTGTGTCATCTTGAACTTATTGCACAATATTTAAATGACAAGGCTTAAACTTCCTTGACAATGCATCACTGTCCCGTTAACTGCCCTGAGTGTCATTAACAATGGTTTATGTTCATGTTCTCACAACATTGCATTGTTATATACATACAAATTCATAAAAATGTTACTGGCCTTCTCGCCAGCACCAATTTTTACTGGCATTTGGTGCTTGGGGTTAGTTTTAGGCCATCTTTATATCTATGGTCAAGTATCTGCCTCTTTGTGAGGATGATTGGAATGGAACCTGTTTGGAGGTGCAGATACTGAGTTTTGTTAGCTTTTTTATTCTTGAGGGCTTTTATGTTCATTTTGCTGTTCAATCAGAGTGTGTTCCGGCCAGTATTGTGAACTTTAAGTTAGTCCTGTGCTCCACATACTGCGACGTGGCATTTTCCCCTCTTACCAGTCTGATGTGCTTCACCGTCCTGGAGAACAGAGGCTGAAAGTGCTCCTCACTCTTGATCACATTACAGTAGGAAAAACAGGCTTTGAGTTCACGGTAACAGACTCTCCCTTCATGCTTCACGCACATCATAGACTGTAATGCAGCCAGCTGAGCTGACCTTTTCATTCAGTTTGTCAACTGTAAATACACTTCAGTCCTGCGCAGTTCATGTTACCCTGTTTGGTAACGTGCTTTATGACGTTAACTGAGTCAACACGAGAAGAGCTTGGGCTCTGTGAGGTCTGCTGTAGATGAAAGTGAAACGCGTACATGTGAACAATTAAATCAAAATGGAAGTTGTGTCTTTTTAGTTCTCCTTTTTTTTTATTCGCTTTAAAGCCATCCACATGCTATTGTGCTCCTTGACAAAATTGTCTAGCAGAAGTTTACAAATTTATAGGCTTTTTCTTCCAGTAAAATGGACCAAAAACATTTGTCTACACTATAAAAGTCCCTTCCATGATACTGCCTACTTCTGATTAACAATAACACGTAGCAAACGATGGTTCCTGATTCAGACTAAACATTATAAACTAAACAATAAAAAAGTGCCACTTGATTGAGCAGAAGACTACGATTTTTATTTAAACGCCACCCATCCCTTGGGTCTTTTTTTTGTCAATGAGTTTTTATTGGAATGGTCCAAGATCCTAGGACTTTTGTTGCACTTGAACCACGATTTCACATAAAGAACTAGTCCATGTGGTTGAAACACAAAAAATAGTAACATATCCTTCCCTTGCGGGACAAATTGACCGCCATAGGAATGAATGAAATGCGAGGAATACTTAATTTACAATTAAAAAAAAAGCTTAAACTTTGTATTTTATTTTATCTGAATGCATACAGAAGCGAAGGGACTTTGGGAACCCGGTGGAACAGCTCAATTCTCCTCATATTGCGATATAAGGCCATCATCAGACCAAGCTCAATTTAAGATCGAACATTCATCTAGAGAGTCTGCTCTGTATTTTAACTGCACAAGAGGTGTGATCATCGGGCATAATTCAAATAACTCTGAATGCAATTGGATAGCCCTTCAACCAATCAGACCACAGAGGCCTGATCAACGGGCAACGACCCATCGCTTCTCTATCTGTCATCGTGTTAAACCCGCCAATAGTGCACCAGGTGGATAAGCCTGATAAGATTAGTTCCCGCAAAAGTGTAACAGAAGCATTAGAAATGAATGTACAGGTTTCCAGACTGTGCTACAGGGCGAAATCAAATCACCCGCAGATCAGGCTGGGATAACCCATCTACCATCTAGTGGCAAGAGTCATGAAATATCATTTTTTTTCCACAAGAGATCAGCAGAGACACCCAATGTAAGATATTTGGGCGGAATTAAAAGGGTTATGCATGAAATTGTGAGTTATTTTAAAGAATGTGCATAAATGTATTTATAATTTTTAGAAAAAATTTAGTAATTTAAAGGTACATTAAATGCCATTAAAAAGTAAAAAATAAAACAAAAAAAACATTAAGTATAATTTTTATAATTTTGACCTGCAAGGGAACAAAGTGCGGTTGAAGGATGTGTTAATTTAATAAATACATATTTATTTTTATTTATTTACTTATTTCTAATTGTTCTGGGATAAGCTTTTTCTATTTGTTCCATTTGTCCCATTGTGTCCAATTTGACCCATTCTTTTTATTTTTTGTGCACTGTATTTGTGAAAGGGATGAGCTTTTTTTTTATTTGTACCATACGACCCATTATAACAAAAAACAGTATTGCCGTTATAGCTATATGTGTGAAATTTTTTTTTTTTCTTTCTTTTCTTTCTTTCTTTCTTTCTTTCTTTCTTTCTTTCTTTCTGTTTGACACTGTGTTTCAATTAGTTGGGACATTGTGTGAAGCTCCACAGTGGTCAGTCAGCCCTAGTGTCCCTGGTCTCTGTCTCGTCCCTCACATTCCCATTGCCTGTAGGTTACATATTCACCATCTCAAGTGTTAACCCGATTTTGCAGCTGTTCGCAGGGTGACGGGTCAGGTCACGTGGGTTGTCTTCTTGATATCTCAGTCCTCTGGAGCTCCTCAGGTTAATAGGCTAATTGCTGCGATTCAGACGCAAGCTACACCCCAATAAGAAGCCAGGTCAGCGACACTGAAGTGATTTAATCTGACCCGACTGATGTGAGGTTACACAGGGTGGAAATGTAAAACCTACACAGATGCTAATATATGCCATGTTTGAACGGCTTTAAACAGGACTTCATGCATGTGGTTCTTATAGTTTGCTGTTTTAGGATAGCATTGCTGATTAATAGCCTTCTTCATTTCATTCCAGTATTGAGGTCCAAGGTCCACTGAAATCAAAGGTCCACTGAAATCAAAATTGAAGTTTTTTAGCTTTTAGTATGACTGTGTTAGCCTTAAAGTTATGAATAAGCTGGTATGTTCCAAAACTATGACAAAATTTGCATTTAGGAGATATAAGCATTCAAAATGTACATTCTTCCACTTCCGTTAAAATGAATCTCAGATTTTGGTAACATCATCGCAGACTTCACTTTCCCGTCAAACCTTCTGTCCAATCAAAATGCGCTCTAGAATCTAAAGCCCGCCCCCTACACTGCTGAAGCTGCGGCTAAAATCGGTCAGTTGTTCACACATTTACTAATTTCTACATGGTGAAAGGCACATAGCACACTATATACGTGATAGGAAACGATTCAGTGTAAATATGCTTCCATTTGAGCCGAATAAATTCTGTTTTCACGTTAGTTTCACACACCACAGCAGCGCACACACACATCGGCTCTGGTCTAAATTTAGACTACAGACACGAGAGTGCAGCGCGGATCATATGCGCGAGTCCGTGCAGACAACAAACATATCGACCCATTTGAATTCTGCACAGAATGCTGCATTTCAAAGCGATATGGAGGAGATTATGAGGGTAAACAGTGTTAGAGTAAACTGGCTTTACCAAACAGAGAAAGGTCTGCTCTTGCGCTCTAGTCAAACTGTATATTAACGAAACACTATTGGCTATTTCAAAAAAGGGGAGGAGCTGCTAACAGCCTAAGCCGTTTCAGGGGAAATTAAGTCAACACATTGAATAATGTGGCGCTTTTCAAAGTTCACTTCAGTGGGCCTTTAAGGAGGATCTATTATGCTTTTATACACTTTAAACTTTTGGTGTGTAATTTTGCCGTTTAAGCATGAAAAAGTTCAGCAAAAAAGTCCGTCCAGCGGGAGCTATTCTCTATATCAGGGTCACTGTAGTTTTGAGTTTTCTTCCGGGAGCGAACACGTCACAATTCCTCATTTAAATCATTCCCACCCAAGGTATTTGCTTGAGTTAGGGGCGGTGCCTGGTTGAGTTTGTTAGTACTGTGTTGAAACCAAGCGGCAACCTCCCGCAGTTTCTCTTGAAGCCAATACGGAAGGGACTTAAATTGCAATTCCTCGATTTGCCACTAGGGTCCAGAAGGGAGCAAAATCTCATTGAGCCCCATATTAAAATGCCCAACTTAACAGCAGAAAAAAAGTGTGTTTACAGCCTGGTTCAAATTGTGGTTTTGGTCTATACGGCTAATTTTGCCCTTCATGACAACTGTGAGGGGGTGAATTTTTTTATTACTCATTCATTTGCATTATATAAAGCCTTAAAGTTCTGCATAATTAAGGGCGTGGCTACTTTGATTGGCAGGTGGATAGCCATTTATTCGCTGTCTGTTTGTCATTGCGTCACATCAGCTCCGCCCACGTCCCGCCTCTTTGCCCATTTTCTGTTATCTGGGCGTGACTCGCGATGACGAGCTGCCAAGATGGCAACGGCCAGCTGGTCTCTACTTTTCAGAAACCAGCTGGAGGTGGGGCTTCATAGAGACAGGAACTAGAGGTGCTATATGTCAAACGTTCAAGCATGAAAACTTGTTCTAGTAGAGCACAAAAACAAAATCTACACTTCCTAAAAGGGCATAATATGGCCTATTTAAATCTGTTCAGTGATCGATGTACTATAGCAGGCTCCAATGTATTATTCCTGAGTGAATCGATTCAAAATTGGAATTGAATCTGTAGACGACCATTTCACATCAGCTCAGTCCATTACAGCCACAGAATTAATTTGTCTTCTGTTCATTCATCAGGACCAGTCGGAAATGAACGAGTGAGTGGAGTCATTAGTTGTGTGAGGCTGAGCTTGACGACGGGTTCATTACTGTGCCGGCAGAATGCCACACACACACACACGGGCGCACACTCGTTGAACCCTTGACCCTTGTGTGTTTCAGTCCCAGTGTTTTGACCCGCAGTGAGGAAGTGTGACAGGAGGGGAAATATGAGACTAGTCCATGTCTACAGTCTCTTATGAGTGTATTAATGAGACGAGTACACAAATGTTGGAAACTCCATCTTTGTGCATTGACTTTCTGAATAGGGTCGTATGATTTAAGAGTCGTGTCGAATGCTGTGTTTGAATTGATAGCTTTGGTCATTTAAAATGCTGCTTTTATGTTATTTTAAACATTCCTAATTTTGTTTTGGAAGTCTCCTACAATAGATTTTTATAGATTTACATGCTTCCAAGGTCAAAAACACCTTAATTTTAGCAGAAAACGGCGTTATCGTGACATTTCAACAGCATGTACCACACTTTTCCAGTGTCTTTTACAACTGCAGTGTTTGTGGTCTGGTCAAAATAGACGTCATTCACGGGCAGCCAATGAAGACCATAGGCTGGCATTATGCAAATTTGTAACAGGTAGTCCTCTCCTCTCCTCTCCTCTCCTCTCCTCTCCTCTCCTCTCCTCTCCTCTCCTCTCCTCTCCTCTCCTCTCCTCTCCTCTCCTCTCCTCTCCTCTCCTCTCCTCTCCTCTCCTCTCCTCTCCTCTCCTCTCCTCTCCTCTCCTCTCCTCTCCTCTCCTCTCCTCTCCCTTCTGCCATCCCCTCTCCTCTCCTCTCTCTTCTGCCATCCCCTCTCCTCTCCTCTCTCTTCTGCCATCCCCTCTCCTCTCCTCTCCTCTCCTCTCCTCTCCTCTCCTCTCCTCTCCTCTCCTCTCCTCTCCTCTCCTCTCCTCTCCTCTCCTCTCCTCTCCTCTCCTCTCCTCTCCTCTCCTCTCCTCTCCTCTCCTCTCCTCTCCTCTCCTCTCCTCTCCTCTCCTCTCCTCTCCTCTCCTCTCCTCTCCTCTCCTCTCCTCTCCTCTCCTCTCCTCTCCTCTCCTCTCCTCTCTCCTCTGCCATCCCCTCTCCTCTCTGCTGCCATCTACCAGAAGTCTGGAGCTCTACTCTTTGCATGTAAAAAAAAAAAAAAGACTGCCGATTTAGTGTAGTGTCTGTAGTTTCTGTTATCTCCAGCCATTACTTCTTCAGTATCGGGAAGATCAGCAACGTATTACCTGGAAACAGCAAGGCTGCGTTTTGTTTTCCGTTCTCTTTCTGTTACCTGATAAGCAATGAAAAATAATGTTCTGTGAGGGAAAGGTTGGGCTTGGAGGAACCTTCTGATGTGCTGATACTGATTGATTTCATGGCACATTCTTCCTCTTTTTTTTAATTGTTTGGTTTAAAACTCACCCACGTTTCACCTTCCTGTCACTGAAGATCAGTCCCTCGTGTCCTTTTGAAGCTTCCCTTCAGAAAAACAGCTCGTGTTCATTTTTCCCCAGATTCCTTAGTTCTTTTTCCACAGACTGTGAATTCCCAACCACATTCAGAGCTCTTCCAGCTCTGGGAAAAGAATAGCCCTCTGATTTTCTCCAAGCGTAATGTCTCTATTTGTTGAAGTGGTTTGTTGTATTTGTGTGGTTTGGATGCTGAAATGATGGATTTTAGATGTTAGTGAAATATCCCGTTACATTGCATGCAAAGCTTTAAGGACAGCGGCACTGCTGTGAAACGGGATGAGTTGGGAGCGGTCATCTCCCTGCGAGCCTCTTCAGATGTGAGATGGAGGTCATTTCTTTGTCTTCTCTCATTGGTGAGGGAACGGACAGATGAATGGAAAATCTATATGTGAAGAAGGAAATGATTAGCCTTGCAGAAACCCCAATTTAAACCCAGAATGATTCGATTGCAGCCTACACAGACATCCAGAAGAGTCCTCAATAGAAACACTGTTAATAAAGTCATAAATAATTTGAAATAATAAATTTAGTTTATTATTATTATTGTAATACAAAAGGGTTTTAGAATGTGTTATAGTTAATAAAAATGTGGTGTTATTATACTTAAAACAATATTTTTTATTTAAAAGCAAAAGTATTTATCATTAAATGTACTATGCTATTGTTGTTCTTATTTTTACTGTTAAATATTTTTTTATTCTAAAATATAAAATGTATAGGGTTTTAGAATTTGGGTTATGGTTAATAACTATAACATGTATAACTAATTAAAGGTGCACTATGTAGTATCTTTGCAGTAAAATATCCAAAAACCACTAGGCCAGTGTTATATATTTTGTTCAGTTGAGTACCTACAATATCCCAGAAGTTTCCAACTATTTGTAAATTGTGAGAAAATTGCTATTTTAACTGAGGACAGGGACGTTTCAGCATTGCATTTGAGGAAGTCGCCTGTCAATTGCGTCATATCTGCGCTACCCTCGGTTTCGGCTTTTATTTGGCAGGAGCGCTTTACTCTTAGCAGTGTGAACAAGTGAACACACGGAGTAACGTCATAACATCGTTTTGAACACACTTAAATGTATCTAATATGATAAACAGAGCTCCATTACCTCAAAATCATAACCGGAAGAGCGGATCAGTGCAGGCGCCCGGCGACTGTGTCCCGTCCCGTCATAATAAAAGTCCCGGTATTCGCGAGGCGGGTATTTGTTTAACAATCGCTCCAGCAACTGTGCTCAGCTCCACAACACTCGGCGCTGCTCTGCTTTAGACTACAGTAACGTTAATAACCGCATACATGAACGTGATTTCTGCCTGAGTCCTATTTTCCACCGGCTGTGATGAGAAGACCACATCTCCCAAGATGCTGCGCTCACACTTTGCGTCATCAAACTACACATTTGTTTTGAATAGGCGCCCTCCAGTGGACGGAAAGCTGCATAGTGCACCTTTAATAACTGAGTTATTAATTAGTTATACATGTTATAGTAATTACTTTTCATTATAATATTAACTAGATAAAATATTTGTATTCTAATAATACAAAAGCTTTATGCTAGGGTTTTAGAACTTGGGTTATTTATGAACATGATGCAAGTTTGCTGTGTTTGTAAATGTGTGTATGTCGTTATTTCTATGGGCTCTAACGGAAGAGCATCTGTGTTTTTGGTTGACCGTCACTTCAGAGAGTCATTGGATTTATATTATGAACCGTTATTAAATGTGCTTCCCCTTTCCTGTTTGAGTAACACACACACACACACACACACACACACACACACACACACACAAAATTACATCATCCAGCTGCAGAAGTGAGAAGCTCATTTGCCCCAGCACACTGTGGCTTGTCTCTCTCTGAGCCTGAGGGAAGCGTGTGGGCTCTCTTCCATACACACACACACACACACACACACGCTTATGCATGCAAACAGACTCAGGTATACAGCAGAGAACATAAACCCTCGTCTCCTAAGATGCTTGGCCGGGTTTAGAGAAAGCTGTGCTGTTACTGAATCTGAGCCCTTCTGACCGGCAGCAGTGTCTGTGATTCTACCAGCCTCCACATTAACTCACAATGCTGTTCAGTCCTGGGAATAAAAAAAAAATTATATATATATGTATGCACACTAAACTGTCCATGTCCAGAAAGGGAATAAAAACATCATCAAAGTAGTCCATATGTGTAGTTAGTTCATTAGAATCTCTTGAAGCATCGAAAATACATTTTGGTCCAAAAATAACAAAAACTATGACTTTATTCAGCCTCAGTCTTCTCTTCCTCTGTTTGTTTTCAATCCTCAAATAAAGATTCAAATGGTTATCAATCAATGAATCGATCAATGATTCGGATCGGTAATGTCTCGTGATTTCAGCAGTTTGACACGTGATTCAAATCATGGATCAATCCGCTGATTCATGACCGTTTGAATCTTTTTTGAGGTTTGAGGAAGAGAAGACTGATGCTGAATAAAGTCGTAGTTTTTGTTATTTTGTTCACCCAAAAATGAAAATTATTTCATTAATTACTCACCCTTACGTCGTTGAATACCTGTAACACCTTCGTTCATCTTCAGAACACAAATGAAGATATTTTTGTTGAAAGCTGAGAAAGGCTTCAGAAAGGCCTCCATTGGCATTCAGTACATTTCCACTCACAAGACCCATAAAGGCACTAAAGACGGCGTTACAAAGTCCATCTCACTACAGTGGCTGTACAATAATTTTACTAAGCGACGAGAATAGTTTTTGTGCGCAAAAAATAAATAAAAATAATGACTTTATCCACAAAGTTATTGTCTTTTGTGTAGGTCTCGAACGTGAACTCACGTGATAGTGGCGCTCCTCCTCTTATAGGTCATATTCTCGCTCATGCGTCAAGTTCCCGTCGATAACTTGGTGGATAAAGTCTTTATTTAGATTTTTGTGCACACAAAAAATATTCTCGTCGCATTGTAAAATTATTGTACAGCCACTTTAGTGAGATGGACTTTGTATTGATGTGTTTAGTGCCTTTATGGGTCTATATATATATATATATATATATATATACACACACACAAAACACACACACACATTTATATATTTGCTGCTTTATTCCATATAATGAAAGTGTTAGGTTGTATTTTCATACCTCTGAAACCATATGAAAGTTTTGTGCTAGGACCAGGCTTTAAAAATATAAACTTTGCTTGAATGCGAGCAGCTCGGACGTTCTGCTCTAAATATCTCCGACCATACACAGTTCAAAGAGAGGGATGCAGGTTTCGAAAGACATAAGGGTGAACAGTTGATAACTGTACATGTTCTGTAAAGCGTCTGCAGAAGGTTTCATGTTGTCATTAGATCACATGGTCACAGTAGCAGCAGTGGTGGAAAAACAAACCTTCCAGTGGGATGCATGGAAAAAAGAGAGAGAGGCAGAGTGACAGAGAGAAAGCTGTCCTTTTGTACAGAGAGCGGCGCTGAGACACCACAGGGAAGCATCGCAGGAGAATGGATAAATGACATCATCTCTCTATCTCTCAGCTGTGTGTATGTGTGTGTGTGCGTGTGGGAGGGATCGGCTCCTTCAACCACATTTCATGCTCAATTAGCAGCCCTGGGATGGAGGGATGGTAGGAGTGGAATTAAAGGCCGTGTCTCAACTGAACCATCCGTGTCCATGATTCTTTACTAGCGAGTATTGTGCCGTACCTGAGATTTACATTCGCCCCGCTCTGAAATGCATCATAGAAGATCATAAACTTATACCATAATGACATATTCATTTTATCTTAAGGCTTAGTTTTATGTGGTGTCATGTTTTTTTTTTCTATTTAGCTTGAATTTTTTTTTTTTTCAGTTTTAGTAATATAATATTTTTTTTTTTATATATATATTTTCAGTTTTCTTTTAATGTTTAGTTTGTCATTTTATGTGCTTGTCTTTTTTAATATTTGTATTTAGTTTTATATTTTATTTAGTTTTAGTCATTTTAGTATTTATTTTATTAAATGATTTACATGATTTTTCCTGCTCCACATATAGAAGCAAAAAAATGTTGGATCACATCTGTGTTGTTTTTTTAATGTCCTGTTTTAGTATTTATATATATATATATATTTAAAAATAATTTAAGTTTGCGTTGTGCTTTTGTCATATATTTTTTATATTTCTATAGCTCAATTTTTTATTTCTGTTTTAGTAGGCCTAATACTGCTTTAGTACTTATTTTATTTCAGTTAGACATTATTTCTTAATTTTTCTCCACCTGCACTCTCAGAAATAAAGGTACAGTGCTGTATGTACCCCTAAATGGTACATATTACTACCTTTTAAAGGTACAAATCACCAATATATACATATTAGTGTACGTACGTATTAGCACCTTTTTGTTTTTGTACCTCAGGGTGCCGCCCCAGTGACAGCGCTGTGCCTTTCTGAGAGTGTCGCTATGACCCAGACAAGAAATGATCAAAACATCTAAATGAAAAAGTCTGAGCAAGGTAAAGGTTTTTGTGATTGTGAGTGCCAGGCGCTAAAGACCCAAGTCAGACTGCTGGCTGCGCATGACTAACTCAACTTTGGCGGAGCCTCGCCAAACCTAGTCATCTCAAACCTGTGAATCATAAAAAACAAATGAACAGAAGTGATGCTTCATCCAGGTTGCTGCTGATCTCATGCAAAGCGCTTGAATGAGGTCCAGCGCTCGAGGCAGTATCTGCTCATGCCAAGAACAGGAGAACAATGATTATGTGTATGGACTGTCTTTACATTCGGTTAAAGAAACGCAAAAGAGAAAGTAAAGCCACTTAATTTCCCATTTGAGCGCTATAGCTGAAGCCTCAGAGCAGGCACAGTGTTATAACTGCTAGGCCCCGCTTCTGATGATGATGTTTTTGCAGGGACTCTAAACTGAGATCTGCTGTTTTGTTTTTCAGGATTTCGCAGGAATGAAGAGATGAAGGCCATGGAAGTTTTGCCCATCCTAAAAGAAAAAGTGGCCTTCTTGTCAGGTATGTTGATAATTTGAGTGCTGTTGTATTGCTATAACTATTTGTTTTCCTTCAGAAATGTCTTTTATATTGTTTAGTGGTCATAACACTCTTTATCAGAAGGATGTTCTGTACATAAGGTCAGCAAGAGTGTGTATCTTCAGTACTTTCAGTACTAGTGGAGAATAATAAGAAAAAAACAGGCATCTTCGTTTAATCTGAAAATGCTCATTACATACATGGGAATATTCTAACAGGATAGTCTGGAGGCCTGTTTCCATCTCAGTGTAAAAAAAAAATGAAAAAAGCATTTTAATATATAAAGTCAGACTGTGATGAACAGAGCTGCCTTTGTGAGAAATAAATGTGTAACAATGTATTCACTTATTATTTTATTTTTTTAGTCTTCCGTTGGATCAAATATATGTTTTTGAATTGTTATATATATATATATATATATATATATATATATATATATATATATATATATATATATATATATACACACACACATATAATTTTAATTGTCACTTTGTTTTTAAAATATTTCTATAATATTTTATTTACTATATTATAATTTTTTAGCTTTATTTTGATCATAAAAAACAATTTAATAGCATTTGAAAACTTTTTCAATTAGACTTTTACATTTTTTTTTGTGTATTGTTTGTATTTTGTATTATGTTTTTGATCAATGTATGTTCATGTGGGCCCAAGATTCCAAGACAAATTTCCCCATTGGGGACAATAAAGTTCATTGAATTGAATTGAATTAATTCAGTAGTAATAACAAACATTCACGGGACCACCACACCATGTCTTCCACCCAAAATAACTTGCTGAATATTACTGTAACTTCCCACAATATTTTTAGTTGATGTGTCATTGTCACGGGTCATTAATTGACTGATGTCTCTTTCTCACTCGCTCTCTAAACTTCTGTTTGGCTCTTGTAGTCGTACGACTAACAGACCAGCACTGAAATGACTCAGAAACATAGGGATGAGCAACTGTCATACACATGTCCCATGATACAACAACAAGGACAAAATAACAGGCTTGACAAAATAAAGAACGGGTAGAAGACGGGAACCTGCAGCGCTCCAAGTGTGATTTCTGCATAAGCATGCAGGAATGTGCATTTTATTAAAAAAAATTTCCCGTCAGAGGATAAGATGGATTATCCTATTACAAACACACTCCATTAGTGAGATTCAGCACATTCGCAGGAGCAAATCCTCATGGATATCCCAGCACTCAGTGAGTTTGTTGTGCTGGAGTCGAGGTGTTTTGGCTTGGTAACATAACCTGCATGAACAGTAGAGGAGGATCAGTGGGAGGATGGCACTGATTAGTCATTTCTCAATGCTAATAAACTTGCTTTGGTGTATGCCTGTGGCCTGAGTGGTTAGAAAAATTGTTATTGGTTTAAGTTATTTGTCCGATGTATTAGTGTAGGTCTTCACTAGCTTTACTGTGAGACGCACAATTGTTTTTCAAAGTGGTCGGACATGCGACCCAGCGATTAGCACATTCACTTGAGAAACTGAGCCGTGGTGCTCATGCAGGAAGCATGGTATATCTTTTATTGTAGTACTTTCCTCTGGGGGAATATAAAACCAGATATTTTGAAGAATGTTTTTGTCCGTGCAATGAAAGTCAGTGGGGTCCAAATTCCAAAGCCGTTTTAGGGTGTGTTCACATTTGGCAGGTTTGGTTAGATTAAAACAAACTCTGGTGTGTTTGCTCTGTTAGTGAGGTTCACTTGAAAAAGTGTGAACGCTGCCATCCGAACCCTGGTGCACACCAAACAAGCGGACCGAGACCACTGAAAAGGTGTTCTAGGTCTGGTTCCGAATGAACTCAGATGTGGTTTGAATAAATATGAACACTGCATGGATCAAAGACATCCAAATTAACCAAAAATAGGACATGTCACAAGATGCAACCCTAAAAAGGACAAAGCACACCCGTTTTTTTCTCATCACAGGAGCTTTATTTTCTATTACAGTTCAGTACAGGCATCAGAACCGCGTCTCCTCGCAGTAGATCTATGTTTCTGTGTGTGTGTGACGGAGGGATTCCTGCCACTGTTTTGACTCCTTTACACATTTTATAAGCTCTTAGCATATCCAAGCTCTCATCTGGCACCGTCAATGAAAGTCGACCAATCAGATTGTGAGCATATCCCTGTGCCTTTATATTCAGTATATTTAGGTTCAGTGTCAATGCCAATGTAAATGCAAAGTGGACCAGGGCTAAATGTTGTTGTTTTTTGGTCTGAACAAAACTACAAGTGTGAACACGCCTTTGGCTTTGATTGTGTGGTCAAAAACATTTCTTCAAAATCTTATCGTTTTCCACAGATGAAAAAAATGTATGGTTAATAAATAATGACATTTTTTATAATCATAAATAATACAACTCATAAAACAACTCTAGGTAAACTAGTCAGCCTTAGGGTGTTCACACACATGTAGTTCGGTTCTCTTGGTTTGTTTGGTCCGGAATTTTTATCACCAAACCAAAAGATACCGAACCTAAAGACATAGGGATACGGATAGGCATAGGGAGACAGGGATTTGCAATCTTGATTGGTCAGCTTTTATGACGTATTGCCTTTTGAGATAAAACTGAACATCCAAAACATAGCTGTGTGCTGGGATAAATGTTGTGTGTGTGTGTGTGTGTGTGTGTGTGTGTGTGTGTGTGTGTGCGCGCACACGTGCGGGCCATTTTGACCAGCTGAGAACTCGTGAAGAGCCTATAAAATGTGTAAAGTAGTCAAAACAGGCAGGGATCCCTCCAAAACGAAGAACATTTAAATCACACCAAACCCATCCAAATCCTGGTGTGCTTTTTAAACGAGCAGACCGGTCCTGTGTTTAAAAAGCGCACCAGGATTCGGATGGCACACTTGAAAAGCAATCACACCAGGGTTCGTTTTAATCAAATCAAACATGCCAAGTGTGAACACCCTTACTAATCAAAATAGTTGGTTGTGGAATGACTACCTGACCATTCTGACCATTTCTTCTGATCTTGACTCATTTTGATAAAATGAGTACTTTATTTATTGTAAATAAATAAAAATTATTGAACTTAAATTTATTCAGTCAATTTTTCCACAGCACACTTACAAACGGAACATTTTTCCCAGGCAAAAAAAAAGTTTTTTTAGAGGTGCTTATTTCAAGTGTCTAACCACTTGAAAAGAGTCATTCAGAGAGATTTATGAGACGTTATGATGACAAATCATGTAACAGAATCTCGTCTTGAACTATATCACAGTTTTAGAAACGGTCTACACTGTTATTCAGTTTTCTCTGAAGACCCAACAATGACTTGATTTAACGGTAATGAGATTATTGCAGGAATTATATTGTCAACAGCAGGTTTGAATCAGACGTTCCTGTCCAGCAGTGTGCTGCACTTCAGCTTTAATGTTTTTCATTCATGCTTTTTATCTTTTACAGACTGTAGACTTTAGTCAGTATAGATGCACTCATTTGGCATGAAAAGAGGCTGTTTGCAGCATATTGAATGGGCTGTACCTCTTGCCCTTTTAGACTAGTTTTTGTTTGTGCCATATGTTGATTCCTAAGGCATCTACTCTGACTATAGTGTAATGAAGATATATAATAACAAAGGCTGATGTATTTACCCATATTAATGGTGACAGGTTTTTGATTGGATGCACAGGTTTTGACGTCGAGTCTGGTAGTCATTCATTTAATTCATTAGTTGACTAGTCGCATACATATAATATGATACTAATTTAATCAGTCAAACCAATTTATTCTGACACCTTCAACATTTTCTCACATTATCACAGTTTATTCGCTATAGTTTAGAAAATGGTGATAAAATACGACAAGAACTCAGATTTAAGCTGTTTCAGAATGATTTCATCTTGACAATGTCAGATAACTGATAGAAAGGAATGTAATGGATTACAATCAACCAATCAGCTGTTCAATAAGTACACTATTAGATAATACCAATTTAGTTCAAGCAATGCTTCATTTTGTTCAGTCTGTGGTGTAAAATGTTGCATTAGCAATTCAAGAAAAACACTTAGGCAAAACATGGTCAAGTCAAAGTGTCTGTATAATTTTTGGCCCAAATTTCTATCAATTTATGAATTATTTTTGGGTATATGTCACAGTTTATTCATTTTGCTATCCTCACTTAAATGAGTGAACTATAGAGTCCTGTGCCCACTCGTAAAAATATTTCTGGTTAATATTTTTTGGTTTGACTGTATACTAGGGGTCTTAACAGAAAATGGTTTGACTTTTAGGGCTGAGAAAGAATATTATATTGCTAACCTTGCTCTACATGACAGTCCTGCTGAAAAACTGGTTGGCTGGTTTTAGTGGGGTTTTGGACACTTTGTTAGCTGGAGAGGAGGCCATCTTAAAGACCAGCTGAACAACAGCTTTGCCAGGCTGGAAGACCAGCTTGAACACGTTACTTCCAGTTGTTCACGTTACTTCCAGTTGATAGTAAACCATAATATTCGGCATTTAAAATATAAATAATGCCTTCAAGCTGCAGCACACTGGCAAAGGTACTGATTATGAATGTGTTGGGAAACAAACAGAAAGAATACTGTCTGAACATTTTATTAATTTATTTATAAAGTAATATTTTCTGAGTCGGTGTCGGCTGCAGATATGAAGTTTATGACACTGACTCTCATCTCCGCAGTACAGTGGAGAAATGCACGTAAAGGTAAATGTCATGCAGTAAAGACCGATAATAATTTTGCAAAAAAACATTTTTCTAGGTTAACGTTACAGCGAGCTGCTGTGTAAAGTGGCTAACATTAGGCTATATTTAAGGTTGATGAAAGGCAAACATTTAAATTTCCTGCTCAACATTAACAGCTGTGTTATTGTCTGCCACTTCTTTGCCACTGGCTATCACCAGACCTTAGCTCAATTTAAGTTTGAACATTGGTCTGGACAGTCTGCTCTGTTTTTTCTACTGCACAAGAGGTGTGATCAACGAGCATTATTCAAATAATTCTCAACGCAATTAGATAGTCCTTCAACCAATAAGACCACAAGAGGTGTGGTAAATGGGCAACGACCCATCACTTCTCTATCCGTCGTCATCTTAAACCCGCCACAAATAGCGCGCCAGGTGGATAAGCCGGTCTGTAATTGGTTCCTGCAAAAGTGTAACAGAACCAGTAGAAATGAATGTACAGGTTTCCAGACTGAGCTGCAGGGCGAAATCAAATCGCAGCAGATAGGGCAGGATGTTTTTTTTGGAAGCCCCAGTGAACCGGAAGTAGAAAGTGAGTTTTCTTCAGTGTTGTGACGTATTTCCAAGTGGAACAGAATACTGAATAGAGGGCAGGGTTAGACTTCAGCGCTCCTCCTCTCTGACTCGCGCTCATAGCAGACTAACGGCTGGAGGGGAGGGGTTACGCATTTTAAAACACAAGCCGTCAAACTGAGAAGGAACGCCATTTCCAGACTGGAAGTAACTTGTCAAATTTTGATTAAAGATTACCACGGCAATTAGTGAAAAAAAATTTGTTCACCCTAAGACCTGTAATATGTGCTAACTAGGGCTGTCAACGAATATTCTAAATTCAAATATATATTCGAATAGTTTTTAAAAAACGAATTTCGAAGGTGTTATACCTTTTTCGAAGAAAAAGGTTATTTTATCACAGATTTTTTTGTTATTTTTTGTAAATCTGGTTCAGTGATTCAAATAAAGCCTCCCTATGCTGTGTGTAAGATATTACAACAAAATTACTCATCAAAAAGTGAGATGGTTAATTATCTATATGACAGTTTTCCCTGTGGATTGAAAATGGTATTGATAATTGATATTTTTCAAGGTTTTAAGTTACAGTATAAGCGTATTTAATGTTGTTGTTTTTCTGACTCCTGCACTGTTCTTTCTCCAGGCGGTAGAGACAAGCGTGGCGGTCCGGTATTAACATTCCCATCACGAACCAACCACGACCGAATACGACACGAAGATCTCCGCAGACTCATCGCCTACCTCGCCGGCATCCCTAGGTATTGACACATTCCCAAGATGCAACTGTTGGGCTTTTTGTTTACTGCTTTTCCGTCACTCTCCGTTCAGACACAGTCCTTCATAAGAGAACAGAAGTAACTAGATTGGATGCAGTGAATGTGCAGTGAATGTGCCAACTGTCCTGCTGCTCAGCGCTGTGATGTTTTCTTTCCCTCGTAGTCGGGCGCATTGATCTGTAATTGACCTGTGAACTAGAGATGCTGTGTCTCTTCATATGTGATCTTTTGTTGTGCTTATAAAAACTGAAAGAGGCAGGCCAAGTCCCCACTTCAGTTTGATTCCTCTAAACGGCTCTGCCGAGCAGTCGTGCTCTATAGACGTGTGTTTAGGCTGCCTTTAGCATCCATTAGTCTGAGCATGAGGGCGGTTACTCTGGTACTCTGGTATAGTGCAGCTATAGAGAGAGCGGACTGTGACCTTCATGGATGTTTTCTCAACTATGGGCAGTTTTATTTCCAAGTGGCAGATTTGTATTATAGCAGATTTTATATATTAGCGTTTTTTTTTGTTATATGAAAGTTAAATTTAAACTTTTTATCATGCTTTTATAATTTGTTTTTGATACTTCTCACGTGCATATGTCAATTTTGTTTGATTATTTTTGTTTCCGACTTTAAATCTTAAAAAAACAAGGTTAAACTCAAACCATTCAAATAATTATTGTATGAAAATTATTTAGATAGATTTGTGTGATCATTTCCACCACTATTAATAATTTTGCTATCCTGGTTTATTGTTTTTGCTATCCTATGTGTTTCATCTAATTTATAGATTTTATATTATATCATTTTTTTAAAATACTTTTAATAATTAGGGTTAGCATGATTGAGATGAAATATGAGGTATGTGATGCATGCAAAAAAAATATATGCACTTTTTTTTAATTTGTGTTTTTGCATTTGTATGGAAGCTTGTTTCCGCCAGAAAAAAGAAAAGAAGAAAAGAAAAATAGATAATTGCGACCTTTTTTATCTCTCAATTCCCCCAATATTAAGCAATTACTTTTTTTAAATTCTGTGACATAAACTTGCAATTGCGTGTTATATAAACTGGAAATTCATACTTTTTTCCTCAAAATTGCAAGTTTATACCTCAAAATTCAGAGAAAAAATTTGTGAAATAAAACATCACAATTGTCTTTTAAATTGTTTTATTCCGTGGCGGGAACAACCTGAAATGAAAATAAAGCCATCTTTTACTCACCCTGCTGTTGTTCCAATGCCTTATGTCCGACTAGCTTTTTCGGACCTCAAAAGCAGAAAGAAAAAAAAATTCTATGTATGATGCCTAAATTGCTATCTATGAAATTAGCCATAACATTTTAATCCAAAAATGCTCGCAATGTAATTTCCACTGCAGAATAAATTGTGAAATGATTTGAGGTGAGATGAAAAAAAGTATTTTTTCAAAACTATTTAGCAAAAAAAAATGGCACAGTCCCGGTTATTAGTTTAGCCCATATAGCTATTTTGCTTCTGTTTTACCCTGCACTTTTCAGAATGGGTTTCAGAGAGGAGCATGACTAAATAGTTTTAATATAACATGTTCCTCAGCCAGTAATACTGCAATGAATTTACTCGCTCTGTACTTTAACAGGAGGGAGGGGAATAGAATCAGTGAGATTTAGATATGAGAGAGATGCAAGAGGGGGCGCGATGGAAAGAGTGGTTGGTGGGAAAGGCAGCGTGGGCACGATCAAGAACCTTCCGCAGTTCAGCCACTGCCAATGGCTCTTCATCCTCCTCCTCATCGTCCTCGCACACAAACTCTGTCCCCTGCACCCACACGGCCGAGAGAGAGAGAGAGAGAGAGAGAGAGAGAGAGAGAATCTACTGTTACAAAGCAAATCCCCTAGAGATAAAAAAGAGAAACACAGAGATGGGTAGAGATGTATCATGATAAAGAGAGAGAGAGGGAAGGGCGCGCATCTTTAGAGATGGAGAGCAGGCGAGTGTGCAGGGAAAAAATGGGAGGGCTAGCAAGCCAGTGAGCAAGAGAGGGAGGGATAAAGAGAGAGAGTGGAAACGCGTGTCGCAGTCGCACAAGGCTGTGTGTTGGTCTACAGCTCCTCGATTAGACACTTTCTGAGGTGAAATCTGACAGGCAGATGTTTGACTGAAGGCGCGTTGTGGATTTAAGAGCAACGGACGGATGCGCTCAGCGGCGTAAGGTGGTGTCACAAAGCTCTTAAGACAGATCGGATCCCGTAGGGCCTTCCTTCAGCATGTTTCCTGCTCATTTGATAGATGTTTTGCGGCTGTGTTTCATGGGTAAGCTCCCTGCCTCCCAGTCTGTCCGTTCTATTGAATATGCATAGATTTTTTTCAAGGGAAATCACTTTTTTGCTCTTTATTTTTAGTTCCTGCAGTTGCGTTCGTTTCTTAGCAAGGAGGATGTACCATAGATTATGTAATGCAAAGAGGATTAAAGCTCATATTTTCTCTCTCTCCCCGTCTTCCAGCGAGGATGTGTGCAAACATGGCTTCACGGTCATCGTGGACATGCGTGGCTCCAAGTGGGATTCCATCAAGCCTCTCCTGAAGATCCTGCAGGAATCGTTTCCCTGCTGCATCCACATCGCCCTCATCATCAAACCAGACAACTTCTGGCAAAAACAGAGGACCAACTTTGGCAGCTCAAAGTTTGAGTTTGAGGTACGGGACCGTTCGATGTCATTGTGTTAAGAGGCGAAGCTGGATGTGGATGTTGACGGCCTCAGAGCTCGCTGCCCATCGCTGCACATTCACTCTTTCTTTGCCTGTTTTAGTTAATGCATGCTTTGAAAATTTTAAAAAAATTGGTGTTGTTGTGTTAATCTGGTCTCCATTTATAAAGGCATTTCCGTGTGCAGCAGAATGCAAATATAGCAGATTATTCGCACAATCCTCTGAAAAATCAGGTGAAACCGCCCCGCCGCTGCGTTTCACTTCATCTTATTAATTAATAATCTGCGGGTTTGTCTGTGACATCCGATCTGTGTTGGTGTGAGCGTGTGAAGGTGGATCTGGCCGTGTGGGAGTGTGTGGGTGTTGATGTTCTGTCTTTGTGTGTGTGTGTGCGTGTGTATGTGGGGGTTGACTGGGTGAATGTAAATGTGGCTGCAGCAGAAATGCCTTTTTGGCATATTTTTCTGCATTTGTTATGTATCGAGTCTAGATTGCATGATGTTGGTGCAACTTTTTTGTTCACAGAGCTGTCGGAGTGGGGTTTATTTCAGGCTTGTTTTTATTTGAGCGCAGTTCTGTTTGTTTTTATTGGAGGGGAAGCTTTTGTGCGCGTGTCTGTGCGTGCGTTCGGTTTGACAGCACATGTGGAACGAAATGATGGCTCATGTCACAGCTGCAGAAATTTCCAGCGCAATTGAATGATGTTTTAGATCAAATGATAATTAGTATCTCAAACCTCCATGAATAAAACATGATCATGCCATTATTTGATAAAGACCGATTGTAATGTAGACTAGTATGTTGCAGTGTCATCATCACTGGCAGTTAAATGTCATGTCAGAATTATCATAATAATAAAAAAGAGAGAGAGAGATTCTACTCTGAGCTTCACGTCACGTCCTTGGACTCAGAGAAAAGGTTTGTTTCTATGGCAACGTTCATAACACCAAAAAGATCAATGTGCGGCTGTGATGTGAGTGATCACTACGTCAATTCTGCTCTATTTTCTTGTGTGAAATATTGACAAATTGAGAGTAACAGTGGTGGATGTAATGGTATATCACACAGAAATATAGCTGTAGCCAAATAATTATCTTGAACAATTGAAGACAATACCATTTGGGTTGATTTTACAGGATGCCACAATGGTCTAACGGGGGATTCAGTGCAGGGCTTTCCAGTACAATAATGAGAATAATTTTGACATATGAATTCAAAAAGGCCTTTTCACACTAACATGGTGTCTACCCTGGATGCCGCCGTTGGTGCGTCGTATCTGCAGTATCTAAGCTCTCTACCCAGGACGCGACAAAGCGACCAATGCAAATCCATTTGTCTGTCCTATGAGAAGTGATGCGGAGTCGACTCCAAAAGAGTCAATTCTTGGACTTTTGAATAGCCTTAGAGTTGGGGTCGACTCCATCACTGATTCTCTAATCTCTGTTTAGTGCGTGGCAGTTTAATGAGCTATACAAGCAAGAAGTGAACGAAATGAAGCGAGGAATTCGGACACTGTCGCAGAAACTTTGTCACATACATTTATCCTATATGTACTGTAGCTCACTTTGAAAATAGATAACATTCACGGAGACTTTAGTTTGTAATTATACACGCCTCCGTGCCAGCTTTAGTTTAATTGATGGTATATTAATTCAATATTGATTTGGTTTTCCATGGTTAACCTTGTGTTCATAATCATTAAACGAACCATAAATCATAAAAAAAACTGGCAATAAGTTTGCATTATCGTATGTTGTATTCATTTTTAGTATCTTTAACTCTCCTGTCCAAGCACCTTTTAAGTTTTTAAGACAATGACCGTGTGCGTTTAGCGCCATCACCGACCATTAACTTATAATAGGATTAATTCATTAAAGAATACCTTCTTCCTCATTGGCATAATATTCACACCACAGCTGTTTCCCTCTATACAATTAGGGATTGGCAACAGCTAGGTAGCAACGATAGCTACTCAAGTCGCTAAATTTGACTAATTTGAACAGTCACACTAAATGCGTGTTATTTTAATAAGGGGATTTTTGAGGCATCCATTTACTGCCAGGTATTTGTTGCATCCAGTGTAGACAACATCACTGATTATAATGGGTTCTGTTGTCGTCGTAGTTAACTAAAGCTATTAAAAAGTCATCTTGGTGGATTAAAATTGAAATAAAACATTCCATTTGAAAATTCAAAATGTTGTAGGGCTGGAACCAATAGATTAGATTATGAGAGTATGTCGATTTGTGTGAAATGTGCCAATGCATTTCAATGTTTATGTTCATCTCTAATCCCATAATGTTTCACACAAAACAAGACTCTAGAGCAGATGCTAATGGCTAGTATGGCAATGGCGTTTAATACGGTTGCTACCATACAACTGTTTGTTTTTTTACAAGCGTGACGCATAATATAACTGGCCTGCACATTTCAGGAATCTTAACCACAATCTTGACAAACTAGAGCTGAATGAACAGAACCGCACTGGACAACTAGTTGCTGCCACGTCATATAACGTGTGAGCCACACTGAACTGTGTAGTCATGATGGGTTTAGTTTACTAAAGAGAGAAATGATTCGCATTCATTTGATGATCCACAGAAGCTGCCATATGTGCTAGCTGTGAGGTGTGCAGCTCAAATGTTCTTTCTGCACTCTTTACAAAGCTTTTAAAGTCCTTGTTGGTTGTTTAAAATCATGGATGAACTCACTCTTTGATTGGACGCTGTCAATTGTAATATCTTTCCACTGTTCGTGCATACAGATATACATTTAACCTGCAGAATGAAGAAAATATTTCAGGCTCACACCTGTAAGCAAATGCTGTCAAATCACATTTGTATTATTGATAAATGCCTTTTAATTCTTGCCACTTTATTTTTTATTATGTTGGGATTTTTTATTTGTAAAGTAAGTATTTTATAGATCATTTTTGCATAAAACTTTGAGATTAAAGGCAGTAATTACAGTTATTATTTATTGGTCGGTTACCTAAAGGATTAATTGACTGATCTGAAAATAACAAATAGCTACCGGTAAATAGCAAAAATAATTGATAGATTATCTGACTAAACGCAAAAGTAACCAATAGACTATCCGACTAAGCGTAGCAATAATCAATAGATTAATCGACTAATTGTAAAAGTTGATCGATATACTAACCGACTAATCGCAGAAATAACATTAAATAGACTTATTGACTAACTGTAAATATAACTGCTTGATTAACCGAATAATCGTAAAAGTGAACAATAGACTAACTGACAAACAGTAAAATGATTCGATAGATCAACTGAGAAATCGTAAAACTGACAGATAGATTAACTGACCAATCGTAAAACTAACAGATAGATTAACTGACCAATCAAAAAAATAACCGATTGATTAACCGACCAATTATAAAATAACCATTAGATTAACTGTCCAACCGAAAAATAATTGATAGATTAACTGACCAATCGCAAAAATAACTGATCAATTAACGACCTTTTGAAATCGAAAAAATAAACAATAGATTAACCAACCAATCGTAAAAATAACTGATAGATTAACTGACCAAAAGTAAAAATCAACCGGTGGATTGTCCAACTAATTGTGAAAATAATCAATAGATTAATTGACTTAACATAAAAAAATGTACTACCTAAAATGACTAAAAACTGGAGAAAAAATATATAAATATTAAAAAACAAATAAAAATGGACAATTATGGAAACTTAAAGTGAACAGTGAAAATGTAAAAATAAAAGCTAAATTATACTTTAGTAGCATATAAATAATAGAAAAATAACATTGGTTTAGAAAAGCTAAATGGAGTTGATATGCCGTTTTAATCCTGCTGGTGTCGCTCGTATATAAATCCCCCATTCGCCCCATTTTGCCGTATATTGACCACCTTTTTTTTACCTCTCAACACTGAGAAATTGTGCATGATTTTCAGTGGGAGGATCAGAAGCACTCCCTGCCATCTGGTGGTCCATGTAAGTCCAAACAAGTGTTGAGCACAACACATGATGAAATGTTTCTGGTGGGCAGGGTCAAGGAATTTGTCATGGGAACGGCTGCAACCTCTCATCTCGCCCACTGCTCCTGACAGGCTGCATTTCTCAAAAATTAATGAACAACAAAATATGAGCAGAAGGCAAAAAAAGCAAATGCACTCCATAACTTGCATTATTCTCATTGTGGTTAATGGACTAATGGTCAGCGTGCTCGTCTGTGAAAGGCTGTCGATGCCTGTATGACGGCGGGGCGTAAACTGATGAATAGGTTTAGACTGCATTTACCTTGAATTCACAAAAGACACACACCTCCGCTCTCTCTCCTCTTTCACGGCTTTGATGAAGCCCACTCGTGCACATTTGATTTTTCTTCTTCTCATCTATTCATCTGTAGAAAGAATAACAGAATGTTTTTTGTCCTCTTAGGTAGAACAGACTAATATGATCAGAGATGAATGAATGGAAGAGTGGACGTTTTTTTAGTTGAGTCAGTCTTAATTGCGTTGCTAAGTGTACGGATGCACAGTTGCACTCACATCAGTGTTGTTGTAATTAACTAAATATAAAACTAATAGAAATGGTTTTCATTAATTGGCAAAAAGCTGAAATAAATAGTTGAAATGCTAAAATGACTAAATTTGAAAGCAAAATCGAAATATTTTTAAAAGTAATACAATGACCAACATTTAAAATGACATCATAAAACTAAACTAAAATAAGCTAATTAATAAATACAATAATAGTATAACATAATAACGCATCAAATCTCTATCGCAAGCCTATTTCTGCGCACATTTTTCTAACCAGATGTGAAATGATACATTTTCGATGTTAATTTCAGTTTTTTACTAACCAGCCATGATGTGCATCAGGTCATGTTGGTTAAACCTATTTTTGGTTGAACCCCGTTCGGTGTAAAACCTTATTTTTTACCCTGTAAATATGTAGAAACTTTACAAAGTAAGTATGTATAAAATGTATAAAACATTCTTCAGTAATCAGTATCCGCTTTTCCACTGTCAGGCCAGTGCGAGCCAGGACTTTCAGAGGGCTAATAGCCTGTATCATTGAGCTCAAAAACATGCTGTGTTTCCACCGTCGAGCTCGAAGCTCTTTAGTGCTTCACTAAAACCTGCCTGTATCACGCCTCTCTGGAACAAATCTCACACAAACCCATCATTTCGCCAACAATAGAAGTTTTATCAGAAAACGAATCAGAAAGAAATGAGTTCGCAAAACCAACATGATAAAAGCAACTGTTTGTTGGCATTTTTGTCATTTGCTTAAAGATTAAAACTCAAGCATACATATTTTACTACAGTTTTTAATAAGGGATACATTTATCATAATGAATTAATGTGTCAATATTGCACATTAGCCACAGAAAAGAACGAGTGATATTTACAGTTTTTCTACAAAAAAAGGACACATACTTTTTCAGTTGTGTCTGTTTCTGCACATCACATTTAGAAAGAATGATCATTTCTATACATTTTCCACCAAAAATATAACCAGTGATAGTCCCAATACAGTCATATTTTCAGTCTGAGAAACAGGAAGCTCCCCAAAAAACAGAGTTGCCTTATTTTATGATGCATACGGAGCTAGATTTGGATATCAGACAGTCCATCATAAAGAGAAAAGACATGCTGACAGATTGTGATAGCCTAAATGATTCCTCTGATTTCTTCAAGCGGCTGTATTCACCATGTTTACTGTAATGGCCTTTTGTATCACATATAAATATTTCTGCCTTACACAGTGATCAGAATCCACATCGGATCACAAACAGAAGTTATTTCAAACACTCGCTGCTGTCTGAAAGTGAGTTTTGAGCTAAAATGATTTTAAAAGTCTTTAATGCTGATGTTAGCTGGTATTTTAAATCATCCGTCTTCAGACTCCACTCCTCTAGGCCGAGCTGGCCTGCTTTGGAAGGTATTTGGGAAGGTATCAGAGTCCAAAAAACCCTGTTCGTTGGCCCAGAGAAAGCCCCAGACAATGCAAATACTGAAGAATTTAACAAGCAAGGACATTTTATTGATTGTTTTAAAGGCACAGAGGAACAGTACAAATGGATTCACTTTCAGAATGATTTTTTGTAATATTATTAGTGTTTAGTTAATTTTATAGTTCTAGTTCTTGGTGTGAATGGACCTTTTTGCTGGGCCCACCCAATGAGAGACAGCAAACAAACATTTATATTAAACTTCAAAGATGTTCTGATTGGATGTGGCTGAGTTTTTCTGCAGTTTCCATGTAGATTTATCACTGGACATTTGACGCATGCTTGGAGCATAATGTGAGCCTAAGTTTATTATTTTAAATATTTTGTAAACATACATTTGTATTCAAATTTACATATTACCCGAGGCTCTTCAGTAGCTCCGAGCTGCTGGTTTGTATTACTGCATTGCTGGTGGTGGTGATATCGCCCTTTCTGACGCCCTCGGGCTTCGTGCTGGGAGTCTGTCTCTAGGTAGCTTGGACCTCAGGCGGTCCCTGAGCAGCTGTATGAAATTAGATTTATGCCCCCGGTTAAAAATAGCTGTTCCACCTTTCTGATCATTAACGGAGCCTGGAACGGCTGCATCAATTCACATAGGATTTAGGGCATTAGGAAGTCATATTGTGCATTGTTGTTTTGCATATTGATTTATTTTCGTATACCACCCTAATCCTTTCTCTCTAGCCTTAACGTCCATTTTATGTTCTTTTCATTCCTCCATCATGCCCACTTCAGACCACAATGGTTTCCCTGGAGGGCTTATCTAAGGTGGTGGACCCGTCCCAGTTGACGCCCGACTTTGAGGGCAGCCTGGACTACAATCACGAAGAGTGGATTGAGATCCGCGTGGCCTTCGAAGACTTCACAGGCAACGCTCGGCACCTACTCGCCCGTCTGGAGGAGATGCAAGAGACGGTCACGCGCAAAGACTTCCCGCAGGACCTAGAGGGAGCCCGGCGCATGATAGAGGAACACGCAGCCCTGAAGAAGAGGGTGATGAAGGCTCCCATGGAGGAAGTGGACAGCGAGGGCCAAAGACTGCTCCAGAGGATTCAAAGCAGCGAGAGCTACGCTAACCGAACTGTGCCTGTGCCGCCCGGGCAGAGGGAAGGGCAAGGACAGCCCAACGCTGACACCCAGGGCCTGGTGCCCCGCATTTCATCCCTTCTAGAGAAGCTGCACAGCACCCGGCAGAACCTGCACCAGGCCTGGCACGTCCGCAAGCTGCAGCTGGACCAGTGCTTCCAACTCAGGCTTTTCGAACAGGATGCTGAAAAGGTGAGATCCGCACAAGCACACCCAAGAAACATGAAGAATTACAGCCTTGCATGCTATATTATTGGTTTCATTGTTTGCATATTTTACAGTATTTATGCCATAATGATGCTTACCACGAGAGGATACAAGAAGCTGAGCTCGTGAGTCAAAAGAGCTCACTGCAGTCACTGATTATATATTGTTCATCCAAAGCATCATTGAAATATCATCACTGAATTATATCATGATCTAATATTCTTTCTTGCTATATATTTTTTTCAATGATTCAACGACATTGCAAAATGAAACTATGCAGGTGTTTTTCATTGCACGCCTTTTCAATTAAAGAAATATAAAAAATTAAAAAAAAATTACTTGGTTAGTCGGAGGTGGGGGTGGTATGTGGGTGCCAGATTTTTTTTTACAAAATGTTTAAAGGTGGACGTGACCAAAAAAGTAAGGCACTTTACAATGGAAACGAATAGGGCAAGGTAAATAGTCATTAAGAATTTACATCTTTTATATATTTAGAATCACTTACTAATGTTTTCTAGCTCATGTATATTTCACATGATACACACACAGATACAAGAGAAAAACTTTTTATATAATCAAATGAAAAACACAGGAATTACATCATTGACAAATAACTTTATTTTATTTTTAAATTACAGCTAACTTGTGTTGATCGTGGAACATCCTCTAAATCAGTGGTTCTCAAACTTTGGCTGAAAGGCCTTCTGTTGGCCAACACAATATTCAAAGCCATTTTATCATTTTAATATAGATTATAGTTTATAACATTTTAATGTATGAATAATAATCTATTAATTTGAATACTTTTAAATCGCCCATGGCCCCCTAGTGGGCCCCAGCCTCCTAAATTGAAGCATGTTTTAATTCTATCTGGATCTGTGCATATATATTTACAGAAGTTCTCACTAATTCTCCTCAATGTTTCTAATAGTGGGTGGAAGATTTGCATGTTGCTAGGAAACCAGCAGCTATTCTTTGCTCCTGAGAAATGGGTCATTTTTATGATTTTCTATTTTTAACCATTTCAGCTGTATGAACACAACGACGCACGCACGTGTTCAGATATGCACCCAATGGGATATTTTACATTACAAACACACACACACACACACACACACACACTATTAAACCTGCTTCTAGTCAAATGTGTGCCTGACGTGTGTGTGATCCCTGCAGATGTTCGACTGGATCATGCACAACAAAGGGCTGTTTCTGGCTGGATACACGGAGATCGGCAACAACCACCCCCACGCCATGGAGCTGCAGACCCAGCACAACCACTTTGCCATGAACTGCATGGTGAGAGGATTTCTACTAGAGTTAAATTATCTCCATTATCAAACATTTTCACAAAAGATTGGAAATGTCAGTAGTTTCAATGAGAATGAAATCACTAAACATAGTGTTTACATGAACGCTAAAAAAAGTGAACGGGTTGATGTGTGCGTTTATATGTCACAAGCTTCAAACCAAAATTGATCATTTGTAGGGGCGTAACGGTTGAAATGACTCGCAGCTCGGTTTTTATCACAATTTTAGGGTCTAGGTTTCGGTGCAGTTCGGTATTTGTCTGGCTATCATCAGACCAAGCTCAATTTAAGCTTGAACATTGGTCTGGAGAGTCTGCTCTGTATTTTTACTGCACAAGAGGTGTGATCATCGTGCATAATTCAAATAACGCAATTGGTTAGTCCTTCAACCGAACAGACCACAAGAGGTGTGATAAACGGGCAACGACCCATCGCTTCTCTATCTGTCATCATGTTAAACCCGCCAATAGCGCGCCAGGTGGCCCGTCTGTGATTGGTTCCTGCAAAAGTGTAACAGAAGCAGTAGAAATGAATGTACAGGAGAAATGAATGTACAGGTTTCCAGAGTTGCAGGGCGAAATCAAATCACCTGCAGAGTTTTTTGCCGTGCCGTGATGGTTATATTTATAAGCCGTAAAATCACCCCTTCCTGCGCCCCATACAAAGTGTCTGTGGATGAGGGTCCAAAGCAAGGCCCGCTAGAATGACATTCGCCTTCAGCACTTCTGGAATGAGAATTTTAGATTGTCACGGTGATTTATAATTCAACAACAACTCGCTCCTTGTGTCATACATAATCACCATTTCCACGAGGTCCTGACTCTCTGCGGTCATTAAAAATCCCATGGCACTTCTCGTAAAAGAGTAGGGGTGTAACTCCGGTGTCCTGGCCAAATTCCCTTGATTGGCCCCTACCAATCATGGCCTCCTAATAATCCCCATCCACTGAATTGGCTCTATCACCCTCTCTCCTCTCCACCTATTGCTGGTGTGTGGTGGATGCTTCACACTGGTGGTGGTTGAGGAGAGACCCCTGGAATGAGTGTGAAGCGCTTTGGGTGTACAGTAGTACATATGAAAGCGCTATATAAATGCCTCATTCATTCATTCATTCATTCATTTCTACATCCGTCTCCAGTTTTGGTTTTCAATACGATCAAGTGTTTACATGTCCTATCAAAAGGATTAGAACAATCCGGCTAAAATGTCATTCAGACTTGTCCAATTTCTTCCAATTGACATTACATGTGACTTATTTTATTCAGACTGTGCTACTAATCCAGATGTTCAGGGTCCATGTAAACGCAGCTACTGTCACTACCTACCTGTATCCATTACGCACACATGGCCATTTCTTTCACTCAATGACTAAACTAATGTTTTTCTTCCATTTAAGTTGCGTAATGCTTTCAGTTTGACAATGTAAGAGCCGATTCTTTATTCAGTGATGGTGACTCATCATATAATCAGAGATGAAGCATAGGCGTGATCCACCTAAGTGCTTCCTGTTTGGGTGGCCGCCCACCAGCTGTGGGCCCTGTTAGGGGCGTCCTTTAAAAATCCCCATTACTGTAGGGAGAAGTATTGATCACCTCCTGTTTAAAGAGGCAGAAAGAGGATGAAGGCATATTGAGTTTTTAAATGTTGGCGTAAAAGTTTAATGATAGCATTATTGTACTTATGCAGTAAGTCTTAAAGGACAGTGTGGATAATGGTTCCTCTATGATTTTGTCATCCTTAATTACTAATAAGTATGGAGGGTTTTTTTTTTAATGTTTTTGAAGAAAGTCTCTTATGCTTTCAGAGGCTGCATTGATTTGATTAGTAAAACAGTAATATTGTGAAATATTATTACAATTTAAAATAAATGTTTTCAATGTGAATATATTTAAAAATGTAATTTATTTCTGTGATCAAAGCTGAATTTACTCCAGTCTTCAGTGTCACATGATCCTTCAGAAATCATTCTAATATGCTGATTTGCTGCTCAAACCATGGAAACCGTTAAATCTTTTTGATAAATAGAAGGGCAGCTTTTATTTGAAATAGTTATTAATGTCTTTACTGTCACTTTTGAGCAATATAATGCATTTACGCTGACTAAAAGTATTAATTTTCTTTTTAAAAAACAGCTCTTAAACTGCTGTTAAGCATCTGCCGGGATGTATTGTGTTGTCTTCCAATAGAAGTTTTTTCTGAATGAAATGTTTAGAAACTAAATTGATACTTTTTATTTTATTTTATTGATAATTATTACATTTAACATTGTTATTAAATGTTATTAAATTAGTGTTTTTAAAGATTGACTTTAAATGGATGTTGGATGATGACAAATGTCATTTAAATAAAAAATAGTGCGAATGAGAATTCACAGTTAAATGTGAAACTGTATATCAACCGATAAATTAAATAAAACTAATATTGGTCAATAATTAATGTATGTCATTAATCTCATATCTCATAATAATCTCATTGAAGTCACTTTTTAGTCATATAGTAGTGGCTAAAAGTGATGTGCGCAGGGGGTTATTTGTTGATCCTACTAGTTTGATTAACAAAATGTCATCAAAATATCAAGAACATTTTTTTATATGATATATAAGAGAAGATTAAAACACTAATCTTACGTAAGGTATTTATCTGAAAAAATAATTCAGCAAAAAATGCAAACTACAGGATTTATTGTACAAATAAAAATAAATAAAAAAAGCATATAAAAACTAACAGCTACATTGACTATAACAATCAGCTATTAGTATTTTTGTTGGTTCTCTCTTGTTTCTGCATGCGTTCATAATTTCTTTGTATGACAACCTGATGAAACGCTGTTGCCACAATTTAAACAAATAAGACAACTAGCAATATGCTTACAAAAGCTTTAACAAATGTGTTATAATATTTGATAAAAGGGTGATGTCATCAGTTTTCCAAGACCAGTCATCATCTTTGGCCGCTACTGTACCTCATTTTGATGTGTTGGTATTGTGGCTGGTGGTAATTTTGTTGTCATCGTCGTATCCCGCAGAATGTTTACGTGAACATCAACCGCATCATGTCGGTGGGGAACCGTCTGCTGGAGGCGGGCCACTATGCGTCCCAGCAGATCAAACAGATCTCAGGTCAGCTGGAGCAGGAGTGGAAGGCCTTCGCTGCTGCGCTGGACGAGAGGAGCGCCCTGCTGGAGATGTCGGCTACTTTCCACCAGAAATGTGACCAGGTCAGAGAGAACACTGCTGCATCTCAGTGTACAGTATGTGTACAAGTTGTGAATTGGTTAGACTGTAGAAGATTTTTATTTTTTTCCATAATTAAAATGACTTCATGCTATTAAAACTGAATGATGATCAGACTTTGGCTTTGATTAATTTAGAATAACAAAACACACATTTTTACACGTTCAGCTCTCTTTAGTGTGCCATGTTGCTGTTTGAGCATAAAAAAAGGTCTGCATAGTATTCCCTCCAGCGGGAGTTATTCTCTATATCAGTGTTTGTGTTCCTGAAGCACCTCCATGAGTTTTCTTCTGGGAATGAACACGTCACAACATTCCTCATTGAAATAATTCCCGTCCACTAAAAAGGCGGGGGCCTGGTTGAGTTAGTTAGTAACGTGTTGAATCACACTGTATTTCCAAACACACTATTAAGAGGTTGACCAATCACAACACACTGATCCAGCTGACCAATCAGGGCACATTGTGCTCCTTGAAGGAGGGGCTTCATAGAGACAGGAGCTAAACAGAGCGTTACTGACAGACTGGAAAGAGAGGAGCTGCAACAATGTGACACAAAGTGTGTTTTGAACATTCAAGCATGAAAACCTGTTCTAGTAGAGTCCAAAATCAACTTTGTAAAAGGCCATAATGGAGCTTAAAACACAATACTCTAAGAATAAAAATATAAAGAATACACACATTTTGGATGTAATATAATTATACAGAGCATTTTGTAGATAAATTAATTTTAAATGAAACATAGTGAAAGTTTGTTTTAATCAGCATTTATAATCCCTTTATTTTCATTGTAAATATTCACTTGTTCTTTCTGTAAACGTGGAAAAAGCATGCATGTAAAAATGTGGGGAAGGCATGATATTTGAGAGACCGCAGTAGAGCGGACGGGTGAATAAAATATTTCTCTCACACATGCAGTGTTTTTATAGAGAGGCTGTATCAACAACAATCTCTTTCCCAGAGATTTTTATTCCTTTTGAGCATCAGCACAACTGCCAATCTGAAGTGGAGGCAGCCTGGTTTGGGCCGTCCTCGTATATGAGATTCTGTTTGAGTTGAGGAACCAGAACTCTCAGCCTCGCGCTGCTCTTCATCTCCGAGAAAGAGTGGGATGAGATGAAAGACAATTTGATTTGAATTGATATTCAGAGTGCTGCATAAGAAGCATGTCTCTCATTATGTCCTACATTTGCCCTTATTCGTTTTAATTCACTCCGGTTCTTTTGATGTCAAGAGGTCTATATGAACATGACATATGCCTACATTCAATTTAGAATTCAATTGCATGTAATTATTATATTATTCTGTTGCGAATGTGTGCATATCTGTGTCTGTCTGCAGTACATGAGTAATGTGGACTCGTGGTGTAAAGCGTGCGGGGAGGTGGATCTGCCTTCTGAGCTACAGGACCTGGAGGACGCCATCCACCACCACCAAGGCCTGTATGAACACATCACCGCTGCCTACTCTGAGGTACAGAGCCGTGCGTCTCCAAATCACTAAATTGCACAGCACTCTCGAAAAGCCGTTTCAGAGAACTGATCCCAAAGTAAATGATACTAGCACATTGTAGCAATTACAGGCATGTCTAAAGTGGTAATTTTAGCTAATTATATTTTATTATAAAACGCTCAGTGCTATTAAGAGTTACATTGCTTATAACAATACAATTTCATTTTAGTATAATAGCTTTCTCATCATTGTGCCACCCTCTTCCAGGTGAGCCAAGACGGGAAAGCCTTATTGGACAAACTTCAGCGCCCTTTGACCCCCGGCAGCGCTGATTCGTTGACAGCATCTGCCAATTACTCTAAGGCGGTTCACCATGTTTTGGACATCATCCATGAGGTTCTGCACCACCAGAGGCAGCTGGAGAACATCTGGCAACACCGCAAGGTCCGTCTGCACCAACGTCTGCAGCTGTGTGTATTCCAGCAGGACGTTCAGCAGGTAACACACACACACACACACACTCACCTTAAAATACCACATGGGTGCATCTGTCATGTCATGTCACTAACACAAAAATGAAAATCAATTTCATGACCCTTAAAACAAATATCATATTGAACTCACTTCTATTTAAATGTTAATAACGAAAATAAAACGATAATATATTTTGCCAATACCTACACAGTAAAACAGTCCCATCTCAACAGAACAAGCTTCCACCGTATATGCATGCATGTATATATGGTATGTATGTATGTATAGCTATAGATATATAGATTAAACTTTTGGCTAAATTACACACGCACACAGACACACACACACACACACACAAGAATGCAGTGTGTATTAATATAATAGGGATGAATATAATATAATTATTTACAAAGTAAATTACATGAAAAAATACAATGGTATGTAGTTTTTAATAAATATTACAGATTTTCCTTGTAATTATTTATATACATTAGAACAATTAAAATCTCAAATAATAAAAGAAAACAATTTAATAAATATCAAATATATGCAACATATTAAAACACTTTAATACTCACTGCATCTTTTTTCTATCTTGTTAATATTTCGAATTCAAATTAATCACATAATATACCACATAATTTGACACTTTTTGTCCCCTCAGTTTACATTTATGACCACGAGGTTCTTGAGTAAAGAAAGACTGATATAGTTCTGCTTCCCTCAGCATACTGCAGTGTGTCGGCAAAACATCTTACCAGTAGACTCTTTTTTTTTTTTTTTTTTTTTTGAGATTCCCAAATTCATGCTTCTGGGCAGGCTTTATTTTAGCATGTAATTACTGTAACCGCTGCCTCTTTAATGCAGGAGAGAAACACCACTGCAGCATGTTGGCTGAAGTTCTCTGGGATTATAATTGTTTACATGCAAACTGAAATAGACGCATGTAATTTAGAGTCAAGGATAAGCGGCTGCCGTAGCATTGTATATGGCATTTCTTTCTATTGTACATTGTTTTCACGGGTTCAGGGCCAGTTTATTGGTGCAGAGATTGTGGTTTTCTGCAGCGAGGTGTTCGACCGAGAGAATGCAGAACGGCTAATTCTGTGGCTGAGGGAAAGTGTTGCCATGGAAACCACTATTCAGGTGCCGGGGATGCGATGAGAGGCAGAGAGAGGGAGAGCTAGGCTGTGAACGACACCTTTATGCATAATTTTTTCAGTCATGGACCCTGCAGTCTCACCTGTCACAGGGTCTTGATTTGACTGCCATTAACGTTAAACCTATCTGACAGGAAACATTCTCACCTGAAGAAGGACTGGAAAGCTCTGCCGCTGTCTCACAAATTAATTTTTTTCCCTGTGTGAGTAGGTTCTTGACTGGATTGAGAACCATGGTGAGGCGTTCCTGAGCAAACACACAGGGGTGGGGAAATCTCTGCATCGCGCCCGAGCCCTGCAGAAACGCCACGAAGACTTTGAGGAAGTTGCTCAGGTTTGCCATTCATTCCCATTTTAAAATGCCCTTCCCCTCTGGGTTTTTTTAGCAGGATTCCCTGGATTCTTCCACGCATAAATTAAGTCTAAAGCTCAGCTGATAAGAAGTAATTTATTGAACACAATATGATACGCTTTAAGGCAACTAGTTATGAAGTTCATGGGTAAATTTAATCTTATGTAAACTCAGTTTTTGATTTTATAGATACCCTACTAATGTACTCGTATTTTCCTATACTATAAGTTGCAGTTTTGGTTAAACTTTATTTCAAGATCCCAATTTAGACATTCTACTTACTATAAGTAAGTTTACAACTATTCAACTAACTCTCATTTAGAGTATTATTAGACTGTTAGGTTAGGATTAGCAGAATAATTTAACATGTAGGTGCAAAGTCATCAGTAGAAAGATGCTTCCCGACAAACAATATAGTGCGAGCAGATATTAAGCAGACAGTCTACTAATACTCTAATCCGTGTAGTTGCAAAGTTACTTATTGTTAGTGGAAGTGGGCTATTGAAATAGTGTTAAATAATCATATACCCGTTTTTTTTATAAGTGCAACTTATATAATGCTTTTAATGTCAAGATTCAAAATAGAGTACACATAATTGCACACAAATATGCATGGAAAACTAATAATTTCTAGCGTAGGTGTCACTAGTGTCATAGAAACTACATACTTCAAGAATTAAAATCCCCTATCAGAGCTTTACTGTTAAAAGAACATGTTTTACTTCATATTTGCATGCGATCTTGCAACCACACTGCAGAGAAGTAAAGGAAAATGTGACTAAAGTTATTAAGTAAAACAGTTATTTGACTAAAACTTGACTAAACAAAAAGGTTGACATTTGAGAAAGGACTAAGATTAAATTCAAAAAATAGCGGACAAAATGAATACTAGTTATATGAAAACCACTGTAAATTGTTATGCACTGCTATTTTACGTTACTTCTGAAGGATCATCATAGTCCATGTCCGTCTTCTTTTTATCAGAATACATACACAAATGCTGATAAGCTGCTTGAAGCTGCGGAGCAGTTGGCCCAGACGGGCGAGTGTGACCCGGAGGAGATCTATCAGGCCGCCCATCAGCTGGAGGACCGGATCCAGGACTTTGTAAGGCGTGTCGAGCAGCGAAAGGTCTTGCTGGACATGTCAGTGGCTTTCCACACCCATGTAAAGGAGGTAAGAAATAGTTATGGACATGATGGTTGAGTAGTTTCATCTGGGTCACGCTTTAGATTAGGGTCCAATTCTCACCATTAACTATGACTTTTGCCTCAATAAACTCCTAATTACTGCTTATTAATAGTTAGTAGCTGTTAAGTTTAGGTATTGGGTAGGATTAAGGGATGTAGAATATGATCATGCAGTATAAGGTATTAAAACAGCCAATATCCTAGTAATATGCATGCTGATAAACAACTAGTTACTAGTGTGAATTGGACACTAAACTAAAGTTTTACAAACAAAAAAAATAACCTTTTATAAACAAGTTTTTGTGGTAGTGCCTCTTGGAGACGGGTTCAGCATATGCTAAACTGTCAGCGTGTTCAGCTCCTCTCACGGAAGTTAAATTCTTTGTGTTTAAATCACCTCTGGAGAGCAGCCTTCAAAGCACAGCTTTTGTAACACATTCATCACTGTCAACAATAAACTTCAAAACAGTTCTCCTCAGGCCTCAGCTCACCTGCTCGGAGCAATGTTCCCGTTTTTATGCATAATGTGCAGGTTTTTTGGGATTTTTTTTATTTTAAATAATTAAATGATATAGATATGTATATATTTAGCATGTTTATTTGTCATTTATGTTTTTGTGCAATAAGTGTTGAATATTTAATAGGCTATGTCAAGTAAAAATAATTTATATAATTTCAATATAGTTTGAAAGCATGTAGTTTTACACATTTGCACAAGAAACTGATACATTGAAGAGGATCTGTTGTGCTCTTTTACATGTTCAACTGTCTTTAGTGTGTAATGTTGCTGTTTGAGCATGAAAAAGGTCTGCAAATTCCTTCCAGCCGGAGTTATTCTCTTTATCAATGTCACTGTTTCTGAACTACCTGAAACACATTTTTCTTCCAGGAATTAACATTATTCCTCATTTAAATAATTCCTATCCAAGGCATACACAAAGTAAGGGAGTGAGGCCTGGTCGAGTTAGTAGTGTGTCGAATCTCACTGTTATGGTAAGAGTTGTGACATTCCCCAAACACGCTCTTAAGCGGTTGACCAATCCCAACACATTGATCCAGCTGACCAATCAGAGCACATTGTGCTTTTCAGAAGGAGGGGCTTCATAGAGCGTTACTGACAGACTGGGAAGAGAGGAGCTGCAATAGTGTGTTTTTTTGAACATTCAAGCATGAAAACCTGTTGTAGTAGACCCCAAAAATCATTAGATCCCCTTTAACATTTAATATCAGATCAGAAAGGGAAAAAATGTAGTTACAAAAGGTGAATTTTGCAAACTATTCAATCTTAATATGCAACACAAATACTAATAATGATATTATTATTATAGGTCTTACCGTAGCTTTCTAAGCCAAGTAAAAGTGATTTAACATGTTTGTCTTTTATGCATAGTTATGGACATGGCTGGAGGAGTTGCAAAAGGAATTGTTGGACGACGTATACGCAGAGTCGGTGGAGGCCGTTCAGGACCTGATCAAGCGTTTCGGGCAGCAGCAGCAGACCACACTGCAATTCACTGTAAATGTCATCAAAGAGGGAGAGGATCTCATTCAACAACTCAGGTGCACAATCTTCTCATCTGTCCTTTCCTTTCATGTCTTCCTCTGCCGCAGCTCTTTCATATTGCTTTCATGTTTTGGTGTGGACCCAAGCTCGAGTCCATTGAAGTGTGGTTTGTTTGACTAGTGTAAAAAAATCATCTTTTAAAATCTTACACACACACCAAGAAATTGTACCTCTGAAGTCTGAGGATTCCAGCAATACATAGACCGTAAATAGAAAGCACATATTTCAGTTGCACTGTCCTCAACAGTTCCTTACTAGCAAACCACACAGCCAGAGGTACTTAGGGACAAATAACTAGTTCTTTCAGAGAATCAGTGAGAAATACTCAAAAATCAGTGTTGAGCTCATATTTAATAGTTTGAATCAGTCTAATAACTTGATTATTCACTCATTTTATTATATCCAACTCATTACTAATCAAGTTATTCTTAGGTATTCTTGATACTCAAAGCACTTACATATTAAAGATACACAATCAGGGCATATATATGATATATTACGGTACATATTTTTGACATAATTATATGGGGACATCTGAGAGCTTTCTGTCCCTCCATTCACAACTACAACTTTGATGTTGTCCCTTTAAGACACAGTCTTAACATAATTGCTATGTGTATGCAACTGGCCCAATGGAATTGTTAAGTTGACTTAGAATTGAAACCAATATTGTGTTCGTACTCAAGCAAACATTAGTCATCCTCACTTGAACAAACTTTGGATGATTCAAGCACTCATTTGTCTCCTTTCACCATCATCCACTTTGCATTTCCAATTTTGTCCTCTCTTTGCCTCACTAATAGTATCTTGCTGAGTAACTATTAGTGCAGCTGTGAAGGTGCATTGTTTGGTTTGATGTCCAGTTTTAGTGCTAACAGTCGGTCACATGTATAATCTGCATGTGGGAAGGACTGCAGCAGCAGAGGAACGTGAAGGCTGAGATTCAGTAAAGCTCGATGCTTTAGCAGAAAGTTAAGCAGGAGAGAGAACCAGAGGCAGTTTGGAGTGCAGTCTCTAGCCCCCTCAGGGCAGACTCACCGCTCCGCTTCCAGGCCCTCTCACGTGTTCGGCTCTGCCACATTTCATCAGTGCAACTCTGAATCCCTGACTGCCAGCACTACTGCAGTGGCTGCACAACACTGCAAAAATACTCAGGGCTTGAGGAACGCTTTGATGTAACCCATGTCTTTATGTAATAATTGAAATTTTACAATCATGGATTTTTTGGTTTAATGTGTTTGGAGTGACATGTTTCAGAGAAGAAGTGGTTTAAGTATTTTACAGAAAAAGAAAAGGGTTGTAAGAAGATTTTAAAATATCGAATTAATTCTATATACCAATAAAAGTTAAAGAAGTAATAAAAAAAATGTGTCTATAAAAATGTATGTGTGTGTGTGTGTATATATATATATATATATATATATATATATATATATATATATATATATATATATATATATATATATATATATATATATATGCATGCATGCATGCATGCAGAGTCAATAGCTACAGAGCTCCAAACTTCAAGTGGCTTTCAGATTACCTTAAGAACAGTGTGTAGAGAGCTTCATGGAATGGGTTTTCATAGCCGAGCAGCTCATCCAAGTGCAATGCAAAGCGTGTGATGCATTGGAGTAAAGCACGCCACTATTGGACTCTAGAGCAGTAAGACGTGTTCTCTGTAATGTGACCAATCACACTTCTCTGTCTGGCAATCCGCTGGATGAGTCTGGGTTTGGTGGTTGCCAGGAGAATGGTACTTGCCTGACTGCATTGTGCCAAGTGTAATGTTTGATGGAGGAGGGATTATGGTGTGGGGTTGTTCTTTAGGGGTTGGGGTTGGCCCCTTAGTTCCAGTGAAAGGAACTCTTTTAGGACAATTCACAATTGACTCATACCAAAACATTTAGGACAAAGTTGCTACCAACTTTGTGGGAACAGTTTGGGGATAGCTCCTTTCTGTCCCAACATGGCTGAGCACCAGTGCACAAAGCGTCAGTCCCTAAAGACATAGATGAGCAACTTTGGTGTGGAGGAACTTGACTAGCCTGCACCTCAACCTGATAGAGCACCTTTGGGATGAATTATCGCGGAGACTGAGAGTCAGGCCTTCTTGTCCAACATCAGTGCCTGACCTCACAGATGTGCTTCTAGAAGAATGGTCAAATTCCCCTAAACACACTCCTAAACCTTGAGGAAAGCCTTCCCAGAAGAGTTTAAGCTGCAAAGGGTCGGCCAACACCATATTAAACTCTATGGATTAAGAATGGGATGTGCTTGTAATGATTTACATTTGAATATATTATATTTATATTTTATATATTATATTTTTGCTTTGTTTTATATATGAAATTATATTATAGCATATATTGTATTGTATAAAATAGTTATTTATATATAATAACTCTTGAAATCACAGCATGTCAATTTAGCATTCACACTGATTTTTATTTTATTTTTAAATTAAGGGAAAGCAGTTAAAGACATGTGGCTTGTTTCTCCTCCTCCTCCGCTTGCAAATTAGTCTCTGTACACATGCGAATTTTGAGGATGGCTATCCCTCCATGTGCACTTTCTCTCTTGTTCTCGTTCTGTAATTCTCCTTTCCTCTAGTGTCTTACATAATCCTGCTTTCATAACCGCCTAGTTAATTATGCAGAGGTAATACTTAAACCCCGAGAGCACAGAGGTACAAACAGAAAGGTCCCCAGCTCACACCAACACACAGAATGCCCACACCGCAGAGACATTACACACTCACACAAGCTCTAACTCATTCACGAGAGAGATCAGGATCTCAGCATCGCACTCGCTTACTCACTTTCAGACACAAGACTGTCATATTATTTGAGCTTGATCTGATATCGAAACCCTGGTTGTGTTTAGTTTTTTTGGATTGGTGATGAAAGCGTTAATTATTCTGTTATTCTGTAACAAGTCCACTCAGTCACGCTAGCCTTGCAGTAGATAAAAGCACATCACTATGGGAACAGACTTTCCGCAGAGATCCAGCGCTGAAGCATCAATTAAAAGAGAGGGCCTTTATTACCCCGATAACTGTGATTTTACTTTATTACACCATTTGTTTTTTAATAAAGAGTTAACCCGCTTGAATCCTTTGAGACGGGATGAAAGGACTCTTCTGTCTTTCTTCTATCCCTTACAGACTTGTTTAAAACTGTTGCTTCCTCTTTCTCTTTTTCCCCTTATACAATTATTACTAAAGCTGTCCCTGATAATTAACCTTTTTAATGAAAATAGGATAATGTTGCATATTTTACATATTATCTTTCCAATGGGCTTGTAATCCTCTCACCCATTCACAGATAATGCGTTTAGGACCATATAATTTCAATTTTTAATGAATTTAGAATCTCATTAGTGTCTGCTTTTTGTTTTATTACATTGAAATGTCGAGCCTGAAGTCATCATCTTTCGGGCCCTAATATTTGTCAGGTTTTGTTAGTTTTAGGTTATTCTGCTGATCATTTGCTTGTATCCCACAGAGGTCAGAGCTACAAAATGATATATATATTTTTTTCAAACCCCGATAGCTCCTTTTCCACCGGCAGGGTGATTGAGATGGTGCTCAATCCATCCCAAAAAATTTAATATTGTATGTTGTGTTGTGTTGTGTTGCATAACATCTGCGGGCACTTTATTTTCTCTGTCTATCTAAATTATACAATAATAATTTAATAAATAATTATAACCAAAGTTAAAATGCATTATTATTTGATGCAGTGTACTTTCTGAAGACTACTTTCTGTGACATAAGTATAGTAATATATATTAATATCTGTGGTTACAATCATTCATGAGAGCATACAGTGAATTATATGTAATACAAGTCATTATTAATGCTTTAAAATACTTTTACCGGTACTTTTTATATATAAAGTATTTAAGTAAATGTTACCGAATCAAATTAGTGTAAGATTATAAAACCGCTCAAAATTATTACAAATGCAACAGAAAATAAACTCTTACCACACTCATTTACAATCTAATTGCAGATTCATGAATCCATATTGAACTCGGTTTATTGGGGACAAAGGTCATCAGAACAATTCAAACTGATATCTTAATTTTTGATCAGAGCTACACGGTGAAGCAAAAGTTTCAGTGACACTTTTTTCAAGCCCTTATGTGTAATGCATTGTAAAGGTGTTCATAGTGTGAGTTATAATGCATTACATATTTTCATAAATAATTATAACCAATAAGGTAAAATGCATAATGTTTACAGATTCTGAAATTAGTTTTGTTGTGTGTTTTTATGCATTATACTTTCTACAGGTCTGAATATATAAGTAGTATAATAATTAATGAGATCATACAATGCATTATTTATGAAACCAAAGTTTCACAAAAATGGCATGGCTCCCAGAATATTTTGTTTTATGAATATCTGAACATGCAATGTATCAAAAGAAAGAACAGACCCTCTGCTGTTAAACAAAAAACATAACACTTGAATATGGGTACGTATGGGTTCATAAAGCAACATTTTCAGCAAAAAGCTGAGAAAATCACGTTGTACATCCAGATCGGATTCAGAATGATGATCAAAACACAGATCAAGCCCATCAACTCCCCCAAAGCTTCACAGTCCTATAGCTCATCCTGGGTTGACTTTACATTCAATCACATTTAGTGGTTTTGATTTATATGCTATTAAATGTTGCTGATTGCATTATTTTACATATGGATCTGATTATATATGATAATCGCTTGTTTCTGCGTCGTCTTCACATTTGTTTTGATCAGGTAATTCAATACACTCTCAGAAAGTGTGTATAACAGTGGAAACCCATAAAATCCCATGTTTGGTGGGGGAAGCAATTTCTCACAAATAATGGAAAATTCTGTGTTAATGTCTTCAAATCTTAATGTGTGAAAACGTCTTATCAAACAGTAAAAATAGATTCATGACTTAATCTTATGATGTATATACTCTAACAGCTGACTTACTCACACAGCAAGTCAGTTTTGATCCTATCTGATTCCCGAGGTTCCCTGTTGTAACCCCACTCAATCTATAAAGCAAATAATAGTCGGGAAGTCCAAATAAAAGCATTGTGTCCGTGTAAACAAGGTATAAATGGAGAAATCTGAGCTAAAATTCCTCAAATTCCATCAGACTTGGGCTTGAGAATCCCAAACATTCCTTAAATAATTCCATTTTTATTACAGCTTTGGTTTTCCCTAAAGACATTATTGTAAGAAGTAAATGTTTCTTCCTGAATCACTTGCACACACTAAAGAAATATACCTTTGCTCTTCCTGCAGAGATTCGGCCATCTCCAGCAACAAGACCCCTCACAACAGCTCCATCAACCACATCGAGAGCGTCCTGCAGCAGCTGGATGAGGCTCAGGCTCAGATGGAAGAGCTCTTCCAGGAGAGGAAGATCAAACTAGAGCTTTTCCTCCAGCTCAGGATCTTTGAGAGGGACGCCATTGACGTGAGTTCACTGTATATTTGATCCTTGTGTTCTAAAGGTATTATTCACAGAGAAAATAAATTTTACTCATTTATTTTACGGGAAGTAGCAGCCAGATCTTATTGTTTTCCACAGAAGAATAGGTCATACAAGTTTGGAACGACATGAGGGAGAGTAACTAATGACAGAATCCTCATTTTGAGTGAACTATTCTTTAAACTAGGGCAATATTCCCATCAGCACGTAGTTAGTGACTCCCTCATGTCTAATATGATTTGCTTGCAATTAATAAGCAGCAATCTTCAAGGATGATCTGCGCACAAAAGTGATTACTCTCTCCTGTTTGCACAGAGAGTTTATAAAGGAAGACATTGGCCCTTACATGTAAGAGCAGGACAGGTCACTGTCTCTTGTCCTGGGTGATCTCACTGTGAGCCCATTAGTAAAGGCATCCTAGTAAAGGCATTAGTAAACTCTCAGACTGCGCTCATATGTTGTATCTTTTTTTCCCAGATTATCTCAGATCTAGACTCGTGGAATGAGGAGCTGTCGCAGCAGATGAATGACTTTGACACGGAAGACCTGACGCTCGCCGAACAGAGACTGCAGCACCACGCAGATAAAGCCCTGACGATGAACAACCTCGCCTTCCATGTCATCCACCAGGGCCAGGAACTGCTGCAGTACGTCAACGAGGTGCAGGCGTCCGGTGAGTCAAACATGATAATAGAAAATATCTTTTGTTATTTTAGCTCGACATTACCGCTAGTCCGGGACAAGTGGATTTTTTGAAGGGGCAACTGGACAAGTAGTCTGATTAGAAACATCAATAACAACAAAATAAGTATGAAATCACCAAAATGTGAGAATTATTCTGATTTTATTACATTTAGTCTTCATGGTGATTGATGGTGGAAAATACTTATAATGTACTGATGGTAACAAATTTGCCTCGAGGAGGAGAAATTGAATACAAATTAGCGCAGCTCACACAGCGTTAACCCAGCTTCAAAATTTGAATTGTGGTCTTGATATTTATTTTGATATTGTGTTTTCCTGAATACCATCACAATTGAAAATGTGCCTGATTTCATACAACAGTTCAATAAACAAGTTAATATTAAGTCACTTACATTTTAGAACCAATATTGACGCATTTCAGAGCAATGCTCAGCCTTCAGCGTTTTGGATAAATCAGTTGAGTCAAAGATTTAATAACACTCATAAACAACTGCCTCGTTTTTGAATGAATCAGCCATTTGAAGGAATCGTTTAAATGAACGACTCAATGACTCACTCATTAAGACGGCCACTTGCTGCAAGTTGGCAGTTTAGTTTTATGTTAAAAAGTATCATTCCAGCCCCCATCATTTCTTATTTGTATATTCAAAATATAATTAATGCAATCTCATAACATTATTTAATGCAGTTGTAATTTTTCAATGCAAGTGATTTAATTTGATTGGTAACAGCCTTATAGTTTTTTAATATTCAAATTTAATTTGATCAAATTTAAGACATTAAAATGAAAGATGAAGCATAAATTGATTAACATTAGGAAAAAAATGCCAGGTTTTAAAAAAATAAATATCACAAATATGCAGAATTTCAATATGTCAAAGCTGACAGAACATTGATGAGAGTATTGCTTCAGAATAAATTATATTTATTTTATAATTTTTATATTATATTTTTTTATACTTTTATTTTATTTTTTGCATTTTATGTTTTTTTTTTACCATGGTAAGTACAAGCTTAATGTCAAATAAATTACAACTTTATTTCAGCGAGGATGCATTAAATTGATCAGTAAAGACAGATTGATCTGTGAAGGTAAAGATGTTTATAATGTTAAAAAAAAATCTATTTTATATGAAATGCCCTTATTTTGAACTTCCTATTCATCAAATTATTTGTTTCCATTTTCCGTCCCATAACAGTTTTCAGGCATGATGTTTGTCATGGAGTAAAGTGAGGTGTGCCGTTTCTTCTCGTTTTCCAGGTGTGGAGTTGCTGTGTGACCGTGATGTGGACATGGCCACCCGTGTTCAGGATCTACTGGAGTTTCTACATGAGAAGCAACAAGAGCTGGACGTGGCCGCAGAGCAGCACCGCAGACACCTGGAGCAGTGTGTGCAACTGCGCCACCTACAGGCAGAAGTCAAACAGGTAATGCACGGGCCAATTTCAGGACGGAATATTTGCTTGCTACTTACCTCATACCACTCAATATGTACGTTATACTCCCTCCTGTTTATGAAAATGCTATATTCACTGCACTGATGTGTCTGTTTGTCATTGTTAATCTCTTTGCGTGTTGCAGGTTCTGGGTTGGATCCGTAATGGTGAATCAATGCTGAATGCAGGTCTGATCACGGCCAGTTCCCTTCAGGAAGCCGAGCAGCTGCAGAGAGAGCATGAGCAGTTCCAGCATGCAATCGAGGTCAGTGCTCCTTATATTTTGCTTCAAACCTTTTCCTTGTTTTTCTTTTATTAAAACATAAATATTGTCAACATTCATTAGTGCTAACATTAGTTTCTTTAACTATGGACCCTTTTTGAGCCATGGACCATAAATGCAAACTCAGTTTTCACATAACTACTTTTAAATTTGTATACTAGCAGTGACCAACAGTGAATCGACAAATATCATTTCCACCACAGCTCAATTTATGTATTATATTTAACATCATTCTGTAATGCAAAAATCATATTTGATACATTTCTGGAATTAAACAGCTGACTCCTTTATCTTGCTAACGCTAACGTGTGTGGGGGGGATATAATAGTATAACACTGTGTGTGACTGTACACCATAAATGCATATTTACATTATAGTTTTAAACATTTATATAACTTATAAAATACTTTTTCTTCTTTTTTTATAGTTAAAAATTGAAAGCAATGGTAAAAACAAAATCTCTACACTATCGGTCAAAAGTTTGGGGTCAGTCTTTTTTTTTTTTTTTTTTTTTTAGAAATTCATATTTTTTTGCAACAATAACACATTAAAGTGATCAAATGTGACAGTAAAGACATTTATAATCATTAACAAATGTAAATGTAAATTATGATTTCCACAAAAATATTAAGCAGCTATTGATAATAGACAGGAATGTTTTGTTTTTAAGCAGAAAATCACCATATCAGAATGGGATCATCATGTTATTGAAGACTGGAGTAATAATGCTGAAAATACAGCTTTACATCACAGGAATACATTACATTTTGAAATACAACAGAAACCAGTCATTTTTAATTGTAATAATATTTCACAATAGTACTGTTTTACTGTATTTTTGATCAAATAAATGCAGCCTTGATGAACAAGGCGTGTGTATATAAGATGTATTTGAAAAATTAAGGCATGGTAAAATCAATCTCATAAACTTAAAAGTGTAGAAGAAACATATGCACTCAACAACATACATTGCCTAAACATATATTTATTGATGCTTCAGTTTATCTGCATCTGGAGCTCATAGATGATCCTGACATGACCTGAGCCTCATGAGCTCCTGCTCTCCACTTCCCTCCTTTAACAGGATAACATCCGATCCGCTGTCACTGTATCGCTATTGGGAACCTGAAGGCACAAAGACTGCCTATCAGAAGAGTCTTCTCATTTCCTCCAACCATCAGACTCCCATTCTGTACTGAATACCGAATACTGAATACTCGTCTACCAACCGCACTTTGTGGACGAATAATAAACTATCAGTCGTATCTTAGCCATGATCTGACTCCTGCCATCTGTTCTGCTGTGTAAGTCCTTGTTTTTGTGTGTCTTATCTGACATGTTTTCTCCTCCTCACCATAGAAAACCCATCAGAGCGCCCTACAGGTCCAGCAGAAAGCCGAGGCCCTGCTGCAGGCTAACCACTACGACATGGACATGATCCGAGACTGCGCGGAGAACGTGGCCTCCCACTGGCAGCAGCTCATGCTGAAGATGGAGGACCGGCTCAAGCTGGTCAATGCGTCCGTGGCCTTCTACAAGACCTCCGAACAGGTCCGTAAAGGGGTTTGGGTGACTGACATGTCACAAGTTTTGGCTGTTTATTGACCAATCAACATTCAGGACTTTTTGTAATTCATATGGCAGTGAGTTGAAAAGGCTCATCTTCTTGTCTGTGCTGCAGGTATGCAGTGTTTTGGAGAGTCTGGAGCAGGAGTACAAGCGTGAGGAGGACTGGTGCGGAGGAGCGGACAAACTCGGACCCAACTGTGAAACTGACCACGTCAGCCCCATGATCAGCAAGCATCTGGAGCAAAAAGAGGCCTTCCTCAAGGTAACACATCCAATCTCAGAGGACACTTGTCCTTTTTGCCAGTGTTTGCAGGCCAAATTTAAGGTCATTTAAATACCTTAAAGGTGCAGTGTGTAATATTTATGAGGATCTATTGAAAGAAATGCAATATAATATACGTAACTGTTTTCAGTGGTGTATGAAGATACAGATCTTATATGGAATAATGGAATAAGCAATTTCTATCCCCATACACCGCGGGTTCCCTTACAGTAAAATTGTCTGTAAGCAGTACTATAAAAACTGTAAAAAAGTCATGTTTCTACAGTAGCCATAAACGGACAAACTTCTCTGCAGAGTGCTAGTCACTCTCTGCTGTCTCAAACGAGGAGAGCTTTGTCCTTTGTCGGCCACCGTAGCATCTCCATGTGCTTCGGTGAGGAGTGAGTGGTTGAGTGGTTGCAATTCACCACTCACTCCAAAGAGGAGTGAGTGGTTGCAATTCACAACTTCACCACTAGATGCCGATTAAACTTAAACTGCACCTTTAACAGCTTACTTACCGTTTCCAGAGGTCTTACATTTGGGGTCAGGAAACCAGGAATTGCTATAAGGCTTAATGATAAACTTAAATACTTTTTTTTAATACTAAACTTTATTGATTTCATTAAATAAATAAATGTGAGCACTGCATGTTGTAAAGTAAAAGCGCTGTGCTGTCGCTCGTTCTACAGGCGTGCACTTTCTGAGTCGTTTGCAATCACAGAGGAGCCCACATTAATGCCATGTGATTGTTTTGATCTACTGTTGATGAATTATGACAATATTTACTTTATGGTGTTTTATATCATGCCTGTAAACTGTCGCCTTTTAGCGAGGAACGTTTCGATGCCGTTTCCTTTTCATATTACCGCTGTATAAACAAAATAGTGTTTACAAGTGCACCTCTGCTTTGTTTACAGAAAAAAAGTTGAAAAATAAGGTATCTAGAATAATATATTATATAATATATATATACAAAATTATATATATATATATTGTGTGTGTGTGTGTGTGTGTGTGTGTGTGTGTGTGTGTGTGTGTGTGTGTGTGTGTGTGTGTGTGTGTGTGTGTGTGTGTGTGTGTGTGTGTGTGTGTGTGGGCATGTTTTTGTGACATGAGGACACAAATGTGTATAATGACACAGGTATTACAAGGAGAGGGTGAAATATGAGGACACTGGCCATGTCCCAACTTTTCAAAATGCTTATAAATCATACAGGATGAGTTTTTTTTAGAAAGTAAAAATGCAGAATGTTTCCTGTGATGGGTAGGTTTAGGGGCAGGGGAAGTGTAAGGGGATAGAAAATACGATTTGTACGGTACAAAAACCATTGTGTGTGTGTTTGTGTGTGTGTGTGTGTGTGTGTGTGTGATCCCTTTTCTCAGAAAATGGTGTACAGGCTGAAATGTGAGGTTTATAATTTTATAAAACTAGTTTTTTTCAACAACAACAAATATATGATCAGTAAAGTTGTTTAAATCATTGTTTTCAGAGTCATGTTATGGTTTAGGATGTTACCATAGACATTAACCTACATTCCTTCAATACTATATTCATTTTATTTGTGCAGGCCTTGAAAAGTGAAATGACAAACTTAAATTTGATTTTGACACCCCTGCAGTTAGCCTATGTTTGGGTAATGTGTGTGTTGCTCTCTGTGTTTCAGGCATGCACATTAGCCAGGCGGAATGCAGACGTGTTCCTGAAATACATGCACAGAAACAGCGTCAGCATGCCGGGGATGCTGAGTCACGTCAAAGCACCAGAGCAGCAGGTCAAAAGTGAGTCAGGACCTACAGCTTTGCATTAAAACGTTCTCCCCTGTGGTGACGTATATCCAAATGAAAAAAAAATATAGGCAGGGACTTGCTATTGGTCGATCTCATGTGAGTGACAGATTGCTCTGCCCTCGCGCCACTGAACGCATCATCAGAGAAGAGATGTCTTTGTGAGAGAAAAGGGGCGGTTATGTTGAATAAAGATTATGAGGGTACATTAATAAAAAAAATAATAATAATGTGCACACATAAATAATTTATAAGAAGTACTGCAGTTTTTCATAAAAAAATAAGAGTTGCTAATTTTGATTTAATGGTGACTTTAACAAAAGAAAGTGAATATACTGCTTATAACACATATGTACCGAATGTAATTGGACAGGAAATGTTGATTTTCGTCAAAATTAGCTTATTTAGTGAGAAAAAAAGAAGGCTGGGAATTGATACAAGAGATGTCACTCGGATAACAAGTGGACATTATGCAAAAATATTGGACTGTAGAATACCACATCTGACCAATTAGAAGCAAGTATTCCAGAGAGACATATAATAAACACATGGTGTCTCTGTAGCATTTCAAAGCCACTTTTCAGACCACAAGGCTACAGATGCTGCCTCTCCGCATGTTTTCCTCTTATTTACCAGTCTTCCCTCTGCTGCCTCTCTGGAGACGTGACAAAACACAGTCTGTCTTCCCCATAGGGGTTTAGCTACAGTGCTTGTTGATCGTACATTGTGCATGCATCCTGAAATAGCTCTGGACTGATCCGCCATCTAGTGGCCGACCTGTGCGCTGCACCCTCACGGAGTTCAGCAGCTGGCCCACTTTGGCCCCCTTTAGCCCAGTTTAGATTGTGTGTATTGTGACTGCGGCCATGTTCTGTTCTGAGCGTGCTTACAGTGACTCAGATAAGGAAAGCGTAAATGGGTCAGGCCTCCGCCACACAGAGATGGCAGCTTACTGCAGAATGATGGGAGTCATCCCTTTATCTTTGTGCCACACACACACACACACACACACACACACACACACACACACACAGAGAGAGAGAGCACTGTAAAGTGCATCCACTGGTATATTATCTTTATTATCTTAAGTGCTGTCAATTTAGCTTTAATTTAGTAAAAATTATTGATGTAAAAGTTAATTAATTTAAAGATATGTACATTAAATTCATTTTAAAATCATGTATATTTATGTAAATAGAATTTTATCAAATCATAAGTCATTTAATCATAAAATAATATAAAAAAAATTCTACCATTTAAAAGTGTAATTCAACCAGTATAATTACCCGTTTTATTTATAATTTTATCATTCAATTAATTTAATGTTTTATTATTTATGTACATGAATTTTATGCAACAATAATAGAAGTTATTGACTTATAAAGCAACACCTTGTAATGTCAGTGATTTACCTGTCTGCTGCAATAATATAAGCACTAAAGTCTCACCTTTTGAAATAAAGATTGTATAAATGACATTGTTACGCCAGTAGGTGGCGACAAGTGACTTCTAAGTCATTGAATCAATCATTCTAGAGATTCATTAAAAACGCTGATTCATCCAGTCATGAAACGTAAAGTGTGAAACGAGTGTGGCTTTATGATTGAGTCACTGAATCTATGCTGAAGTGTGGGAGAATCGTGATCTTTGTTTTAAACAAAAAATGTTGATTCTCATTTTATCCAGATTAATGCCGCTCTAAGGTTCTGCTTGATTTGAGTGACGTACTCTGGTGGTTAAGGATCTGGGCTGCTGGTCATCATGGTTAAGAATGATCATGTGTGATTTTGTAGATATCCTGAATGAGCTGCTGCAGAGGGAGAACCGGGTCCTGCACTTCTGGACCATGAGGAAGAGGAGGCTGGACCAGTGTCAGCAGTACGTGGTGTTTGAACGCAGTGCCAAACAGGTTTGATGTCTCTCTCTCTCTCTCTCTCTCTCTCTCTCTCTCTCTCTCTCTCTCTCTCTCTCTCTCTCTCTCTCTCTCTCTCCATCTGTTCCTTTTGATGTCTGATCAGTCTGATTATTCGCTTCTTCTTGGCCCAATCCTGAGACTGACAGACTGACTCAGTGCCATGCTTCTATTTAAGATGCACAGAGATATTCAATTATTTATCCTTTTCATCTTCTGTTTGTATGTGCATGTCTTCATATGCCATAGCATATATATTCAGTTCATTCCTGTGGCTGGTTGCATAAACTGCTTAGACTAGTCTTACAAGTTAATCATCAATTTATTTTCCTAAAGTTATTACACCCTGGTTAACTGCTAGTTGGTCGGTCTTCACATAAAGACTAAGTTTGTGCAGCTAGCCACTGCAGGTTTAGTTATGCAGATGCTGTTGTGGTTCTCAACTAGTTTAGGATCAGATTATACATTAGACATCAAGTACCAGGACATAAAGTAAACAGAAATAAAACATTAGCATTCATTATTACCATAAACTGCATAAGGAAACTTGGCCATTTTGAAAATGCATAAAAAGTGTTTTTTGTTTTGTTAGTTTTTCTTTCTTAAGTATTGCTTAATTAATGCAAGGATGCATAGCATATATCAAAATGAACAAGTTTGAATGATTTCTATTTCAAATAAATGTTCTTTTGATCTTTCTATTCATCAAAGAAATTATTCAACTGTTTTCAACATTGACAATAATCAGAAATGTTTCTTGAACAGCAAATCATCATATTAGACTAATTTTTGAAGGCTCATGTGACACTGAAGACTGGAGTAATGATGATAAATTCTGCTTTAATCACAGGAATAAATTCATGTTTTAATTAAATATTTAATTATAATAATATTTAATATTTTTTACTGTATATTTCATCATAAAATTAAGAGACTTATTTTCAAAACATTTCAAAACATCTTTTTGACACCAAACTTTTGAATATTAGTAGTGTATGTTAAGTGTTTTTCATTTAGTATTGTTTCACCTTGCTGTCTGAGATGCACTTGTTAACGTGTTATGAAACCCTAAAACACATTTTTAGCTGCTGTTGCTGAGTTGCTGTTGTTTTTTCATTGTTTAGCTATTGCGATTTTAGAAAAAGCAAAGTTAAACCAACATCACAAAAAGTGTGTTAAAGTTTTAGTTCACCCAAAAATGAAATTGATGTCATTAATGACTCCCCCTAATGTCGTTCCTCACCCGTAAGACCTCCGTTCATCTTCAGAACACAGTTTAAAGCCCCACTTGGCTACTTTTGCTCTCGGGGTCCCCCTACAGTTTGGAAAAAATAATGTCCTCAACTACTGTCGTAAGCTCAGTCATCCTACAACAGGGGATGCCATCGCGCGTGCATTTGTTGACATGACAACCCTGATAGCCCTGAACTAGTGATGCGTGGGTCGTCTCATAACCCGCGGACCCCGTATGTCTATTTAATGGTCGCGGGTGCGCGGCGTGTTGTAAAAATATATACAGTGGTGCGGTGCGGGCCAAATAACTTCATAAAAGCGTCCCGCGGGTCGGTGCAGCACTTCTGGCGGCACGTGTGAAATGTCTTCATCCCAGGTAACGTTACAGTCAGTGGCATATGCTTCAGCATGTCATATGAATATAATTTCATGGGTTTTGTTTTTTTCAAACGCCAAATAATCACGATGCTCACGTTTACAAGCCAGCGTCATTATAGTAGTCTATTGGTTACCGTTTTACAGAATCTATATGATACTTCAGTTCAATGTTTGAGTGGTAGCTCACCGTAACAAGCAGGACAGCATCGGTCGGGCACGCCTCCTTCAGCTCACGCCGACGAGCAAACGCTGGTCACATGTTGATCCTCGTCCTGCCTTTAATCACATCATTTTTTCATTTCCTCTTATTGCTTTCCTCCAACAAAACCTTTTCTTTCTTATTTGTCTCTGCTGCTTCGGACATGACTATATTATCCGACGAACAAAGTTGGGCTCGCACGTCCGAATGTAAGGAAGTGTGTGTGTTGGTGGAAGTGACGTATATGCCGTAAAGCAGTCGAATTTTGTAGTTCTTTTCTTTTTCTCGGGTTACTACCCGAAACCCGAAGTTTAAAAGTACGATTAAAAACGATACAGACCCCATCAGGCTATGGCAGACGTGTCATTCAACCTATTGTAAGTCGATTTATCATCACAAGAGTCTTGAAAATATATTATGAAGGTTGAAAAGTTACCTAGTGCTGCTTTAAGATATTTAATATTTAGTTTGAGAGCATATGGAAGTGTATGCACACTATACTGTCCATGTCCAGAAAGGGAATAAAAACATCATCAGAGTAATCCATATGAGACATCAGTGGGTTCATTAGAATCTCTCAAAAATAACAAAAACTACGACTTTATTCAGCATTGTCTTCTCTTCCGTGTTTGTTTTCAAACCTCAAATAAAGATTAAAATGGTTATGAATCAGTGAATCGATCAATGATTCGGATCGCCAATGTCACGTGACTTCAACAGTTTGACACACGATCCGAATCATGAATCAATCCACTGATTTATAACCGCTTGAATCTTTATTTGAGGATTGAAAACAAACAGGGAAGAGAAGACAATGCTGAATAAAGTCGTAGTTTTTGTTATTTTTGGACCAAAATGTATTTTCGATGCTTCAAGAGATTCTAATGAACTAACTGATGTCTCATATGGACTACTTTGATGATGATTTTATTCCCTTTCTGGACATGGACAGTATAGTGTGCATACACTTCCATACGCTCTCGGACTAAATATAAAATATCTTAAACTGTGTCTGAAGATGAACGGCGGTCTCATGGGTGTGGAACGACATTAGGGTGAGTCATTAATGACATCAATTTCATTTTTAGGTGAACTAACCCTTTAATTCGCGGTGGAGATTGGCTGCCGTGGCTTGAGATTACGCATCTACGTCATCGGTTTCTGAGCTTTTCTCTGTATTATTCATAAGAATGAGCTCTTTTTATCCAATCACTGCGCTGTATTATGCATGAGATCGCATTACAGCAGAGAATTAAAATATCATAAAAGACACTTCATCGCTGTTCGTTCACCTCTGCTGTTTTCTTTCAGACTAATGTGTCATAAGTGTATATTTCCTCATACAGTAACACAAAAGTGTTGTTTGCAACACGTGGAAAATATGACTGTAACAATATTTAATATGTAACAGCAACACACATGTATGAGAGCGGTTTCTGAGCGGCGCGATGACATTCACAACACTCGCAACACGGATCACAGTTCATATCTGGCCCAGAGCAAGAGTGTTTCAAGTTTTTATGGACATTTTTCACATACTCTCTTGCTCTATGCGTACATATTTCATCATGTCTTCTTAAATGAAATATATATGTGCAAATAAGGACACTGATGTACAGCGTGATCATGAACGCGATGACACGATGAATTATTCTGATACACAGAAGACAATGATGTAGACCGACAAATTCAAAGAAGAGTGGACAAAAAAGTAACTATGCCTTTATTCTTTGTGTGCTAATCCAATGTGTGTCATTTGTTCGGAGTGTTGTGCTCGTAAACGTAATGCAAATATTATTAGACCTTTTCTTCATCTTTCATATAGACCAATAGCTCTGAAAAGCAGATTTAAAAAAAATATTTTTACGAATAATTTATCAAAACATAGTTTTTAGTAATCTCTAATAATAAGATTATTGTGAGTTTGTTGTCGTTGGGTTACAATTTTAAAATACATCAAGGCGCCCCGACTCTTTTGTTTATTTGTTTTTCCTAGCTCACATTTAAATCTGAATTTGTGGGTATAATGAGTGTGTTGTAGGTTTGTGTTTTATTGGTAGTCATCTCCCCGTTTCCCACCCTTGACACTTCCCCTTTTCCACAGCTTTACACATCCATTTCTTGAGTCTTTTTCAAATCTCAAGCACCGTTAATCTCACAGCTGGTGTTAAGATGCGTTTTAGTGGATTTGATCACTAGTAGATGAGGGAGACTCATTCCCGTTTACACCGCTTTAATCCGTCTCTTTTGTCCACTTTAAACCACTTCTGCCCTGGTTTGTTTGAGGAGAGGGTCTATGGGCGTATAAATGTACGGGGTTTTTCAGATCCTTCAATCTAATGAACAAAATAAGCTCAAGCTATTTACATATGAACGTGCCCGGATCAGCTTTCAATCAGCTTTCGCTTCTGCTCTGACAGCCGCAAGACCAGCCGAACGCTGTGAGTGTGTGTTAGAAATCAGAAATGGTGAGAGAACATTGTGCTTGTTGTGTTTTTCATCTTCAAACCAAACTTGGGTCTTCAGTCGACAAAGTTTAAATCTTGTCTGCTAGCGTGCGCCCCATTATGTTTCCGCATTAGGTCAGTAGGCGGAGAGTAGACGGTCTTTTGTGGCTGTTTGAACACACAGAAACACTAAGAAAGCAATCCAAGTGGAATACGTTTTCAAATAACTCCGGAAGTGGTCAAAAGTGGACAACTCAAACCGCTCTAGACCCCGTTTACACCTGTATTTAGCGTCGTCCACTTGTGATCAGATCGCCCAAAACGCATCTTAATGCCAGGAGTAAAGAGGACCTGAGGTGTGAACACTTTCATGACACTTTAACAATCAGAATTTAAAAGTGTGTCTTTCTCATTGTCTAGGCTCTGGAGTGGATCCACGACACCGGTGAGTTTTATCTGTCCACACACACCTCCACGGGCTCCAGCATCCACCACACACAGGAGCTTCTGAAGGAGCACGAGGACTTCCACATCACAGCCAAGGTACAACAGCACCACAACCATGACAAGCACCTTTAACTCTGCAGTTACCTAAAGCCGACTCTGTCCCTGTGTCCTCAGCAAACCAAAGAGCGGGTGAAGCTGCTGATACAGTTAGCAGATGGCTTCTGCGATAAGGGCCACTCCCACGCCGCTGAGATTAAGAAATGGGTCACAGCCGTGGACAAACGCTATCGAGACTTCTCCCTTCGCATGGACAAGTATCGCACGTCCCTCGAGAAAGCCCTCGGCATCTCTTCAGACTCGAACAAAGCAGTATGTTGTTTTCTTCTCGTAATAGTGTGATGTTTGATCATACCTCATTCTCATGAGTGTACATGGTTTAAAGCCATATTCTGGACAAATAGTATGTCTCCGGTGTGAAGTGGGCTGTTGGCAGATTATGTAAGATACAAAAACTATTTGCAAAATATATTAAAGCATCAATAATGCTCCAATCAGATCTTCATAAGGTCCATATTCTGGTTCAGACTTTTCAAAAAAATAGTTTAACAAGATTCACAGCTAATGAACTATTCCTTTATGTAATCAGTATATTCAGAATTAGGGCTGGGCGATATGACGAAATATATCGTCTGGACGATAGAAAATGTCTATCGTTTTATATAAGGCTCTATCGCTTACGCCACGATAAGGCGTTTACGGCAGAATTTTACGTCAAGATGCACCTCACGCCACGGCATGCCCATGCACGCTGCAATACATAAACAAACATGGAGGAAGACGGTAGTAGACGCGGTTCAGACCAGGGTAATTCTCAGAGTAATTAGCCTATGCCAGAGTGGTGGCATAAGCGCTCAAAGCAAACTTCAGACACAGACGCTGCAACGGGCTTTTACGCGTGGCACACCAGCCATATATTGAAATATTTTAATGGCAGGTGTTGGGATGGCGAAAACTTAACATTTTCTTGACCGACCACCGAGCCTCATTAGCCGGTTGAAACCGGTTAACCGATTAGTTTAAAACTGCTGCGCTATTTGAAATAACAGCCGCGAGCTGCGCTCCCTCTGTCTCTCTCTCTCGCTCTTTCACACACACACACACACACACACACACACACACACACACACACACGCACTGTCCAAGCGCTGCCGTCTCCCTTCCACTCACGTCACTTTTTTAAAATCCCCCACAACGCGAAACACGAGTCCCGCAAACGCGCCGCAGAGGAGCTTGTTTGTAATCTGAGGACAAATGGCTCCTTAGTTTCGAAATGGTTTGGGTACAAGGTGATCGCGTTGTAAATAAAGGCGTTTGTCCAGCGTTAGAAGCTCATTTGAATCATTGCCGCGGCTCATTTAAGAAAATGACAGCTCCGAAGAGACGCCGCTTTAGTTCGAGGTAGTGCTAACAATAATAAAGAAAGACGATCAACACCTTATGTGTTACCGCTGAAATGAAGATGTAATATATTTCCAAATGTAAGCCCATCTTAAGCGAAATGCACGCTTCATACTGTCGTCTGCCCCGGCTCTAACCTCGAGTGTTTACTTTTTGCAAACCTTGTGAGCGCGCAAACCCAAACGCTGTGACCTCGTGCAGAATGTTTTTATTGGTTTATTAAGTACAAACAGGCGAGTTATGAAAAATTGAGTGCGAGGGATGTTCAATCACACAAAATGATTTTGGAATGAGATGGCTAACTGTAGTAGCGTTTAGTCCACTGTCTATAATAGCCTAATTTAGAGATCACTTTTTTATTTATTTTAACCGACAACTTTGATCGGTTAACGTTGATACGGTCAACCATCGGTCAAACGGTCATCGGTTAACATCCCCAGGCAGGTGTTAACTTTACCAACAGTCTTGCTTTAAAAAAAGGTTCTAAATAAAATAAAAATGTAGTCCATACTACCTTTATTTGTTTTGTACATCATTTCAAACTGCATTTCCACATTGCAATTTTGTATAGACTATTCATAAACTGAATTAACAGAAAAATTGCTATATCGTTATGTATATCGTTATCGGGATATCAAATGAGCTATATCGGGATATGAAATTTTGGCCATATCGCCCAGCCCTATTCAGAATACATTCAAACTTAGTTCCTGGTAATCTCTTCTGGGGGTGCCATTTATTACACTAATTAATTTTAATTTTACACAACAATGTATTCGTGTCTAAACAATTCTCATTTATATCCAAACAATTACACAATAATACAATGCATTGCAAACTATTTTATTATTTATTACTATTTTGAATGAGCAAGTTTTTAAATATAAATGAAAGCTAAAAAGCTAATCATATACATATATAAATAAATATATAAATAAATATATATATATATATATATATATATATATATATATATATATATATGTGTATATATATATATATATATATATATATATATATATATATATATATATATATATATATATGTGTATATATATATATACATATATATATATATATATATATATATATATATATATATATATATATATAATATGTTAGTTTTATTTAGCTTTAATTTAAATTTCAGTTTTAGTTTCAGAATTTTAGTACTTCAACTTATTTAATTCAGTTTATTTTAGTATTCAGTTTTTATTTCTGTATTTAATTTTTTTGAAATGTCACAATAATAGTTTTAGTTTATAACAACACTCCCAATGACACTAATTTTTTTCAACTGCCTGTATACAGTGTATACATAGACTGTAAAAAAAGATGGCGGTAGTGTCCGTGTTGTCACCCATAGGATTCTGAAGAGCAGTTGTGAGGCATAAAGTAGAGATCAGCTGGCCGTTGCCATCTTGGCAGCGCATCATCGCGAGTCACGCACAGATAACAGAAAATGGGCAAAGAGGCGGGACGTGGGCGGAGCTTAGGTGATACAATGACTAACAGACAACGGATAAATGGCTATCCACCTGCCAATCAAAGTAGCCACGCCCTTAATTATGCAAACCTTTAAGGCTTTATATAATGCAAACGAATGAGTTAAAAAATTGAGCAAAAAATTGCCCCCCTAATAGTTGTAATGAAGGGCAAAATTAGCCGTATAGGCTAAAACCACAATTTGTACCAGGCTGTAAATGTTTTTTACCCTGCTCCCTTCTGGTCCCCTAGTGGCCAGTCGATGACCTGCAGTTTAAGTATTGCTTCTGTATTGGCTTCAAAAGACACTGGCAGAGGTTGCCGCTTGATCTAATATCACCAAGAGTGACCTTTATTTGGACAGATATCAGGAATATCCTGTTACAGTAGATATTCAGAATAAGGTGATTATTATGACTTAAAATTCTGATTACCTCTGTCATGTGGCATCTGTCACAATCAGTTTTCTCAAACCAGATTATTTACTTGATCACGTTATGGCAGGACGTTATCATGTTGAAACGACACTCACATAACCAGAATATTATTATTCCAGTTAATATCAGAATATTTTTGTGAATGTAAAAATAATCAGTCAGAATAGTCCTGCAAGAAATATGCAGTCAGAAGTCTGTGCGACTAAACCAAGACGTTTTTCATTTCCAGAGTAAAGACCTGCAGTTGGACATCATCCCAGCCAGTGCTCCAGGGTCAGAGGTCAAACTCAGAGATGCTGCCCACGAGCTTAACGAAGAGAAGCGCAAGTCCGCTCGCAGGAAGGAGTATGTCTTATTTACTGTTATTCAATGACTGAACGGTCAATATATTTTTTTAAATATTTAAAGAAATCTTGGATTTTAGATGGAGAGAGATCTACATGTTCTGATTTGTTTTCCACTTTTATAGCTTCATCATGGCTGAGCTGATCCAGACAGAAAAAGCTTATGTGCGAGACTTGCGAGAGTGCATGGACGTGAGTATTTTATTATATATTAGTGTGTTTTGGCTTAGTCATTCAAAATAATTGTTATTCTTTTGTCCTGAAATAATATGGAAATTCAAGCAAAACATGAGGGAAAAAATGATGCATTCAGACTTCTCTATTACTGATTTAAATCTTTATTCATCCAGACATATCTGTGGGAGATGACCAGTGGCGTGGAGGAGATCCCACCAGGGATTGTCAACAAAGAGCATATCATCTTTGGTAACATGCAGGACCTCTATGAGTTCCATCACAAGTGAGTTGACTAACGCAAATGCTTTAAAGGGGACCTATGAGGCAAAATTCACTTTTACATGGTGTTTGCACATAAATGTGTCCACCCACTCATTTTTTTAATTCTCATAAATCATAAGCCATGTCTCAGAACAAGCCCAGATTCTAGCATATGTGGCCAACATATATACTTAGGCCCTGCCCACGACTGCTGATGTGCTCCGCCCCTGTTAGTATAGCAAGTGATCTATACACAGTCCGCCATGTTTATCTCTTTGTCAGAGCATTTAACAGCAGCATTCAAGTGAGAAATGTATTCATATTAAAGCTACTAAAGTGTATTCAATCAAGAGCAGTGAGTGATTTTCTTTTGTTGTTTGATTCATGGTTGGTGTAGGTACTGTATATTACACTGCTTTCCCTTTAATACACAGATCTAATATACACACAGGATTTCTGTACTTGCTGTTTACGTTCACAGACATAACCGATTGTTTCTTTGTGAACTGTGTTTTTGACACAACCATGTGTGTATTTGACAGTTTAAGTGCAATTACACGTTAAGAGAGCATAGTTTAATACTCACGGGACGTGCCGTCTGACATCCAGCTTTCTGTGCGTGTGCCTCGGATGTGTGCACTCAGAAAACCGTATTTAGAAGTTTAGATTGAGATGGCTTTAAAACCAAGCGGCAACCTCCCGCGATCTCTCTTGAAGCCAATACGGAAGTAATGTAAACTGCAATTCCTCATCTGGCCACAAGAGGCAGGCTCCAGAAGGAGCAGAATCTCACTGAGCCTCATGTTAAAATGCCCAACTTTACAGCAGAAAAAAACATGTTTACAGTCTGGTACAAATTGTGTTTTTTGCCTATACGGCTAATTTTGATCTTCATGACAACTGTGAGGGGGGGGAATTGACAAGTCATTCGTTTTATGTAAAGCCTTAAAGTTCTGCATAATTAAGGGTGTGGTTACAGGTGAAGAGCCATTTATCCGCCGTCTATAGTCATTACGTCACCTAAGCTCCGCCCACATTCCGCCTTTTTGCCCATTTTCTGTTATCCGGAAGTGACACGCGATGACTCGCTCACAAGATGGCGACGGCCAGCTCGCCCCTACTTTAAGCTTCAGAACGGCTTATCAGAATCCTATGGGTGACTCATGGACACTACGTCCATATTTTTTTACAGTCTATGTTTAAAACGCATGCAGATGAACTGCAATGTCACGCAAGTGTGATCGCGATAGAGATGATAACAAAACCAAACAGATGTTTTAGTTTTTGGCAGAGTATTCGAGGCACGAGCTGTAAAGACTGTAAAGGAAAGGGGGGCGGAGCAGCAGCTCATTTGCATTTAAAGATGCATGCACCAAAACGGCATGTTTTTTCTTTCACTCAAAACTGGCATTTACAAAATGATATAATACATTATCTGTGGGGTATTTTGAGCTGAAACCTCACACACATTCTGGGTACACCTTATAATTGTATTACAGCTTGTAAAAAGGGGTATAATAGGTCCCTTTTTAACAGACTCTTCCTGTTCAGTACCCATTAAAGTGTTTCCATAAGTGACTTTTTCTGTCTCTATCTGTCACCAGTATATTCCTCAAAGAGCTTGAGAAGTACGAGCAGCTTCCTGAAGATGTGGGCCACTGTTTTGTGACCTGGGTGAGTGGAGTTAATTGTGTTTAAATACTAATATTGTATGTTTTTTTTCAGATCATAAAAATTCATGTCCTATCTTTCTGCAGGCTGATAAGTTCCAGATGTACGTGAACTACTGCAAGAACAAACCGGACTCCACTCAGCTTATACTTGAGCATGCTGGAGGATATTTTGATGTGAGTAATGTTTCTGTTATGATTAATGTATTGCTTTATTTTTGAACATTCATCGTGTCTTCATGTCAGTGCCCAAATCGTGAAAGTGTCTTGATGTTCCTGTTACAGGAAATCCAACAGAGGCATCGTCTGGCCAACTCTATCTCCTCATACCTCATCAAACCTGTTCAGAGAATAACCAAGTACCAGCTGCTCCTCAAGGTAAAAACATCTGGGGTTCATCATGAGAACTTGCAGACTGGTGTGATTAACAGCTCAGTGAGAATTGGTTTGTGTTTGTAGGAGCTCCTGACATGTTGCGAGGAAGGCAAAGGGGAAATCAAGGATGGCTTGGAGGTCATGCTAAGTGTTCCCAAGAGAGCCAACGATGCCATGCACTTGAGCATGCTAGAAGGTCAGCGGACACACATAGACATGCAGACACACAAACGAGGCGGATGCAATGGTTTCTTATTACTGAATGTCTCTAGGGTTTGACGAAAACATCGAGTCCCAGGGAGAATTGATCCTGCAGGAGGCGTTCCAGGTGTGGGATCCCAAGACCCTGATCCGTAAGGGACGTGAACGTCACCTGTTCCTCTTCGAGATGTCACTGATCTTCAGCAAGGAGGTTAAAGACTCCAATGGCAGGAGCAAGTACATCTACAAGAGCAAGCTTTTTGTACGTTTCACAGCGAGGTTAAAGGCACTACAGCCTCTTTTTTATGCAGCAGATCTGGTTGTTTTAAATGCTTTGTTCTGACTGCAGACCTCTGAACTGGGTGTTACTGAACACGTAGAAGGAGATCCATGTAAATTTGCCCTCTGGATTGGACGGACCCCGACGTCAGACAACAAGATCGTCCTCAAGGTGACTTCCTCTCTCTTGCTCCGTTGAAAAGCATGCCACTGTTTTGCTCTAGCTTTCTGCGCCTCATTTCTGTGAAGCTTGTCCCTCTTGCTCTTTAGCCAGTAAAAGGGTAATTATTTGTGAAATCCACATAATCAGTGGGAAGACTTGAAAATAATTTACTACCTCAGTTTGTAAAAGCAAGCTAAAAATTGCATTTACAATAAAAGACTATGGGGCAACTGCTTTTTTTGCTTGCTTTTACAAACTGAGGGAAGAAAGGCAATTTATTTTATGTAGTAATGGACAGCATGCCACAGATGATTTTATTTAACATTACTTTATTAAAATAGGCTGATCATAAAGAGCCTGTTAGCGAAAACGAGTAAGTCTCTATCAAACCTTGACACTGATTATAGGGGAATATCTGAGCACTCGCTCCTCTGGGCAAGTGCAAGGAAACCAAAAAAACTACGACAAGAATAGTCTTAACTGGTGGTGACGTATGTGCCCGGCAAATGGCTTCTGTCTCACAGTAACTGTTCATTTCCTGCATGCTGCTTTCAGACTGACAGTTTAAACTTTCTTCAGTGAAATGTCAAAATTGCACATTTATGTACTGTCAGTTTATATGTGGATTACTGTCATATTAGCCAATATATATAAACACACACAGTAGTTTATATACATTTTTGATTAACAAAAAAAAAGTTATTAGTCACCTAATGATATACTAACTAGATTTTGTCTGTTACATTCATCACAATACGTTGGCAAAATTGGCTCTACATTATCACCAAAAATGTCTATTAATGTTGTCCCTGTCTTTCTGGCCACTGTCTCATGCAGAATGAAATATGATACATTATAAAGCAGTAAAACCTTGTATATTTCTATATTTCAAATGAAGCTAAGTCAGGGATGCAAACATGGATCCATGGTGAGTACGGCCACACAGTTAACCCACCCTTAGTTCACCATAGAACAGAACACAAGTGTTTACTCTTACTCAACGCTGTGTATTTCTCTTTGTTTTATCTCTCCACACACATAAACACAGGCATCCGGTATCGAGAACAAACAGGACTGGATAAAGCACATCCGTGAGGTGATTCAGGAGCGCACTGTGCACCTAAAGGGGGCTTTGAAGGAGCCCATCCACATCCCCAAACCCTCCACATCCAAACACAAGGGTCGCAGATACACCCCCAGGCCAGTTGAACTTCTCTTACTTCAGTATTCTTTGTAATGCTTTTGTTTGGTTGTGTTCTTTCTTAAACTTGAGGACATGGAGTCCTTGACTAGGAGTTAATTTTCTGAGGGTGTTTGTGTGTGTGTGCAGGGATGGAGAGGATCTTGACAGTCAGGGTGACGGCAGCAGTCAGCCAGACACCATCTCACTGGCCTCCAGGACCTCACAGAACACACTGGACAGCGACAAGGTCAGGATATACTCATCCTGCCTATGAAATGTTTGCAGTGTTATTCATAATCTATCATAGTATTTATTCATATTTAGAATTTGAGATGCACGATTAATCGTTAAAAGACCGCAATCTTGATTAAAACACCCACTTGATCTTATTCCTAAATGGCAATGATTGGCCTTCGTCTTTTAAACCTTCGACGAAATCACACCAGACTCAAATCTGCGCTGGTTCTGATCCAGAGAGAGCAGTTGACAGTTTTTTTTAGGCACAGATTGGCATTGTTTCTGTAACTAATATTCATATTATCACAAAAGTGCTGGGACAAAAGTTTATAGTTTGGATATATACACTGATGTCTGCGGAAGCGATCTACATAGAGCATCACTTTTTGAAAGGAACTTGACGGTTCAAAAACGATTGTGTCGATTACATCATTACTGTTACATTAAGTGACTGTTACAAAATGGGTTTGTTACTGAATCGTTCATTAAACCTGTTTTTTTAAATAATTCATTTAGGTAAAATAAGCATTTTAAATAGACGGCAGCGATTAATATTTTTATTACATGTTATTTTCTTTATTTGTGTGTTCAGAATCGTGGTAGACTCATGATCTCTTGTTCTTTTTATTTTATTTTATTTATTTATTAAATGGTGATTCTCAGGTCATCCAGAATCGTGTAGCTTTATTTTGGATTATCTTTTATATTTATATTTTCAATTTATTTTTCTTATGCACTTTTGTCATTTCTTTTAAACATTTTTTTTAAATTTAGCTTTATTATTTTTATTATTTTCAGCTTAAGTCATTTTTGTACTTTAAATTAAACAAGTTAAAAATATATACAATTATATTTTATTTTAGCTATTCCAATTACCCAAAATGTTTGTTGTAGTTAACAATAATACAAATTAATTTTGTGGAATGTTTTAATCATTTTGCACATTTTTTTCTGAAATATCCCATTTCAGTCATAGTGAAATGGACTGAAATTAATGTATATGATATGGCAACATATTGACAACATTTAAAGGGCATTTTCGTCTAAACAGAAACACTGTGACTAAAAACATGGCTCTTTGCTTGTCTCTTTTTTTCTGTAGTTATCAGGTGGCTGTGAGCTGACCGTGGTCATCCATGACTTCATGGCCGGTAACAGTAATGAACTGACGGTGCGGCGGGGACAGACGGTTGAGGTATTAGAGAGGCTCCACGATAAGCCAGACTGGTGTTTGGTGAGGACTACGGACCGCTCCCCGGCCCTAGAGGGCCTGGTGCCCTGTGCCATGCTCTGTATCGCCCACTCCCGCAGCAGCATGGAGATGGAGGGCATCTTTAACCACAAAGGTGGGCACATTTCTGAAACACTTGCCGTAAATCATCCCAAGCCTGTTTCAGATAAAAATCATCAGCATCTTTTTGTTTTTCCAGACGCGCTCTCTGTGTGCAGTAACGATGCCATCCTACCAGGCTCCTCTGCCACCCTGCAACCTGGTCATGTGATGGGCTCCCAGAGTTCCCCTGGGCCCAAACGCCCTGGCAACACATTAAGGAAATGGCTGACCAGCCCTGTGAGGAGACTCAGCAGTGGCAAAGCCGACGGCCACGTGAAGAAGCTGGCACACAAACACAAGAAGAGTCGCGACGTCAGAAAGAACGCAGATGCAGGCTCACAGAAAGACTCGGACGACAGCGCTGCCACGCCACAGGATGAGACTCTGGAGGAGGTCGGTGCACTTCCTGTTTTTGTTTTCCTGTGTATAGACTGACTACATTTAACATGTGCACCAGGGTTATTATCGGTAACCAAAACTATTAAAGTCTTGTCTTTTCTTATTGGGACGTTGAACAAAAAAAAATTTAGGATGTGTCTTAATTTGTTTGATAGGGAATTGATTAAATGGTTGTGGTTTGCTATTAGTCGTTTGATTATTCGCCCCGCCCTCGAGCTAGTACTATACTGCAATATTCCATAAAAAAAAAATTGGAATTGTCCATTTTCACTTTATAACTTTAAAAACATTTTTGTTAATTGAAATAAAGCTGAAATAATATATAAATATTAGTTGGAAAATCGGAAAAAAATGAAACAAAAATGAACTTGAAAACCTAAAAATATTAAAATGAAAGCGAATTCAAAATGTTAATAAAACTACATTAAAACTAAATATACTAAAATGATTATTGGAGCACATCAGAGGTAAGGCCTTAAGATGACATGAGCAAACTTCTTCACTCCTGTTTATATGCAGTTTTATTAATATGCTTATTTGCTAAGAATTGAGCTTATTTTTACTGACATTTGTACTGACAATGTACGCATACAGTAGGTGTGTGTCTCCTGGCCACTCTACTTGTATCAAATACAAAACACTTTGATTTTTCCGGTGGCATGCCTAAAATGTTTTAATATTGATGTTTTCAACCATCAATATACCGCATTATTAATGTTTCGCAGCATTGTCAACATAAACTTCATTTCTTCAGCACCCCAAAAATGTGACGCTGGTTTTACTGCTATATTTACTAATCTATGTATGACATCATTATCCGTGTATATCGCAAGCACGTGTGTTTTGCTCAGTGTGGAACAAATGTGATTCAAGAGTTTAAATGCCTGTTAACTGTGATTTCAAAATTGGCATACACCACATATTTTACTACGATTATGGTTGTGAAGGATTGTGTACATGAGGTAAAGTTGAATTGCAATATTGCCTAAATCTCAATATAATCACATTGGCCCTCATTTATCAAAAGTGCGTACACCAAATATCCAGCGTACACCTTGCGTACACCCAAAACCACGGTGACTTTGAGATTTATCAATATGGACGTTGGCGTACGGCACGCTCAAATTCTACGCCAGCTCAGGAGGTGGTGTACGCACGTTTGAGTTAGTGGGAAAATGCGCAGAAAAACAATTCCTAACACCACAAAACGCACTGACAAAGATATGCTATATTATGACCCACTGTTAAAAACCACAACAACAACATTCAGTGTTTATTTTTGTGCAACATGAACGTCAATGTTTAATTTGTGTGACTTTATCAAAGCGTTTGATTTGTAGGCATATGTATTCCTCCAGTCGCGAGCCTGTGCGCTTTACCGGCCCGCCTGGCCCGGCAGCTGCGCACGGACTGGGACTAAAACAATTCAGACTGACAAAATAATAAAAATGACCTTCTTCTTTAAAATAATAATAAACGACATTATTCTTCTAAATAACAAGCGTCATTAAGAATAATAATAATAAGAAGAAGAAGAATAAAAATAATAATAATAATAAGAATCTTACAAATTGTCATGCAATTATTAATGTGAATGAATGATAGCTACTCCACATCACATCATCATCACTGTCGTACACCCCAATACATGCCGTGATACGAAATTAAATGCTAATTGTTTCAAAACGTGCTGTAAAATAATGCATTGTGATGGTAATTTATCATCCAAACAGCTATTTAAACTGCTGGGGTGCGCTTCTCAACCCCCACACTATTAACAGTACTCGTAATTGGGGTCCATATTTTGTTTTTGTGGGTGCCTTTATTCCCACTCTTTATACTCTTAAATAAAACAATTTCGTTTTTTTTCCACTTCCCTGGTGATGGTCTCGACGGCGCGCGTCTCAATCATCTCAATAGTTCAGTAGTCAGAGCACTGATCAGGGAGTCAGCCCGTTGACTTATGTCCTAATCAGTGCCCTGCATGACTAGTGGACTAAAGAGATGATTGAGCGCACCCGATCTCCACGTCGGAGAAGTTTTGCTTCTTTGCCGTCTTCCGTGTGTCCATGGCGTAAAATGAGGGCGTGCGGGAGGTGGAGACTTGAATATTTAGGGGCGTGTTATTCTAATGACGATCGTTTTCAGCCGCGGGATTTATCAAGGGCAAGTATTGCGTACACCTGAATTGCAGAGGTGCGCACAGTTTCATAAATCAGGCGGTGAGAGGAGTGTAAGCATAATCTTACGCCAACATATACACCAGTTTCTACGCAAGATTGATAAATGAGGGCCATTATGAGGGTACATGTAAATGCAGTCATTTTCAGTAGGTGCTTTCCCATACATGTTTTTGCCCGTTTCAGTTTAGTTAAATATTATTTATAGTGTTTAAAGCCATCCTTCTGTTTCTGTAAACTAATTTATGGTTTTGTCCCTGAACCTCTTCCACAGAGGGTGCGTAACGAGGGTCTGAGCAGCGGCACCCTTTCCAAATCATCGTCATCAGGCATGCAGAGCTGTGGAGAGGAAGAGGGAGAGGAAGGAGCTGATGCCGTACCTCTTCCTCCACCCATGGCCATCCAACAGCACAGCCTCCTCCAGCCGGACGCACAGGATGACAAGGTGAGCCGGCTCAAGATAGAGCAGCGCTGGAGAGGGGCTGAGGAGGAGGAGGGTTGGTGTGAATAAATCACTAGTTTGGACAATTGTTATTTTATTTTGTTCACGTCCAACCTTTAGACCTCATTAGAGATCCTCAAACCCGTCCAAACCTGTGTGCTAGCGCTTGTATCTCCTTTTGCCATGTGCTTTCACTTTTACAGGTCTAGCTCTATAATCAGTCCCTCTGGGTTTTGGCCATTCTGCAATCGCTGAATACAACGCAGAATCAGCAAAATGTCAAATAATTTTGCAATCCTGGAAAAAATAAATAATATTATCTAATTGAACTATTTCAAATATATTTAAAGCTGTAATGCATTGTTTTCATGAGGATAAAGACGTTGTGGCGCATGCGCAGTGTGTGTCTTTGTGAAAGCAAATCTTTCTCACCTGCTGTCTCGCATAAGTGTAAAGGATCAGGCAAACTGATTTCTCAAGATAGATGAATGACCAAATAAAAGTATATATGCCTGAAAACACTCAAATTATTTTTAAGAAAAGTGCTGTATACCACACAGCATTTTAATTACATTTCATTCTGTGCATGTGTTTGCCGCCTGTCAGCGTTCACGAGTATACAGAGAAATGTGTTCTATTTAATACGCACACAATTAAGCCTAAATGCCCATCTTGGCGATTATGTCTTGAGTGAATAAGTTAGGGTCTGTGCATTACTGTAGGTCTTTAAAGAGAAAGCAGCCTAATATAACCTATACCCATCAAACAACATCAACTGGATCAAACAAACAGTAGACACTTAAAGGGATAGTTCACCCAAAAATGAAAATGTGATGTTTATCTGCTGACCCCCAGGGCATCCAAGATGTAGGTGTGTTTGTTTCTTCAGTAGAACACAAATGAAGATTTTTTAACTCCAACCGTTGTGCGTATAATGCATGTCAATGGGGTGTGTTTCCCATGATCTATTGTCGTGTATGAGTATTGTGCATCTAACAAAATACATATGGCAAATGTGGTATCCTTTAAAAAAAAATCACAAAATTGTAATTTGGATCACAAAAAAAAAATCACAAAATCCTGGAGGGACTGTATAAGTCAAACACTGTAAAACTATTAAACTTGATCATAAAGAATCTTGTCATCTTGGCCCCGTGACTCCTGGCATTAACATGCAGCTTCCATTTGGATGGTCTCGGATGGATTCTGATCACATTTAATAAAGGTGGAAATGTGTTTCTTCACAATTAATCAATCATTTCTGATTACTTATCAAATTATTTCATTGGATTTCTCTTGTTTTTCTAATTTCTTCCCCAAGAGAGCACTTTTTCCTTTCTAACCCCTATTAACAATACTGAGGGGTCTGTAATTTAAGGAAATGCAAGAAATGGCAAAGCATTTTTAACTATTCGTTTGCAATTTTGCTGTCAAATCAGATGACGCATTGGAATGGTGTAAATGCTATAAGGCCAAATAATGTCTAGACCAGTGGTTCTCACCCCAAAGCAAACGTTCATACCTGTTTTTATTACCTGGCTCGTTTGGAGCCTCTGTTTCAGAACCTGGTGTAAACTTCATTGGAATGGTGTAAATGCTATATAGCACAATGTATGATGGGTAATTACGTACATTGCCTGAAAATCAGCAGTGTTTGTTTTGCTAATACCTCCCGAGTTAACTTGGAGCAAAAAAAAACCTAATTGAAATTTGGTCGGATGAACATTTCAGAACTGTTCAAAACTCATTTATTAAAATACTGACGACGCCTTGATTACATGTTGAAAAAAATGAGGAGGTAATATAACAACGGTTAAAAAGAAAGCCCCAATAAGCCCGTGGAACTGTTGTCTATCAATCTATCCTGACGGATAAGCGCTATGATCATAATCCCAGGACATAAACGGTGCGCTCGGACCAAGAGTAGCGTTAACTCGTATGTAACTGGTATTAACAATATTTGGTCCATTTAGAAATGTCACCTGGTGAAAGTGAACCGAGCCAAGAAGAAATTGCAACATTGAAAGAATTTGAATCCCTGAAACATTCTACAGGTGTGGAAATGCCCTTAAAAAGATTTAAATTAGTAATTTATTAATAATATATTAAAATAATCAAACTATTAATCTAAATTAAAATGCAAAAAAAAAAAAAAATCTTTTTTATTTTCCCTCAATTTTTCTTTAAATGAAGAACATATAGTTCTTGAGGTTTCTTGAATCACAAAATTACTGTGGTTATTTAGTTTCATATGTCAACACTCCCAATTTTTTTTATAAAAATGTTAAAAACAAGAAGTTTTATCGTTATGACAGAAATACTGTTTAGGACAATACAGAAATAATGTCCTAAATTAATGGAAGGGGGATTTTATTGGAATTCTCTCGTCAAACTGTAGCCTAGAAATCTAGACGCACCCTAGCGGCAGCAAATTTAATCTGCTCCGTATTGGCTTCAAGAGAGATCGCAGGAGGTTGCCGCTTGGTTTCCAGACCAAACATCTTGATGTGGGTCTGGCTTGTCAGGCTAGTCAAACTCACCATTTTAAGGAAATTTTGACGGTTCTACTAAAGTTCAGAACGAGTACAAAGAATTTGAGAACCACTGGTCTACATCCAGTCCTGTATCCCCGATGCATGTTAATGCCAGCCTTAAAGGGGGTCGTTGAGAGATAGAGAGAGAGGCAGATTTTTCCTGGGGTAGAATGTAGCTGTAAACGCCACAGTAGGATGAAATGCTGCAGTTGTAAGCTGCTCTCATCGCTGCTCAAGAACAGCTTGTGACACTAATTTGTTTTTCTCTTTTGTTTTGTTTGGGCTGTATTGTTTGCCATAGCATTACGTTGATTTGTGTCCTGTCTTTGTTTTATCTCAGTTCCCATATCTCTCCATCTGACTCCTCCCTTTCTGGCCTCCCTCCTTTCGCATCATTCCTCATTGCTTTCTTTTCCCATAACCCCCGGCTTATGAAAAGACCTGAGACCCCCTTCTTTTCTACTTTTCTTTGCTGTTTTTGGTAGAGATTTAGAAGCCGACCGCTTCCTGAGACCTGAATTAGTGTTTTCTTTTAGAAGCAGATTCCTCATTTTGGTTTGATTCTGTTATTCCACTTTCATCTAGACAAGACTTCCTCTTTCTGTTGTTTAAATCGGTCTGATTTAAACTTAGAACCACAAAATGCCCTTACTCATCCTTTTTTTCATTTTCTCCTCTAGTTTTTTTACTTCTATTTTTCGTATATACATATGATTTAGCCCTATCTTTAATTGATTGTCCTCTTAACGCACTGGTTTTTTATCCGACTGGGTTCCTCGAACGCGTACACGGGTCAGAAAGACATGCACTGGTGTATCTGAACTTCAACATCAGGGAGCTGTGATTAGGTAGAAAAGAGGGTCATGTGCCTTATACAATGACTCTGAATCTCAGAGACCACCCTCACTCTTTACCCCTCTAACCAACCCTCCAAACTCCGCCCATTCACACCCCTCCCCCCTCCCCTCTGTGCTTATCCCCTCATTATCCACTCTGCTGTCTGATTGGCCTGTAAAAGCTAAGCAGACCTGAGGCCACACCCAGACACAAATTGGAAAGTCTGGAAGGCACAGCAAGGGTGAGACTTTCTGCTGGATTTCCCTCTATTTCTATTTGATGAATGTTTTTGATTTGAGTTTTCAAACCTAAAGTAATGAAACCCTCCGCCAGTCTCAGGTGTCGAGCATCAAGCTATTGTCAACCTGAAGTCTGTGTTTTATTATTTTTTTTAAACATCATATAAATTTAAGACCCCATGAAATGCAGCAGGTTTCTTTCCTCTGTTGCCACATTTCCTATTTTGGTTTGTTTGACTGCAAGACAAGGACTATATATCTAAAATTGTACTTTTATCAATGCTTATAGAGATATCACACATCACATGGAATAAAAGCCATTTTGATTATATGGGGCCTTTTTTTAAAGAAATAATTGGCTTTGGTTGAAATCAAAATGTCTCTATTATTTCCGACTCTTCAAAACTGATGAACTGCACCAGAGACTGTTTAAAAGTGCAGATTTTGTATGTTCACAATGGTGTGATGCCAGACACATAATAATAATAACGTTATTACCATTAGTTACAGATGCATTCAACATAATGCAGTGAAGCTATTTTAAATGCTATAATAAAATAAAAATTGCATAAATGTCTGAGGGCGAAGACAATAAACTAGTGCTTAAGTCCATGCCTGAATGAATCCTGATTACAGTTTAGCTCCATATGGTTCATATTTGATTTGTGTCATTCAGTCTGGCATTTTCCCCTCTTTTACTCTCTTTATCTCTGCAGACTTCTTCCCGTCTCTCCGTCCGACCCTCCAGTTCCGAGACCCCCAGCGCTGCAGAGCTAGTCAGTGCCATTGAGGAGCTGGTCAAAAGCAAGATGGTAAGAAGTGCACAGATGTATATAATATAATATAATATATCACATGAGTAGCAGTGTAGCACGAGTGATATTGCGTTTATACAACAGTTCAACGGCAGAAGTGAGTAAGTAAATAAGAAAGTAAATTTTAAAAACCTTCTTTTGTGCAGAACTACTTCTTTCTGCCATGGATCCAAATATCAAGTTGAAAAGTTTAACAGTTGAGCCCGAGCCTCCGTTACTAACTCTAAAACATCACGTTAGAACTAGTAACGAAGGAACCTTGAGTTGCTTCATTGAAGCTTATTTTATTATGTAGAGTACAGTATTATGAGAGAGCGATCAACTAAACGTAACGAGTGTATTACCTGCATCTAATATTGCATTCATTCTTCAGGTCGATGCCCATATTATATCCATTATAAAATATCAGTTTGAATGTCCACTGAGGAAAGCGATATCTTTGACCTTTTAAAAGATTACCCATTACAGAGCTAAAACAACTCTCTTGTTTGCAACCAGCCACTCATAAAGACATTTAATAGCCACTGAAGTCCGTATCACGATCACTAACGGACCCTTTCTCAATACCAAATATGGCACATTATTTATATCAAATTTATTGAACAACATTTAAATGAACAACGATAGCCATTATTTAAAAAAAAGAAAGAAAAAAGCAATACACACAAGCAAACAAATTCAGTCAAACGCACAAAAGTACAGTAAGTACAAGTACAGGATTTAAGTTAAACATAGCCTAAATATAAAGTTATGAAACTTAATTTTGCCCTTTACCCAAAGATTGCCCATTTGATATACCCCAAATGAATCATGTTTAACCACGATCTACATGCTAACCAGCGACAAATTCCCGAAGGACTGGCCGAGATGAAGCTGATATTGAACGTCCGCTGACGGACTGGAGCTCGCATCTGCAAAAGCGTCTTAACAAAATAGGCGCTATGTTTATAAATGAGTCACATATTTGAAGTCTAAATAACTACATTTCTGCTAAAAAACTAAATTGTGACAAAACAACAGTGGAGTGATACAAACGGTGAAACGGTGCTGATACTGGGAGAATATTGCATGTCTTGAAATGGCTCTCAGCCAATCAGATTTGAGAACCAGAAACAACTGTTGTATAGGACAATATAATACCACAGTGTTATTACTATTATCGTTAAATATTAAACCAAGTTTTATACAAGAATTTGACTAAAAAACATATCTCTAAAGTAGCTTACCCATCATATGACTTGTTTGGTCTCTTGACCGCACAGGCTCTGGAGGACAGGCCCAGCTCTTTGTCTGTGGAACAAGGGGATAGCAGCAGCCCCTCTTTCAACCCGTCTGATAACTCCCTCCTCTCCTCCTCCTCTCCGATCGATGAGATAGAGGAACGCAAGACCGGCTTCCTCAAGAGACGCCAGTACGTCATCATGCTCTCCTGCATCCTCTCGGTTACTGCCCTCATTCATTGTCAGCGTCTGTAACACAGGTGTCTCTTTTCTCCTTTTAGTTATATCCTGCTGGAACTGATCGAGACGGAGAGGGACTATGTGAGAGATCTCAGTTTGGTTGTGGAGGTGAGTGCAGACCGGATGCCGAGACATAGATACGAGATATCAGGTGACTAGATGTGACATTGTGTTGCGTGTCCGGCAGGGCTACATGACCAGGATGAGGGAAGATGGAGTTCCAGATGATATGAAAGGAAAAGACAAGATCGTTTTTGGAAATATTCAGCAGATATATGACTGGCACAAAGAGTATGTATCTTGTCTGTGATGTATTATGTTCCTCATTTGAATAGTTCCCGCCCAAAACACACGCTAAATAAAGGGTGGGGCCTGGTTGAGTTAGTTAGTAGTGTGTTGAAACTCACGGTTATGGTAAGGAGTGGGACATTTCCCAAACATGCTGAAAGCGGTTGACCAATCACAACATACTGGTCCAGCCGACCAAACAGAGCATATTGCGCTCTTCAGAAGGAGGCTTCATAGAGACAGGAACTAAACAAAGCATTACTGACAGACTGGGAATAGAGGATCTGCAACAATAGAGAATATGGGGGAAATAATTTTTAACATTCAAGCATTATCTATTCCAGTAAAGCCCAAAAACAAAATCAAGACTTTGTAAAAGAGCATAATAGGTTCTTTTTAATGATAGACACCGATTGAAAAGAGAAAAAAGGGCCTATAAACCAGATTTGTCTGTCAGCTTTGACTGATAATTTAAGCAGTTTTGTGGCAGTTAATGTTCATCCTTAATGTTTCAGTTTCTTCCTGGGAGAGCTTGAGAAGTGCCTTGAGGACCCTGACCGGCTGGGCCCTCTGTTCCTCAAACATGTACGCCCCTTTTTAAGCAATCAATCAATCATCTTGTACTGTAGTTTAATATTGTGCATACTCATGAACTCTTCATGCCTTTCAGGAGCGGCGGCTGCACATGTACATTGTTTACTGCCAGAACAAACCTAAATCTGAGCACATTGTTTCAGAGTATATCGACACCTATTTTGAGGTGCGTAACTTAAATCTGGATTTAATCATCATTTCTGCCCTTTATAAAGTGTGTATGTCCGTATGACATACATTCTGCATTAATATCAGCGTACCACCGAATATTAATCACATAGAACATCGTAAAACACTTCCGGTGTCAAACTGAATAACTTCTCTTGCAGGATCTGAAGCAGTGTCTGGGTCACAGGCTTCAGATCACTGATCTCCTCATTAAACCTGTTCAGAGAATCATGAAGTACCAGCTGCTGCTTAAGGTTCGTCCCTCCGCTCCACTGCTTCTCACTGCGTTACACCTAACCACAGCTCGTAGTCTAATCATGATTCTGATGTATCGGTTTCTTTGTTTACAGGATTTTCTCAAATTTTCCAAAAAAATTGGAGTTGATTCAGTGGAATTGGAGGTATTTTATTTTATATTTAAACATTATTCTATTATAGTCAACTCTATTCTGTTCTGATGATGTTCTTGTGTTATAGAAAGCGGTTGAGGTCATGTGCATTGTACCAAAAAGATGTAACGACATGATGAATGTTGGTCGACTCCAGGGATTTGATGTAAGAATAGATATTGTCTATATCAGTAAATTATTATCAAGAAGCGTTTTACGTTTGAGAATGCATGGTTTAAACTCATCTGATCTGTTTTTCGCAGGGAAAGATCATCGCTCAGGGGCGTCTCCTCCTGCAGGACACCTTCATGGTGGCTGAACCGGACGGAGGCCTGCTGAACAGGATGAAGGAGAGAAGAGTCTTCCTCTTTGAGCAGATTGTCATCTTCAGTGAACCTTTAGATAAAAAGAGAGGCTTCTCAATGCCTGGCTATCTGTATAAACACAGCATCAAGGTACAGGCATCCTCATCTGTTTCTTGGTACCTCATTTTGTCATGACAAATATGTTGATGGGTAACTGTTAATCTAAAAACAAAATGTGTGTGTCTGTGTAGGTGAGCTGTCTGGGGCTGGAGGATAGTGTGGACGGAGACCCCTGTAAATTCGCACTGACCTCCAGAACGTCTAATAGCAGCAAAGAGGCCTTTATTCTGCACTCAAGCCATCCCGGAGTACGACAAGTCTGGATGCTGCAGATCAGCCAAATCCTGGAGAGCCAACGCAATTTCCTCAATGGTACAGCAACCAGCAACACTTACGAGTATAAAAGTAGGTCTTAAGGTCGTCATAATGGATGTTCAACATACATTTAATCCAAATGTTATTCATATATTAATATTGTCAATCTATATCAATATACCTATAAAAATACAAACACACACACACACTAATATATATATATATATATTAGGAATGTCACAATACTAAATATAATATTGAACCGTTCGGTATGGCATTCATGGTTCAATAGGCGCTGGTGAATTGCGTTTTTTTTCTTCGGTTTATGGAAACAAGGTCTCCGTTTCGGTTTATTTCGGTAAATGGAAATTAATTATTTCCATTTCCCTCTGTATTAAATATTCCTCTCAGTTTGTTTCGGCTCTGTTTGAGTGTGCCTGTGAGTCTACTCGCTGATATGAGCAAATACCCAATCATATGCAATAAAGTTAGGGGGTGTTTACCCGCGTTTTAAAGCCTTGCCGGTTAAACATGCACGCACGTTTTGCATTGAGCGCGCTCTAAACGTCCGTCAAACACACGTAATTACTTGACAGTCTTACTGCGCTAATACTGTCAAATACACACAAGGTTAACATATAAACACAGTCGGTTAACTTATGTCTAAAATGAAAGTAAAAGCAGGTCTTCAATTGACAGCAGCAGCCTAGTGAACATGCTGTCCTTAAAGGGACAGTTCACCTCTAAAATGATGTTAATTAAAAAAAAGACCTTTAATACAGTAGCTTTTATTAAATATTGTATATTTAAGACTATGTAGTTTTAATTTAAGCCTACATTTATTCATTCAATTTCATACTTAAATGCTACTGTACATCTCTAAGCTGCCACTGTAAATCTTTATATATTTTTTTTATACAATACACTGGGAATGTTTTTTTTAGGTAAAGTTTTAAGTTTAAGTTAGGGTTTTCAAGTCTTTTAAGTTAAATTTAAAAAAAAGTATTGCAATAAAAACATTTTATCCTTAAACTTTTTCTGTTCCTGTCGCCTAAGAATAGAATAGCTAAAAAAACCGAACCGAACCGAAAAACCGTGGTTAAAAACCGAGGTGTGTATTGCACCGTGGACTAACTGTATTGTTGCATCCCTTATATATATATATATATATATATATATATATATATATATATATATATATATATATATATATATATATATATATATATATATATATATATATATATATATATATATATATATATATACACACACACACACACACACACACACACACACACACACACACACACACACACTGTATATTACTATTGTAATATTTTCACTGTAATTTTTTTAAATAAATTTATAAAATAATCCTTTAACACAACTTTAAAATTACAATACTGATATTATTAATTTCTTCATTCTCAAACATTAACTTCTAAACCTACTATTGTTCATTGTTAATTCTTTTTCTAATTCTAATAATACAATAACTAATGTTCATTTAAAGAACTTGAAATGTCAGGGGTCGAGAACCTTTTTGGACAAAAGATTTGATTTCTTTTAATTAATTTTTGTTAATGCATTTTTCCAAAAAAATTAAATAATGTCAACAATAGTAATTTTTAGGTTCGTAGACAACTAAAAATAAACAATAAATATCAAGTTGCGATATGGAATTAAAAGTATTTTGCTGTTGTGATGCTCTTGAACAGCAGTGAACACGCACTTTGGCCAATAAAACATGAATATTATTATCATAAACTTTTAAATAACTACGGTAGGCTGTACACAAAAGTGGCTAATTTTTCTGCAGAGCGTGGATCTTTGTTGATGCGTCTCACTTTTTATTGATCATTTGTTGGTAAAGGGTGAGAGGCCTGTCGAGCCACATTATTTTTGGCTAGGTTACCGACCGCTGGTAAATTCAGACAATAACATTAACCTACAATAATAATAATAGTGTTATATGTTTGGTTCATTTTAAGGTCATGATGCCGCAACTAATGCTAACGATTTGATCTTCATCCTAAAGTTTTAACAAAATCTCATGCAGAACCTTGGTTTGCTTGGCTCCTAAAATCTGGACAATCTGATCAATCTGACAATCTGTTCTGCTTGTGTGCAATTCGTTCAGTGAAATCTCTCTCCTCACTAGATGTGTTTCCTCCTGCAGCGCTCACATCTCCTATAGACTACCAGAGGAACCATGTCGAGGGACCCGGTGTCTCAGGCAGCAGTGCACAGGCTGGAGGTAACGGGGGTCAGGTGATGGCCCCCGGAGGAGGCGGAGGGGCCCCGGCTGGGTCGGGTTCCCGCTCCCGTCCCTCCCGAATCCCCCAGCCCTCGCGCTTGCCTCAGCCACTCCGTCATCACTCTCCCGCCCTGGGGCCCGGAGCCCACGAGCCTGACGGCCCCGACAAATTTTCAGGTATGTCCCCGAGACCTCACTCCAGGGGTCCCTCACCCTCTTGCACCACAGAGCCCGATCCAAAAGTGAAGGTTCCTGCAAGCCCTCACCCTAAACAGACTGACCCTACGGAAAACGCTTCCAAAGAAAGCAGGGGTGGAGCCTCTCCGGCCCAAATCCCTCGAGCTACCGTGGCCCCGCTAGCTCTGGTCAAACCCAGACCTGGAACTGTCTCGCCGATGGCCTCCCCGTTAGCCACACCAGCTTTCAAAGACTCCATCCCACCCTGCAGTCCTGGGCCAAAGACGGGCAGCAGCTCCAGCTCGTTCTGGAGCTCCGTTCCCGCCTCTCCCGCCAGCAGGCCCGGTTCCTTCACCTTCCCCGGGGAAGCGTGCGACACCCTGGGACGGCAAAATCAGAACCAAAGTCACCGGCATTCCACCCACAGTAAGGACGCAGACCGCATGAGTACCTGCTCTTCTGCCAGTGAGCAATCTGTCCAGTCCACTCAGAGCAACGGGGTAAGAGACACACTCCTGCCCCGGTCGACCGCAGCGCTTGAGCTCAACTCTGCTCCTGTCTTCCCTCATGAATGACTCTCTAACCCACCTGGATTCTGTCTGATTTCTGCCTCTCTTAACCTGGTTTCTACTCTGTGGACTTCCAACAGAACCTTTTCTCTGCATCTCAGAAATCTAACAGTTCTGCTTCTGGCCAGATACTAACTGTTTATGGAGTTGTTAAACAAGAACTAGGATTCTCCTTTTAAAAACAAATATTAACCTCAAGCTACTTTATATGTGGTCTTTACAAGATGTTTTACCTTCTGAGAATCAGCTCTTCTTAAGGACTGAAGGTGCAGTCACTGTTTTTTGTTGTTATGCACATTTTTGCCTGCGAAATCCAGTCATTTCGATAGGAATCACAATTGGGATTTTTACGTCAGGGCGAAATATTTCCTCATGCTGATTTTGCAGAGGGTTTAAAGTTCCTCATATGTCACTACCCTACTGACAATAGACCTTTTTTGCCCACAAAATTTAGCTGTGACTGCACCTCAACACTGTTAATATAATGAAACTAATGCTGGAAACATCTGTGGGTGTTTTGATTCTGCCTATTATGTGAATTAGTTTTAGATATTTTTAACAGGCTACTGTAACTAACATGAGTTCTTATCTCAATTTCTTTTCCGTTTCTTACCTTTTCTTTGACCGTTCTCATTTAATAATGCATGTTTTCGATGCAGTGCACTTGCAAGGTTACATGTCAGTCAAACATTGTAAATATTATTATTGAGCATGGGAGTTATTATGGAATGTTTTGTCATTATCAAAACACCAAAAACTTTTTACTAGCCCTCATGTTCTGTATGAGGTCAGACCTCAGACCTGAAATGGACATAACCTTAAAGGGTTAGTTCACCCAAAAATGAAATTGATGTTATTAACTCCTCCCCCTAATGTCGTTCCACACCCGTAAGACCTTAGTTCATCTTCAGACACAGTTTAAGATATTTTATATTTAGTCAGAGAGCGTATGGAAGTGTATGCACACTATACTGTCCATGTCCAGAAAGGGGATAAAAACATCAATGAAAGTAGTCCAAAATGTATGGTGTGGAATGACATTAGGGTGAGTCAATTTCATTTTTGGGTGAACTAACCCTTCAAGCTCATGAAAATGATTAGAAATAGAATTAACTTGATAAAATGCTTCATATGTCCTCCATAACACACTGCATTACATCTAGAGACCCCAAAACATTTAAATAACATCAAAAATACGATTTTTCGCATTATTTACAGTCTACTTAAAATTATTTATATTGTATTGTTCTAGTGTTGTTGCTATTTGACCATAAACAAATAACATTGTTACCAGAAATAACCTTTTTTTATGTAAAAAGTGTGTCTTTATGATAAACCATAAGGATACAGCTTCAATAATGCCTACTTGCTTTTGGATTGTTCAGTGGAACATGTTACATAGTAAAAATTTGGCTTTTTTTTCTAAATTACTACCATTTTTTACTTATTTATATTGAACATGAGGGTTAATATTGTCATTTCACACAGTTAAACCCATGGTGTTGTTCAGTGCAGGCCATTTGTATTAAAAGTATAACGTGTCTCTGTAACTAAGACCCGTGTGTGTGTGTGTATCTCCACAGAGTGAAAGCAGCAGCAGCAGTAATATCTCCACCATGTTGGTGACTCAGGACTATGTGGCTCTGAAAGAGGATGAGATAAATGTAGGTCAAGGGGAGGTGGTGCAGATCCTGGCCTCCAATCAGCAGAACATGTTCTTGGTGTTCCGCGCCGCTACAGACCAATGCCCAGCCGCCGAGGGCTGGATCCCCGGATACGTGCTGGGCCACACCTCCGCCATTATCCCTGATGTATCAGAGGGGACCATTAAGTAAGAGCCCCGTCTGACTATTTACATAACGCATGCTGAATGTTTCATAATGCAACAATAAAAACAAACACACATCTTTGTGTTTAAGGGGTCCTATTATAGCCTGACAAACAGACCCACATCAAGATGTTTGGTCTGGAAACTCACCATTGGCAGCTCAATCCGAGGGGCGGGATAAACGGTTGTCTTTTAAACTCCCTCTGCACGCGATAGGATAGCACTACAACCAACCAGATCAATGTAAAGTGGAGCTCGTTGATAGATTAAACTTTCGCTGTTTCCGTTCGGCAAAACTCCGAACACATCTTCTCTTTTTAAGAATGACTTCAGTGCCGTTCTTTTCTCAGAGAAAAGCTTAACTCCAAGTCTTCCAGAGTCGCGGTCAAAGCTGATTCGAAAGGCCGCTGTTCTCCAGTTCCTGTGTTTACTAGAAGCACGCAAGCGCAACTCTGCTGTCACTTTAAGCCCCGCCCACCGACTCTATACACGATGTGATTGGCCCGACCAAAGTTTGGTTTTTACAGCTCAGAACTGTATTGAGAGTTGCTAGACGACACTCGCAGCAGATTAGATTTGCTGCCGCTAGGGTGTGTCTAGATTTCTAGGCTAGTCCTATTATGCTTTTACATGTTCAATCTTTAGTGTGTAATGTTGCTGTTTTAGTATATTAAAAAAAAGCACATTTAGGGGCGGGCCTGGTTGAATTGGTTAGTAGTGTGTTGAATTTTGCAGTTATGGGAAGAGACGTGATATTTTACAACACACTGGTCCAACCGACCAATCAGAGCACAGTGTGCTTTTTAGAAGGAGGGGCTTCATAGAGACAGGAACTAAACAGAGAGTGGGAAGAGAGATGAATGTCAAATATGGGAAAAATAAGTTTTGTTTTTTTGAACATTCAAGCATGAAACCCTGTTCTAGTAGAGCCCCATAACAAAATCAAGACTTTGTGAAGGGCATAATAGGTCCCCTTTCATAAGCTAGACATTCAACGTGCTATAACCTTTATTTTGAACGTGTTGCTTTCCAGTAGGAAATCATCATCATGGCATACATCCCTCCGTATTCGTAAGAAGTCAGAGAAAAGAGAGAAGGAAAATAAAAAGGAGGCCAAGCTAGAAAACGGATACAGGAAATCCAGAGAGGGACTAACCAACAAGGTCTCTGTAAAGGTAACACTGATGAAAACAAGCACAAATCTTTGTCTTGTCATTTTCTGGAAATCCTGCAGAAAGATGTAAACTCAAAACTTTCTTCTCCATTTTGCAGCTTCTAAATCCCAATTATATTTATGATGGTGAGTTCAAAATGTCTCTTAAGTGAAATGTTCTGTTAGCTTGGAATTATAAATAAGTAATAAGATGGCGTTGATTTTTTTTTTCTCCCAGTTCCCCCGGAGATCCTCATCCCGCTGAGTGACGTGACCTGTGATAAAGGGGAGTGTGTCACTCTGAGGTGTAAAGTGTGTGGCCGCCCCAAAGCCACGGTCACATGGAAGGGACCCGATCAGAAAACACTCACCAACAACGGCCACTTCAGCATAATCTACAGGTGCAAACGAACAAAAAATACATTATCTGCTAAAAAGTGCAACATTGGAGATATACATATTATTACTTTGTTAATATAAATTGATATATTGCTTTTGTTTGTATATCTCACTTTAATTCATCTATCACTTGTTAGATTTATGTTTTAAAAGGGGGAAATTTGCTAATGGAGCAGGGACATGATGATGGAAAAAATATGTTTCCCCATGCCCCAATGTTTCCCCTGAGAAAATTTGCATTCACTTGCAAAGAACTCAAAAGTTTTGTGAACATATGCAAACAAATTTTTGATCTATAATTTTTTCTCCCATCTCATATTTTTCTGTCATCATCATGTCCCTGTAGGGGCCTCCGTAGAAAAATAAAGATATTGCTCCTGTAGGCAAGAACAGATTTAATTGCGCTGTATTGCAGTGATTAATCTAATGTTGTTTTTTTCCCTTCTCTCTGCATCACAGTGAGACTGGCGAGGCCACGCTGCGCATCATAGGTGTGACCTCAGAGGATGATGGCATGTACACCTGCATTGCTACGAATGACATAGGCAGTGTGACATCATCAGCCAGTCTCAGAGTGTTGGGTAAGAATATGTTCCTGTTCAAACTGGCCTGGCGTTTGTTTCACAGATTCAGCTTCGCAAGGCTTTGAACTTAACTTGACTGTCTTTCACAGGAACTACCAGTGATGGAATCCGGGTCATGTGGAAAGACAACTTTGAGTCCTTCTACACTGAGGTAGCCGAGCTGGGCAGGTGAGATTCGATGTCAAATGTATTTATTTATAAAAACATTGTAAGATAATCCATTAGAAAAAACATGGTGGCACACTTTTAAAGAATATTAACACAAATTGGCTGCATATTAATTGCAAGTTTGTCACAAATTAAGGGTAGAGTATTGCTTTGTTTTTGCCAGTTCATGGAGAAATGACCGTGGCAACATCGTAATTTTGATAACGTTGTTTCTTTCTCTTAGGGGAAGGTTCTCTGTAGTAAAGCGCTGTGACCAGAGAGGGTCAAAGCGGACCGTGGCGGTCAAGTTTGTGAATAAGAAACTCATGAAGCGAGACCAGGTCACCCATGAGTTTAGCATCCTACAGAGACTCCAGCACCCTCACCTAGTCAGAATACTGGACACCTTTGAGACCTCCAGCAGCTATGCACTAGTCCTTGAGATGTGAGAGCACACACACACACTATTATCAGAGTGGACTTTCACACTCAGATATGTTCCTGAGCATCAGTATTGTGTTGTTGCACAGGTCTGATCAGGGCCGTCTCTTGGACTACATTGTGAGCTGGGGGAACCTCACCGAGGAGAAAGTGGCCTTTTACCTCCGGGACATTTTAGAAGCTTTACAGTACCTGCACAACTGCAGAATAGTTCATCTGGATTTAAAGGTCAGTGTTACAGAAATTATATATATATATATATATATAAAATGAAAATGTGTCCTTGTTGAGGATGAGACTGCAAAATTCCTACTGACCACAAACTTTTCAAGTGTTTATGTAGTATTTCTTGACTATTTTGTTATAATTTTTATGTAAATCACTTTGAATTACTACTATTAAATATGCACACAAAAAAATACTAATTAGTTATTTATTAGGGGTGTGGCAAGACTAAAATGACGAGATTTCTCATCAAATTGAAAAGCTGTCTCGCCTCCTATCTGACGGAGGGGTGAAGTTAGGATAGAATATGCCAATGTTACATTTACATTACACCTCCACTCTAGTTTAGCTTTTTATAGAAATAAAAACAATTTAATTCAGGTGGATAATCATAACTAGTGATCGACCGATATATCGGATTCCCGATATTTTTCCCGATATTTTCTCATATTTGGCTATCGGTTTTGTAATATCGGATTTTCCGATAAATGGCGGCATCTTGTGGACGTTTTGAGAGTTGCATACAAGTGCACAATTAAAGGACTGCGTCTGAAGGGAGATTATCAACAGCTGTGTTCAGAGGTAAAATAACCTGCATCCCTTAATTAATCAACTTTGTTAAACATAACAGTTATGCAAAATTGAGATAACCTCAAATAAGATGTTGATATGTATAGGTAGTTTAAACTTGGCGCTAGAGACGAACTCACTGACGGAGTCAGTCAGGTAATCCGTCATCATGTCACAAAGATGCAACTTCACATTAATGAAATAAAACAGCCACGAATGAGAGCATGTTAGAAATAAAAGCACCAAACTCTTTCTCTCTCTGTGTTTATGCTCAGTCGCGTTCAGCCGTACTCTCACCGAGTTGTTGTTCCAGCATAGGCTAGTCACTGTACATGTAAACAAGACCGACTCGTTTAAAACTCCTTAAATTATATTAACGTCTGCTATATGAAATTTAACATTATATAACAATTAGTTGTTTTATAATAAACATCGAATTAATTACAGCTCTGTGAAAATGAATTATTAAGCCTATCTCTGCGAGACGAGTGTTAAACGCAGAGATGAAAACAGCGCTCTGTCACCAGCATAATTCAGAGACTGACACAAACATTCATTTTGATACCTTACTAGATGAGATTGACATAAACAAACCGGCGAATACATCAGCTTTTACAATGTTTGCATAATCCAGAGAATATTCACTCTTTAGTCTATTAAACACTAGGGGTGACCCCTAATAGTCGAAGATTCGATGCATCGATATGCAGGACCGGATTCGACCACTGATCTCATGGTCGAATCTTCGCGGGTGTTCTGAAACGAGGATCATGCCATTTTGGCAATATGGGTGTGCTCAATATTAGTGTTATTAAGACGTGTCGCGGCGCTGAGCGATCACCCCTTTAAGGGCACTGAGCTTCGAACACATACACCGACGGCGGCATTCGACACCTGTCCGCGGCGATAAATGTATATTTCCCTCAAATCGTGAATACTGATTTCACCCTGTGCTACAAGATACACTCATCGTGCAGTGATTCAAAATTGAGCTCGCGCACGGCGCGTAATGTTCACGTCTGCCTGGTGTGAGATCCCTGAGACACGGCGCTGAGCTTCAGTCCGGTGTGCGACCCCCTATAGGCACAATCGGCTTAAGAATGTGCATATAAACGCACTCAGTGTTCTTTTCCTCTCTAGGCAGGTATTTTTTTAGGTTTATTTATCAAAATGTTCTTTTATATATATGTGTGATGTTCTGTTTCGATCGCGGCCTTTAAATGTTATGAGAGAACGGTTCATTTACGAATGTGTAGTGTATTTTTGATCACTTTATTAAAAGTGGTGGCTGTGTGTGTAAAGTAAAATAAAAATAGTCTTAGCCTCCTGCTGACTAGTGTCCTGCCCTTCCCAACCCGTTTACCGTTTATTTTTTTTCGGTCTATGGTTACACACACATAGATGATTCGACTCTCGGTCGACTATAGAGAGATTCGAAAATTCTGATTCGAATGTGTAAATCCTTAGTCGGGGACACCCCTATTAAACACATAAACCTTTTAAAACTGTAGTTTAAAATGAATGCTTATATTTATGCTCATAGTTGTGGGGATTTGATAGACTCAACTCTCATTTATATTCTCCATTTGAAAACATTAGACTTTATAAATTTATAAATAAAAAGGTAAAACAGCATTAATGTTAATAAGACTTTGCACTGTATTTAAAAAACAAAAACAATTCTGACTGTTTATTGATGTAAATGTCTTTTGTTCTGTATGTGAGTGAAACTGCAAAAATTACAGTGTTTAAAAAGCTCAGTTCAGGGCTGTTGCTGTAATTGTAAAAGACAGAAATAACACAGTAAGTAAATATCGGTTCTATATCGGTTATCGGCACATAAACATGCAAATAATCGGTAATAAAAAAATCAATATCGGTCGATCACTAATCATAACAGTCGCTTCAATCCCATCAGCTCATCTAGAACGAGCTGTTGGAGTCTTGCGCAGCAGTGATCACGAGATGAGAAGACACGCATTTGAGTGTGTGTGTTCATGTTAATAAAGCGCTCGCATTGACTTGTGTTACATGTTAGCGGACTAGAACGTGACGGAGGATTTGTTGCACAGCAGATGCGCCAGACTTGCATTTATTAAATGCACGTTCAGCACCACCGCTCCCTAATTCACATACACACGATCGCAAAATGAAGTGAAAGTTAACAGGAAGACGCATTTCAAGTGCGATTTCAGTAAGTTACCGATGTTTGAAAGCGGTTCCCTGGGGCATGGGAATATCTCCCAATATGACAACTAAAGTTGTAACCATCTCTTAGCTCGGTATCATGCTTGAAGAAAAAATTGGTCTCTATATGCACTTTGAAATAAGTACTTTGATTGTGGTCATTGTTTGCACTTAATACCTATGATCAATTTGTGGGAAGGAGTTCAGTTAGCAGAGTCAAAAAAAAGCTCATCACGACAATCGTACAGGGGAGAAGCCGTCAGTTAAGTTTTTGGCAAAACCTTTACAGTGCTGGTCTTTTACTGTGATAATTAATACTCAGAAAGTAGAAATTAAATGAAATTACAAGTTGATTAGTTAAAACATTTCAAATGCACCTGCAAACTATTTTTCTAGTCATGGATTTCATCATTGAGGATTTCTTAAAAAAAATAAAAATCTCTTGTTCTTGTGACCCAGATCTCGTCTCATCTCGTGAGATTAGCGTCTCGTCACACCCCTTTTATTTATAATTTGATTTTATTTTAAATAGCATGCTTATTAATATTAGAAATTTCTAAGTGATGCTAATCTCCCTCTTTCTGATCAGCCTGAAAACCTTGTGGTGGACCAGAGCCCCTCCCAGCCGATGGTGAAGCTGACGGACTTCGGCGACGCAGTGCAGCTGAGCTCGACTCCTTATGTTCACCCTCTGCTGGGCAGCCCAGAGTTTGCGGCCCCCGAGCTGGTTCTCGGGGATCCGGTCTCTCTCTCCTCTGACCTGTGGAGTCTGGGGGTGGTGACGTACGTGATGCTGAGCGGCGCGTCTCCGTTCCTGGACGAGAGCGTGGAGGAGACGTGCCTCAACATCTGCCGCCTAGACTTCAGCTTCCCCGACGACTACTTCCAGGGCGTGAGCCAGACGGCACGGGATTTTGTGTGCCTGCTTCTCAGGACCGAACCTTCCAAGCGGCCCCCGGCTGCCGCCTGCCTGCAGGATCCCTGGCTGCGGACTGGAGGAGGCCGTCGCTCGGCCGAGTGCATTGATACCTCTAGACTCATTTCCTTCATCGATCGGCGCAAACACCAGAACGACCTGCGGCCTCTCGGAGGCATGAGGACCTTCCTGCACAGCAGGCTACAGCCCAGGATCTGACCGAGAATCGTGATCTCATCCTCTTTCCGTTGCCAATTCAGACTTCAGTCCTGAGCCTATCAAAATGTGTGCTGACTACCATATCTGCCAATCAGAGCCTTCGTCAGCAGACGATATTTAAGATTGATAGTCTTTTCCCAGTTTGCTGCTGCCTTGTTTCCAATTCAATTAAGACTTGTAAGCAGAGATTAAAACAATGGAATATAAAAAAATAAAATATATATATATATATAAAATATTTCTTTGATTTGCTGAATGATCAACAAATCTACATGAGTGGACTAATGTTTTGTGTAGAACAAATCCTGCACAAGCACGGTTTTTGAAGAAAGCGATGCAAATGCAATTTAATATCGAGGAGAACAACTTTTTCTCTTTCTGTTTTGCCTGAGCCAGAGAGCAAGCGGCTGTTTTTGTGCTTTTAAAGTGTTCGACTTTGAACATTTCTTAATGAACCTTTAGAGAAAAAAATGAACCGCGCATAATACACGTGACATTTTCAGGTACATCTTTCAATAAAAACAGTGACATCAACTGAATGAACGCGACATGCAAATAGTGAGCAAACGTGTAGAGAAGCGTTTTAAGTGGACACTTGTGTAATTAGTTGCTTATTTCAACGATGATGATGATGATGATGATGATTGCGCTACATTTAGCTGCAGAATTTTTACAGGCTGCAAGTTCAACCTCTTTTTTTATTTACTACGACTAGAACAAATTGTGTTGTGCAATCTTCAGATGTGTGCGCCTTATTCTATACTATGTATCTGCCCTGTTTCTTTCTTTTTAAATGCAATGTCACAATGGCGATACATAGCCATAGGGCGGCCGGACGTCTGAGCCGATCGACTTCAGACAGAATGACTGAATACTGTAAATGCACAAGTTGTTTCTGGTTTTTACCACGTGCAATGTTGCAGCTTTGATGGTTTATGCAACTGTTTATGAAGACATCTATCTGTTAAACCTTTAATAACCTAGAATAGCACGTACTTGGTACTGCTGTTTATTTAATCTGGTCTTTTTCAGTAAGTATTAAAGCCCTGCCATCCTACAGGGTCGTTGTCTATATGGCACTTACGCTAGTCACTTTTCTGTTGATATACATATTGGTATGCCAAAGCTCTCCATGCTTTATGAGAAATCGTTTTCTTTCTTTCTTCTTTTCGGTCCCCTACACACATTTGACTCTTGAGTTATACGCTGGCTGTTTACATGAGTTACTCAAAGCTTCACAACTGTTCATTTATTTTCCTCTGCGTCCACGTTATTGACGTTTCACAGATTTTACGTTTTGCTTTTCTGCGCATCTTTGGAGTATTTCTGAAATGCATCTCCCATTTAGACTAGGCAGTCCTTGACATGGAAATAATTTCGCATAGCAAGATATCATGGACAAAATGTGAAGCCTTTAAATTATGATATTTATCTCGTCATATGGATAGATTTAATGCAAACGCAAATCTTTTTAGTTTTAAAGCCTTGGATAGTTTTTGGTGACAGATTAGTCGTAAGAAGCTCTCAACTATTGAAATTGTCACTGGAATGAAGTTGGTATGCCGTCTGTATGCACCATTGGCCTGTTGTTCTCATTTCCAGTGATCTTCACATTATACATTAGTCAACTGTTATCTTCGAGATTTTGAAGCGTATTGAAATGTTTGAGTGGTGGGCAGTGACTCTTTCCCTCTTGGAAGGAACATTGTTGATTCATCTGTATAGACCCATATAATGTCCCCTAATTTATTTGTCATTGTAAAGTTGTACAGATGCCTTTACAGCGTGGGAACTTGGACTGGATACATTTTTTAAAGTGTTTCATTGAATGTCTAATTTTTAGTTCTGATCTCATTGTATTTTAATGTATGTATTATCATTTTAGACTTGTTTTAATTTGGATTATTTTATACTTTTTGCATGTGTATATTTCTTTGTACAGAAACCATAAGTGTTTACGCGATATGTGCTGTAAATATTTTCAGTTTTGTCATCATTATTTTGAAAATTAAACATATGGAACATTCTCAAGGCTGCCGTGCTTGGTTTATTCTGGTTCTGCTTTAATTTGTAATATTGTAGGTTTTTGCTATAAATTTGTCGCACTGATTGACAACAGTGCAGATCTGTAAACATCATAGTAGGTGGGCTCTGTAGTCTCATTATTAACCACTTGTTATGCAGCCTTCACGCTACTGACTGGCATTAAGTTGGTTTCACAGCAACTGACTGGCATTAAGTTGGTTTGACGATCGATATTCACAAATTTAGGGACTGTCTCAAGTTGCATACAACATTGAAATACACATTTCTAACTTCAATAGCATTTGAACAGAATGACTTACAGTTACTGTTCATCTAAATGTCAGCTATGATGCAACGTTTTTATCTTGTTGATTATTATTCAAATAAATGGTCAAATCATATCTAAATATTGATACTGTTCAAAGAAATTACTTACAGTATCAAAACCAACTGTAAAGTGTTCATCTAGGAGCATTCCATTCAAATGCAATTGAGCTTTAAAGATGTTTGACCAAAAAACAAACGATTGACTTCGGGATAAGGGAACCGGAAGTGCTGTTTGGGCCATAGAGAGTAAAAGAAATGGACAGAGCGATCCCATAGACTTCAACAGTGGAAAAATGAGGCCAATTAGAGGCACTCACTTCCTGATGGCTGAGCGAACTGCGCAGACTGAGCTTGACGACGTAGATGTGACGTGAGCCTCCTGTCTGACAGCTGTAGGTCTTCTAGTAGTTGTGGAAAGTGAAATCTGAATCACGTTGTTTAAATATTTTTGTCCCGTTGCTTTTGGCTCACTATGGGCTTCTCCCCAATCTTCTCCCTTGACTTTATCAGACTTTATGTCTCCACGTCCCCCCGACTGTCTCATAGACAGTAAAAGATTGTTTCTGAGCATCTCCTCCTGTCTATACGGTAATTTCTCAACTGTGCGACAGTCGCGTTGGTTATGACGCAATCATTAGCCTATTTTTACAAAAACAGCTTCTACGGGGCGATAGTGTAAGATACAAGGTAATGGAGCCTTTTATACATTGTCGTGTTTCTTTAGAAATAAACAATGGACAAATGGAGTCTTTAAACGCCTCAGATGCAAAGTTATTCACTGTCAAAGTGACGCAAAAATGAATGGGAGTCAATGGGATGCTAACAGCAGGTGATGGCTTGGTTAGCAATGGCCGCCCCTATGGGTGGTAAGTGTTTCGAGTGCTAGATTACCCCCTTGGTTTGAGCCTACAAAGTGATGCCAGAGGGCTGCATTGGGATTGAGTCCCGCCGGGTCCCAACGCAAATCTCGCGGGAGCGGGCTGTTTGAATTTTGCTGCGGGCGGGAATGGGCGGCTAAAAAAAAAAAACACAGCGGGATAGGGAGGTTGCCTAGCGCCATGATGGAGATAGATGATGTAGAAAAGAACCTCAAACGAGGTATTTACAGCACAAAAGCTAAGTAAGGAAAGTCTGACATTTGGAGAAGTTTCTCAATTGTTTGTGATAAAGATGGAACGGAGCTGGACTTTGTTCATTGTGACAATGGGTAACAAATCCGGCACGTCTGGGTTGAGGCGACACACCTGCTCTGTTCTCCCCAGTCAAAGTTTTCATGTAGCCTAGTTTATCATATTAAGGTTTTTTTTTTTTTTTTGCTAAGCAGTCTATTTTTATTTGAATGTATTGTGTTGTATTTTGTTTTGTTTTTTGTTTTTTACATGAAGGCCAGGGAAACGAAACAAACAACCCCATGAATCTCTTTAAGATTCGCATGTCGAGGTCAGAAAGTGCATTCCAACCCATTGAATTATATGTTAACCAGAGAATTTCTAGGCAAAAAAATGCCTACTTGCATCGTGAACTGTGAAAATCGCACCAGTTGTGGAGTCAAGTTTTTCAGGATTTCCACAGGATCTCATCCGTTAAAGAACATCGACGACATATGTGGCTACAAGCTATAACGGGCTGGGGTGTGTTAATGATGTCACGCAGGTGGTGGAGTAATAACTGCTTTTAATTAATTAGCTTTATTTTTATGAACATTTTTTAAATGTAAAACTACTGAAATGTTTATTTGTAAGAAAGGCATGATAGAGTCTCAGAGAAGGTGTTTGAAGTAATTACAATGAAGTAATTTGAAGGTTTGAAGTAATTACAATGGAGACAAAGGAATAATAATTAGAGCCATAACCAGGTAGAAGTGAATGTGTGCTGGGGAGAAACTGAATGGGGCAGTTTGCACCTCTAAACAAGAGGCAATACACTGATAAAAGCGCAGAAGACATGGCAATAAACATCATATGATATTTTAGAGAAATCTCAAAATAAACAAAAACATCTCCTCAAATTCAGAGTTTTAGACTTATCATCTTCAGATTTGAAATATAACATGGTCAGACTTGTGGCTTTAGCGGTAGTGCATTTCTAGATTGCTAAAAGGCCAACTTCAATTTTATTTTCATAAAGATATAATTAGATTATATCTAATAGATTTCTAATAACTTTATAAAACTTTGAAGCTTATTATAGCTATTTTTGATTATGAAAATAATTATATGACTTGTAAACTGCCAAGTGTCTGCTTTCAAATGAGACCATATTTATGCTTTTAGTGCAAAGGATTCATGAACTGTATGTTTTAGTCTGAATAGGCATTTTTTCAAAAGTGGGAGTTAGGGTTGTGCCGACGGACGATATCATCGTCCATCATGATGGCTGACCAACATCATGATGGAGTGCCGTGATTTTAAAATAAAATTTGTCAAAAGGTATTCGCCCTATAGTTTTTACCATATATGTGAATGGGTATAAGACTTAATTACATGCAAACAAAAGGAAGAAACGTTTATAATTTCCTGTGAAAATGAGTGCGACGCGAGTGAAGATTTGAGAAAAGAAACTAGATGTCCAGTGGGCTAAAATCAAGGGGGTAATCTAGCGCTCGGAAAGCGTTCCACCCATAGGGGCGGCCATTGCTAACCAAGCCATCACCTGCTGTTAGCATCCCATTGACTCCCATTCATTTTTGCGTCACTTTGACAGTGAATAACTTTGCATCTGAGGCGTTTAAAGACTCCATTTGTCCATTGTTTATTTCTAAAGAAACACGACAATGTATAAAAGGCTCCATTACCTTGTATCTTACACTATCGCCCCGCAGAAGCTGCTTTTGTAAAAATAGGCTAACGATTGCGTCATAACCAACGCGACTCTGTCGCACAGTTGAGAAATTACCGTATAGACCTGAGGAGACGCTAGCAGGCAATCTTTTACTGTCTATGAGACAGTCGGGGGGACGTGGAGACATAAAGTCTGATAAAGTCAAGGGGGAAGAATGGCGAGAAGCCCATAGTGAGCCAAAAGCAACGGGAGAAAATATTTAAACAACGTGATTCAGCTTTCACATTCCACAACTACTAGAAGACCTACAGCTGTCAGACAGGAGGCTCACGTCACATCTACGTCGTCAAGCTCAGTCTGTGCAGTTCGCTCAGCCATCAGGAAGTGAGTGCTCCTATACTGACATCACTTAATGCCGTAGAAGGCAATGGGATCGCTCGGTCCATTTCTTTTACTGTCTATGGCTAAAATGGACTAACGTTAGGCCTATTGTTAAAATTCACAGAAATCAGAAAATCAGGTGACCAGATCGCAAAACAGAATTAAAAAGCTGGTAAATCTTAAATTGGGCTCAGCCCACCTCTCTCATCCAGGGCTGCAATGTTACATCTGCAAATTTATTTCCTTTATAAACAAAGCTTTGTGCTTTAATCCTGTGGTAGTATTCACGTAAAACAGCATTCACGTACAAAACACTGGGTTAATAACGAAAATATAGCTTTAAATAGAAAGTAGTATTTTTGTAAAGAGAAATTAAAATAAAAAGTGCACAACTCTTCTTAAGTGGACGGAAGCTACTTTTTCACGTGCAACCTAGTGCGGGTGAGTCCTTATTTGGGTTACTAAAATAATGAAATTATAGTTTTTAAGTAGAAAATAGTATTTATGTAAACAGATAAAATACAGAGTATAGTAAATTATATATTTTTATAAAAATAAAAACAAATGTCGCGATGTTTTACTGTAAACATCGTCAACTGCCAATTTAGAGGACATCGCCCAACCCTAGTGGGAGTGCAGCCTAACAGGTTAAAAAAAAAAAGTTTGAGCTGAAAGAAATGTTAGCTCTGCTGTACGTTAATTTTAGCGAGCACAGTAAAATTAGCTAATGTTAGCTACATTAGGTGACAACCGCCATCATCCGCGGAAAACTCCGCTCTTGAGTCTGAAGTCTTTTAGACCACTGGTCTTTATAATCAGGCTTTCAATCTCTGTCTCTCTCTCACGCTGTCATTCTCTGCCCATGTCAAACTGCACGCCAAAATGCCAAACCTGCTTTTGATATTAAACAAAGTCTAAACTTGTTAAGATTTTGTTAAGTTTTAATATGAAATTCAAACAATAAATACCGTTTTGGTGCACTTATAAAGCCAGGGACATTGAAAAAAACGAGTTGCAACAAGCTTTCAGCTCACGGCAGCGTGCGCGGTCAAGTGGTTCATGAAGTTTTAAACAAACCAGCCCTGTCAATTAGGGCTGCACGTTTTCAAGTTTTTCATTAACCGTTAACCGAGGCCCTTAGCGGTTAATACTCGGTTAACCATAGTGTGCGTCAGGGTTATTTTTAGCTTATTAATTTGACGACCACCATCTCCGTAGTGAACGCGCCTATAGAGAGAAATGCACATCATGGATTACATAATCAGAGAGTAGCCTATTTCTTTTCGTTTTAAATTGTTAAAAGACATTTCAAGTTTCTTAAGATCTATTTCATGTCTGCGAGGCGTACGCTGAGTTTCGTTAAATTAGGATGAGATGCGCTCCAGTTCACGAGCAATGCAAGTGGCCGCGAGGTGAGGGCGCCTGCATGATTAGGGCATTAGTAAAATATGCAGCCGAGAATGATTCACACAGACAGCGTTTGACTCGCGCGGCTGCTGAGCCTCTCCCGGCAGAGAGTTCAAGCATCTGTGGACTCGTCCCTTCAGCTCTGGCCATCTTGCTTTCAGTCCGCGATCAGCTTTGTTGTTTTTCTTCATTACAGTTAAAGTAACGTCTGCTTTTCTCTAGTCATTCACAAGTTTCTCACTTAAAACTTTCTTTCTTCTGCTCCGTTATGCACAGCGCGCGCAGCTCGCGCTCTGCTTCTGCCCTAATGCGACTTATAGTCCAGTGCGATGTTTGTTATTTTCCTCTTCATGACGCATATTTTGACTGATGCGACTCATACTCCGGAGCAACTTATAGCCTGAAAAATGCGGTAAGCACTGCATTGCAATACTTGCATTTTGCCCCGTCACTCTCATTTTTAAAGTGCTCCCACGCTTTCTTTGCCCGCTTAGAAAGCTGGTCATGACTTCTTCTTGTGGATATTACAAATGTCTGGCAGCGCTCTTGCGGTCTCTAGGGGTGCAAACATATATTACAACTAAATTCAAAGCACGTCATTGACGCCACTTAACCGAGTAAAATGTTTCACTCGGTTACGCAATTTTTAACGGTTAATCGGTCAATCGGTTAACCATGGACACCCCTACTGTCAATACATTTATATAGATAGACAACAGCTGTACTATACATAACAGCAGAGGTGGACAAAGTACACAACTCTATTACTTGAGTAAAAGTACTACTGGTCAAATATTACTCCATTACAAGTGAAAGTTGTAAAAACAGATTTTTACTCAAGTAAAAGTACAGAAGTATGTGTTTTCAAAAGTACTTAAGTATAAAAGTAAATTTCCTTTTTTATGTCAGCGCATTATTTTATTATTGTTGTATAAATGCACACTGTCCTCATGGTTTAAGCCATTCAGTGACGCTCCATCTGACATACTAGCATACGACTAACTTAAACTCATTTAAATACTTCGATATAAGTTACAAAGCTCTTTAAATGGACTGCATTTATATAGCGCTTTTATCCAAAGCGCTTTACATTTTTGCCTCACATTCACCCATTCATACACCGACGGCGATGTCAGCCATGTAAGGCGCCATCCAGCTCGTCGGGAGCAGCTGGGGTTAGGTGTCTTGCTCATGGACACTTCGACACTTGGTCGGGTGGAACCGGGGATTGAACCACCAACCTTCTGGTTTGTAGACAACCTACATGAACCACTGAGCCACTGCCGCTCTTTATAAATCTGCTGTCACTTTAAGGCCGAATGCACGGATCTATATAGACACTGATACACATCTGATGTTCTCCCAACTTTACCATTCTCCTTCTCCCAGATGTTTATATTTTTAATATTTTATAAGACGTGCACCAAGTGTATGCTAACTAAACTAATCTTGAATTTTTTTTTTTTACACTGAAACATACTTTCAAAGTATGGCTATGGGTGCACACACTTGTGCCTAAGAACCGTCTTCTTCCATTTTGCTATGAACAGATCAGTGTTCAAAAAAAGTTGGGGAAATGTTTATGACCATAAGAGTGATTCCTGATAGACTGTCTGCAACAACAACAACAAAAAACCTTTTAAAGAAGGAAAAAATCATCCACCGACTTTCAGAGCTGCTACAGAAATGACTTTTGACCTAGATAGAAATGTAGTGGAGTAAAAAGTACAATATTTTTATTTCAAATGTAGTGAAGTAAAAGTCATAAGTTTCCAGAAAAAATAATACTCCAGTAAAGTACAGATACTCAAAAAAAGTGTACTTAAGTACAGTACTCAAGTAAATGTACTGAGTTACTGTCCACCTCTGCATAACAGGTATTTACAGCAATTTTTTGGTAAACAGTACAGCATAGTGTTCTTTGATTATTACGTCAAACACATTTAGCCTACAGTATTATTTATTGTGGAGAGTTAATGTTTTTCTTGTATTTAGCCCTAAAGTATTCCTTACTAATTGGTCACACTCATAGGTGACCAAATGTGACCATACACCGTAACTATTTTTCAATTAAATAAATGGTCCATTTAAAGTATTTATCTTCTAATAATTTTTATTATTTAGCTATATAACACGTAGTGTAGTAATTAAGGTTGAAATAGAGAATTCCAATGCAAAGAGGCAAATTAGAGTCATTTTGTGGCTGGAAAAATATTTTTTATTTGAAATGCCATTACCTATTAGGTGTCTGTATGGCTCTTTAATAATTATACATGTGTCTAGTTGCTGAAAGAAGTATTGTAGATCATAGCTGCTTACTTATTTTTTGCGATAGAATAGGCTACATAGTTACTACATAGTAGTCAGACACGATCAAACACTAGATTTCTTTAAAGCTGTGGTCCGTAACTTTTTGCACTCTAGTGGTTAATAAACAGAGCTGCATGTGTCTTGCAGCAGCCAGAGCTAGCCTACCTCTCTCAGTTTATATCTATAGCGAGTCACACAGGGACTGTGCTCCAATATAAACACTTATTATAAATGTAACATAATGATTCAGGGTACAAAACACGGTTTGGAAAATGGATTCATGTTGTACATTCTCATTATATAATTTTTGTAAATCTTGAACACAAAAAAAGTTCCAGACAGCTTAACTCCATTTTCTTGTTTAAAAAGATGTTTACATATTTGTCATCCAATTTTTAAACAAGTTCATTTTCATATATTTTCCGAGGGTGAAATCCGTTGCCTGTCTGTTATTTAAGGTAAAAAATTAATAATAGCCTAAGTGAATTGTAAAGTATTTCTCTTTGTTTAAATACTCAATCTTAAACATTAATACTGGGGAAAAGAGCACTTTTAGAGTAAAAACACATTTTGAATGGTTGAACGATATTTGAATGATGACCATTCACCTTAAGGGCTCCCCCTCCCTACAAAAGCCAATTTAACCACTGGTCACAGCGTGTACAAACAACAAGGTCACATGATAGACAGCCATCTAATAGTGTCACTAATGTTGCATTAGAGCTAATGGCACTGTTACGGTAGTAGGCTAACGTTAGTCATCTTAAAAACATATAGGAACACTTACCGCAGCCGCAGGTGATCCACTTCGTCCTGTCTGTAGGGTATGGGGTGGCCATATCCTTCAGCACACATTTCATGGTCCATGTGGCTAATACCAGTCCATTTCTCCAAAATAGTTGCCCTCAGCTAAGTGAAATGTTCTGAGCAAACACGATGGTACTTGGTGATTGCCACAGGTGTGTTTGGATGGATCCAGAGCAGGTAGCGTCTTAGGTTGGAATTACCAACCATCATGGTAGTATTACCTGGTCTCCACAGTTTATTGTCGCCCTTTACAATACAGCGAACACCCATGATTGCAAACTATGCATTTACTATCTAGTAACTTAATTTCTGAATCTAATACTACAACTCTGTGCGAGCTCTCTGCTCCTGGCCGCAGTGGGGCTTCTCAGGTCAGGTGCTGCGAGCAAATCCCTCCGCAGAAGTAGCAGTGCTTCTGCTTTGCCTTCTGAGAATATAGTTCCCAGTATGTACGGTTAGTTAGAAGATGGCTCTTTCATCATGTGATCTTGTTATTTGTACACACTGTGATTATACACATCTCAACCCTATGATCTCAACATGAAAATAGGAAAACAATGGCGTTATTTTGTCACTTATTGCAGTAGCAGTAGGCTAGATCAGAGGTTTTCAAACTGGGGTCCCAGGGGTCCTCCAGAAGGTTCTAAGGGGTCCTCAGACAATTTTAGAGAATAAAAAGGGTAAAGCAAAAATGGATGAAGTCTAACAAACATTCTTTCCAGAATTGCTTTACATCTTCTAGTGAGTTTTTCACAATATAGTACCCTTTATTTTGATCACTGGGGTTATAAGGCGGTATTCTTAATGCAGTAGGCTATCTGCTTACATACAATTATTGTGAAAGTTGCTTATACAAATAATTTTGAATTTAAAATTTTATTCTTCAAATGTATACATCCAACATTAAGTATAGCCAATTTAAGTTTGGAAACAAAATGTTGTATTTATAATGTCACTTACTATTTATCTAACAGTTTAAATGTTTTTTCCATACAGATGGATTTTTGGAAGGGGGTCCCTCATGAAAGCTTCATCATATTTGGGTGTCCTCCTAAAGGCAACATAAAGGTTGAAAACCCCTGGGCTAGATGGAGCTGTTTACTTACAGTCTTTGTGCTAAGCCAGGGTGAGTCAGACAGAGTTATGGCACGCACGGAGATGAGAATGTTAGGGTGAACTCAGCTAAAATGGGCCATCAGGTAAAATGGGCCAAATAAGGTTGTAGCATCATATCTCTTAAATTTTTTACAGCCAATCACAGTAACTGATCTTACATTGTTACCTCAACACTTGTTGACATGTAACATTGATTGGTCTGAGTTTTTTATGGTAGGCAGAGCAGAGTTACATGAATTATAAGTAAGCCTACCAACAAAGCAAAGATTTATGAACAAGGTTATGACATGCTCTTTCAAATAAAAAAGTTTAATTTAAAAAAGAAACTTCGATTTTTGTGAAAAGGATCATTTTATGCCGAAATGGTTGGTTAAGCTAAAATGGGCCACACTATTCAGCTAAAATGGGCTCCATAGACACGCATACACTTTTACACAGAATTTTTTTTTTTTGTCAAACATGTTCTAATCTTTAACAAAATGTTTGAAAAATATTTGACAAGCATACATGCACACAAAATACACTAATGCAGAGAAACACAAACCCATACAGTATGATCAGTTCATTTTATTAGCATTTTTTTAATGAAATATTTGTCCGACTTTCTGTTTAATGAAATACTTTTTATGGTGCTTTTGTGGCCCACTAAAGACAGTAGTGTCACTTTCCTGTTAAAAAAAATAAATAAATTCGGCCAATATTATTTGTTTTGTTCTTTTTTGCGTGGACATATCTAACTCTGGGGGGTATACGGTGAATAAGTTAAAGTCCCAAAAGTGTGGCATGTTTGCGCTCTAGTGGTTAGTAAACAGAACTGCATGCGTCTTGCGGAAGAAAATTGCAGCCGGAGCTACTTCTCTCGGGTTATTTGTCTGTAGCCAGTCACGCAGGGACTGTGATCCTCCACAGCGGTTCCTACCAGATCGGTCTGAAATAGTCCCAATGTAAACACTTATTATAAGTGTATCATAATGATTCAGGGTAAGACAAAACAGGGTTTGGAAATTGGATTCATGTTGTGCACATTATATTATATAACTTTTTTGAACACAAAAAAAGTTACGGACAGCAGCTTTAAGGACTGTGTAACTTTTCTCCTTAAAACAAAATGTAAATATGTCTAGAATAGTTATTCTAGTTTTCAGTGACAATGACATTAAAAACCAAGTATAAAAAATGTCTAGAGTTTTCATGTTCTTAGATTTTTAACAAAAATTGTGTTTGTACCAAGGTAAAATGCCTCCACACTGACAAAGCAATTTGCTTTATTAACAGCAAAATCTGAGTACAAGCATGTTTTAGCTTAAAATTAAAAAGACAAGCCAAAATAAAAGTAGATATTAAATACGAATATTTATTAATGAACCATTTTGAAAATGTTTTATAATTAGCAGAGACTAATGTGAGGTAATTTTTAATTATAAATTCCAAATATGTTTTATTCAACTACTTAGTCAGATTACATTTGATGGAAAACAAAGAATGTGACGTTCAGAACGTGGTAACTACAGTAATTATGATAGTGGGAAGCGATGCCCCCTGTTACCCCACAGCGACGGACTAGGTTAAAGAAAAAAAAAAAAAGACAAAACTGTCATTCTGAAAACATAATTATATTATTTTCCTTAAAGGTGCACTATGTAACAAAATGTCAGTAAAATATCTAAAAACCACTAGGCCAGTGTTATATATTTTGCTCAACTAATTTACAATATCCAACTATATAGTTTCCAACTATTTGTAAATCATGAGAAAATTGCTATTTTAACCAATGAACCGGGGCGTGTGAGGGTTGCTGTCGATTGCATCTATTATGCCCTAGGGGAAGGTAACAAACATTAACCGGGCATAATAAATAATAAAATGGGTTGTGGTTTTGGAATCCCAGCCCCGAATCACTCCGGTCGATAATCAAACATACAAGCACTATAAGTAAATAAGAATTTATTAAATGATCATACATAAAAGGGCGAGCATCTCGTCAGGGTGTCCAAAGGCCAACATAACAAACAAAACAAACCTAAAAAGAAAGATACACTAAATAACCTAATTGAAGCAAAGAAAATACATTTAACTAACCTAACTACCTAACATAAACAGAACCCAAACAAGTTTCAACATAAATAGTAGGACACACCTACGCTCTGATGATAGATTTGTTTACATGCCCAAAGAATCAAACAACACGATTAAACATTGATCATCGGCCGGAGGAGGGATCCAGGAGCTTTCAACCCGTTCGCGGCCGAACCAACAATGAGCTCCCCGTCGAGTGCGGACGGCATCCTTTTATCATCCACGCCTCAGCCGGATAACCAATAACGATCCTCCACCCAATCATTGGTAGACCTATCAGAGAAAAGCTAGAGAAGAGGAAAGGAGAGAAAGAAAACACGGCACGGCAATACAAGTGCAAGACACAGGTCGTAACAGCATCATATCTGCGTTACCCTCGGTTCCCAGTTTTATTTTGAAGAAACGCTTTACTCTCACTGCAGTGCAACAAGTGTCACAGCAGCCGCTGAGTGAACGCACAGAGTAATGTCATAACATAATTTTCAACACACTCAAATGTATCTAATATAATAAACAGAGCTACATTACCTCATACTCATAACCGGAAAAGCGGAAATGGCGCTGCAGCTGTGGCATAATAAAAGTCCCACTGTTCACAAGGCATGTTGTTCATCTTATTAACAATCGCTCCAGCGGCCTTGCTCAGCTCCCACACACTCGCTCCTGCTCTGCTTCATACTACAGTAACGTTAATAACCGCATCCATCAACATGATTTCTGCCTATCCAGATTCTTTCCCACCGGCTGTGAGGTGAAGACCACGTCCCAAGATTCCAAGCTCAAACTTGGTGTCATTAAGCTATTAAGCACCGTTGTTTTGAATAGGCGACCTCTAGCGGACAGAAAAATTGCATTGGTCACCTTTAAATAACAAGGACTCCCTAACTACAGGCCTTGCTCTTCTCATATCATATATAACTGTGATGTTGTTGCAAAACAACAAGTTTTACTTGTATAAACACTTTTTTTCTAACTGTTAAAAATATTATCACTTAACCTGAAATCCGGTTTCTCTCAGGTATGTCACCAGTCAAAGCTTTGCAGTGAAAACTTCTACATCACTCTGGTCAACGTAGTCCAACACCAAAAGCGTATCTTGATTTTATCTAGTGGTTATTTTGCGTTTGCCTAAATTATAACAGAATTTTTATTTTTGGCTGAACTATCCCTTTAAAAGTGAGGTGAAAACAGCTTTTATAATACAAAACAGTGTTAATGTGCAGGGGGAAAAAACTGGTGTGAATATGAGTAAGTGGGCTGTAGGACTTTTATTGCATCACGCAGGTGAACACTACAGTGGTTTGCATTGTGTATACAGACAATACGAGGAACAACATGGTAACATTGCACAGTAGTAACCAGCGATGCATTATTTACAGACAGACTTTGTTCTTAAATAACACAGTATTCATTCACAATTACAGAACGGGAAGAACAAACTGAAGAATGTGTTTAAATGAGAACGATCCAGCTTGGGCTCAAATCAGTGTATAATATGAACTGTAATGTAAAATCTGGCAATTTTAAGACATTGAATATTCATGACATGAGCCATATGATGGACTGTATATGAAGGCTTTATCTAAATGGAAACTTCTTGCATGACTAATAGAGAACACATTTAACCGAATCCTAATAGGCAGAATATAGCATCTGTTGCTGAATTTATACTGAAAGACCCCTGTCTTCCTGTCTGTGAGAGTGTTGCCGAATCAAATGTCGGTCATAAAGGCTTTTGAATTAGTCATGTCACCATAATAATGACATTATCATTATCAAAGTCAGCAGATGGGTTTGCTCGGAGCGCTGGCGCATGCATGATAATAATATAGTCTGCTGTTTTATGCCCAAGCAGCAATATCTGTCTCACGCTTATTAACACACTAATCTCCATACATGTGTAGATGGATAATTGAGAAGCAAACATGCTCTATGATGTCTTGTAATATTTAGTTTTTGCCGTTTTTTTACATACAGTATCGAGACATTAATTCAGCATTGTACCCAAAACCATGTCCTATTTTCGCTGTTACATTTCGAAAATCTCATATTTAAGATTTTGCCTTTTTCCTTAAAATACTAATGGTGATAGTAGTCAATTAAATAATTCAACAAAACAGACACAAGAACAAAAAAATAAGGTGTATGTCAATGTTTGTGTACAATCTTAGTTTACAGAGTACAATAGCTTAAGACTCGAGAGAGAATCTGTGGTAATTTTATATATTTGTCCAGCACAATATATCCAACGCATTATAATCGTTTCAACCAAAGGTCTTGGTGATAATAAACCACTGGTTGTTTTTGCACTTTAGGTCACTATAAGCTCCGGGTTTCATGAACAAACCACTTCCAGGAAATGAATTCTTGAGGATTAAATGGACATCAAAAAAAATACCCAGCAACTGCAATTTTTTAGTCTCATTGCATGAAAAAAGACCCTAAACGTTTATTTAGGTTTTATTTTCTATGGAGCCTTGCACATGATATACGGGGAAAAAATATGTATTTTATGGCCACAAATTAATTAGTTCCCACGACTTACTAATACATCAGCATGTTTTAGTAAATCGTCTTCGCCGTTTACTCATTTGTTTACTAAAATCATGGCCATGTTGTAATAATTTGTTCCCTTTTTAGTTACAGTGAGGAAAATAAGTATTTGAACACCCTGCTATTTTGCAAATTCTCCCACTTGGAAACCATGGAGGGGTCTGAAATTGTCATTGTAGGTGCATGTCCACTGTGAGAGACAATCTAAAAATAAAAACAACTGCAATCACATTATATGATTTTTTAACTATTTATTTGTATGATACAGCTGCAAATAAGTATTTGAACACCTCTCTATCAGTTTGAAATTCTGGCCCTCAAAGACCTGTTAGTTTGCCTTTTAAAACTACATTTATTATTCTAAATTAGATGCACCTGTTTGAGGTCGTTAGCTGCATAAAGACACCTGTCCACCCCATATAATCAGAAAGAATCCAACTACTAACATGGCCAAGACCAAAGAGCTGCCCAAAGACACTACACTCTTAGAAGAAAATGTTCTATCGGCACTACGTATTTGGACCCCTAAAAGGTTATACATAGAAGTATAGTTGAGTATACTCCAAAGACGCTTTTATACTAAAAGGGTTCTATAATGACAAGAAAGAACCCTTTTGGCACTTAAAAAGGGTTCTATATAGAACACTGCAAAAAAAATGCATTTCTTATCAAAGAAAAAAATTCATTTCTTATCTTAGCAAAAACTCTCTTAATTTTGAGTTATTTTTTACCAAAATAAGACAATTACTTTTGCTTGTCTAGTAAATACTTCGTGTTTTAAGAATGTTTAGATGTTTGGACTAGAAACAAGACAAAAATACTAAGGAAGAAAAGCATTTTTTTGCAGTGAACCTATTAGGGGTTCCAACTACGTAGCGCCGATAGAACCTTTTCTTCTAAGCGTGTAGAGACAAAATTGTAAACCTCCACAAGGCTGGAAAGGGCTACGAGGAAATTGCCAAGCAGCTTGGTGAAAAGAGGTCCACTGTTGGAGCAATCATTAGAAAATGGAAGAAGCTAAACATGACTGTCAATCTCCCTCGGACTGGGGCTCCGTGCAAGATCTCACCTCGTAGGGTCTCAATGATCCTAAGAAAGGTGAGAAATCAGCCCAGAACTACACAGAAGTAGCTGGTCAATGACCTGAAAAGAGCTGGGACCACCGTTTCCAAGGTTACTGTTGGTAATACACTAAGACGTCATGGTTTGAAATCATGCATGGCACGGAAGGTTCCCCTGCTTAAACCAGCACATGTCCAGGCCCGTCTTAAGTTTGCCAATAACCATTTGGATGATCCAGAGGAGTCATGGGAGAAAGTCATGAGGTCAGATGAGGCAAAAATAGAACTTTTTGGTCATAATTCCACTAAACGTGTTTGGAGGAAGAAGAATGATGAGTACTATGCCAAGAACAGCATCCCTACTGTAAAGGCCAGAAACCTGACTGATCTAGAGAAGATCTGTGTGGAGGAGTGGGCCTAAATCCCTCCTGCAGTGTGTGCAAACCTGGTGAAAAACTACAGGAAATGTTTGACCTCTGTAATTGCAAACAAAGGCTACTGTACCAAATATTAACATTGATATTCTCAGGTGTTCAAATACTTTAGTAAAACAAGGAAACAAATTATATTGTGTGCACTGTTTGCTTAAATTGAGGGAACAAATGAGTAAATTGTGGCCACAATATTGAATGTGTGTGTGTGTGTGTGTGTGTGTGTGTGTGTGTGTGTGTGTGTGTGTGTGTGTGTGTGTGTGTGTGTGTGTGTGTGTGTGTGTGTGTGTGTGTGTGTGTGTGTGTGTGTGTGTGTGTGTGTGTGTGTGTGTGTATCAGCATGTCATGTGCTGGGCTCTGAAGTTTATTTTTATATATATGAGAGCTTGGTCACGTGATAAATAAATAAGGAAATGCAGACTATTTATCTCAGAATTGTGAGATATAAACTCGCAAATGAGAGAAATAAAGTTGCGACTCAAACTTCTGACTTTATTTCTCGCTGTTCTAGATATACATTTGCAATTGCAGATTATAAACTGGATTAGCAAGAAAAAAAGTTGCACCTTTTTAATTATTTTTAACTTCATGGCGAAAACAAGCTTCTATAGTTATATTTTAAACATGGAGTTTTGAATTGTGAAGAAAGTGGCCTGTATCTGTTCAGCCAACCTCAAAGATACACAAAGATAGACCGGAATGGTTCTTTACATCTTAAAAGCAATATTTAAACAACCTTAATCTCAATGGAATGCTGAGAACTGTCATAAATCTAATCTAGGGTATTTTTAGAATAAATTATTGGTCCTAAAACCTGCTTCTTCCCCCATCCTGGTGTTTCTCCATCCCTCTATCGCTTTAGCAGAATGCATGGAGTGCTGCCTTAGTATGTGATGATTCCCAAAAGTAAGGAAAAACAAAACAGAAGACATCCTAATTTCACTATATTAGACATTTGAGATAGTTATATGATGATGCTGAGCGAGTGTGTGCCTGTGAAGTGTGTCTTTGGAATACTGAGTCCTGAGCACGTCTGTGGCTGTTTGTTGTTTGAGGTCAAGTCAAGGAGCGTAACAAGCCGGTTTCCACCAATAAGACGATATTTGCCATATACACAAATTTGAGTTTTACATTCCTCCTACTAGTCACCAACAAAGGAAACAAACTTTAGTGGAGATGTGTATTTGGACAGAGGGGGGCAGTGGACACCACTTTTTATGCATAAAGTGTGAAGAGATATTCAGAAGGCACTGGGGTTTGGTGGAATCAGACTCTAACAAACCTGCAGAAGACCTGATTGACTGTGGTTTAAATCATACAGTGAGGCGTACAGAGAGCCCACTGTAGAGCTGCAGATCTTTACTTGCGCCGTCCATGATGATGGTTGTGCATGTCTTCCATGGTGACTCTGCCCCACACACCGACCACAAACGCCTCAATCTCGCACTCGTTTACACCGCGAGCGATGCGGAAGTAACCGTCCTCGCCCCAGTTCTTCCCCCATGAATTGGCTCCAGTCTGTGGTTTAAAATGTGTAAAAATGTGTAAAAGCTGCTGTTGAACAGAAAATAAAACTTCAAATCATATGGATATCACTTCTCACCCAGTATTTGTGTGATATGCCATTGTAGTCTCTCTCCTCTCCCCATCTGAAAAAGTGCAAAAAACATAAATGTAGATATTGTGCATTTACTAAAAAAAATTACAAAACCAACCAAAGCTACAAATGCAGGTTTTTTTTTACCAAATACAATCAATTTCTTATAGGGGTGATTACATGCACTTTTTTAACTTTAGTTAGTGTGTAATGTTGCTGCTTGAGCATAAACAGTATCTGCAAAGTTACAGCGTTGAAAGTTCAGTGCAAACGGAGATATTGTCTTTAAAAATTATGGCAGTTTATTGCCTACAAAAGCGGCTGGTTTGGACTACGAAGAGCTTCTACCCGGGTTGGTGACATCAGAAACCCTTGCTAGTCTCCGCAGATGTGACTTCTGTCCTGTGCTTGGCACTTCAGCCAATAAAAATACAGGAAACTACATTTGGCCATCTAACCAATCGAAGAGCATTGTTTTTTTTGGAGGGATGGGCTTCATAGAAGCAGGAAGCAAACGAGCCGTTCAGTGGAGACAGCGGTGTGGAATAAAGGTCAAATATAAGAAAAATACGGCATTAAAAAAAATCACAGAACCACCCCTTTAATAAGTATTTTAGTTAGTAAAATATAATTACATATTTTACTTTTAATATTTGAAATTTGAAATATATGTTTATATTTCTTCATGTAATTAATTGTTTATTTTTCTTGCTACATTAGTACTTTTTATCTTGTTCAGCTTATGAAGAAAAAAGGATAATAAAATAAAATGCACTTAATTTGAGATAAATTATATGATAAATTAATATGTGTGTACATTTATATTTGAATGTGTGTTTTCAATGGATAATATGTATTCAAATGTATTTTTAGTAGTGAGGAATATTCACACCAGAGAGCTTTTAACTCTGTACAATTTTAAATATAATGAAGAATATATTATAATATAATTAATATAATATAATCTTTACATTTATTTTTTATAATTTATGTTGTTGTTTTTTTCTTACCACACTGGCAAATTGTTTTATTTCATGTAGTATAAATCTAACAAAATGTGGTGAGGTAAATAAAGAAAAATGGGCTAAGAAAAACAAGCTACATTCAAGATAACTGTCACACACACACACACACACACACACACACACACACACACACACACACACACACACACACACACACACACACACACACACACACACACACACACACACACACACACACACACACACACACACACACACACACACACACACACATACACACACACACACACCAAAATACATCCAGCAAGCGTTCTACTGATAAGGTGAATTGTGTCCACTCGCAGAGGAAGGACGTGAGCATCAGGAAACAGCACACACCCGCCCGCCCCCTTACATCTCCTCAAGTCAACAGCAACCCGATGGGTTGAACCTTTACCATGCCAAGAACTTCCTTTTGCTTCTCCACCCGTCGGCTTCGGCTCTCATTGAGAGAACCATTGACCCTTCAGTGTCTTTTCATCTCAGAATATTCAGCTCGTCAATCACTACATGCGTCAAGGGGCCATTTATGTGTATGTGTGGAATGTCTGGAACAAATATAGTTTAGTCCTTGCCTATTTTAAGGGACGTTTTCCATCAGACCCGGGAACATATCATTCTGTTCCACAATAACACTTAATCTGCCTTCCATGCCAACAGATCAGAATTCAGTACACTCAAATAACAAACAAAATCACCTAAAAAAAAAACACTGTGCCCTCATATAAACTACATGGGAGCGTTAAGGGGCCAGAACCAATGGTGTGTGTTTGGCAAAGCCAGGAAAAGTGCAGCTCAGACCTCTGCTACGTTCTTATCTCACCACGTTTTCTGACCTTGGCTTTGGACAAAAACAGACATACCACTGCTTCCAACCAGCTTCTGACCTGTGCTGGGTTTAGGCCTCTCTGTCTGCATTGAACAATGCCATTTCCATTACACTGGACATCAATGAGCTTTCCACAAACTTTCCCAGGCCCCAGGCTTAGCTGAATGCACCACGGTGGGATTTTCCCCGTAAAAACACCGCCGCTGCCCCCGTATGTTAACTCCATAGGCCTATACAACGTCCTCTGAACGTCTAGAGCAGCACGAGAACCGCAGCGTCAGCGAGTGACAGGAGGCCGGGAGAAAAGCCGGGGTTCAGACAGACTCGCGCTCGATATTACCGTCACCAGTGAAGCATATCACACTCACAGACACCAGCGGCAGGTCAGACGAGGTTACCAGAGACATACCTGGGGACTGACCCGAGTGCACTGTGCCTCTGGAACTAAACTATCACTGGGAAAAACTAAGGGCCAGACTTACCAACAGCGCTGACTTTTTGCAGCTGACTTTATTGTATATGCATTTGTAGGAGTTTCCATTTTGGACGCAAAATTTATGGGAGGAGAGTATTAAAATTATCTTTAAAATGAGAGTATGAAAAGTGATTGACTAAGGTTTGTGTTTGTCAATTTACTAGAGTGTTTGCACTGTTTATTAAATGGCCAAAAAAGCATGTCTTAAACCAGGCACTAACTGATAGACTGCGTTGGTCATTTTGGAAATGATCCGGCTGTGTCTGTGTTCTTTAATTTTCCTATGTCAGTAGAAGACATGCAGAACTTTTCACTCCCATCAGTGCTTTTTTTAAAACTTTATGGCACTCTCATACTAGTTTGCCCTGTAAAGCTGGCCCTATGAAGCACATTCATGCAAATCAAGAAACCATGCGTTCTTTGACCAGTTGCTTCCTTCAAGAGTAAATTATTGGTAATTGCCCAGACAGCAACATAGTATTGGCCCAGATCCAGTCCATATCTGGTATGCGTGGAATCCATATGTACCAGATGTGGCCTGGATCTGGGCCGACATTATGTTGGTGTCTAGGTTATGAGAAAACAATTGCAGTGGATTCTCTATTGAGGAGGAGGCTTGTTGAGAATTACTGTGCAGTGTTATATGGGTGTGTTACATATGAATGAGCAAAACCAGACAAAGGTTTTGAGGGGCGTGTGTCTGGGGGTGGGACTGAAAGGCCAATCATCCAGGTGTTTTGTCTGGTAGTAACAAAAATACACGTCTGCAAGGCAGACAAGTGGGGCCTTGATGTCTCTCTTAAAGAGTTTGCCTTAAATATTTTCAAAGTCCCTTCAAGGCAAGTCAGTTTAGGGCCATGACGGTTACGAATGTGGAAAGTAGACAGTAAGTTTATGCCAATAGGGTAAGGAAAAAATGATATAAGACCCTGTTCAGCAAAAAAAAAAAAGTTGCGGTTTGAATTTAAATAGGCAAATGCCTAAGAGTCTATGAATGGATCATTATTGCAGTGAGTTTTATGTTTCTAGCATGTTATATGTTTGGCAACAGTTCTTCTAACCCTAATTTATGGAGTGTGTAGCTTTTCACTTCTTAAACAACTGTAAGAAGACACATCATGGCCATATTCCAGGATGACAATGTCAAGATTCATCAGCGCTAAGTGTGAAAGAACGGTTGGGAGGGAGCATGAAGAACCATTTCCACACATGAATTGGCACCAGAGCTTAAATTTATTGAAAGTTTTTGGGATGTGCTGGACTCTTGCATTGACAATATGGACCAAAAATGTATGCACCTCTTGATGGAAATATTTTAACTGTTAAATTATTTCTTCATTTTCTTTCGATAAAAACCCACAAGAAGCAACTGAAAACATTATCAGAAAATGATACATGCAAAAATAAACTCATTGCTCTTGCTTCCACCATTAGAGATGAAAAGTTACGTAATGCCAGGACTTACCCTGTTATCCTGACCGAGTGTGTTGCGTGTTTGCGGTACTGTGACGGTTTGTGGTAATTGACATCTGTATGTCTGTAAATTCCACTCTTGTACACAAAGAAATCTTCATGGACCTCCATGATGGCTAGAAAAGCAAAAACAAACATAACACACACCCATTATGCATCTTTAAGTTTTAAAATACAATGCAAATTACAGTAGTACAGGCCATACGTCATTCATTCTTATTGTTGACATACATACTACAGAAAACCTATGGTTGCTTTCAAAGTCCAGTTATGTAACATCCCACAAGCTCACCCAAACATCTTGTTCCCTTGCAGATAAAAGTAAGATCAAAGTTGCTGCTGCTAATTGTACTAGAGTTCAAATGAGTTGAACAGCACAAAGCCTGGGACAAAACTTTTATGGGTGGGTACCTGCCGCAACCCTCTCGAGGACGACCCTGGTGGCGTGTGAAGTAAAACCAATAAGACTCAATGTTCTGGAAGACATGCATTATGGGAACTACCTGCACCCTCTTACACTTTGGGGTTTTCCAGACATTACTAGGAGATCATTAAAATTGGGGACACTTCAATTATGATCCAAATTATTCAACTAAATATACAAATAAAATGTATTAATTAGGTCTTATTTAATTCTATAAACTATAATACAGATCTGCCAACATTGTCGCTCTGATACATTAAAATAAGCTGACAACATCACTGTTTTCTCCAGAACGACTGTACAGCCAAATCAAATTTTTGTTGCAATATTGTCCTGTTTGACACTGTGAAGCTGCTTTGAAACAATCGTCATTGTAAAAGCCCTATATAAAAAGTTGATTAAGATCCGTAGCAGTGAACAGAGCCTAATGAACACGCACACACACACACACACTCCTGCACATGAAGACCTTTTCATCTCCTGTTTCTCAATATAAACCAGAGGTTAGGCAGAATTTTTGCAAAGATTAGAAACGAAAGCTGGCGTAAATCCAGGGTTCCCTCCTGTCTGGAACAATACACCAGAGCACTGGCACAGGATCATGGAACAGCTCAGAACAACACAAGAACACACAGACACACACCCTCATCATATTACCGTAGGGGAGTTTTCTCAAAAATTCACAGCATATATGATAAGTTTGGGCCTTTTGTCCAAGCTAAACGCTCTGTGGGCGTCTACAATATCCATGGTGACTAATATGACATAGATTGATCGTTGCTGACTGCATTAACAGTTATTAGGCATGAGCTTTTTACTATTCTTATCCTCTGGCTCACAGTATTGCACAAGCACACACACAGACAGACACACACTTCTGGAGATCTCCATACCTTGCACGGGGCCATTATCCATAATCTCTTTCATAATCTCATTTTCCTGTAAGTGGAAAAGCAGAATCAACATGTCAAGGGAGATCAGTAGTGAAAATAATGCTGCATACTGTATTTACTGCACCATGAGACGGTGACAGTTAATAATGTTATGAAATTAATGTTTTAAATATGAGCAGTCTTAAGATGCTTGAGTAATGCACATAATAAACAGTCATCTTTCCATATATAATGGATGAAATTGTTCGCCGCATACCTTTGTCACATCTGTGAACAATATACAACCGAATGAAAACATCCCTGGAGACATGTATATAACGGAGACAAATGGGTGGTAAGATATAGCTCAGGGAGAGAATACATTCAACCATGACATGACTACTAATGTAATGCCTCTGCAGACAGTTGCAGTGAGTTATTTTTCTCTTGGCTTTGAGTTTGATTGATGAAGAATTTGAGAGCAGAAATGCATGCTGATGCTGGGTGTAAATCACTGATGCTTTAACCATTGGTATTATGCAGGCAGAGGTCTGTGTGTTTTATTTAGAGTGTAATGTCAGAACCTGTTAGATGTCATAAAACTCGGTTTCCACAAAACATAAATAAAGAGGAGCTATTATGCTTTTTTAATTTATTTATTATATATTCAGCTTTCTTTGATGTGTAATGTTGCCCTTTGAGTATGAAAGAGGTCTGCAAAGCACAAAGTCCCTCCAGTAAGAGTTATTCTCTATATCAGTGTCAGTGTTTCTGAACTCCCTGAAACGCCTCCATCGTAGTCTTGAGTTTTCCTTCAGGAAGGAACACGTCACAATATTCCTCATTTAAATAATTCCCACCCAAGACATACACTAAATACACAAGACAAACACGCTCATGGTAATTGACCAATCACAACAGTCCAGTTGACCTATTAGATTTTGTTTGTTTTGTGTTTTTTTGTGTTTTATAGAGACAGGTACTAAACAGATCGTTACTGACAGACTGGGAAGAGAGGATCTGCAACAATAGAGATCAATCAATTGACTGAATATGTGAAAAATAGTTTTTTGAAAATTCAAGCATGAAAACTAGCAGACCCTAATAACAAAATCAAGGGCATTATAGGTTTCTTTTTAAAATAAAAATACATAAAATCAAAATGTTTACATACATTTATCTCATACACGTAACAAGACTTTATTGCAATTTTCTGCTCTGCCATGACGCTTTACAGAGTCCTGCAACAGGTTGGGTACCCGCATAAAAGTGGCTTTAACGGGTGGATTGTGACATTTATAAAATTCACAGGCAGGGATGCGGGCGGATAATTAACTCTGTGTGGGCGGGTAGTAGCGCGGATGAAAAATATGTGCAATACTCCTGTGGCGAGGTGGACGAGCGAGAGCGGGCGAGACCGGGGACCGTCTCGAGTCCATTGAGGGAGCTCGGAGGCATATAAGGATGAGCGATCACCAGACCTGGAGTTGACGTTGAGTTGTGTTTATGTTTTATTATGTGTGTGTGCGTGGCAGATGTCCGTGAGGGGCTGCCCACGTTACTTTCGTTTTGTTTGGTTAAAGTCTTTTAAATGTTCGCCAGGTCCCCTTCTTCCCCCTCGAACATATTGTAGGCTATTACAATTTCTATCTCCAAATTACCATTACACACACACGCAACAACGATATGCCATTTGACCATCAAGTCACCACCACTGCGACATTGCAACTTTTGTGGATGCCTCTCGTAGCCCATTCGGAGCGAGCGCTGCAGGAGTAGCAAAGGATGAAGTATAAGTAAAGTTGGTGAGTGGAGTGGCTATATGAAATTGTTGACCACGAGTCTTTAAAGGCACAGCCTTTTTCATTAGTCCATTCATGACGCTGTTGATGTTGAGAGGAGCTAGATAAAAAATAAAGCATTTTAATTTGAATGATTTTAGCGTGTGTGATTTATCGCAGGCACGGGTCGGGTAACAAGCCAAATATTAACGGGTCTGGGCGGGTGAAGATTTAATTTTGATATTTTCACGGGTCACGGGTCACGGGTCGGATCTGGTGCTAAACCTTGCGGGTACGGGCGGGGGCAGGTCTCCAAAAATGGACCCGTGCAGGACTTTGACGCTTTAAGTTTGGCATGAACTAGTTGCTGGTCATGGCCTATAGAGGGCGCAACAGGATGAGAAATATTTGAAGACTTTTATACTCCGTTTCCAACAGTTAAAATGACACATAAGTGCATATTCCGAGAGCGCTCCACAAGATATCTTTTATTATAGCATCTGGATGCTTAAAATTAATCGGCTTAGAAAATGAAAAGTTCTAGCATATTTTTTAGTAACTAAAACTCACAGCTTCCCTAGATGAGAGACGCTGCCAGGTAGAATTTATTCACATGCATTAATGCATTCACATAAATGTAATCTTTACTGTGCTGCTTTATCTGTATCTGATTTATAATGAGCAGATAAAAGAACCAATAAACCGATCAGGCTTATATGTTCATTAAGGACATATTCAGAGACTACTATGCTTGACTTTAATCACATAAACATCGACTTAAAAATTCAACCCTTCACTCAAAACTATTCACACAAAATGATTATAGCTGTTTGTACAGTTTATTTAAATAAAATAAGCTGAAACAACACAAATCTTTAGTTTTTTACTTAATTGCCATTTTACTCAATTTTATTATGTTAAATAAAATAAAATTTGTAAAATGTTAAGTTAACCTAAACCAATCTTGTTGTGACTACATGAATCATTTATGTTGCGCTGACTCAACTGGGCAGTGCATTTCTAGTTCCCAGCATGCTTTGCATAGGGATGGATCAGGAGAATAAATGTTGAAATGATGTGCTGTTTAATGTGTTTTTCAGTGAAGAGCCTGTTAACGTTTGATGTTATATTTTACAGTTATATTTGACATTTAAAAGTGTTAGTGTTACGTTGTGTCGATTTTTGAGATTACCCATTATCGTGAAGTGTAGACCTTGTGGTTAGGCTGTGCTGTTCTCAATTAGCTGTAACTGTGCTAATGCCAATGATGAGAAATGCTTTACTTTCATAATCATTACTTGCATGTTGCAACTAGCAAGTGAGCAAGTGTTGTTTCCTAATAGTTTTTATAGAAATAAAGGAAGATAAATTTGTGTGACACAGTTCCCATATCTAAATATGGTCATCAGTTCTACCCTTCTTTATCCAGTTGGAATGACATGATTTGTTTAGTAGTTTTGACAAAATTATTTTAAGTTCATTCAACAAGATTACAACAAATTATTTCAAACCAATTAGATTGTGTTGGAAAAGCATAATTAAATTTCGTGGAAAAGTTGTCCTTAATTTAATTAAGTTTGTTCAACTATTTTGCTATTTTCTAGATTCCAGGGGTCAGTTGTCTTACATTGGAGGACAGCCTGTACGGCGGGGTCGACTGGTAGACATCATTGTGGTAGCTGTGGCTGTTGGGGCAGTGCGCTGTGGCCTGCCTCTTTCCCCGGCCCACCGCCCGAGTTTGCATCATACAGCGAGCTACTTCAGCAGGGTTGTGCAAGGGGGTGGAGAAGGGGTAACACTCCTCCGTCACTACCCTGACAGAAAAAGATAAAGACACAAACTTAAACTAGAATGATTGTCTCGCATCAAAATCTAATTAGGTCTAAAGGTGAAATTACCATAATTACGAGATTCCAACTTGTAAAAAGCGTTCACGTCACTCGTAATTACAGCTTGTAAGGTGGGAATTTTGGGAGAGCTCCTATTTGTACCACATGACTGCTGTACCACCTGACCAATGCAGGCTCATTTAGCCGTAGAAACATGCCATAGAAACGAAACGCATAATTCCCAGTCCGAGGACGTGAACAGCTCCGAATGTAACGTCATGCGTTGTCATCTTAAAACTATGGTATTTATGCCGTGAACGCAGCATAATTGTGTCAGTTTAACAAAATCATTACATAATATTAATAATTTTTAGGAATATAATTTAGAGACGTTTGTGAAATAGAAATAAAACATTCAATATATTGACCTTTAAATCCCCTTTCTGTAATAAAGCAATGCGTTTAATTCTTTATTTAAGGGCTTTTGTCAGCCAATATTGATACATGTAATGGTAACACTTTAGTTTGGGTCTAATTCTCACTATTAACCAGTTGCTTATTAGCATGAATATTACTAGGCTATTGGTTGTTTATTAGCACTTATAAAGCACATGTTAACTGCATGATCATATTCTAGCAGTCATTGGGAGTTTATTGAGGCAAAAGCAGTAGTTAATAGTTAATTAATAGTAAGATTTGGACCCTAATCTAAAGTGTGACCTATGTAATTTACTGTTATTAATATTACTCATCAGCATATTGTGTAATTAAGGTGATTCATAAATAAAAAAAAGTGATTGTCTGCCCAAGTATAATCATCTGATAAACATAAATAATTCTTAATCCTTCCTAAAAAAGCGCAAATTCACATATATTCTAGATTTAAAAAAATGTCTAAATATTTGCTGAATGTGCTGCTAACATCTGACAGGGATTGTTTTACACGTTCACAACCGTTTAAGGTCAGTATGATTATTTAAATGTAAATGTACATAAAGTAATATCCTTGATTAAGGATTGTTCATTTATTCAATTAAAATATGTAATATAATCTATTTATGGTATTTAATGGAATTTTACTATTAATTAAAATCTTTAAATAAAAAAAAAACAATTGAGTGCACTATAGTCTTATGTTTACCAAAGGTGCATTTATTTGATAAAAATAAAGTAAAAACATTAAGGTCATTTATTCCTGTGATCAAAGCTGAATTTTCAGCATCAGTGTCACATGATCCTTTTTTTCATTTGATCTTGTCCTAATGTGCTGCTCAAGAAACATTTCATATTATTAAAGCTTTTGAAAACACCAAAATAAGTTAAAGTATAATTTGTCGAATGTGTACCGTTTGATTAGTAAGATGAACTACTGAGATTTGGTCTTCTATTTGATGTTGTGTGTAAAATATGCAGTGAATTACCCTCTTCGCCTTAGGTACCACCAGGCCCCATCGATACGCCCACCGGCGCAGCCGTCCTGATGACGCTTATCACAGGAAATCAGATTCTGAGGTGAGAGCTGAGGGGTCATGTGACCCATTGACTGAATAGAGATCCGGTCTGATGCTACAGCTAGGAGTGAATCACAAATGAGCGACAGGACGGAAGACATTAGCATTATTATAATATTATAAGATACACACATACTGTACTCTGCCGTGTTCCGCTGTGGTCTGTGTCATGTCTTCTCTGACTCACCTGCTGTTGAGAAAGCCCAGGATGCATTGCAGTTCCCCTGGTCCAATGGCTCATGAATTTTCCCTGGCCATTTTTCTGCTGCACTGAAGTAACTTGGCAGATGATCCTTTCCGTTCATATTCATCTGCAGAACATAAAGCACGATTGAATTTTTTTTTTTCTTCACATGAAGCATCTTTTTGTGATTTAATGGTACAATCTGGCATAGAAGAATAACAGTAAAAAGATTTCCATAAATGCATCAATGGTGTGATTATGAATGACTTTGGTGGCATAACATAATTATTTCCAAATGTTTTCTCTTTCACAGGCCCAGTGGATGGATGAGAGGCAGTCTGAGTCTCCAAAGTCCAAGGTTTGCAGGAGCAAAATACTGCACTGCCTTTGTGTGATTATATAAGGATGATTTGTTAATTTTGTGGGGCTTTGGCATTATTCTAATGGAAATCCAGGAACTAACTTTCTTCTCTGATCCATCAATAATTTAAACAAGTCAAAGTAAACATCCCAAAATATCCTTCATCAATACAAAGGCTCCCTTATACCTGGTATTAATATCTGTCTCAGGTGATTCAATAACAAGTGGTCAGCTGAGACGCATGGTATTTACAATACACTAATATTGTAAAATATATTATTACAATTTAAAATGACTGTCTATTTTAATACATTTAAAAAATTAATTTATCAAAAATTAAATCAAAATCATTTAATCAAAGCTGTATTTTCAGCATCATTACTCCAGTCTTCAGGGTCACATGATCCTTCAGAAATCATTCTGATATGATGATCTGCTGATCAAGAAATATTTATGATAATTATCAATGTTGAAAACAGTTGCGCTGCTTCTTATTTTTGTGGAAACTTTAATACACGTTTGTTTTTCAGGATTCTTTGATAAACATAAATTTAATTTATTTGAAACAGAAGTCTTTTGTGACATTATAAATGTCTTTACTGTCGTTTTTGGTCAAATGAATGCATCCCTGCTGAATAAAAGTATTTAAAAAATCTTACTGACGCCACACTTTTGAACAGTAAATAGATCTCCTGTGACCACTTATGATCATATTTCATCGAAGGGAGGGTCTCTGAGCTTATTTATGACTTTATGCATTCATTACATCTAATGTATTGATGTTGATCAAGTACAAAAAAAGCAGAGAAAAGTCACCGTTCCTTCTGACTGTATTTGACCCGGTTTAGCCATTCACTTATGATCGAACTGAACAAAAGTAATGTTAATACCAGGAGGGAACATAACCCTAAACTTAGCTTTAACTCAGTAATGCAGAGACATGTTCATGCGCTTCTTCATCTCCCAAATCTATAAGATCCCAGAATTCTTTATGTCATATTTTGCATCCCAGAGATTCATAAGTCCTGAATGAGGAATGCGTTAGCACTTTCTCTCATAAAGGCTCCTGTGCGCCTCTCCATCTTTGGTAAAGCACAGCAGCTTGTTGCCGTCCTCCTACATTCCAGCCGGTGATATCGTCACGATTCTCCCTGACGACTACCAGATATGATCCCTGGAATGCAGGTGCCTGTCAAGTGACCGCCGCTGTAGTGCTAAATTGTGGTGGTTAAAGGGCCCCTGAAGGGCCACGGCTCGCAGCAACACTTGACCTGATGGAGAACTTGAGCAATCGCACTGAGCAAAGACAATACGCCAATGAAAAAATAAGTGTGTGTGTGTTTGTGTGTGTGTGTGTGTGTGTGTGTGTGTGTGTGTGTGTGTGTGTGTGTGTGTGTGTGTGTGTGTGTGTGTGTGCACAGCCCAACATTAGTGTGCGTGCTGAGTGGGTTATAGGCAGAGAGGCTTTACAAACGGCCAGGACTCGAGACAGGTGGAGACGTGTTGGAGGATGTGGGCTCGCGAGGATAGAGAAAAGAGGAAGGGTAGGAAGATATGGGTATGGGCCCCTATCTAGTGAGGGTCCTAAATAAATTGCACCCACCAAAAGCATCAAGCCATTTGCAGCATTTTCTAAGGCTGTGAGTCCATTAAAGTGTTTTTAGCTAGCTGAAAATGCCAGCCACACTTCAGTAAATGCCTAGCTGGGGGCCATTGACAATGTTTATGCTGCACATTTTTTTCAGCTGAGACACTTTGGTTGATATGATACGGAAATCTGTTCAGTTTTGTATATAAAATTGTCTACACAGTGTAGAGTACTTGCTCTGGCCCTTGTTTTAGATGATTTAAGTTGCATTCACATGATATCGGAATGATTGAAATACAAAAGCTGCATAGATAGATCCTTCTGTGAATGCTTATATGGTTGTCAATGAATAGGACGCTAAATAACATTTTGGCTTTAATAAGATTTTCCCAATAAATAGGTAAGATATAGGTAATGATTTCTGTACTTTCCAAAAACAAAACACTTGAATGCAACAAGCTGTAATCACGGCTTCAGAAGTGGGAAGTAGGAAATTTCCGATAGCATGTGAAGGCAGAATTAATACGCAGAGAAACACTGAAAGCCTCAGTGAGCCACATCAGATAGCACACATCCAGACGGATGCATCCAGGATGCATTCACTGTACCATAATGCACTGCAACCAGCTGATGCATAGTAAAGATCAAACAACAGTCTGATTTCCGAATTATTCTCTTATTCTTGCTTTGATGATTTCCTAGCGGCATACTGTATAATACTGAAGATAGAGCGTGAGAAGGGATAATCAGGAGCCGTTGATGGGCATAACTATGACATGAATAATGAGATTATCTACATTGATTATGACTGGTCAGTCGTGGCATTCTGGCTAGCTTCATTTCTCTTGTAGCATGCCATGGTATCTTTGTTTTCAGTTAAAGGTGTCATGAACTGTCTTTTTTATTATTTTTATACTGTTGTCTGAAGTCTACTTGTGACGTTTGCGTTCAAAAACATCATAATGAATAAGTCAAAGGCTATTTTCTGCCATGGTTTTGAGCCTCTCTCCCGAACGCTTGGTTTTCATGGCCGTGACGCACTGAGGACTTGGAGAAAAACGCCCACGGCTATGACTGGATAAGCAGTACATACTTATCTGTTGAGGCGGCGTTTCACCACACTTTGACGTCAAGGGTTGACATATTCTGAGATCGAGTTATTTCTGGGCCTGGTGTCTATAAAAGCTTTTCTTTGACTAACAAGGAAGTTTTCAGTTCCAAAATTTACAGGATTTTCTTACATCACGATTAACTTTTATATATCAAAGTCTCAAGGGAAAGTTAATTTCTCAATTCATTACCCCTAATTCAGTTTCAGCGTTTTATGTTTATTTAGTAAGCAGCCATAAAATAAATAGATATTAAACATGGCAAACAAAATTCTTAATCAGCACTTTTCTTAAGCATGTGTTTGTTTTTTTGTTTTTTAAAAAGTGTATAAAATAATGAGAACACGTGTTTGAAGTTTAATCTTCCTATCTGTAATAATTTGTATTTTTTAACACTACCGTTCAACAGTTTGGGGTCAGTAAGATTTTTGTAATTGAAAGAAATTAATACTTTTATTCAGCAAGAACATATTAAATTGAACAAAAGCTACAGTAAGACATTTATAATGTATAAAATACATATTTTTATTTCAAATAACTGCTGTTCTTTCGAAATTTCTATTCATCAAATAATACAGAAAAAAATGTATGTGTGATTTACACGAAAATATGAATTGCTAAACTGTTTTTAACATTGATAATAATGTTTCTTGAGCACAGCAAATCGTCATATCAGAATGATTTCTGAAGGATCGTGTGACACTGAAGACTGGAGGAATGATGCTGAAAATTCAGTTTTGCATAATGTAATTTTAAATGTAGTAAAATAGAAAACTAATGATATTTCATAATATTACTGTTTTTACAGTATTTGTGATCAGATAAAAGCATGAGACTTCTTTCTAAAAAGTGAAAAAAATGTAAACCTCAAAAACGTTTGGTATGTTCGTGTGTAAAACAACAAAAACAAGAAGATAAGTTCAAGATATAATCTCCAAAATCAAGCAAAATTATCTTTTTTTTTAAAGAATGTGTAGTTATTTTTAGCGGAAAATACGCATCTGACCGCTGGACTGTACATTGACCCTTTACTTAACTGTCTCTTCCACATGCCATTTGCACTGATAGAAGATGTCTTGGTACTGACCGGCTGCAGATGACTCTCACCTGGATCTCATTCATGTTCATAACGGTCCGTGAGGGGCGCTGTGTGCCCAGACGATACCGCAGACCCTCGTCCAGGGTCATACCCCAGAACTGACTGTAGTTTGATGCCCTCCAACTGGAGAGATAAAACCATAGAGAGTTAGTAGGTGAGAGGAATAGTTTTTTTTTGAGCACTAGTTATATAATATCGCATGCAATGGCACACTAGACGGGATTCCTGATGCTCACCCATAGCTTCTCCTGTTAATTTCTTGGATCATGTCATCCTCTATCAGACAGGCGTAATCTTCACATTCCCAGCGCCCATTTTCACCACATGTACTGCAGGAGACAAATGAAAACCTTTAGTGAACAAATCTGTAATCTCATAGAAATAGGGTATTTAAAAAGGCATAGAAAAAAAATACTATTTTTTTAGTAACACTTTAGTTTAGGGTCCAATTCTTACTTTTAACCAGTTGCTTATTAGCATGCATATTACTAGGATATTGGCTGTTTATTAGCACTTATAAAGCACATATTAATGCCTTATTCTGCATGATCTTATTCTACATCCCTTAATCCTACCCAATACTTAAACTTAACAACTACTAACTATTAATAAGCAGTAATTAGGAGTTTATTGAGGCAAAAATCATAGTTAATAATAATAATTAATTAATAGTGAGAATTGGACTTTAATCTAAATATAACTCTATAAATATAAATGTATTAATAGTTAGTAAGGTAGCTATTAAGTTCAGGTATTGGGTAGGTTTAAGGGATGTAGAATATGATTATGCAGTAATCCTAGTAATATGCATGCTAATAAGCAACTAGTTAATAGTAATAATTGGACCCTTAACTAAAGTGTTACCAAACATGGTTAATTTTATGAATCATGGGACCATATTTGTGGAAAGTGAAAGCCTCTGAAGTTCCTTCCACTGACAGTGCCGTTTCTGAGGACTTAAGTAACTTGTAGATTAACTTTTAGAATAATAAACAACATGCTGTGTTTATATAAGGGAAAGAAAGGAAATGTAGACAGACGTCAGACAAACCACAGAGAGAAACAATGAACTTGTTCAGGCGTATTCTACATTTGAGACACAAAACAAGAGGAAAGAAATGAGCAAGAGAAATTGTGAGAGAGGCCTGTGAGCCTTTTAAGGCTTCAGCTCTGGAAGAAATATCCATTTTTAGTCAGTCAGAGCGAGGTGGGGAGGTTCAGTAGGCCTGACGTATGAGAGGAACATGGATTAAAAGAGGAAGAGCAGAGCTGCTGCTGAGACTTTACTAGACATCAGTGGGACGAGACACGAAGAGGAGAGTACAATTAAAGTGTACTGATTATGCTTTTTTGGATATTATCTTTCATGTAGTGTGTGATATAGCTGTTAGTGAATGCAAAAGGTCTGCAAAGTTGCAAAAATCAAAGTGCATGACAAAAGGAGTTGTCTCCCTGATTCTGAACTGCCTGAAACGAGTCGTCAGTAATTCCAGTCTTACTTCCAGCTCAAAGCTATGTAGGTTTGTAACAAACTTGTATAAGGACACTGCCCGTGAACAACGTCTACTTTGCCACACCTACTGATGCCGATATGTTGAGAAGACGCAGTTATCTGAGCTGAAAACCCACTTAAACCACTTCCAAAGGACGGGGACTTGAGCTCAAATTGATACGGTAAAACTGACGCCACCTTTACTGTTTGTATCACTGTGTGACAAGTGCTGAGGATGAGCCAGAATCTGAAATTCAGATATGGTAATAGGCTTTTAGTTTCCAACACTTTGTGAGCGGTAGACCAATCAGAGCAGAGTAGGCTCTCAGAAAGGAGGCGTTTAGAGAGACTGAATCCTGCGTGGCATGGAGAGGTTTACTATTATTATGCCTTGCAGCCAATAAAATGATGAAAAAAACATATCTTTTTTATCAAAGTCTTTGCGCTAAACCTTCACACAGTACATTAGATTGAGACATAAATTCACACACCAGTGCACACACCAGCGCTGGCTGGAACTTACAAAAGGTCTGTAGAGTGCAAAAGTGTCAAGTGACCTGTTGTCAGCAGGAAGCCGTGTTTCCCATTCTGTCACGCTTCACTCAAATCAGCATCCTGATACAAGCCTGGGGGTCTCTGACATGTCCTCCGTTACAGAGAAAACATATTTATGTGCCTTCTCTGTGTTTACACGTCATAGTAATCTCTAAAAGATGACAGCAGGTTGAATGCATAGGCTCAGGCAGGTGCCTCATATAGGGTCTACAGATGCGGCACGGCAAAAAGAGATTTAGATCGATAAAACCGTCAAAATAAATCTTCATCTGTATTTTTTTTCTTTCTTTCCAGTAAAAATGTGTAAATCTTTAAAACAAACTTAATGGGATAGTTAACCCAAAAATTAAAATTGTGTCATAATTTACTCTTTACATTTTACATTTACCCTCATGATGTTCCAAACCCGCGAGACTTTTGTTCAGCTTTACAACACAAATGAAGTTTTTTTGATGAAATCTGAGAGCTTTCTGTCCCTCCATTGACATCTACACAATTACCACTGACACTTTAAAAAGTTCATAAGGAGATCGTAAAACTAATCCATACGAATTATATGATGAAAAGATTGAATTTAGGCTTTTATTCACATTTAAACATTGATCAGTATAAACAGAAGCTCAACCGAACCTACGTGACGTGCTCAACCGAACCTACGTGACGTGCAAGAACAAAGCTCATTAGTTCTTGCTGAAGCTCAAACGTGATTTGTTAAGCGAGAATGAACCTCATTGGTTCTCGCAGAAGCTCAAACACACTGCGTTACGCGAGAATGAACCTCATTGGTTCTCGCAGAAGCTCAAACACACTGCGTTACGTGAGAATGAACCTCATTGGTTCTCGCTGAAGCTCAAACACGCTGCGTTACGTGAGAATGAACCTCATTGGTTCTCGCTGAAGCTCAAACACGCTGCGTTACGTGAGAATGAACCTCATTGGTTCTTGCTGAAGCTCAAACACGCTGCGTTACGTGAGAATGAACCTCATTGGTTCTTGCTGAAGCTCAAACACGCTGCGTTACGTGAGAATGAACCTCATTGGTTCTTGCTGAAGCTCAAACACGCTGCGTTACGTGAGAATGAACCTCATTGGTTCTTGCTGAAGCTCAAACACGCTGCGTTACGTGAGAATGAACCTCATTGGTTCTTGCTGAAGCTCAAACACGCTGCGTTACGTGAGAATGAACCTCATTGGTTCTCGCTGAAGCTCAAACACACTGCGTTACGTGAGAATGAACCTCATTGGTTCTTGCTGAAGCTCAAACACGCTGCGTTACGTGAGAATGAACCTCATTGGTTCTCGCTGAAGCTCAAACACGCTGCGTTAGGTGAGAATGAACCTCATTGGTTCTTGCTGAAGCTCAAACACGCTGCGTTAGGTGAGAATGAACCTCATTGGTTCTCGCTGAAGCTCAAACACGCTGCGTTACGTGAGAATGAACCTCATTGGTTCTCGCTGAAGCTCAAACACGCTGCGTTAGGTGAGAATGAACCTCATTGGTTCTTGCTGAAGCTCAAACACGCTGCGTTACGTGAGAATGAACCTCATTGGTTCTTGCTGAAGCTCAAACATAATTCGTTACGTGAGAATGAACCTCATTGGTTCTCGCATGTCAAGCAAAACATGCTTGAGCTTCCGTTTATCATAATTGATGTGTGAATTAATGAAATTATAAATAAAATCTGTTCATTATATAAATCAATCATGACTCTTTGGAAAATTTGGACTAAACTTCTCAATATGGATTAGTTTTACAATCTCTTTATGAACTTTTTGAAACGTCAAAGTATTGGGACAGAAATATCTAAGATTTAATCAAAAAGATCTTTATTTGTGTTCCAAAGATGAACGAAGGTCTTGCGTGTCTGGAACGACATGAAGGCGAGTAATTCATGACAGAAATTTCATTACTGGGTGAACTATTCCTCTAACATAGCTCATAATTTGCGAGGTTGTGAGCTGCAGGTTGCCTTGAATAAAAGGCTTTGGATTACTGACAAATTATAAATATTTCACATTCCTCTCAGAAATTACAAAGGTTGCAATGTAACATTTACACAGATGCCGAAAGAGACTAATGTATGTGAGAGAGAAAGAGAGAGAGAGATGCGTTATTCTGCCCATTACTGACTGACGGGCAGATCCTACAGGAGCCGCTGCGTCTGCGGCCGCTACATGCTACATAAGGCCCAGTCCAGTGAGGCTTGAACTCAGGAAATCTCAGGATTACAGCAACAACGCCACTGGGACAGCAGCCAGAATTTCCTCAATCTCTACCACCACAGGAAGCAGATCCTGAAAAAGATCCTGATAAAATTAGAATAGGAATAGGAGATAACCATGAGTTCTGTGGTTGGTGCGATCACAGAAAGCACCGTCACACCAAAGTACCAGATAAAATCATATCGCATCAACAACATGCTGAGTCAGACACACAAAAAAAAACATATCTGCAGGCAGAACACAAAACATGAGCCTTTCACTGAGGCTGTGAAAGAAATCCTCACATTCAAATTCCATCACGGCAAAAAAAGAAAAGATTTGCTCACCTTGTCCACCAGATAAAACTATTGAAGCACCAAGGTTAATTCAAAATTCAATTTTCAAATCAAATTTCACAATATTACGTTTTCTGAACGTGACCTTGTATCTGTAGTATGTAGAAGACAAGACTCATCACGAGACTCTCAGCACTAGGGCACTGCAAGGACTGACGGCTCTCATATTTATGTCGTAATATATACAGACAGTGTTGGGGAGAACAGGTAAACTTCACCCCTGCCACAAACAGATATATGTAATATGTGACGACCATGTGCACACACCACACCAAAAACAAGCAAACCCTGGAGAAGACACCACACCACATATTCCCGGAGACAATACCCATATCACTGCTGTGTGAAAAAGCTTTGGCATTGGGGTAAGGAATTCCTGCTTTCCTTGTTTTGTCTAACCATCAGTAGTGTCTCACAAACAAGGCCAAATATAGTGAGACAGCACTTTATGACAAAGGAAGGTAAGATGCTTTTAAACCAATAAACTCTGCCCATCTCATTTTTGTAATGCAGAAGTCAGCTATTATTAGTGAATGTACAAAACTTCTGATTCTTCTCAGCTATTGGTAAATAACTGGAAAAATAGGAAAGTGCAATAATCCTTGTATACTGTGTAATTATGATAAAGCATTAAAATAATATGGTAAGAAATGCAGTATCAAGAAGCAGCGAGCTGTTTTGCATTATATAACTGGAAACAGATGCAACATTTATTGCTTAAAAATAAAGGTGGATACCATCCAAACTGGATGAGAAGACAAAAGAAGGCAAAAACCAACAAAAAAAGGTTAAAAAGTCCAATTGTAAAGTATTTTAATATCAGTATAATTTCAGTAAATTTCTAGCAAATTTCACAAATAATTGTGAAAAATGTCAAATAACACATTGAATTAAACATTACATTTTGAAGTATAAAGACTGGAATTGTATTTTCTTGTAAAATGTACTCCAATAATCAAGTTATTGTTTACAAATTCAAAATATTTTTTATAGTTGTACGGAGTCACAATGTACCATTAACAACTATTTCAATTAATTTTAATTTAACTATAATTTTATTATTTTATTTTATTTAGCTGGGTAGCTGACAAGCGAGTGTTTTAAATTTAAGCAGCATGTCAAGATCGTGAAATCGTTCACCAGTTATCTGTAATTTTCACAGCAGATCTCAGCTGGAGGTTTTGTGGCACACATGAAGAGCTCAGTCAGTCAGCTTCAGTGCGAATAACTGCCTCTTCATGCAAAACAAACATACAATCCAACACCAATAAACAAAGAGGTTATTTTAGAGCCAAAGTAGATTGTTTAATTTATATTCTGTAGCAAACAAAATGAAGTATTCCCACATATGGGTCATTAACCAAGAAGGTTTGTGTCCACTGTCGCCTCAAAAACAGTGAAAGGGAATGTGCTTCGGCTGTGACTGGTGCGACGGATTAGATTCTATGAGAAGAGCTAATCCTATTAACGAGGGGTCTATGTAGGGAGAGAGACACGCGGTAAATATTACGGATGTACATATGCTGTACATGATCCTGCGGTGTGTTTGTACAGTTCACACTGTCCGGATCTCAAGCGCACCGAAGGTGAAGCACATGTATGGAGCTCAGGAATGTGTGGAATCTTTTTAGGACCTGAGGGGTCCCACTATCCTGTCCCTCTGAAGACCAGTCAAGACTCTCTCGTCTGTGGTAAATCCTGCCAACATGTGTGTTGATGCAGAAAACAATAGCCTTGGATTGACAGATCCACAGTGCCCTTGAAAAGGCTGTGTTGTCAGTGCTACAAAAATACTGGCTGGAGAAAGAAAGGAGGAAAGAAAGAAACAGAGAGAAAGCGAGAGATGATATGCATATCCTTTTTACTAGATTTCAAACTCACCATAAATTACAGTTCTCTTTGTATGTTGCTCCTGAGTGAAACTTTTGGCCATTCCTTTCACAAGAACCTGAAATCAACAATCAACAATGATAAGAGGAAGAACAGTGGCTAACTACTACACGCATACTAAACATTTGGATTAAACATTCTTTCTTTTCCATTTATTTCTCATGTAGTCTGTAGTGCCCACAGAGGAATGTTCCCTTGGCTTTCCTCTGCTTTCCCAGAGACTGTGCTGTCGTCATGCCTTGACGGGCTTAATCAGAGTTTGCCACATTGCCTGGCTGGAAGAGGACAGGCCATCTTTCCTCTCCTCCTGATACACCAAGTGCAACTACAAACTACCGACTTAAGAGAAGCGTATGGATAATAGGGCGGACAATCCGACTATCACATTTAGACACACTGTAAAAAAATATTGTTGGTTTTTGTTGATTTAACTTTAAAAATTAAGTAACCTGGTTGCCTTAAAATTTTGAGTTTAATGAAATAAAAAAATTGAGTTGATACAATAAAGGAAATTTGTTTAATAAATAGAAACTCAAAATATTATTGTATCTGAACCACATAAAAAATGTGATAAATCATGAAAATAGCACAATTTGGCATGTTTCACTGTGTCATCAGAAATAAAACACATAATTGCCCAATATGCTTACAAAATATTTTAATAATATTTTAATAAAGGTTGTCAAATCTCAAAAAATGTTCATTGTATTAACTCAAAATTTTAATTTCAATGAACTCAAAATTTTAAGGCAACCAGGTAACTTTTTTCTTAAATAATTTTTTACAGTGCACGCGCATACAATCTCAATGTCAATGACAATCATGTTCCCCAATATTATTGATCTGACTGTATTTGATGCTGTTGTAATCAGCAAAATTGCTTTGAATCTATTTGTATTGTATAAAGTGCTATATAAATGAAGTTTTCTGGACTTGACATGTCTTGAAAGTTGGCGCTCTTTTATTTAAAGGAATGAATCGATTGAACGTTTTGAATTTGGACATTGTGTTACCCTGGAAGTGGTCAATTCTTTTAGCGGGCTCTTCCCCTAGTGGCCGGTGTCAGGTTTCAGATTAAATATACAATTATTTTAACTACTTTATAATCAAAACCTTTTCTAATCTTGACAAAACACATACTATTGGAAAGGTCTGAGTCTCATTGTTCCATATTTGGTGACTGTTTTGTGATAGAAGTGATATTTGGACAGAAATCTATAAGTTTATTTTACAGGAGAACACATGGGAATGTGTGTCACCTGGTGGCTATTTTTGGTACAGCACCTAAAGCAAATATCATAGGAACTTACATTTTTGTGATATCAACTTCAAATTTGGAACACAACTTGGTAATACATATGGCTTTGATTTTATAATGATTTTACAGTAAAAAATATTTAGTAAAATATATATTTCATATAAAATATTTTGTACAGTACATTTGATTTAAAATAAATTTAAAGTTCCATACATTTTTCAGATTTTAATTTTTGAAGTGCTTTCACTTCAGCAATAATCTGCTGAGTATCTTCTTTAAAAGACCAAACTTAGATCTATATTCCAAAGTATTCTTGAATTACTGCATTTTTCACATCTAACAATGAATGAAGAACTCACTATTTGCATATAGTCTATTAATATTAACTACAGTTTATAAACTATTAATTAACTATAAACTGTGCAAATAAAGTGTCCCATTTTTAGAGGGCTCTCAAAAGTGCGATGTGACATTTCCTGTTTGATGGCTTTAACAGCAAAGTTCAGAGGAGTTTGGGACTGTGTGTGGCAATGTTTTTTTTTTTTGTTTATCATCTGTAAAATAATGCGTAGACACTTTACAGTTTTACGTTTGAAGGTTAGTGTTGTTTTAATAAGTTATGCCTTAGCTAACTCCCCAAAGTTCTTGAAAGAATAGGAAGCATGAATTATCAAATATTATTTTACTGTAAATGAAAGTGGCTTTCCAGAGAAAACATTTACTGAGATTTAGCAACTCTCGGTCTGAGTAATGCTGAGCTGTGATCCGTGAAGTCATACCTGCCCTATAGACATGACTGGCCCACCTTTAGCAAACACACATACCTGTTCTGATCCCTCCCTGTCCACAGTCGCCTTTTCCATCCCCTTCCCTCCTCGTACATTACAGGCATTCTTTCAGCTGACCTCCATTCATTGCTCCCTGCCTTCCGCTCCCCTGTTCTGCTCTTTTCATGAGAATGCCAGTGTTCTCTTCCCATTATTAGGTTCATGACTGAAAATTTAACACCTCAGTGGCACTACACTACCACAGTGAGGACCATGAAGCAAGAATGGCAGGGAAACATTAACAGGGAAGAATGTTCCATCATGTTTCTAGGAAATAACTAACCCTTTCTTAGTGGCTCAAACATTGGCTGAGGGCCATAATTGTTCCCTGTGCATACCAATGGATTTGATTTGGCTTACTATTTTGATCAACAGGACAAATCCCAAACTAACTTTAAAGGGATAGTCACTTAAAAATGCCGTTACGTCATGGGATTGTCTAGGAATCCAAAATGAAAAAGAAAAAAAGTATAAGTTGTCTGTATGATTTGCATAACATATTCAGTCGATACGATGACTTTGTTTAAAGAAGACACTGAAATTTAGGTTGTTATTGCCTGGAAATCTAGATATTGGCTCTATATATGCTCATGAGAGAAGCAGCATGAACTTTTTTGCAATGTCTCCAGGCAGACGGAATGGGGAAATACTGAAACCTCAAAAAATGGTTAAAAACTCACATTTAAAGTCAAACAGTGAATCGTGATTAATAAAATCCTCCAAAAAAAGTTTGTGTTTTACATAGTATATCTGTGTGTAATGTTTATAATTATTATACATATATAAATACACACACATGCACACATATATTTAAGGAAAATGGGTTATATGTATATATATTTAAAAAAAAATGTTAATAGGAGCATGAAGGAACATTTCCACACATGAATTGGCCAGAGCTTAAATTCATTGAAAGTCTTTGGGATGTGCTGGAGGAGACTTTACAGAGTGCTGGACTCTTGCATTGTCAATACAAGATCCCAAAGATTGCCTATTCGAATCCAAACAGCAACTTTTTTTGACTGGGCAGTGTATAATAAGTTGTGATTGACAGTTATCAAAAATATGACAAAGACTGCTATTACTATGGATGTGCCTGAAGCCTAAATCCGAATTCGAAAAGGCACAGAAAATTAATAACGCATTCTACAAAGCCCATAAAGGGTCAGGGTTATGTTTGCTGTGGTAGTCGGTTACATTACAGTAGGCTACATCAGATTTCACTTATCACGTGAAGATAGTGAGGAGGGATGACAGACAGGACCATGTCGGAAAATGTCTCTGCTCTGATCACAAATTGGAAAGTGAAAGTAAAAAGCGTATCGATAGCAGCTACCTGATCCCGGCAAAGTATAGATAATTGCTCAAATATATAATTGTGAGAGAACACAAAAGCATTTAAGCACATTTTTTCCCATCACCATGTCCCTTTCGGGGCTCTGGAAAATGCGTCATTTTCTTTCGAAACATAGTATTTGGCTTCGGGCACATTCCTAGCTACTACCATGGGAGTAGTAACTGTTATAGGAGAATACCATACTGGCAGTCGACATGCATATCTCTTTTTTAAAGGGGTGGTTCTGTGGTTTTTTCTATGCTTGGTTGTGTTTATGGGGCGCAGTATAACATGTCTTAATACTTTTTTTTCAACGCCGTGTTTTTCTTATATTTGACCTTTATTCCACACCGCTGTCTCCACTGAACGGCTCGTTTGCTTCCTGCTTCTATGAAGCCGATCCCTCCGAAAAACGCAATGCTCTTAGATTGGTTAGATGGCCAAATATAGTTTCTTGATTTTTATTGGCTGAAGTAGCCAAGCACAGGTTGCCGGAAACGCCACGGCCCTTACCATTACGGGCAGAAGTCACATCAGCAGAGACTAGCGAGGGTTTATGATGTCACCAACCCGGGAAAAAGCTCATTGTAGTCCAAACCGGCCGTTTTTGTAGGCAATAAACTGTCATAACTTTAAAAGACAATATCTCCGTTTGCATTGAACTTTCGGCACTGTAACTTCGCAGATACTGTTTATGCTCAAGCAGCAACATTACACACTAACTAAAGTTAAAAAAGTGAAATCGCATGCAACCACCCCTTTAAGTTTGAAATCTCAGTCTCCATTCTTTGTTACATTGAAAAGCACAGTCTTCAGAAATTACATTGTCATTGAACTTACTGAGAGGATATGGAGGATTTGTTCCCAGGCAATGGCCCCAGAAGTCAGGACAACAGTCGGACACGGTGCGGTTGCAGAACAGGTCGCAGTAACAGATGGTGTCCAGGTAGGGCACAGTGCACTGGTCGTTTCGGCCGGGGCAGCAGCCTCCTCTCCTCTGGCAGTATGAGCCGAAGGGGTCCCGAATCCCCCTGAGGTGCAGCGGGCCGGCCAGTTCTCTCTTAGTGCGAGACTGAGTCCTCGCCGTCATTCCCCCTTCAGACAGCAGGAGGAGCGCTGCGATGGCGGCCAGCATCAAGAGCTTCAGCATTGCTTATCTGCCATGAAGAAATCAATAAAGCAAAATGTCAGCCATTAGGGTCAACTTGCAAATCACAATTGAATCCAAAGCAGCATTATGCTCCATGATGCTGCAAAAAATACCCAACAACAACAACAACGCTATAAATATGATTACAGCAGAAATAAGATTTGAGCGAAAACAGAAACGTCAGATACTGGAAACAGAACGTTGATGGAGTGTTAGCCAGAGCAATGCGATTCCTAACAGCGATCATTTGTTTTCCACTTTCCTGAAGCAGACAGAACTCGAGGCCTTGAGCCAACAATCTGCAATATAAACAGCACTGATAAACAGACGTTCCTCTTGTTCTTATTTTAATAATGCACTCATCCTGCAAACATAATAAGAGCACAGCGGTACATGAGCACAGACAGAAGCAGTAGAAGAATATAATGAGCTATTTCGGCAGAGAAATTATTTTCCACTTTTGACCTGAAGCTTCTATTGAAACTTCTACTCGAGTTCCTGTGGGAACCATATGAATCCATATGTTGAGGTGTGTGTGTATATACTGTAGGTAGGGTGCAGTCATGTGACTCAGACGTCAAGTTACTGTAGACGTCCATCAGTCTTTATTTACCTGCTAACTATCCAGACTACTGCTGTGTAAATGTTGCCTTACACTAAACTCATCCTTTTCATGGAGAGAGACATGGAGAGCACAGAGTTTGTCTATATTTGATCTCACTTGAGACATTTTATCACGTTCATAATATTTGAGCTATGCGTAAACAGATATTTGCAGTTATCATAACATATTTGGCACCACCACTGAGCAGCACAGAACAAAACATGTCTGTGAAAACCCATAAATTAACCAAAACATAAGATAATCCACTTAGAGTGTTTACATTTAAACAGAAATCTAGAAATGTGCTTCATATTTGATTCAACACGCTCCAAAGCTGTATGTAATTGCTTATTTATTGTGCCAGAATAATTTATATTTTGCGTTCATGATACTAATCCATTAAGTTAACTGGTTCTCTTAGAAACTATTTTTGAGAAATGTAGATTAAACTGTATAACTTTTCACTCTTGTTTAGTCACTTTAAAGTTCATCTTGTATTAACATGTCACTTTAAATGAATGTCACTTTAAAAACGAGTGGTTTAAAAAAAATGGACCTGTTTATCTTCATAGGGCAAAAAAGACAGTAGGAAATAAAAGTCACAATCAAAGTTATGGAGCCAAAACTTATCATTGTTACGGAAACAGCTACTTCCTGTAGTCAAAACCAAGAAGTCGAAACACAACAGGGTAAGGCTGTCTTATTAAGGCTGTTCTTTTTTGTATCAAATAGCACATTTTCATGTTTATTTATACACAAAATGGGCCTTGTGAGGCATGTGCATATGTAAATTATATATATATATGGATGCTATGTGATGCAAAGCAGAAACAATTATTATTGTCAATGCTGAAAAAAGTTTTTGCTGGTTGATATTTTTGTTGAAACTGTGATACATTTTATAGGATTTTTGATGATGAAAATTACAATGAACAGCATTTATTTGAAACTATTTGCTATATAAATATCCCTTTGTGACACTGAAGTGGAGAATGCTAAAAATGCAGCTTTTGAGGAATAAATTACGTTATTAATATAGAAAACCATTCTTTTAAAATTGTAATAATATTTCACAATATTGCTATTTTTACTATCAAAATTAATGCAGCCTTGTTGAGCATAAGAGAATTCATTCAGAAACATAACAAATGATTTTACAGTTCAATAGCCCTTTTTTTAAAGCCCTTTAAAAGGCATTGTTTGGGGCGACCTTCCTCCTCTTCCTCTTCTTCCTCTTCATTTAATTGATCAAATTACTGCTCCTCACTTTCACTGATCCTCCTCCCCGAGAACAATGTCTTGAGATCACACATAATTGCGCTCAAGCTGCCGTTGTGGTGTCAGGTTAAAAAGAGGAGAGCCTTGACAAAGACGAGGGGGCGGCGAGCAAATTACAGAAAAAGCATCATTAATTACCCAATCGGCCCACGAGGCACAATGTCCCCCATACAGACAAAGAACAGCCCCGGAAACAAAGTCCACGCTGTGCAGTTTTCTGCATGACTGTGCCTTTAGAGCTCAGCCTCAACACACACTGAAACATATGGCAGCAGTGTCACAGTGGCATTTCAAAGACACTCACTGAGTGAAAGAAATGCTCATTTGACCCCGCTGTCATGGCGATCACTCCAGTAAACATCAGTAATGATGTACCTACAGTGATGTAGATATTTCGGCTTTTGAAAGCCGCCTGATGCTCGCTTGTCTCCTCACAACGGGAGTGTAGCGTGTAGAGACGTGTTGACTTTTACATCACAAACAGCCTGACGGGCAGCAGACAGTAAAACACTCTTACTTCACAGAGAGTCTGCTGTCTGACAAATGATACATCACTCCCTTTCATCAAGACTTCCATCAGTGCTTTTGATCACACCATTCAACCAATGAGCAGATAAACAGAATATAGTATTATAGTCATATCTCCAAACTCACATGCATGTACAGGTGGTTCAACACAACAAACAGAGGAGACTAAAGCATACAAGCAGTATTACACCTCTCAGTCTCGTCTGCTGGAAAAGCAAGGTTTTCTAACAAATATTAAGCTCCGTTTAATTGGCAGGTAGAATGACACATCATGGACTTTGAGAGCAGGTCAAGAAGCTTTGTTATACAGTATTGAATAACAGACAGATAGCAGATGGAGGAGATTTTCTGGCGGTTTCCATGCATATCAGCTATGACAGGTTCATGAGCTGTTAAAGGAGTTAAACGTTTCTATTGCAGCCCGAATCAGACACAGACACACTTCTGATTTACATGTATTGTAATACTAAATGGACACTTGTAATGGAAATTTGTGTTTTTTTTTAAGACATCCTATAGACCGTAAGTAACTTTACAACTACATATCATCTTATTCTACTAACCTTACCCTAACCTAACAGTCTACTAACACTGAGTGTTAGCTGACATGTAGTTGCAAAGTTACTTATAACTAGTAGATGAATGAGTAACACATTTTTTACAGTATCCTTGTTACACGTTCAGTAAAAAGCTATAAATTACGCATACTTACACGCAACTAAACCAAACCCTAATCCTAACCCTACTTCATTTTTCTTAGTACAGTAACACTTTATTTTACAGTGTCCTTGTTACATACCATTGAAATAACAGCAAATTATGCATGATTACATGCAACTAACCCTAAACCAAACCCTAATCCTACCCTAACTCTTTAGTACATGTAGTTAATCAATATTACACAGTTCTTAAATGTATAAATACACTGTAACAATGACCTTAAAATGAAGTGTAAACATAAAAGGTCTAAAGTGGACCATCTAAATAAAGTGTAAAAAAACTTCAAAAACTATTATTTTATGGCTTTGCGATGTAGAGATCATGCATATAAACACACGTGACTAAACACAAAGGTTACACTTTATTTCTAAGATGTCCGTTACAGTGTAATTATAGTACAGAGTAATATTAATGAACTATATTTACTTACTTTAGTCTTAGGGTAGGATTAGAATTTGGTTGAGGGTTAGTTGCATGCAACCTGTGCATAATTTATAGTTTTTACTATGGTAAATACATGCAATACAAACAATAAAGTGTTACTGGGTTAGGATTAGGGTTTTCTTATGGTTAGTTGCATGTAATTATGCACAATTTATAGTAATTACTATAGTAAATATGTAAAATACAGTGTTTCTCATAAATACTAAAGAAGAACTGTATAATCACAGGTCAGGCTTTAAATGCAACACTTAATTGGCTTGAATAAGGATGAAGACTGATGAATATTCTAGATTCAATAAGAGTAGAAGTAAAATCAGTAGCAATGCTTTTAATATTTCATAACTTTAACTACTTTTCCTTTATGAAACAACATCTTTGGAACACATGAAGAGAATAATGGTTGTTGTATAGAGCCGTACTGTCTGTGTGTGTCTGTCTGTCTGCTGCTCTTAACTACGCACCTGTCTGGCACACTAGGAAGGGAGGGAGGAGGTTACACAGAAAGCACAGGATTTAAATAGCTGGAGAAACAAAACAAATCTCCCACCTTGTTTAGTGAAATAAAATCCTCCTCCTGGTTATATCCAGTGAAGAAAGCGTGAGCAGGTCTGTTTCAGCTACAGGTCACACACTCACTCTCTTCAGCCTCCTGTCTGGCCTCTAGTCACTCTCGAATTTTCCCTCTCTATATAGAGCCAGGACAAGCCCTCCGACCCAGCCCTCCTGCTTTTCCCTCCTTCTTTTACTTTCTGTCACTCCCACACATACCCAGACACAACACACACACAGAGCTACTTTAGGTTAAACCCCTTTTCTGACTGCTTGTGTCACTTATCTTGCCATGCCACACTTTTCCTGTTAGTTAATTCATTATGGATCACTATGTTATCCGTCACACACCATACCGCCTCTCTTTCTTTATTTCTGTAGCTATCCACAGAGGTCATTTCACAGGTACTTATTTCTCTCACCACCTGCTGGTCAGTTGGACAACTACATTCACAATACAAACACCTACAAATCAACTGCTGCTCTGGATTACCTCCAACAAACATAAAATAACTGCCCAGGACTGGGGGGATTTCTGCGCGTATAATACTCCATAATCTCAGGAGGCACATAAGTGCAGATCCATCCGGGCAACTGATCTTGATTACACAATTTAACACTCATTTCTGCAAATGTTGCAATTCACTTTACAACACGAGCTGACATGCCCTTTACAGCTTTGACAAGAGGATATGACCTCGCCGGTCCAACATAATCAGCTGTTTTGCCTTCAGATAACAATTTTTCCCCCTGTATATTGTTCTTGCAATCTGTATATCAAATTATCAGAATTCTTTCCAAAATTGGACATGAATTGAATACACAGTAGTGGCCAAAAGTGATGTCCGGAGGGGAAATTATTTTAATGACCCTAGAAGTTTGATTAAACCATCAACATATAAATATATATATATATATATAAATTAAATGTATATAAAATATGAAGGAAGAACAAAACACTGAATTTAGTTATCTGACATAAATACTTAATGACTAAATTAATTCTCAAAATTACAGCTAAAGGTTTCACCATTTCAAAATGAAACTTGTTAATGTGTGTGGTGGAAAATTTTTTTTTTTTGTACAGTGTCTATTCTCAGGCCATCAAGATGTTCATTTCACATGTTTATATGTTCGTTTTCGTGTGTGCATTAAAAAAACTCACAAGAAAAAGTATACACACTGTAAAGAAAATGTGTTGGTTTTTGTTGGTTTAACTTTAAAAAGTAAGTAACTGGTTGCCTTAAAATTTTGAGTTTATTGAAATTAAACATTTGAGTTGATACAATGAAGGAAATTTGTTTAATAAATAGAAACTCAAAATATTATTGTATCTGAACCATATAAAAAGATTGATAAATCATGAAAATAGCACTATTTGGCATGTTTCACTGCGTCATCAGAAATAAAACACACAATTACCCAATATGCTCACAAAATATTTTAATAATATTTTAATAAAGGCTGTCAAATCTCAAAAAATGTTCATTGTATTAACTCAAAATTTGAATTTCATTGAACTAAAAATTAAGGCAACCAGGTAACTTTATTTTTTTCTAAATTATTTTTTACAGTGCATTGACTACAATCAGTTATTAATATTTCATTGCTTCTCTCATGTCTTCATAATGTTTTTGTATGACAGCCTGGGCAAAAATGATATTCACACAACTTGACAACCATTGACTCAAAGCACAACTACGCCATATGCTAACAAAATCTTTAACATACATTCATATATATATTCTCAGAAATAAATATGGTTTGTTTGGGGGTAGCACGATTTTAAGACTTGCACGATGGAAGATTTAAGAATAAGATTTTTTCTGGGGGGTAAAATTATGCACTAATAATCTTGGAGCATGTACAGTACAGTTAAAATAAGAGAGTTTACAAAAAAGGAAAAAAGGAAGTAACTTGTTTTTGGCAAGCACTGAATTATTAAAATGCAATATGTTTTCAATAAGATATAAGAATGTTTTTTTTTTTTTTTTTTTATCTCCAATTATAGAATATTATAGTTTGTACTCTCTTTCACAGACTATGGGCAAAAAAAGCCCTACACCGTATTGAGAGGAGATTCAGAGAAATAACTTCCCTCCACATTACACATTTGCAGTCACGCTGTGACTACTTGCATTGACCTACACTGATAGAACTGTTTGACTTGTTCATGTGAGTCATATACAGTAACCTCCTACGTATTTCTCTAACATTACATTGAAGCTCTTTAAGTGAATGAGTCAGTTTGGGAGCCCACCACATATTTACGTTTAGCCACAGATGTGAGCATGCATCCGCCTGTGCGGAGATAACCCGAGGGTCCCTATTGCCACCCATTCATTAGCCTTTGCTATGAAATACATGGATGTGTGATTCAGAGACAATGAATGGTGATTCACATATTGCACATGACAAGTGTGTGTGGGTATGCAAGACCTGTGTGTCGGTTTTCCATCAAGACTGAAAAATCAGTTCCCAAAAACTCTGCTGATAGTGCATGTGTCAAAGAAAGTTGGTGAAGCGTCTAACATGTGGCCCATCGTAAAGTCATTCTGGGACAATATACCTCCTTCAGAAGAAGAAACCCACATTAGACCCTCAGAACAGATGCAATGTGTCAGCATGACAACAGGCTCTCAATACTCCTCTTTAACAACTGCTCGTGTGTGTGTGTGTGTGTGTGTGTGTGTGTGTGTGTGTGTGTGTGTGTGTGTGTGTGTGTGTGTGTGTGTGTGTGTGTGTGTGTGTGTGCTTGTTGGCATGTGTAAGTGTTCAGTAGCCTATGAGAGCTGCAAGTGAGTCAGAAACTACAGCAGCTCATGAATCGGTTTCAACAATTTCAAACACAGATACTTGTAAAACGGACAAAGTGTCCTGAACTTCTCGTGGAAATATTCAAAGGAATTTGGCTTCATTTTGAGTGTCCCTAGTTACACTGCAATAATAAATTTTAGATCTTCATGTTCTAGATTTAAATAGAAAGGAGAATAACACAACATGTTTGTTCTGTGTGCCTGATATTCAATCTAATATTTCTTCCTATCCCAGCTAGTAAACATGATTTCTCCAAGTACAACATCTTCTAGAATCAACGTCTTTGTTGATCCTTGAACACTATTCCAATCAACCAATTAGATTTAAAGGACAAGTTTATAGTTTATATCAAGTTTAGGCTTACAATCAGGGTTAGGTGCTTCTACAGCAGTGTTCTTCACCTAGGATTTCCCATCGATTTTAGGGATAACTCATGCATAGGGTTAGATTTAGGGTTAGGCCTTGGGATAAGGATGGGAATGTTCCAGGATAAAAAAAACATTGACTCAACCAATAATGTGAGTTTGGAGACGAGACAATCAGTTTACTTGACCTTGGGGAAACCTGTTTGAAAACGGCCATTACTACCAATCCTTAATGGCACAGAAGAATTCGCTTACTTCAGAATTAAAATTTCCTGATCATTTGCTCACCCCAATGTCATCCAAGATATTCATGTCTTTCTTCAGACAAAAAGAAATGAAGTTTTTTTTAGTATTTTTCTCCATATAGTGGACTTCAACAGGAACCAAATTGCAGTCTCAATGCAGCTCTACACTGTCCCAGCCGAGGAATAAGGGTCTTATCAAACCAAACCATCTGCCATTCTCTAAAAGAAATAAACATTTATATTCATCTCGAACCACAAATGCTTGTCTTGCACTATCTCTGCGATGTGCCATGCATTACTGAACAATGTTGGACAGGTCACACGTGAAGTAGATGGGAGAAAAACTAATTTTCTCTTCCAACTTCAACATTGCAGATTTTTTTAAGGTTGTTTGACTTAGTCTTTGCACATTTGGCTAGATAAGACCCTCATGTAGCACTTTTTGTAGTGTCTTGTAGACCCTTATTCCTTGGCTGGGACCGCGCTTTGAAGCTGCAATTTGGACCTTCATGGTTGAACCCACTGAAGTCCACTATATGGAGAAGTCCTGGAATGTGTTCCTCAAAAACCTTTCTTCTCAAAATGTATTTTCAAATGAAGAAAGAAAGACGTGAAGATCTTGGAAGACATGTGGGTGAGTAAAGTATCAGGACATTTTTATTCTGAAGTGAACTAATCCTTAAACTACGACAAAATCACCAGAATATGCATTCGCTGAGGTTCTGCTATCACAGCTATGCTTGCTGACAACTTAATAAACAAGCTGAACTGCACAAAGTGCACATCTATCTCAGAGCGTCCTTTGTTCGGAAAGACATATTTGTGGCCTAGTCATGATGTGTGCCTTTTATTACTTCAGAGTCACGACTAAGATAAGAGATTATTATGGCTCTCGGTTTCCCTTTACCATTTGACATTTACAGCTGCTTCCGGAACGCCCGCTCGAAACACTCTTTGCTCCAAAATGAAACTGAAAGGCTGTATTTTATTTTTATTTAACCTTTATTAAACCAGGCAAGTTACTTAAGAACAAGTTCTTATTTTCAACAACAGCCTGGCAAACATTTTAACATTTTATAAAACCCCTTGAAAAAAGAAACGTGCTCAGAAACTTTAGAGATGCTGTTATATCACAATGTGGAACCAATCCTAAAGGATCATACAAAAAAGTCATTTTACAAACGAATAATATCAGACTGAAATAAATAAGCGAATGAACCGATATTATTGATTATAAACTTTTTTTTATATCTTGAGTGGTTTTATATTATGTTCATTTTGGATACTTTTTGGACGATGTTAATTTGGGTTTCAACTCCACAACTGAGAATTGAATGATTGAGAAATCGTTTTATTAAAGATCTGACAGCGGGCAAAAGATTTACAGGAATATCTGTTCTATTTCAGAGGGAAAACGGGTCACGTGACCTAATCTCAGTCAACTTCTTCTTAGCTCATCATTCAGCAGGTCAGTCTGTAGACTTTTTTATATAACTGTTTGAATAGTTAATGTTAAGCTCTTTTACATTCTCAACTGCACTTCTCCATTTTTTCCTTTGATTCTACTGTTTTTACACACTTTCTACAGGCCTGTACCTGCTCTCATCCCATTTTTTTCTTCTGTTTCTATAGCGTACAAGGCTTCATCAAGCTGGTATAGCATCTTTGTTGATGGTTACTCAACTTTCAAGCACACCTAAGACAGACCTTATTGCACAACAAGAAAACAAGAATTTGTTTTCATTTTTATGCATTGCTTCAACAAGGCTGATGATCAAAGTATTATGGTGACTGTAATTAACACATGCTGAGACATGCTGCCATTTCAAGCGTCGACAGTGTGTGTGGTAACTCTTGCTTTATCTCGTTATTTCTGTCAGCTTAACCATCCTTTCTTTCTCATTTAAATTGATAGTTCAGCTAAAAAAAAATTCTGTCAGTCTTATGGTCTTATGCCAGTTTCACAGACAAGGATTAAGCCCAGTTCCAGACTAAAATGCATGTTTGAGCTGTTAACTGAAAGCAACTTCTTAAAATGTCATTGACATTGTCTCAAAATGCACACCAGTGTGTGTGTGTGTGTGTGTGTGTGTGTGTGATATATATATATATATATATATATATATATATATATATATATATATATACATATGTATATATGTATATATATATATATATATATATATATATATATATATATATATATAAACAATGTTTTTGTTTTGTGTGTGTGCAATATTAATGTTACGTGTTTGATGACATTTAGTAGTGATTAATTTTTTGTTATTGCAAATGTGGAAGAGTTTCTGGTAATGTGGGGTTTTGGAAAGTTACCTTAATGGTGACAAGTGGTACATTCAGCTTGGTTTGAGAGCCAGTATGTTAAATATACCATACTATTGTTAACATGTTAGCAAATTAGCATTTTGTGAATTAGCATTTTACTAGCCTGACAAGCCAGACCTACATCAAGATGTTTGGTCTGGAAACTCACCATAGACAGCTCAATCCGAGGGGCGGATAAACGGTTGTCTTTCAAACTCCCTCTGCACGCGATAGGATAGCGCTACACCAACCAGAGCAACGAAGGTGAAACAGAGCTTGTTGATAGATTAAACATTCGCCGTATCTGGTCAGCAAAACTCAGAACACATCTTCCTTTTTAAGAATGACTTCAGTGCCGTTCTTTGTTCTTTTCTCAGAGAAAAGCTTAACTCCAAGTCTTCCAGAGTCGCGGTCAAAGCTGATTCGAAAGACCGCCGTTCGCTAGTTTCTGTGTTTACTAGAAGCACGCAAACGCAACTCGGCCGTCGTCGTTATGGCCCCGTCCACCAACTCTATACACGATGTGATTGGCCCGGCAAGAGTTAGGGGAATACAGCTCAGAAGGGTATTGAGAGTTGCTAGACGACACTCGCGGGCAGATAAAATTTGCTGCCGCTAGGGTGCATCTAGATTTCTAGGCTAGTATTTTACAGCTAGCCAACAGAATAAAAATCTGCCAGTTCTACTTACATAAACCGTGAATTTCAACTTAAAAATTGAGGCAATTGATTGAGTTTTGCCAACTTATTCAGGTTTACAGTGTACTTAAAGGATTAGTTCACCCAAAAATGAAATTGATGTCATTAACTCCTCTCCCTAATGTCATTCCTCACCCGTAAGACCTCCGTTCATCTTCAGACACAGTTTAAGATATTTTATATTTAGTCCGAGAGCTTATGGAAGTGTATGCACACTATAATGTCCATGTCCAGAAAGGGGATAAAAACATCATCAAAGTAGTCCATATGTGTCATCAGTTAGTTCATTAGAATCTCTTGAAGCATCGAAAATACATTTTGGTTCAAAAATAACAAAAACTACAACTTTATTCAGCATTGTCTGTATTCAGCATTGTCTCAAAATAAAGATTAAAACGGTTATAAATCAGTGGATTGTTTCATGATTCGGATCGCGTGTCAAACTGCTGAAATCACGAGACATTTGCGATCCGAATCATGAATCAATATGCTGATTCACAACCGTTTGAATCTTTATTTGAGGATGTGATGGCCAAATTGACCCCACTTTATGCTTCAGAAACGCTCTTCAGATACCTACGGGTGATGACACGGACACTACGCCCATTTTTCTTTTTCTTTTTCACGGCCTATGGCTTAAATAGGTTGTTTTCAATAGAGCTATAGTGAAAAAAACGTCCTCATAACAGGAAATCTAATTGTGAACTGATCCAAAAAACACACACACAAAAAAAAAAAACAACAACAACAAACCCCCCACCCCCCACACACACACACACACACACATTTCGAAATATACTATAACGGGGCACAATTCCTTTTAAGTCAACTGAAATGAAGGATGAAATCAGAAAAGCAGATCTCTCTCAGAGGGCCAAACGTCCCCTGAGGAGACCAAAGCAGAATCTCATTGACCACAAAAACAAAACCTCCACTTTTCAGCCAAAGCAAGCAAAGTGCAGTGGCCCCCAAACGACTTCACATCTCCATCAATGCTGCTGCTTTTACAGTCCAATCATATTAGTATTAGATTTGGCGAGTTGGGGTCTCAGGTGGTCAGAGGGGCCCACAGGGACTGTCCCAACTCCTTTTGTCCACCAGCGTGTGATCAATGTCTCTCACCCCAGTCCAAACATCCCCCATCCTGCCCTATACACACCGTTCAGATGGTCTGACTGTGCCTGATGACTAATTCATGTGCTCAGAAGTGCAAACACTTGATAAATTTGACATATGATCAGAGAAATTATGCTGTATCATTAAATTAATACTGTATATTGCGTCTAATTCAAGTTAAGCTCAACTAAAAATAATGCTGATTTGAACAAAAAAATAACTGCAATAAGCAGTTTCTTTTATAAAAATGAGGCACTCAAAATTGAAAATTGGTTCGTTTGGTCTGGACCAACAAAAAAAAAACACAACTTGCCATGTTTGGTTAGATTAAAATGAACCCTGGTGTGATTGCTCTGTTAGTGCGGTTCATTTCAAGCCATCTGAACCCTGGTGCGGACCAAACAAGTCGACCGAGACCACTGAAAAGATGGGTCTCGGTCCGCTTCCAAACAAACTCTGGTGCGGTTCAAATTATATATGAATGCAACATGGACCAAAGACATGTAAACAAACCAAAAACAATAATCTAAAAAGGACAGACGCATACTAACTTACCAAACATCCAAAACAATGCTGTGTGGTGGGATAAATGCACATGCTGTGTGTGTGTAGCTACATATAATGGTATTTAGACCAGTTGAGAACTCGTGAAGAGCTTATAAAATGTGTAGTCAAAACAGCGGCAGGAATCCCTCCGTCACACACACAAACGAAGGAGATGCGGTCCTGATGCCTGTCCCAACTGTGATGGGCAACATCGCGACTACTACACACAGGTATGCTCGAGCATTCGGGCCTTTTGAGTCTTTTAGCATCTTTTGATATCTTGTCCTGTATTGGTTCATTTACATGTCTTAGCAAAATGCAAAGCTTACAATTTTATAAAAGTACATACATTAAATTGTTGGTTAAAACGTGCATATAAAATTTATATTAAGCTGTAAAGTTGTTCTTGTAATTTTATGGTCTTGGTGATCCGTCGTCATGGACTTTACACATAAAAGATTAGTATGTCTTGTTTACATCTTGTGGTAATACTTTTTTAACATTTCCAATTTTAACATTTACTAACATCGTAAGCGTATATAATTAAGTGTTTATATTGTATCAAAACTTCAGGTAAGTTATGGTTTCTTGGTTTCCATATTTTCTAAAACTGCTTTTGGAAACTAAGTGACCTGTTTAAGTACTGAGAATCACCAAGAGGAATCAAGACAACAAAAACAGAGAACTTTTATAAGGCCAAAGGGGGAGGATGGAACAGTCGACAGTTCTCAAATGTCAGCCAATCTCACTGTAAGAGTTCATATCTATAAGGATTCTTTTTAGTTATGTCAACAAAAAAAAGTATAGACAGTAAAAAGAAAGAGGCAATAAATGTAACATCCCAAGCACACTTGTGTAAAGCTGGGATCTCTCTGGCCTGTTATCAGCACATTTATGCATGTGTTCTTCTGTTGTGTTTGTGTCTCTACACAGCAGGGAATCCTTTGATACTGTGGATGACAGGAAGTGACGTGAAAATCTCTGTGTCCTTACTTCATGCAAACGCTAGCTCGCTCTGTCTGGATGCGTTTAAATCTGCTGTAAGTTTGTGTTTTTGTCACCTATCACACATACGCACTTCAACAAGCCGACAGAAAGCAGGTTAATGTGTTTACATGCAGCGCGAAATCGAGGTAAGAGGCAAAAAACGACCTGTCCCGACCGGTTTATGCTCACGCCGTTTATGACATTACTCCGATAAAAGAAAATGGGTTACCGGGTTTACATGACCATGTTCATTGTCGGCTTATTGGGCATAATCGGCTTAAGAACGTGCATGTAAACGCACACATTGTTTCAACCAAGGTAAGCCCAGTCAAGTCAAAGTTCCTTTACGAAAGTTAGTGATTGGTGGCCATCTTGGTAACACCCATAGGCAGCTCTTTTCAAAATCTCCAAAACTATTTGCATCACATTTTAATGTATTTTTTTAAAGAATACCTATGTTAAGCAATAATTATAATATAAATATATAAATATTATATGAAATAATTAAATTGATCAAAAGAGAAAGTAAATAAGTGTTCTTAAGAATTTCTATTCATCAAAGAATCCTGAACAAAATGTATTACGGCGTCTAAATAAATATTAAGCAGCAATGACAGGATTTTCAGCAGCGATGACAAGACATTTCTTGAGCAGCAAATGATTTCTGGAGGATCATGTGACACTGAAGACTGGAGTAATGATGCTGAAAATTCAGCTTTGATCACAGGAATACATTAGTTTACAGTTTTTTAAATTATAATATTTTACAGCATCAAGTTTTTTATTGTATTTTTGATCAAATATATCATTTTGTTAAGTTTAACAGACTTCTATAAATATTTTTATTTGTTTTATTGCGTGCTGGACTAAATGTGCTCGTTGTATGTGTATGATGTTATTTTAACCAGCTGAGAACTCACAAGGAGCCTGTACTGAACTGTAATAATAACCAGGTATGTCCTTTTTAGGGTGACATCATGTCCTGTTTTTGGTTTGTTTAGATGTCTTTGGTTTGTGATGCGTTCATATTTCAGTTGAACCGCACCAGAGTTTGTTTGGAAGCGGACCGAGACCCCTGACCCCTTGTTTGGTGCGGACCGGGGTGCAGATTGCACCACTAAAGCAAATCGCACCATCAGAGTTTATTTTATTTGAATGAATCCTGCCCTGTGTGAATTAAATCCTGCGTAATACTGAATATAATACAGTGAAATTAAATTAAGGTCTAAGTCAGCATGACCAATGTTAAGAACATTAACTACAAGACCTCACCTTCCACAGCCACAGACCCACCAGGACAAGTTTTCACATGACCTTCCCAGCTCAAACCTTCAGAATTCCTCAGATGTGTTATCACCACGCTCAATGAAAAATAAAGCAACAGAGGAAAACAATAGAAAGCAGAGAGCCAAGACAAAGACACAGCAATGTCAGAGTTGTGAGGTGGGAGGCAACAATTTACTTTGATACAATCCTGGATCCCTCCTGAAAACTTCACCACAAAAGAGAGCCTTCGAACAATCCTGGAAAAAATGGAAGCAGATGTTAAAGGGGCTAAAAAAAACTAATCCTAAATATGAGACTTTGGTAGCAACATTACAACACATTCAAATTAACATTTTTTTTTTTTTTAAATGCAGTGTTAGTAATGAATCAGCTTTAATCAAAAGGTTTGCTATCAGAATGGTGTTAAGTAGACAAACAAAAGTTGATGGTCTATTATTGGGAATGGACAGCGAGAGAGTTCAGAGATGTCCTGTAGGCACATACCTTCACACGGGGTGTCGGGGTCATGTTATTTCTCAGCGGGGCCATCATCATACCTGGACCTGAGACAGCTTGACTTCTTAGCAGGACAAGTCCTAAGGGTTTTGTTTCATTTGTCCTCTACAGTCTAGAACCATGGCCAGATATGCAACATATAAAAGAGAAATGTCCATTTAATACCAAATTATTTTCAGTGTACTAATTCTACACATACTTATTAATAATTATGAAATAAGTCAATTATGAGATGAAGTTTCAAAATTATGACATACTAATTCATAATTATGAGATGAACAGTCAAAACATACTAAGAAATTATGACAATCACATTTAAGAGATGGAAAGTCGAAATTATGACATACTAAAGTAATTCATGAGGTTAAAAATTAAAACATTTCTGTCATTTATGAGATGAAAAGTCTAAATCCAAGACGATGAAATACTAAATCCAAATTATATGAAGTTGAAATTATGACCTACTATGTCATAATTATGAGATGAAAAGTCAAAATTAAGACATACTAAGTCACATTTCTGAGATGAAAAATTTAAATTATGACATTTAGGCTGGGATTCATAGACAGTTTATATTAAGACTAGTTCAATTAGGACATTTAAGTAGCTTTTATAAATGTAACGTAGAAAAAACATAAAACCTTTACTGGTGTGTATCTTGAGACAAAACAATGAAAATGACATAGTTTAAGATATGTCAGTGCAAGTCACAAATTCTGTCATTAAATACTTGCCTTCATGTCGTTTGAATCGACACCCGTAAGACCTCCGTTCATCTTTGGAACACAAATGAAGATATTTTTGTTGACATCCGATGGCCCAGAAAGATCTTCATTGGTGTCCAATGTAATTTCCTCTCTCAAGACCAGGCACTAAAGACGTCGTTAAAAGTCCATCTCACTAAAGTGGCACTACAATAAAGCGACGAGAATAGTTTTTGTGCGAAACCCCCCCCAAAAAAACCCCAAACTAAATAACGATTCAGTGATGGGCCGATTTCAAAACAAAGCTTCATTTGAACCGTTATGAATCAGACTATAGATTCAAAGTCACATGATTTCAGCAGTTTGGCGGTTTGACACGCCATCCGAATCATGAATAAAAAATTTATGAGATTACAAATCAAAATTATGACAATCGAAGTCTTTTATGACAAAATCAATCACTCAGATCCTAAATGCAGTTGTGAACCATTGATGAAATTCATGCAATCGGCAAGCGACATGAACTATTGTAATACTGTTTATGTGAGTCATCTAATGATGAATTGACAAGGCCAAAAGAAGAAAAGAAACCGCTACTGAACAATTAAGGCTGACATTTAGGCATGACATTTTTGCTTACAAGGAGGGAAGTGCTCACTTATTTTTAGCCAATACTGTGTAAAACAATCAACTAAGACCCACGTAGAGATAAGTCCCAAGGCTAAGACTCCACATTTGGCATTCTCCACTAAATAAATCTTCATTGGAAATGAAGTTGAGTTTCAGAGCATCTGACTGACAGATCAGTTTGAGTGGGAAGTTATAGTGATCTATGAGTACATTACAGTAGATATCTGCATATGTATTCCTTCAGAAGTTTAAAACTCCTTCGATTTGAATATCGGTAGACTAAGAACTCAATTTAATTTAAGGGAAATATACACCAGGAAGAAAAGCTCCTGATTTGATCAACTGTCTGCCTTATGAAAATGTAATGCTCAAACTGTGTGATGAATGTACATTTTCATTTGGTCATCTTCAAGGAGGGCCTTACTGAGGGAGCACAAATGGACTGCATGTGGACATTGTGTACAAGCTCTATTGCACTATACAAAGTGTCCTGTTAATTGGAGTGAAAGGAAATCAATAGAGAGCCTCTTTAAAGTCTCCTGAGCAGATGCTCAGGCCCTCAAACCCCCAGACAACAATCAAAACTGTCATTACACTCTGAGCTCCACCTGAACCCCTCAGATACAAAGCATTCTGCCTTAAATGTGATTCTTTAGTGATTTTATCTCAATCAGAACAAATATCTGTAACTCCTACATATTGCCAACATATAATCATGATTATGAGTGGTCTATATCAATAAAACAGTGAGCTATTTTGACTTGGGTCAGTGAGCAACCCTAACCCAGAACCCCAATCATCCACAACACATAGGAACTGCCTAGCAATGAGTTAAAAACACATAGAACCTTCTAGCAACACCTTATCAACCACCTGCAATGCTAGCAAGTGTATAGCAATGTGCTACACCACTCAGAATCCTTTAGTAACTGCATAACAACACCTTGGCAACCACCCACAGCACCCTAGAAACAGCATAGTAATGATCCAAAGCTACATAGAAAACTTTAGCAACCACATAGCAACACCTTGGCAACCACTCACAACAGCAACTGCATATCAATGTGCCACACCACTCTGAACTCTTTAGCAACCACATAGCAACACCTTGGCAACCACCCAGAGTACCCTCGGGCAACTGCAAAGAAATAGGCCTATATTAAAGCCACTCAGAACCTTTTTACAACCACATACAGCATAGCAATGTGCTAAAACCACTAAGAAGTTCTAACTGAATTTAGCACATTGCTATGTGTTTGCTAGGGCAATGTGGGTAGTTGAAAAAATATATGGTTGCTAAAGAGTGAATATATAGTTGCTAAGGCGCTGTGGGTGGTTGCCCTTTAGCAACTATATAGTAACACATTGGCAACACCCCAAAACAGCAACTGCACATCAATGTGCTAAAACCACTCGTACCTCTTTAGCAAGCACCAACAACAACCTTACATTATGGCTGTGACCTCTGCACAGAGTAAAATCTTTAGAAAACCCTACCTAGTGTTAAATACTGGGAATATTTTCTCTTCCATTAATCTGTGTAAACAGCAATGATGTAACCTAATGACAACAGAATGTGATCGTTCACCTTGGGAAAAAACCGTCATGCATTTTCCTTGACATTCACAGCATGCTGACTTGAGGATGTATCTGAGGACGATGGGCTGTTTGTTTAATTACACATCGTTCCCTTCATTCCCAGCATCTTGCTTTAAGGAATGTGAGGGATGTAAGAGAGCAAGTCTTTCAGATGTATTCTAACAGTGAAGGGACCGGCCTGTGCTACAGCTGGCACCTGTGAGCTCACTAATGTCTCAAAACCCTCTCAAGGTCAGAGGGTAAGAGCCGAATGAGGACCTTATCTGGCCCCTGGATTGATGTCTGAGACTCTTTTGACTGTTATCTCAGCTGACACTGAGCTGTTCTGCCCACTGAGAAATAGTGAATTATTCTTATAGATCATGTGTCGTGCAAGTCACATTACTGATTTAAATTACTACATTAAATTACTGTAAATGATAGAAATGTAGTGAGTGAATGAGTCTGGTGAGAATCTGTTACGGAGTTATGTTTTGGAGGATGGGTAATGTTCCCAAACCTGTCCTGGAGGACCACCGCCTGTCACATTTTGTGTGTCTCCCTCATCAGACACACCCACTTCAGGTCTTGCCATCTCTAATGGGCTGATGGATCAGGTGTGCCTCATGAGGGAAACATGCAAAATGTGACGGGCTGGTGGTCCTCCAGGACAGGTTTGGGAACCACAGAGCTAGACAACATGACAACTACTTTACATTACACTCTAAAAAATGCTGGAAAAATGGACAAACCCAGAAATTGTGTTGTTTTTAACTCAGCATTTCTAAGAGTGTAGTGGTGATGTCAGTGTAATTGCAAAATAATACTTACAAATAACGCAATTATTATACGTAAAATATTGATTATATAAACCCCTGATAATAACTGGAGACATGAATAACACCTGAAAGGGGCGTGAGATGTTAAGGCAAATTCACTGCCATTATAAAGCTTGGATTATCCAGGACATTTTTAATATAACTCCGATTGTATTCGCCTGAAGAATGTCATATACACCTAGGATGGCTTGTGGGTGAGAAAATCATGGGCTAATTTTTATTTTGGGGTGAACTAACCCTTTGAGGACAACTGACCCCATACATCCAATAAGAAATTGGCACCAGCAAAAAAATATTTTACTTTTCGGACCCATTGTACAACATGATATAAATGAAATCAAAGCATTTGCAGATGGATGGGTCAGTAAATAATAACTCAGAAAATTACCTCAGATGCATTTCACACAGCTCTGTTCAACACTGCCCTCTATTGCTGGCAAGAGACTGAAAAGTACTAAGGCTATGATTCAGCCAGAGTGGAATGCTATTGAAGAAATGACCAGTTATCAATTACTATAGGGAATAAAAGGATGATCAGGAAGTGGTGAGCAGACTGACATAGACAGGGACAGGTCTTACCTTGTCCAAGCCCTGCAGCTGGTCTGGTGACCGGGATCATTCCAAAGTTGTGACATCCACAGACCTGCAGCCTCTCCAGACACTCTTCCTGATGACTAATGAGATGTAATCAGGACAAGCTGTCACTAAACAATGTGTATGCAGGTGGACATGACATGGAAATTACACTAATAGTAATGACTTGCAGTTTGCAGTCAATGGATGTTTTTGCAGTGCCCTGAGGGAAACATTCTTGGAAAGACAGGAACGGAACAACTCTAGATTTCCAGTGGGATGCATTTCTGGTACGTTTTATACTCAGTGGATTTTAGATCTTTTCACCAAGAGCTCTTACTCAACCTTTGATTACATAACCAGTGAACAGAACTACACACATTAACATGTTAGTGTGACAAAGGTGTGACACACATGTTGCAACCCTGGCCGGCACAGATGTGCAGTCCTGACCCGTTACGCTCAAGGTCCAAGAACAGAACGGTCAGCTACGATCACAACGGCCCTTGTGACCTCAGCACACCCTTCTCATGAATGCATCTGCTCTACAGCCCAGGAAAAGAGGTTGAGTAATACAGAGACATCAGAGCTGGTGGGCGCATGATGAGCATTGAAACACACCTCAGACATTTAGCTAAAAAGCAAGTAGAGCACAGGAAATATGTATGTGGGTTGATTCCAAGAAAAACAAAACCATGTGGGCTGTGCACAATTTTAGATGTGGATTTTGCTTAATACAAGAATGTCATGTCTATGAAAACAAAGAACATAGTGTACGATAAATGATAATGACTGAATAAAAACACCTATTAAATTTACAAAATGTCAATATGTTTAAGCATTGAAGGACTTGATAATGGAATTTGTTCAATGTGATGTTCACAATTCATTTGATATTCAAAGCTCAGGACAAAACTTAACACTATACTATTTGATTTACACTAAGCAACAATATTAACACTAAAAGTATAATGTATATACACAATTATAAAAACGAGCTAAAGTCTGTGTTTACATCTCTCTGTCAAATAGACACGACACAATGCATATTTGAAGAATAATAAATGCGTGTCACCGTAATGATTTCATGCGAATAATGAGCCATTGGACTTCCCATATGGCGCTGCTTTAAACGCGAGAGCTCTTTAATCTGATTGGCTGTTAATGTTTTTAATCATTATTCTGCTGGAAATCGCTCTTAATGCCAATTCACAGATAACTATAATAATAACTACAAAGATTTCGTTTTAAAACTCGTTCTGAATTTCCGCATCACAACTTTACTGAATACGACAGGAACGATATCGCTGGAATCACTTTCAGAAGGTTTTTTTTAATTTAATTTATATTTTTACAGCTGAGCAGATGAAAGACACAAACATTGGCAGCCAATCAGAATCCACGATGATTATAAGAGCTTGTGCATATCCGTGGCGAGGCCAGAAATTTTTAACTGAGTGGACCTTGGTGGAATAGGGTGGACCTCAATGACTACTCTCAAATTACACAAATTAAACAATATGGGACAAAATCACTTGACAGTAAATATAAGCTATATATGATTTATTTTTTGCCAACAAATTCATATAATTCATATATGCAAAATTAATTTATAACAAGCAGCTACAAAGCCTATTGCAAGGTAGACAAATATAGATATTGTGCTGCTATATGACCACTAACAAGACATCAGTGTTCAGTAATTGGGTTCATTTTAAAATGGAATAACCAATTCTTGTCAACTAAAGCAACTCAGTATAACTGTTGTCAAACATGTATTTGCAGCTTAAAGGGATCCCCTGGTGTTGAGACTTGTATGGCTTAATATAACATAAATGATGTCTCTTACTGAATTATGTAGTAGAAAACCCATGAAAGATCTACGTTATTTTAAAAATCGATTTTATATTTGGACCATGGGCGGCGCCATTTTGTTTGCGTTCTAGGTTGATGACGTAGAGTGGTTGAACTCCTCAATCAGCTGGCATTACCCGTAGCTATTTTTACCACAACGCAACTCGAAAATTGTTTCAGAGTTAAACAAAACCAATGAATTCTTTTGTAATTATACTTAAAACACACTCAAACATACATGTGCACACAAACTCACCTACACAAGTCACAAACAGATCGGCGGGCGCGCACACGACAGGCTCTGTCTCAATCGAGATGTTGGGCAGCTCAGTCTCCACGACAGGGGCTGAATCTGAAATCGACCCTATACCCTTAAATAGGGCATTATTTGAAGGGACGGACATTTGTAGTGTTGTCCAACACCATAGTGGACATGTTCGAGTGCAGTCATTCAGTCTCACGTTCCACCGCAATAACGAGTGTACAGCCGATTTACAAACAGCTGTCCGACTTCACGCACTCAAACATACATGTGCACACAAACTCTCTCGCTCACACAGACTCACACACACCCCAACAGATCGGTGCGAACACACACACACACACACACACACCCCAACAGATCGGCGCGAACACACACACGCACGCACTGCGTGCGCGCATACATAACCCTCAATCTATTCCCTGTGTTGATATCCTGTTCAACACATCCTGTTCCCTAGATAGACTGTTGATAGTAGATTAACTATAATGCCTAATGTGACCAGCAGAGGGAAATATCTAGGTAGGACGATGGGATAAAGTAACGTGAGGAAGAGAGGCAGGATGTTTTGGTGATGATGCATGGGATTGAGACAGAGCAGTCAGGTGTGTGTGTGCGCGCCCGCCGATCTGTTTGTGACTTGTGTAGGTGAGTTTGTGTGCACATGTATGTTTGAGTGTGTTTTAAGTACAATTACAAAGCAATTCATTTGTTTTGTTTAACTCTGAAACAATTTTCGAGTTGCGTTGTGGTAAAAATAGCAACGGGTAACGCCAGCTGATTGAGGAGTTCAACCACTCTACGTCATCAACCTAGAACGCAAACAAAATGGCGCCGCCCATGGTCCAAATATAAAATCGATTTTTTAAATAACGTAGATCTTTCATGGGTTTTCTACCACATAATTCAGTAAGAGACATCATTTATGTTATATTAAGCCATACAAGTCTCAACACCATGGGATCCCTTTAACCTGTGAGAATTTCGTCTCGTGTTATGCACCGTGGCCCGTGTTAAAAGTTTATTTCACTAGCAGACGTAAACTTATCTTCCCATCCCCTCAACAATACATGATTGGCTAAACATTACTACTAAGCTTATTGATTGGCTGCTGCAATAAGTCAGTTATATGAAAATGTTTTCGCTCTACAGTAATTATTTTTTAATAGGGCTGTCAATCGATTAAAATATTTAATCGCTATTAATCGTTTGAATGTGATTAATCACAATTTAATCGCACATTTTTAGCAATTGTAAATCTAAAATTAAGTTTTTAATACTCTAATCAACATGAGTATGGACAAATATGCATGCTTTATGCAAATGTACATTTATTATTAGTGAAACCATACTTATTCAATAATAATCAATACAGCATGAAGATTAGACGTATCAAAGGTCATAGATGTTTATTTAAGAAATTGTTCATGTCTCTTAAGCCTAAACTTAAAAATTAAGAGTAAGCAGTGATTTTTCTCATTTTAAGAATATAAAGGGAGTCTTTACACTGGCAGTTTAATGCAGAGCAGGGCACAGTTCGTATGAAAAATTGGTAATGTGTACCAGTGAGCGCACCAGATCCACACCATACCTGGAGGAGGTCCATACTCCACGAGTAGGAATATAGTGCGGCCCCTTTAAGAGACGCGCGCTCCCTATTGAACTGCCGGTATTTTGCGTGTGCACGCCGAACTGGGCCGCGATTTACGTGGACAGTGTGAAGAACATGGACTCGGGAGCGCGCTTGTTCAGGGAAGTAACCTGTGCATTCGTTTTAGCCGATTGTAATGTATTTCGTTCAATAAAACAGGTGTACTGTAAGCGGTGATGGTGTTAATGATTTACCTCAGACATGAGCGAGAGTGAGCTGCAGTGCATCGCGCTCAGACTGCAGAGAATGTGCTCAGTGAAAAAAACGCACTTTTCTTTCTGAAGTCTAATAAAAGTTAAACAAAAAATGTGGTAGCTTAGGCTATGTGGTAGCTTATGTAGGCAATAACTGCACTTTTGGTTTAGAATATTAATGTCAACCCTTTTCTTTCCCTATTAATGTTTGCTGCTGCGTCTGACTGCTCTCACTTTTTCCAACTACGGGCTATGCCACGGATCAAACAGAAAATGCGCGTTGCGTTAATAAATTTAGTGCTGTTAAAATGAATTTGCGTTAACGCGTTATTAGCATATTTGACAGCCCTATTTTTTAATGAAACTTTTTGTACGTGTTTAAGTGATTTGTGTTGTCACATAGGCATATTATTTTCTGCTATCACAACTTTTTTTTTTTTTTGTCTGTTCTGATTGGGTGGGCCAGCCGTCAATCTGAGTGGGCCAGTGCCACCCTGGCCCTTATGTAGCCTCGCCCCTGGTGCATATATAAAGGTATATCACCCCAAAATTAAAACTTTGTCATCATTTGGTCACCCTTAAGTTGTTCCAAACCTGTATTTTTTGTTCAACACAAAAAAATAAGATGTTTTGAAGAATGTTCCACAGTATTGGGGAAAATACTATGGAAGTTAATGGCTTACCGTCAACTGTCTGGTTACCGTCATTCATTTTGTGTTCAACAAAAGAAACAAAACTCCTAGGTTTGGATCGACTTGAGGGTGAATTAATGATGACAGATCATGCTTATTCAAAGCATGCGCTGTAGTTTTGTCATCTGCCGCTTTAAATTCTCGAGCATTTTAAGGCAGGATGGATTCTGATTTGCTGTGAATGTTTTTATTATTCATCAGCAGGAACAAATATTGTCTCTCTGTGCTGTTATCATTATAGTTGTGGACTCTGCTTTTTATATTCAGAACGATTTTTAGAACTATCTTTATTTATTGTTATAGTTATCGTCCTGTGTGTGAACGTAAATGTTCTCTACTGCCCCTTCCTGGCAGCTCCTCTGCTGGCATGGTTCAGTATCTCTACCAAAAAACAAAAAGACAAACCCACTAAGGACTGTTTTTCTGAGCACCGAAGACGATTTACAGTTGCATGATTGCCATATAGCATCTTAGGCATTTGTAAACAGGGAAAGTTGGAATGCTGGAAGAAGGCCCAGTCATGGAATGTCTATTCACCGGTTTGGTTCATTGAGCGAATATGATGGAATATTTAATACGCATAACAGGAGGGAGTGCTGGTATCTGTCCATATCACTCAGATACCAGTATTTTACTGCTTATTCAAACACATAACATTGTAAACACAATGATCCATTTGTGGAAACAAAACACAAAGGAATTATGTGACTTCACCAGGACTGCAAATGAAATTTAAAAAGCAAATTACAAAAAAAAAAAAAAAAAAAAAAAAAAAAAAAAAAAATACACTTGCCTACTGCTGTAATGTATGTCAAAAATGAAAACCTTGATCCACTCATTAATCACTTTTGGATGATCTCTCTCTCTCTCTCTCTCTCTCTCTCTCTCTCTCTCTCTCTCTCTCTCTCTCTCTCTCTAATAACCATAATAACAGATATCAGCCCTTAAATCAGAACAACCTTGAATCTGCTAGCAGTGGAACAGTGCTGTGGAAAATAGCTATAATTTTTGTGACCGGATAAAGTCAAAGCTTATAATGAAGCCAATTAGTCTGTGAATGAATGAATGACCAAACGCTCAGGAGACCATATGTGTGCTGGAAGAGTGTGAGAACTCTGATTGCGGCAGCATTACATTGTGTTGCGCTTTAAATTGAGTGACCTGACAACATTGTTCATCTGCCACATACACTTATAGTTTTAAAGGTTTAGTTCAGCCAAAAATGAAAAAGATGTCATCATTTTCTCACCCTCATGTCTTTCCAAACCCGTGAGACTTTCGTTCATCTTCAGAACACAACTGAAGATCTTTTTGATGAAGCTGAGAGCTTTCTGTGCCTCCATTGATAGCTACAAAACTAACACTGACACTTTAAAGGTGTCCTGAACTGGCTTTTTAAAAAAAAATTATACTGTTGTCTGAGGTCAACTAATGATGTTTGTGTGGTTTTTACATTCAAAAACAACATAACTAATAGGCTATTTTCTACACTGGTTTGGAGGCTCTCTCCTGAACGCTGGCTTTTGATGGGCGTGACGCACTGGAGACTTGGAAGTAAACGCTCACAGCTAGGATTGGATAAGATTTGCATATTTAATGAGCTTAAACTCCCCTGTCAGTCCACATGACGGAGAGGAGAGAATGAGGGAGAAGCAACCAGAATGATTTTCTCGATCACAGGGCTCGTAAACGTCTTTATCAAACAAACACAATGTTTTATTTTTCATCGACCCGCAATTGATTGGACTATTATTTTTATATTACACATAGCCCGCCGCAAGATCAGACGATATAAGTGCGAACCTCGCGCACACACATACACGCTGCCCTTCAGATGTCAACAAGAGAGAGAGAATAGCAGAACAAGAACGGAAAACTAAGAGATTCTTCCGCCTGACTTTGCGAGCCCTGGCCCATACGTGTCTGAGTCCAGCGTGCTTAAGGGGTTACTTTAGCGATTAGCATATGGCTTTGTATCAGTACAAACCCTGGAGTATATTCAAATGATCCTGCTCCCCCCTCTTATATCCCCCTGAGACAAGAGATTTATGCATTTTATTTCTGGAAAAATTCCTCTCGTGACGCAAATTGACGATATTTGCGTCATCTTTGGAATGTTTGCCCAGAGGCTAAAGACTACAGCCAGCAGAGGGAGCCATTTCCGCATGTTTACAACTCGCGCATGGGGAATGGGAGATCACACTTACAGCACAGCTCAGCTACAGGCATTAATTTAAACGGATGTTGAACACTGTAAGTGTTTTAACTTCTTACATTAATTCCTATGAAAGTTAAGCTTCCAAAGGCATGAAATGAAAACGCGTTGTGAATGTATGCCGCGAACGTTGTCGCGAATACCTCAGCTCTCATCACGAGAGCTCACTGACTCCTAATCTGAGTTAGTGCTGTGAGACTCACGCGGAAACTCGATCGTTATATTGAACACACACGTTCAATATTGGGAATGGCCTCACAGGGCAGCGAAGCATTCTGGGAATTGTAGTCTTTCATCCCCATTAGACAAAAACGCATTTTCTTTTTTCTCAGTCTAGAAAGCACCACATTCAACAATTTCACATTTCTACAACATTAATGACCCAGTTTAAATACAGATTCATCTTCCCAGCGCTGAAGTACCCCTTTAAGGTATGCTCTGTTAGACACGTACACATAAGCAACACGATCTATAACAATGCAGTAGGCTACTATCACATATAAAAACACGTTTTACTCACGTATGTTGGACCATTACTGTCGGATCCAAATCCAGCATCAACCGGAGATTTGTTAACAAACGATTCCGCAGTGAACTGAAGTGAATGTCTTCCCCATGTGAGCTGGAACTTCATTAAAAATAAAGTTCAACCACACTTTCCTAATATTAGTATCAGAAGGAATCTTATACAGCGACTGTGTTCTTCCACAAACAAGAACAGCGCAATATCTTAATCTTCCTAGATGTACTGTTTTTGACCAGCTAGCACGAGCCCTTCATGAGTCGGTGGGCGGGGCTCCTGAACTACACGTGCTCATTATTCAGTAGAGGCGGTGTTTCGTCGCGCACTGACGTCAGTAGAAGCACAGGACCGTTAGTTGAGCCTGGTGTCTATACAAGCTTTTCTTTGACTAAAAAGGAAGTTTTCAGCTCTGAAACTTACAGGATATTCTTATATTATCATGACCTTTTATATATCAAAAGCTCAAGGAAAAGTTGATTCCTCAATTCATTACCCCTTTAAAAAGTTCATATGGATCGTAAAACTAATCCATATGAATTGAGCAGTTTGGTCCAAATTTTCTGAAGACTCGATCACTTTATATGATGAACAGACTGAAATTAGGGTTTTATTCACATATAAACATTAATCAGCGAATATAAACAGAAGAACATGCTTGAAAAGCAGAAAAAAAGAAAGAAAAACTCACTGGTTCTTGCTGAAGCTCAAACTCAATCTCATTGGCTCACGCAGTGAACTTGAGCTCTGTTTAATTTGTATCTGAGTTGTGATTTGATGAATGCTTGATTAGAAAATTCAATCTGTTCATCATAAAGCGATCGAGTCTCTTTAGAAAATTTGGACTAAACTGCTCAATTCATATGGATTAGTTTTACAATCTCTTAATGAACTTTTACAAGTGTCAAAGTGGCAGTTCAGAAAGCTCTCAGACTTTATGAAGATCTTCATTTGTGTTTTGAAGATGATCAAAAGTCAGGTTTACAGAACAATCCCTTTAAACATTTAAAAGAGAAATATTTAATGTATACTAACAATAAATAAATAAGAAATAAAAAAAATACAAATATCAGAAGTAATAAAGGACTTGGCACAAAAAAAGAACGGTACACTAATAAGCTGTGAACAAATGTTACACACTCCGAGATAAACTGTTCCATCCTTTATTAAACATAGCTTGCAAGTGATAAATATTACAAAGTTATTTCCTCCAAAATTAGCTTATTTTTTTTATTTTTTTTCAGTCAATGCATAATTGTTGTTAATCAACCGGCAGTAATCAAACAGCATTTTTTTCATCTCCATTTTAGACAGTTAAATATCAAGGATGTGCAAAAGGTCTGGATTAATGTTCTAAATGAAAATAAAAACTTGACAAAAAGCACTTCTTTTCCTTGACTAAAATCAATAATTGTTTAAGCCAATCTCCAGTACTCTTCTTTTTTTTTTTTTTATTACTTTTTTACTGTACACATTTTAATTAATCATAGTTTTCTTTTACAAACGGATTTGAACATATTGCCATTTGCTTTAAAATTCAAACTGGGTAAATTGCAGCTAAGTCTATTTAAAAAATATATGAAAATTCAGATGAAATTCAGAAAATAAATGATGACCCAAAACCCTCTCTCCCACTTCAACAATAACAACAAAAGAAGACTTGTACTTGCAACAAATAAAAATCAGGGAGAGAGGGGAAGGGGAAAAAATTGCAGAGAAAAGAAAAAAATTGAAGAGAAGTAAACCCCAGCGTTAGAACTCCAGATAAGCTGATTGTCCAGTCAGAGAATTATGGACAGTGATTCCATGACATGAAAAAGTAGATCTAACGTCACAAACCTTAGGATCAAAAATTGCATGTGTGCAAATTGTCCATTTTTTGTCTTATGATTTAAAGGCAAGAAGCATTGGAACAGTCAAAAACAATCAAACAAGTTTTTTTTTTCTTCATCGTATACAATGTATACAATCTTCCATGGAAAAAAAATAAGAGCATTGTGATTTTTCCCTAAAAAAAAGAAGGAAAAAAAAAGATATATTGAAGAAAGTTTGTACTGTAAGCGATAGAAAACAAATGTACACAATCTCCCCTGTAGGATTTTCTGCACCCAGTAATTTAGCTAAAGCATCAGCGTGCTTTGATTTGACATTTACGGTGATCGCTTTGGATTTGGTCAGGTGAGGGGTAATACTGTCAAAGATTTCATCCAGTCCATGTTCTGTGTGTGTGGGACAGAAAGGAACTTATTCACTGAACATCTACATAACTTCAATGTTTGAAATAAAACTCGGAAACAAACAAACAAAAGAGGTAACGGAAAAAAAAGAAGTAACATACGAGACTGTCCCATCATGTCTACAGAATGGAAACGCTCCACCAGAACAATGAACTTTTTTTTCTTCTGCAAATACTACATACTACAAAAAACGGAGAAAAATGCATCTAAAGAGCTCATTCAAAAACAAGAGAAGTATAATCCCATACATTTTGCACATTTGTTACACAATAATACACAGTGATCACAAAACGAAATGACAAGCTTCACAATATTCATGGCTTTTTGTTTGCTTTTCTACACAATATACAACCATTTTAATTTCATTTCATTATTTTTAATTCAAGGGAGAAAAAAGCATATGTACAATAAGTCATTATTACTTCTGACCTAGCAAATATCGTGTCATCATCTGTTCATACATTTTTTTTTTTGTTTGATTAAATTTGATTTTTTTCTCCTTTTTTCTTTCTTTTATTTTTTTAAGAAACAGCTGAAATTAAACAACCAAACAAAAAAAATGGAACTTAATCGAGGAGTCAAACGGAAGTTAAACTTCAAAATCCAACTTTCTCGTAAATACATGAACACAGGTATATGGATGCATCTAATATAGTCTACAAGAGAGAGCAGGAGAGAGAAATGAGTTATTATAAACACCCTAACGTTCATTTCAAAATAACAAAAAATACAGATCATAAAATTGGAGCAAAGATAATGAACAGAAAGGGACTGATTTATCATCATTACCAGGAGAGAGAGAGAAAAAAAGAAGAAATGTAAACATCCTATCATCTAATATTGCACCTGAAAATTTAATCCAAGGTAGCTTCAAAATTGTTTTGTTCAAAAGTTGCATCGTTCCACCACGAATCAGTGGCGTTATACAGGACAGTTAAAAAAAAAAAAACTGCAAGGATCAGTGACTATACACATGACAGAAAGACGCATGTGCACATTAATTTCCATTAATACACCACTTCATAGCTTCGAGTTTCCTCACGGCTATTAAACATGACCTGCATGACAGACCTCAGTCTGATTTCCAATAGAACCAAACGTGTCATGGTAAATGCTTAGGCTGGGAAAAAAAAAAGTTAAGTGCTCAACTTCTTGTCAACAAGCAGATGTTAAACCCTTTGAAAGCCATTCGTGAAACACGGAGCACTGCCTCACTAACAGGCGTCGATGGGAGCCATCCTGCACAAAATCCCTAATACTGCATATCGACTAAACACTGCTTATATTGTCGCCTCCGGGACGCTCGCATGTCTACTGAAACGAACACACGTACCGTAACTTGAAATGCATTCAATTCGACGCACAGGAAATCTTTCTCCCAACTCTCTCCGAGACATCCGATGGCATCCATACCTTAAGCCGAAACATTCTTATCCTCTTTTGTTTAACCATTTTCCCCCCACTTATTAAGAAGAAAAGTGCTCCTCCATAACGAGGCATCTCATGTGCACTGCTTTAACACGATGATTGATCCTTGTCAATGCCTTCTGTTAAAACACACGTTAACAATCTACGCATAAACCGTTTTCTCCCCCCGATAATTCCACCTATTTGACATTTCAATGATTATCGTCTCCCGTGGCAAGTACCTTTAAGATACACGGCCATTTCAGATGGAGACGCCGCCCGACGAAAATAAACAGTACAAAAAAACACCCAAGCAGAAAGAAAAATCAAAAAGAGACAAAAGTTCATGGTGATGGGACCCTCCGGCTTCATTCTCTGCTGTGCAGTGAAACACGACGTCACCACAAAAGACGCTATAGGACATCACTGCATCCTGTGAAAGTGAAGGCATGGAGAGACACGGGAGAGATCCCTGATCGTGGGCCTCTGTGGTTTCTCTGTGCTAGCGCAGGTCCTTTGAGGCCCGTTTTCAGTTCGTGTGGCCTTCTCGACGTCGACTAGATCAGCGCTCTGCATAAGGATCAATCTGATCAATGTACACGAGTCTCGCTCTCTCTGAACCAGAAGGTTCTTGGAGGACTTTCCGAACGTGTCGCGCTACAAAGACTCTTCTCTCTCTTTCTCTCTGCAGGAAAGAACGCCTTAACCACTCCAACTCTGAACATACACGACGTGAGAGAGAATGAGTCTAATTTTACAGGGGCGACCGAGGGAGGAAGCTTTCAAATGAACCAAAAAAGATTTTATTTTTTTAAGTGACCCTGCAATCTGGCATCCTCCCTCTGAAAAGAAAAAACATACGGGTAAGAACATAAAAAGATGCAAAAACCACTAAACCTACTAATAAGTGTAATAAGAGTAACTGTAACAGAAGCAACAATAATACTAATAATAATAACTGTGATAATAATAGAAGTAGCAATAACAACAGCAATAATAAGTTGAGATAACAATAAAGAGCTTTGCTATAGTAGGAAACCGAAGTTTGAGATGCACTGACAGTCTGGTGTTTATAGTCTGACTGATTGAGCTGTTCTTATGGGTTAGTTGGGTAGGCACACGGACAGGCACTGCATGCGATGGGGTGATGGTGTGCGTGTGTATGTGTTGGGGGGGGGGGGGGGGGGGGGGGGGTGTTCTTATGGGGCGTCCGAGGGGGAGGATTGGGGGGGGTATCTGCAGTCCCGCCTGGGCTCATTTCTGCCCGGTGATGGACTGGGATATGGAGCGCGGGGGAATCATGTCGAGCAGATACTCCCGCTGACGGTCCGCTAGGCTGGATGCCTTGTGGCCCCCAATGGCTCCCGGATTTAGATAGGCAATATTCAGGCCTGGGATGGAGGACAAAGACAAAAGAGAGGAATAGTTAAAGGAAAGAAGTTGAAAAAGGGCAACATTCAAGTGCTCCAGAAATGAGTTCCTGAGATACATTGCAAGAATAACAATTCCTACAAAAAACACTTTAAAGGGTTAGTTCACCCAAAAATGAAATTGATGTCATTAATGACTCCCCCTAATGTCGTTCCTCACCCGTAAGACCTCCGTTCATCTTCAGAACACAGTTTAAGATATTTTATATTTAGTCTGAGATCGTATGGAAGTGTATGCACACTATACTGTCCATGTCCAGAAAGGGAATAAAAACATCATCAGAGTAATCCATATGAGACATCAGTGGGTTAATTGAATCAATGATTCAGATCGCCAATGTCACGTGATTTCAGCAGATTGACACACGATCCGAATCATGAATCAATCCACTGATTCATAACCGTTTGAATCTTTATTTGAGGATTGAAAATAAACGCGGAAGAGAAGACAATGCTGAATAAAGTCGTAGTTTTTGTTATTTTTGGACCAAAATGTATTTTCGATGCTTCAAGAGATTCTAATGAACTAACTGATGTCACATATGGACTATGATGATGTTTTTATTCCCTTTCTGGACATGGACAGGGGGGGGGGATTGACATTAGGGTGAGGAGTTAATGACATCAATTTCATTTTTGGGCGAACTAACCCTTTAATGTAATGCATATAATTATAATATTTTTTTTTTGAATGAATGAACCCTGAAATCTTTGCCAGGCGCTTACTTGTCTGTCACCTGTTTTAAGATGAATTTAGTATTTCCCATATTTTAAACAACTTCCTGAGTCACAGCGGACAGGCGCCGAATGCTGCCGCCGGTGTGTGTGTACACTCATTAAATGTGTTTGAATTTTAAAAGTGCAGTGCTGAACGGCACCACCTCTTTCAAATATTAAGCCCATATTGCCAAAATGATATGATCCTCTTTTCATTACACCCGCAAAGATTCGACTGTGAGATTGGTGGTCGAATCCGGCTCCGCATATTGCTGCATCGAATCTTCCGACTATTCGGGGTCACCCCTAGTGGATTATTATTAAAAATAACTCTACCGCACATTACATTATTTAGTCATTTTATTCTCATCAATCTACTTGGGGGTCAAAAGCATGTTAAGAATTGTACAATCAATGAAATCAAATGAAAAAAAGTTGTGTGGATTATTGTTACTAATAATGGAATCGGGTTTTGTCCATCTGCTACTTGAAAGTAATTTAGTTAAAGAGGACCAATTATGCCCTTTTACCAAGTCTTGATTTTGTTTCTGTAGTAGAGTAAGTTTTCATGCTTGAATGTTCAGAACACATTATTTTTCCCATATTCTCCATTGTTGCAGCTCCTCTCTTCTCAGTCTGTCAATAACACTACTTTAGTTCCCGTCTCTGTGAAGCCCCTTCTTATGCTCTTATTGGTCGGCTGGACCAGTGTGTTGTGATTGGTCAACCGCTTTGAGCATATTCGGGGAAATGTCACGCCCTTTACCATAAATGTAAGTTTCAGCACACTACTAACGCTTATGTAGCGTATGCCTTGGGCGGGAATTATTTAAATAAGGAATATTGTGACGTTCATACTCGGAAGAAAACTCAAGACTTCAGTGACACTGATTTAGAGAATAACTGCCTTTAGTGTGTGTATTGTTGCTGTTTGAGCATAACAAAGGTTTGTATATGTCACTCCAAAGAAAGGTGAAAATGTAAGAAAGCATAAGTCCTCTTTAAGGTATACGGTGCATTCATAATTCAAAAGCATCATCTTACCAGGGATGTTGTAGATCTGCCTGCGGCTGTCATGCTGGGCCCGACTGCTGCCACCGCTGGTACTGCTGCTGCCGCCACAGCGCTTGCTTGTCATACCCAGAAGCCCACTGGCCACTGAGAGCTGGGAAGCCTGGGCGAAGTTAGAGAGGACCCCTCGCGCTGAGCTGGACAGGCTCCGCTGTAGAGCCGCCTGTGGCTGGGGAGTCTGAGAGACCAAACAAGAGAGAACCTGTTACATTTCATGACACCTCTTGGTACCATTAAATTGACACTGGCACTCAGAATCATCAGTTATTAAAATCTGCAATCAGCTGAAAGGCCAGAATTAAACAGCCATTTCAAAGTCCATAAAAATGATCTCATGAGATCTCATTATTAGTACACAATGAGAGAGTCAACCTGTCGGAGGGCATGGTGTCGGATCATGGTTTCCCCTTTGCTCACGCTGGGCACCGTCTGGGCGGAGCTGGGAGACAGAGCAGCCTGCTGCTGCAACCTCTGCTCTATTTCCTGAGCGGACAGAGACAGAATTAGGAAGTCAGCATACAGTCATACAAACTGCCAGCTTGGAATGTCAGTGTTAAAGGAAGTTTACGTAAGATTGTGGCCAAAACTGGTACTGCAATCCCTATCCCTATCCCCCTCCCCTCTCCCCCTGACTCAAGGTTGCCAGATAGGCTGCAGGATCAGCAGGAACGTTTGTAGCTGCAGCTGTGCCAACTAGAGCAGATTTGGCAACCCGGATGCTGAAACACTACTGACTCTGTGATTGGTCGATAGGTGGAGGGCCGAGCTTTAGGCCAAAACACAACATGTCAACATCAACATCAGTTGAGGGCTGCAACAACAACTTTTAAATGACAATATCCTGGCCGGACTACTGCTGTCAGTCATATAAGAATTTGAAATTAACATGATTTCTTAATGTCTATTGACATATCAGAGCCATTTTATGATTAATAGAAATACATTTCTTACATACAGTTCCTTTAAATCAATAATAATAATACTAATAGTAAATGAGTCAATATTAATTCATATTATATTAATATAAATAATAAATAAAATGAAGAATTAAAACAACAAATGAAGCAAATTTGACTTAATTGAGAAATAAATGTAGGCTGTATGTCATGGTTTTTAATCAATTTGTAACCATTTCACATTGGCAATTCTGCAGCACATAAGTGTTATTATATTATTAAATATATACCATTATAGTATTTATTAATATGTTGAACTACAATTTATACATTTAGCTTTTTTATTTTTGTTTTAGTAATTTTGTTATTGTCATTTTTAAATTTATATTTATGTATAGTTTTTATTTATTTTTATTTAAATTGTAATACTTACAAGTCATTTCAGTTAGTTGCCAAAACAACATTTCTATTTTAAATTTTATTTCTGCTTTATTTTTTAGTTTGTAGTGCGGTATAAAAAAAAAAACTTTATAGAGAATCATTAAGCTTCATTGTTATTGACTGCAGAAATGTTGATATTTTAACTCTACTATAAGCAGTAAAAATGAAAACTCAGATATCGACTGACCTGTTCTTGCTGCAGAGCCTTAACGAAAGCGTTCTTCAGCCTATTGGTGTGCTCGGCCTTCAAGGCCTTCTTCTGATTGGACGTCATGCACTGCTCACAGAGGATGCGCCCACTTTTCTCCTGCTTCCAGTGTGGGGTGAAGTCAGTCCTGCATTGGGCACAGAAGAACGGCTCCACGTGTGGCAGTGACCCCCGCATTTTACCTGATCATTGCAAACACAGAAAACAAGAGTAAATTAGAGCTGCATGTAAATTAAACTGAGTGCATGTGGTTTAATAAATCACAGAAATTGCAGTTTCATTTTTGAGTCAAGTGCAATCGGCCTAAAAGGGATAGCCCACCCAAAAATGAAAATCGTTTATCTTGGGAACACAAGTGAAGATGAAATCTGAGAGATACATGTCCTTCCATTGGCAACTTACAGGTTTAGAACAAGGGTGAGTAATTAAGGACAGAATTTTTTTTTTTTAGGCAAACTAACTCTTTAAACTGTTTATACATGCAACATTTTTGTTTCCCTTTTGAACATTAGATCTGCTGATACATTTTTTGTGCCTTTTTGTTTACACTTGTAGATCTAGTTCGGTTTGCTTGGTTCATTTGGTCCGGACCCAAAAAAACCCCAAAACATTTAGTCCTGGTCCAATTAGCATTCAGAATGCCATTTTTTTCACAGAGCCAAAAGATACCAAACCTAAAGGAATAGGAATACATTCACAATCTGATTGGTCGGCTTTTGATACATATTTCCAACTTTGAGACGGCGCTTACTGAACTTCCAAATGCTGTGTGCTGGGCTGAATGCGCTCGTTGTGTGTGTGTAGCTACATTTGATGGTATTTTGACCAGCTGAGAACTCATGAAGAGCTTATAAAATGTGTAAAGGAGTCAAAACAGACACAGGAATCCCTCCGTCACACACAAACAAAGACCTGCTGAGAGGAGACACGGTTCTAATGACAGTTTCTCGAAAAAATTCCTGTTTTTGGTTCGTTTACATGTCTTTGGCCCGTGATGAGTTCATATTCATTCAAACTGCACCAGAATTATTTTGAAAGCAGATCCAGACCCATCTTTTCAGCGGTCTCCGTCCACTTGTTTGATGTGCTCCAGGGTTCAGATGGCAGTGTTCATGCTTTTTCAAATGAACCGCACTAACAGAGCATTCACACCAGGGTTCATTTAAAACAAACCAAACAGGGCAAATGTGAACACACCCATAGTCCTGGTTCGTCTAGCGTCTCATTTTTTTAACACCAAACATAAAACTCTGATTGGCAACATCGCAACTATGACAAGAAGAACCAGGAATGCTTGAGCATCCTGTCCTTTGTAGGACATCGTGTCCCATTTCGGGTTAGTTTAGATGTCTTTGGTCTGTGTTCCATTCTGCATAAGTTCGTTTGGAGGGCCTGAAAAGATGAATCTTGGTCCGCTTATTTGATGCGCACCAGGGTTCAGATGGCAGCGTTCACTTATTCAAATGAACTGCACTAACAGAGCAATCAAGTTCATTTTAATTAAACCAAACCTGACAAGTGTGAACACACCCTTAGTCTTGATCTTAGCAGCGGCAATATGGCATTTATGTGCATCACTGCAATTCAATCAATATTGTGTCGCCATATTGTGCAGAGCTACTGTGCAAGGTTAAAGTCCCGGAAGTAGCAGCTGAGATCTTCAGGGCTGTGACGTATTTCCAAGTAAAACGGACTACTGAATAGAGGGCAGGGTTTGACTCCAGCACTCCTCCTCTCCATCCCTCGCTCGTAGCAGACTAAAGGCTGGAGGGGAGGGGTTAAGCATTTTCCAACCTAAGCCGTCAAACTGAGAAGGAACGCCGTTTACAGACTGGAAGTAACTTTTCCGAATTTGATTTAAGATTACAGCAATAATTTTTTTTTCTATTCACTTGCACTGATTAATTGTTCACCCCAGGACCTTTAAAGGGGATGGTTGCATGCGATTTCACTTTTTTTAAACTTTAGTTAGTGTGTAATGTTGCTGCTTGAGCATAAACAGTATCTGCAAAGTTACAGCACTGAAAGTTCAATGCAAACAGATATTGGCCCTCATTTATCAATCTTGCGTAGAAACGGGCGTATATGTTGGCGTAAGATTATGCTTGCACTCCTCTCACCGCCTGATTTATGAAGCTGTGCGCACCTCTGCAATCCAGGTGTACGCAATACTTGCCCTTGATAAATGCCGCGGCTGAAAACGATCGTCATTAGAATAACACGCCCCTAAATATTCAAGTCTCCGCCTCCCGCACGCCCTCATTTTACGCCATGGACACACGGAAGACGGCAAAGAAGCGAAACTTCTCCGACGTGGAGATCACCAGGGAAGTGGAAAAAAGCAAAAGTGTTTTATTTGGGAGTTTAAAGGGTGGGATTAAAGGCACCCACAAAAAATAAATATGGACCCAAATTAAGAGTACTGTTAATAGTGTGGGGGTTGAGAAGCGCATTCCAGCAGTTTAAAGCTGTTTGGATGATAAATTATCTATCACAATGCATTATTTTACAGCACGTTTTGAAACAATTAGCATTTCATTTCGTATCACGGTACATGTATTGGGGTGTACGATAGTGATGATGTGATGTGGAGTGCCATTCATTCACATTAATAATTGCATGACAATTTGTAAGATTCTTCTTATTATTATGATTTTTATTATTAATGACGCTTTTGTTATTTAGAAGAAGAATGTCGTTATTATTTATTTTTATTATTTAAGAGAAGAAGAATGTCATTTTTATTATTTTGTCAGTCTGAATTATTTTCAGTCCCAGTCCGTGCGCAGCTGCCGGGCCTAACCCTGAACCGTCAGGTAAAGCGGACAGGCTCAACTGGAGGAACATATGCCTACATATCCAATGCTTTGGTAAAGTCACACAAATAAAACATTGAAGTCCATGTTGCACAAAAATAAACACTGAAGTTTATAAGTACTGTTGTTTTACAGTGGGTCATAATACAGCATATATTTGTCAGTACGTTTTGTGGTGTTAGGAATTGTTTTTCTGTGCATTTTCACACTAGCTCAAATGTGCATAGACCACCTCCTGAGCTGGCGTAGGATTTGAGTGTGCCGTACGCCAACGTCCATATTGATAAATATCAAAGTCACCGTGGTTTTGGGTGTACGCAAGGAGTACGCTGGAAATTTGGTGTACACACTTTTGATAAATGAGGGCCACTGTCTTTTAAAGTTACGGCAGTTTATTGCCTACAAAAACGGCCGGTTTGGAATACAATGAGCTTTTTCCCGTGTTGGTGACATCATAAACCCTTGCTAGTCTCCGCAGATGTGACTTCTGTCCGGTAATGGTAAGGGGCGTGGCGTTTCCGGCAACCTGTGCTTGGCACATCGGCCAATAAAAATACAGGAAACTACATTTGGCCATCTAACCAATCTAAGACCATTGCGTTTTTCGGAGGGATCGGCTTCATAGAAGCAGGAAGCAAACGAGCCGTTCAGTGGAGACAGCGGTGTGGAATAAAGGTCAAATATAAGAAAAACACGGCGTAAAAAAAAAGAAGTATTAAGACATGTTATACAGCGCCCCATAAACACAACCAAGCATAGAAAACAAACAAGCAACCACCCCTTTAATATGTGCTAACGAAGTAAATTTTGATTTCATGACAACTTCAATACTCTACCCTACCCAACAGTTTTTGTGGTGTGGTTTCTTACCCTGACTATCAATGACGCTCTGCACCACCTCTTCCAACCCCACCATGTAGATGAACTCAGAGTTGGCAGCAGAGGGCAGGAAGTGCAGCAGGGGCGCTGGGGGTTTAGGTGGAGGTATCTCTAGCAGGGTCTTCTCCAGCTGCTTGCGCAGGGCCAGTTTAGCGGCCGCTTGGCTGCTGGCCTGGTCGTTCAGAGAAGCGACGCTGGATGCGCTGGAAAGGGTGGAGGGGCTGACGGCACCAACCCCACTCACGCCCACCCCGACGCCAGCCACGCCAGCTGCTCCCGCTGCCTGCATGTGTGCCAGGTTCATGTAGATCGCCGAGGATCCGGAACGCTGCGAGACCCCCACCTGCTGGCTGGCAGCCTGCATCACACAGAGCAAAAGGGCAAATCATCAGCCACTGACATGATCCATTTTTATGAATGATTCATGCTGCGTCCAAGCCATTTGTGGAATATACGACATATTCAATATGATTCTTGCTGGCGATATAAAACTAAACAACACTATGAATATTTTTATTTGGCTATTAAGTTAAGGGCCGTTCCAGTTGGCTTGTTTTACGCGCCATCCTGAGGAGGAGATGTTTTAAAAGCATAATTTAAACCTCAGCAGCAAAAAAGAAAAAGTAGTACCTGAATTGCACTTCACATTTTACAATGTTATTTTAAAAATATATATTAGTGTTTACATTAGAGTACACATTTTTTATTGTTTGCTCTGTTTATAATAAAAGAGTTTGAAAAATGTAATATAATAATATTTAGAATTACATTTTTTTAAACTATTATCAACAACAAAAAATTGGCACCCTTTTAAGGCAACTAAGAAATCTAAAAATACTGAGATACACACACAAACTACCATTAATGCTTTTTAAAGATGCGCATCAAGGCTGCATTAATTTAATATAAGTACAGTAATATTGTGAAATAGTATTACAGCTTCATTTAACTGTTTTCTATGTGAATATTTTTTAATGTAATTTATTCCTGTGATCAAAGCTGAACATTCAGCATCATTACCCCAGTTTTTAGTGTCACATTATCTTTCAGATATTATTCTAATATGCTGATTTGCTGCTTAAGAAACTTTTTTATTATTATCGATTTTGGAAAGAGTTGTGCTGCTTACATTTTTGTGACTGTGAACTGTGATACATTCTTCATGATTCTTTCAAAAGAACGTACAAAAGCAAAAAATATTTTATATGTAAAAGACTTTTATGGTTTAAAAAAGAATTGACGTAAATAAAACTTTTGACGTAAATATCATAGCCAAAACTTGAATTATGAATGTTACATATTGTGTCAAAAGCCTGAAAATACTCTTTTGCGTTATCACTCAGTCTTTTGAAATGAGCCTGTAATACATGTATTGAAAGTCCAAATGTGACAGCAACTCCTAGAAAAGAGTATGACCTTTAAAAAAAACGGAGCTGTTCACATTGTAAAATTGTTTAAAAGTTCAACGGGAGAGAAACCACAAAACAAATTACGACTAATGTGTTTGAGCTTAACTGTCTGACCGTACCTGCTGATAGCTCACTGTATTACCCAAACCGCCTGTGGAAGAGCGGCCCATGCCGGGCTTGGAGGGCAATCTCTGACCCTGAAGCTGGGCAGGATTGGGTGCAATAACCCGCTGTGACATCATCATGGGGGGCAAAGATGCATTGGCAGCGGACCTGATTACTGTGTGGCCCTAAGGGGGTGAAGAAAGACACATGCAGAGCTATTAATAAATATGCAATGCCCTGTATGTCCACTAGATGTCAACAGACACTGTAGATGAGTACACATTGTTGACATCAAATGCTTTGTTTGTACTCAACAGATGGACCGTAATTAAAAATGGTAACTGGTACCAATCTATACAGTTATGCTGATCTTAAGGTGCTGCTCCTATGGCAACCAACAGCAGGCTCTAACATGTTCAGTCTAATACGTACAGCATAATGAGGAGTATTCATGTGCAGGAAATGCATTGTGCTTGCTGTGGAAAACATCATTAATGCATGTAGGAAAAAAAAGCTCATATTAAGAAAGAAATATTCTGGAGTGCATATCTCAGAAACCACACACACAAAAAACACGCACCTGTGCTGTGCGCAGGTTCTGAGGCTCAGATGAGTGCATGCCGGGCCGCACGGGTAGTTTCCCGAGCCCCTGAGAGCTGTGCATGGGTGACGGCTGCACTGACGATGGGGCATTCTGGACCACCGGCACCTGAAAGGGGAAAAAAATCCATCTAGCAAAAACTCTAACTGTACAAAGAGTGTATATATAACAGCAACAAAAAAAACCCTCAATGGATTAGATTACAGTGGTTCACACTCCTAAGAGGGCCTACAGACTTACTAAAAGTATTTTAAATATGACAAAAGCATTAAATTGGGATTAAACAAACCCAAAATAAAAGATATTTCTTAGTTTTGTGGATTTTATATATAATGAATATACACATTTCCAGTTTATTCTCTCATCTTTCTTTCTAGTCAGCGGGGCCTTCAAATATTGTTTGGGGGGGGGGGGGGGGGCATTAAAAAGGTTGAGATGGATGTATTAGAGAAACTCAAGCAACAATCTTCAGTTAAAGCTGCTGTGCAATTTCCACCAATTGGAAGTAGAAAAATAGGTATTGTTTGGGATTTTACTGATTGTTTAAGTTTTTTTTTGTTTTTACCCAAACACTTCCCATACTCCATTGTTCAACAACTGTCCTGTTCCCAACTAATTAGTCTTTTTACACAGCCTAAGGGTGTCACAGACAAATGTGACTTTGCAGTTCACACACCTATTTTAAGGATGTCTTACAGGTAAATGGGACGTTTTATGCATATACTCATAAAACGTACTGAAAGAATGATTAGCATATTCATCTATCGTGGTATTGCAGCGAAGGCATTTCAAAGAATAGAATACATAAACCATATACTATATATAGTGTGCGTTTTGTAGGGGGGTTTATGTATCCCTGCCTCTGTCGAACTATTTTTTATCCACAGTGGGGATAAAAAAAATCCACCCCAGGGGATGCTACTGCACAAACCACCAACTGAACATAAAGTACCAAAAATAAAAAATATTTTTTTAAACGTGATTCATCAGACACTGTTGCCCCTTTCAATGGTGGACAGGGGTCAGCATGGGCACCCTGACTGGTCTATGCAGCCCCATATGCAACAAACTGTGATGCTCTGTGTATTCTGACACCTTTCTATCAGAGCCAACGTTAACTTATTGAGCAATTAGAGCTCCAGTAGCTCGTCTGTTTGATTGGAGCACACGGGCCAGCCTTCACTCACCACGTGAAACAATGAGCCTTGGCCACCCATGACTCTGTCACTAGTTCTCCACTGTTAATTTCTTGGAGCACTTTTGATAGATACTGACGACTGCAGACCGGGAACAGCCCACAAGAGCTGCAGTTTTGGAGATGCTCTGACCCAGTCGTCAAGCCATCACAATTTGACCCTTGTCGAACTCGCTCAAATCCTTAAGCTTGACAATTTTTCCTGCTTCTAACACATCAACTTGAGTGTTTAGGGATGATTCAGCATTTGTCAATCACTGTTCCCTACGTTAGTCCACTAATATAGTTCACTTGAAGGAGTGAATGAAAACGAGTGCGTGAATTCAGACACTCATTATTGTGGTATAGTGTGGGATTGAATGAGTGCACTTAATGGTTTCAGATACCCCTACAAATGGCTGTCACTTCAAATAATGCCCTATTTGAGGGTATAGGGGCGATTTCAGATTTAGCCAAACTGTTCACTTGCTGCCTAATATATCCCACCCTCAAACAGGTGCTGTGATGAAGAGATCATTAGTGTTATTCACTTCACCCGTCATAATGTTATCGGTGTATATACACGTTTTTTTTAATTGTGCATGTCCAAATACAGTGCATTAACATTAAATATATTTATATAAAATAATTAAACCTACATCATTATAAAACCATTGTATGCTTTGGAACATAGTTAGCATTTCATCCTCACAGATTAAAATACATTTAGAAAAATCTAAATTTCCTCCTCCAGGTCAAGAGCAAGCAAACATTGTTCATGAAGAGTGTGTTGTGGAACTTGAACGTCAGGTGCGACACGCGAGTGCCTGTTTATGGCCCATTCCTGTATCTGGACAGACGCAGAGTTGAGTAGCAAAGACGAAACATCTCAATGCCACAGTACATGGACAAACATTACACAGAGCTGTGATATGCTATCTGTGCGGTAACTTCTCGCTCCGTTACCTTATTTCACCCCCGCTAGTAACTAATGTCCTTTCAACAATAGAACGATATACCTCGACAGTTTTTTCTGGCATTAATATAACACTCAGCTGGACACTGGGGAGGTTATTTTGCTTGGTGTTATAACAGTGAAGGTGAACATGCTGTAGAGAGGAGCTGCAGTGTAGATGTGGAACACAAATACAGGCAGATTTACAGCAGACAACACTGCGACATTCAGTCAATGCTGATTTTTTGATCCCTTAAGTACTTTCTCCAATTATAGTTTAATATGCAGAGACAACTATAAGAAAGCCATTTGAAGGCTGATTTCACAGAAACTACACACATTAGCTGTAAAGCGGAAGTGTATAGAAAAAGTGAGAACTGGGGATATAAAAAGATTTGATAACAACCTTTACATTTTTTTTTATTTATGATACTCTTTCTACTGTAATGCAGACTTGGTTAAGTACATGGGTGGCAAAATTATTAATCAATTATTAAGAAGTCTCATGGATACACATTGTTTCATAAATTGCTGGGATCAGCAAGTCAGGTGACTACGTTAATATTCATAAGCCAGCCCTTCATAATAGTAGGATTTTGTAAAATTGCACCCGGTTGCTTGCTGACTTATCCTGGTAACACACACACACTTTGTGGTGTTTTGTATCAACCTACAAAAACGCAATCTCACCGAGGCTGCATTTATTTGATATATATAAATAAAAACGGTAATAATTGTAAAATATTACCATTTAAAATAATCGGTTTTCAATTTTAAAATGTAATTTATTCCTGCGATGCAAAGGTGAACTTTCAGCATCTCTCAGTGACACATGATCCATCAAAATCATAATATTCTCAACACTCCTGGTTTCTCACATGGCTTCACCAGGCCTAAAATCAATGGGATTGTGCCCCTTTTGTCTAGATGATGACAATAAACAAGCCTGTGTGCATGCAAAAAAAATTCTACATCAGAAGAGTGACAACCAAAAAATTGCTTTCCATAATTTATTTTTTAAATCAACTGGCATCCAGTGTTGCCACAGTTACTCTGAAAAAGTAACCTGATTACCGATTACTCCTTTAAAAAGTAACTTGGTTACTTTACAGATTACTAGATTTTAAAAGCAACTAAGTAAGATTACAAGTTACTTTATTAGTAACATTTAGCAGGAGCCAACACCAACCCTGCCGTCTCAACATAGAAACGACAACCGTTTTTGCCAACACTCACTTTATTGGACGTGTATTTTTAACAGTAACGTCAATAGCATATCTCCTGACATTTTAAGTTGAAATAAAAAAACAAATCCTGAAAAAATACTCTCCATGAGATGCAAGAAGAAAGTAAAAAAAATTCGAAGGAAAAGACTAAAATAGTAACTCACAGTGACTTGGATAAGTTACTACCTGGTTTGGAAATAGTAACGCGTTAGATTACTCATTACTGGAAAACAGTAGTCAAGTATCTGGTATCTATCAATCACTGCTGGAATCTACTTTAAGAACAGCTTCAGCTGATGGACATTCCATTTCTATTTTTGACAATCTGCTGCTACTTCAGCCACTCTATTTTGCACGACCATCTGAAATAATATGATCTTATTTACAAACATCCGGTGTGTGACTTCATTACCATGTATTTTTAAACCTTTAACTTCTGACAGATACAATCCAGCCAGATTCTGGTGTGTTAAGGGCCCACTGAAGTGCCTTATCCAGTGTGTTGACAATTTCCACTTTAAAAGAGGAAGACAGGGTGGGGACATATTGAGCAGCTCCTCCCCTTATTTAACATAGCCAATAGTATTTAGTTTACATCACAGCTTGGCCAGGGCCGTTGAGCTCGATAAAGCCGCAGTTTCCTCCTAATCTCTAACCGTTTCTACTTCTAATCTCCTTCCATATCGCTTTAAAATCCAGCAATCTGTGCAAAATGACACTAATGTGAAACCAGACTTTATTCGACCCAATGGAAAGCATGTTTACACTGTCTGAAGCGTTCCCTATCCCCTATATAGTGCCTATAATGTGCCATTCATCCTTTTGAAAATAGTAAATGTGTGACCAAGTGACTGTTTTCAGCCGCAGCTTCAATTTACAATGTAGGGGGCGGGACACTTTACTCGAGAGCATTTGATTGGTCAGAAAATCTGATTAGAAGCAGAAATGCAGAGATGTCATCAAAATCATTGATCCATATTGGCAGAAGATAGTAAGTTTTGAATGCTTATATCTAATAAATGTGAATTTTGTCACTGTTTTTGGAGCACACTAGCTAAGTGTTGTCAAAAGTACAGACCACGATACCAAATCGGTACTGAAATTGAAAAAAAAATATATATATCAAAAGCTTTGAGCTCTGTTGAGCTGTAATCGTAAACACCTCTGACTGGCCATTGTGCTCACATGCTCATCAAATATGTCTGTGACAATGGCCAGTCAGAGGTGTTTATGATTTCAGCTCAACAGAGCTCAAAGCGTCACATTTTTTCAAATTCAGTACTACACTACTAGCTAATGCCTAACAGTAAGACTAAAACCATAACTCAATTTTGATTTCATGGGGACTTTAAAGGTCTAATATGCACGGAGAAAACGGCATACTACACTAAACATACACAGCAGTATAGTAGATATTAGGTTGATTTAAAAAAAAAATTATAATACATTTTCCAACAGGCCGTCCCATCTAATTAATCTAGTTTAACTTCTTAATTGATGATCCGCATATTTAGTTACTGGCCCTGGAGATTGAGTACTGACCTTTTGCACCACGTTCTCCTTCTGCATCTGACTCTGTCTAAGTTTCTTCAGGAGCACCAGCTTGGCCTCCTCCAGCCTGAGCTCCTCTCTGAGAGCTTTGATCATCTGCTGCCGCTCCTCGCCAGTCTTCCCCTGCAGAACAAACATGCAAGTGACTCACTCAAAGATTTAGTGGTGGGTAACCAACTAAAGAAATGATTCCTCCATGGATGGTGTACCTTGAACATCTCCAGGTTGGCCTGATGCTGTTTCTCCTCAGGGTGGGGCGTGCTCCGCGGGCTGGACGCCTCGTTGTCTGATAAAATGATAACGTCTGGTGACGGAGTGCGTCGCTCTCGAACGATTTCACTGCGAAGAGCAAAATCAGAAGCGGATGTCAAAAGAGATCACAGAATTTTTACGTCACAATTAAAATAACAACTGACAATTCGTTTTTTTTTTTAAAGGTAAACTATGCAACTTTTGGTTCTCTATCAGTTAATAGACAAAACTGAATGCATCTTGCAGAAGAACAATGTAGCTGGAGCTACTTCTCTCTGTCTATGACGGGTCACGCAGGTAATGTGCTACTCCGCAGTGGTGGCGTCCGGTTCGGTCTAAAATAGTCTGAATATAAACACTTATGATAGGCCTACTGTAGTGATTCAGGAGAAGACAAAAATACGTTTGGAAGATGTATTCATGATTTACTTGCTCATATAAATTTTGAACAAAACAAAAAAAGTTACATAGTGTCCCTTTCATATATATCAGTGCTTATCATAAATTTATTATCTTTTCTTAAAAAGGCCTACAGCAGTGGCCAAAAGTGATGTCCGGAGGGGATATCCGTTTTTAAATGACCCTACAAGTTCGATTTGAGTTATTCTCTATATCAGTACGCAACGTTTTCTTCCAGAAACAAACTTATCACAATATTCCCGCCCAAGGCATATGCAAAATAAAGGGACAGGGTCTGGTTGAGTGGGTTAGTAGTGCGTTGAAATTCGCGGTTTCTGCTAAGGGGCCAGACATTTCCCGAACACTGTTGACCAATCACAGCACACTTGTCCAGCCGACCAGTTAGAACACATTGTGCTTTTTGGAAGGAGGGGCTTAATAAAGACAGGGCCTAAACAGATTGTTACTGACAGACAGGGAAGAGTTAAAATCCAACCTTTTACATTAAAACCTATTCTAGAACTCAAAAACTAATTCAAGACTTTAAATGATTTGTTATTGAAAGAGGGGAATTACAAATAATATTTGTTTTATTTACTGGCATTTTTAAAATAGGACTAAAATAGGAATTTTACCTCTAAACGACGCAATTTTAAAACCCGGCTTAGAGTTATGTGCAAACTGATGTTGACCACTCTCCCAAAACCTCACCTCCTTCTGGCACTCATGTCCACTGGCTCATCTACTATGTTTTCCTTCCCATTTTTGCTGGGACCTCCATGGCCCCCGACTCTCAAACTTCCATTCATCTTTTCCTCGTAGGGCACAGCTCCCATCAGCCCCTGGCTGCCCCCGGGGCCTTTGCCCTCTGCCATGGCTGCCGCAACCGCCGCCCCCTCCAAGGCAGCCAGATCCTTGCGTTTGAGGAGGGCGAGCATTTTCAGCCTCTCCATGGCCTCATGACCCTCCATTTTCAGGCGTTTGGCTAAAGCCTCCTCCCGTTCATCCGGCGCCTCCAGACCCCGCTTCAGCAGGTTCAGCCTCAACGCCTCCTCAGACATCCGCTCCATCCTGTCAGGGACACAGAGAGAGAATATCTGTGAACACACTTGTTAGGGTTTGAGGCTGCTTTCACACTTGGTTCGATTGCCTAGACCGAACCAAAGTTGGATCATTCATATTATAGTTGGTGTTCATATTATATTATTTGGATCCAAACTGGGGTTTCGTTTGCATCATCAAAGCAGCAAATGTTTACCCGGTTTCTTAGTAACGACAGCCAGCGTGAAGGCGGCGAAAGGCATGGCGTTGCTCCCGTCACTTTTATATTTTTGTTTTCGAACCGTTGGTTTTGTAACCAAAGTTTCAGTATGTAATGGCACGTATTTCTATCTGCCACGAATGCATTTCAAATGCTCTAAAGAACGCTGAAGACGAGCAGAGATGAGATCTACAGCTCCCTGCTTACAGTATGTCAGTGACGTGTGTCATGTAAATGAGTGAAACGCACACAAAACATACATTTTTATCACATCATACGGCATTAATAGCGGTTCACTTCTGTGATTTAGTATGATTGCGTTCATATCAGCAGCGAACCGTACCAGAGTTCACATGAACCGAACCCCAGACCACCTCTTTAAGCCGATTCCAGTGCGGTTCGCAGGTGCGCACCCGAGTTCGGAAAGACCGCATTCACATCATCCAAACGAACCGAACTCTGACGTCAATCGAACCCAGGTGCGCACCAAAAGTGCTGGTGTGAAAGCACCCTAAATCATCCCCAGGAGGGATGCAGGTGCAAAGTCATCACATAAAAATAAATAAATAATTTAGTTTTTTATAACGAGGTATACATTGGAAGTATTCATGTAATGTATTGTGTTCAAGAGTATATGAATTCCTGCAACCGTATCAAGAGATGTTGCTGCATTTTTGGTATCGTGACAGCCCTAATCTGTAGGAATCAGTACAAATTCCCCTGCTTGAGACCAATGCAAATCACTTAATTATTCTTTTACAGTGAAAGAGCTGAGAGCGAGAGAGAGCGAGAGAGAGCGAGAGAGAGAGAGCGAGAGAGCGAGAGAGAGAGAGCGAGAGAGCGAGAGAGAGAGAGCGAGAGAGCGAGAGAGAGAGAGCGAGAGAGCGAGAGAGCGAGAGAGAGAGAGAGAGAGAGAGAGAGAGAGAGAGAGAGAGAGAGAGAGAGAGAGAGAGAGAGAGAGAGATCTACTATGACTCCTCACACGCCCACAGTCTTTACAGAGCCATTAGTCTGCCTCGTGCTGAGGCTGTGGACTTCGGTGCTCGAGAACCAAGGCCTCTCCAGGCTTAATTGATAAATTACATGATCATTACATACAAATCAGTGTAACTTTCATGGTTTGACTGAGGAAATTTGCTTGGGCTGCTATAGAGAGGGTCTCCCTACCTCACATTAGGAGCCTGTTACTACAAGAGTCATTTCAGAGTTCAGACACAGAGCCGAGTGGAGCTTCCCAAAACTCCTGCTGACAACGTCACAAAGCGGTCACTGAGAGGGGACCGACCTTCCCTACTTGTGGGATCATATTTCTGGCACCAAATTACTGTGACTGAAGATTCAAGCCTTACCCAAGAACTATAATTAGAGGACTTTTTTTCCTCTGATGAAGGGGAGTACTGTTTCCATTTTACATATATTTTATTTTATTAATTTAAACTGCCCCAATTACGCCATTTTAAACGTTCCAAATTTTGTTTTAGAGGTCTCATAAAATAGGTTTACACGTATCCAAGGTCAAAAAACTTTAATTTTTTCATAATATACATTGCACATCTCCTAATTTCTTTCATTTGTAGATTCAGTCTCTCCAAACCCCTCCTTCACGTAGACTACTCTGATTGGTCAGATGGCCCAGTCTGTTGTGATTGATCTATTGCTTACAGCGCATGTTGGAAACTAAATCCCTTTTACTATATCTGAATTTCAGCTCTTTCTCAGCACTTGATACTCAGTGATATGAACAGTAAAGATGGCGTTTAAACAAGAACCAATGAGGTTCATACTCGTTATGCGCCACATTTAAGCTTCAGCAAGAACCAATGAGGTTCATTCTTGTGTTACGCATCACGTTTGAGCTTCAAAAAGAACCAATGAGGTTCATTCTTGTGTTACGCATCACGTCTGAGCTTCAAAAAGAACCAATGAGGTTCATTCTTGTGTTACGCATCACGTTTGAGCTTCAACAAGAACCAATGATGTTTGTTCTCCCATGTCAAGCAGGTTCGATTGAGTTTCTGTTTGCTGATCAATGTTTATATTTAAATAAAAGCCTAAATTCAATCTGTTTATCATATAAAATGAGTTTCTTTATAAAATTTACACCAAAATGCTTAATTTATACGAATTAGTTTTACAATCGCTATAAACTTGAAGCGTCAGTGATAGTTGTGTAGCTGTCAATGGAGGGACAGAAAGCTTTCACATTTCATTAAAAATATCTATTTCTGTTGACATAAGGGCAAAAATAAAATTAAAATATTTTTGGGTGAAATAACCCTTTAATTTGCCGCTACTATATTTAAATCACAGAACATGAATAAGCTACAACAGGTCAAAATGTCAGCAGTATGGAAGCACTTCAGTAACCAAAACTGATTCTGGCGTAGCAATAGTTGAAATTTGTTTGGCTTGCTTGTTGCCAAAAAGCTTTGATACAACTGGTTTCAGTAAAAAATAGATGATCGATCAAATTATATCTATCTATCTATCTATCTATCTATCTATCTATCTATCTATCTATCTATCTATCTATCTATCTATCTATCTATCTATCTATCCATCTATCCATCTATCCATCTATCCATCCATCCATCCATCCAATTTGAACCCCACTGCCCCATATGTCTAACTGCTACACGACAGCTCTGTTGTCGAAACTAGTTTTGAAACACAGCGAGTCTGTTTTGGGAGACCAAGAGAAAACTATGGTGCAGTAGATTGATAAAAAGCAGTCTTCCTAAAGAGACAGTAAAGCCTGGGAGACATCCTCACCATCCACGAGACAGAGAGCACTGTCATAATATGATGAGATACATCAGGACCATCAGTTCTTATACACAGGTAAAACTCCAAAATGATGCCCAATATAAAATAGTGTAATACATGTGTAACACACGGTTAACCCAATACACGGTGTAAATCAGCAGTGACATTCGTTTACTGAAGCACCAGATGAGCCAATCTCTACTGCTGCATTCTTACAGTCAGCCATTAACTTCCTGTTCTCCCCTCCGGACAAAAGCACAACACACCACACGGGAGCCCAAGAGCCAGTCTGTAACGTGACTGAATCACTCTGCGTGTGTGAGTCTGTGTGTGCGTGCGTACCCTCCCATGCGAAGCGCACGCATACACTGCGGGGTCATGCGTGCTCAAGTGCAGATTTGATTGTGTGTACACACAAGACTCCACCGTGCTCTAGACATGTGTCACGTACTGCAGATCTAAATGATCATGTGTGTGTTTGCTCGTCTTTATTAGTTAGGCACGCTTGGGCGGACCCTTCATGGCCAGAGGGCAGAGAGAGGCTCTCCCCCTCCCACACACACACACACACACACGCGCACACACGCACGCACACACACACACACGGGGAGTGTCTGGACAGTGAATGTGCAGGACTCTATGCAGGCTATTGTTTGTGCTGGAACCTCTTTATCTGTCTGATGCATTTGTATTCTGGTTGTAGCTTCAGTCTAAAAGGTAGAACATTATCAGGTGCAGCCGCTCGCCGACCATTCATTCTTTGGACCCTGTATATTTGCAAGAAAGTAAAACTTTTTTTTTAATTGCAATTCATTGAAACAGTTACGATTTTGGCTTCTGACAATAATGAAAATACGATAATCAAGATAAAAAGATTGTTATGCACCATTCCATCCCTTTCCAGCAGTGCACTTTCGCTTCTTCTTAAAAGTCCAAACGTGCAAATCGGTAAAATCATGTAACATGACTGTCACAAAATGTGACGTACTTGACCTAATTAAAAAGAGTTATTAACAGCACGAAAGAGAAGTGGTGCTGTTCCTCAGGCGGTATTCTTGACCGGAGCACAACACCAGACAAGCGTGAGAATAATCGTGATTAAGATCGTGTAACACACGTACATTTATAATAAACACCATTTTAATTCTAACCCTGATATTGATACTCTATGCCTATTGTCGCTGTATAGAAAAGCATTTGTACAGTAATGTGATTCACAAATAAAGGACTCCGAGTCTATTATTTTTAGTAAATGAAAAACAAAGCGTGACCAAAGGAGCCTGATTCCTGAAACAAATGACTCTTATGAACTAGTTCTTTAAATGAAAAGTATACAAACAAAAAAACTGTTACCAGTTTCTGTGACAGTTCTACCCTGTAGAATTTAAAGCAATAGCAAAAAGATAATTTCTTATAAAATCAAGACGTACATAATGACTGAAATCTACCCAATGACCTGGAATTTAATCAAAATTGGAAACTAATCTAATAAAGAACTTGTAAATGAATCAAACTGAATCAGAATCTAACTGAATGATCAGAATCAAATCAGAGAGCTTATCAATCATATCAGATCGAATTGGATTCTATTCAAATTGAGAGCTTGGGAATCAATCATATCAAAATTGAAATCTGATCTAAATCGAGAGCTTGGGAATCAGAATGAAATCGAGAGCTTGCAAAATGAATCAAACTCAATTCATAATCTTATGAAACAGAGCTTGAGAATCAGAATCAAACTTAAAAACTAAATGAAAATCAATGACAATGATGACTAAATTAATGAAATCAAATTCATAATTAATCAAATTGAAACCTAAAAGTCAGAATCAAATGAAATCAAATTTAAAATCGAAATGAATAGAGAGCTTGTGAATCAATATTGAATCTGTGAATCTGTATATGAAACTGGATTACATGTCAGACTCGCATTGCTAAAGTTTGCACGTAGGGGCAGCAACACATAGACCTTTAAACACGTTTAAATATGAATAAAAGGATACAGCATGCACATAGGGCAAGTCAACATTTTTTTGTAGTGTGAAGCTAACAAAATAAAAACAGAATCTCTTCACTTCTGGAAGAAAGCACATTGTGAATGCTCATAGTTCATCTCTGACACCTCTGAGTGCCCCTCTCTGTTTGAGGTCATGCAGAATTCAAACATTTGCCCCAGGACTCCTTAACTTTGATTTTAGAGCATCTGCAAGCGAGGGATTGTGTTTAATGTGAGTCTGGGATCAAAGGTGCGTGGACACACGTATCGGTCAGGAGAAAAGCAGCATGGCACCAGCCTGACGCACTTATAGACCGCATAGACCGATGGAGAAGGAGAGCTTCTCGTCTGTGGGTTGACAAATGATGCCATTTGTGATGCGAGTGTCACACAGGCCCTGATGCAAACACAATCAGCATTTACATCACCGAAATGCTTTTGTTTGGCTCTAATTATTATTAGCTAACATCCAGGAAAGCTCAGCCTAACCTATCCATTCCTATAAGACGTGACTGATCGCGGGCAGTCATGGTGACCTTGCTGAGCCATAATATAAAGAAAGAAGGCTTTAGAAGCGTGTGTGAGCTTGTGGGCGAGATGAATTTGTATTCACTAAATGGACAAGTGACACCTCCACATGGTTGCTGGTTGCTGTATATCTAAGCCCTCTGTGACCGATGACAAAAGGCTCGTCGCAATTGTTATTTTCTGACTTCTCTGATGCAGCAATATCAATGAGAAAATGATTTTGGTCTTATATTATGCTAGTCTAGCAAGCTCCATTACCCTGAATATTCAGTTCAAAACAAAATACGGCAGTCGCACGGCTTCAAGACCATCCAAGTCAGGCTGATTTGAGGGATAACATCTTAAAAAAAGCAGAATATGTAAGGGATAATTGACGACAGCTGAAATAATTATCTGTTTTTTATCCTATTTACTATATGCTTGGGGAAAGCCGTTGTGGGTTGTGGTTCTTTTGCTGTTGTCGGCTGTCAGGACCTTCGAAATAACTGAGCTGGGAACCGATTCCAAAAAGAAACGATTCCTCGATTTCAAGGCATTGGGAATCGAGAATCGAGAGTCCATCGTTCATAGTTCATCCAAAAATGAAAATGTGATGTTTATCTGCTGACCGCCAGGGCATCCAAGATGTAGGTGTGTGTGTTTCTTTAGTAGAGCACAAATGAAGATTTTTGTAGAAGATTGCTGTATAATGCATGTCAATGTTTTTTTTTTCTATGAGCGCAACTATGAGAGTAAAAAACACACAAACATACGAATCCATATTAAACCATGTGGCTTGTGATGATACACTGATGTCTTAAAACACAAAACGATTCTCTGCGAGAAACCGAACAGTATTTGTTATTTTTTTACCTCATAGCAGGCGAATCTCATCTAGTATTCCCAACCCCATTACTTCCACCGGAGAAGGTCAAATCCGGCATGATCATGTGTACATAGATTCCTCATTCGACCGATCCGCGCCATCCGCACAGGCACTAATGAGGCATCTATGTACACATATATCTATGATTAGGATATTCCATAGGCATAATGGTTTCGATACGGAGCTAATGACATTGTCTATTGCCCAACCCTTAATTTAACCAATTACTGCATTTTTACATTTAAAAAAAATAAATAAAAAAAAATAAGAAAGTAGCATGTATGAATTTTATTTTTTTTGTTCCCACAAGGTCAAAAATTGCGGGTATTACTTGTGGGGTCATCAGAACATAGGGTTTACCAGGCACACACACAAATATACAGATCTCAACTTGAAATAACACCTCTGACTGATGTTTTTTTTGTTGTTGTTTTTTTAAACTAGACAAGTGTTGCCTCACAAACCTCAGCACCAAACGCTAAAGCTACGCCCAAGTGGCCTAACAGTCACGTTCATCTGTAGTTTATATGAAACACGCAGTACTGTAGTTATTCCTAAACCCAATTAAGCTCCCGAGACCCAGAAGCGACTGGTCTTAAAATGCCTTATTGTAGGGACATCCCCAATTACAAATTAAATTGAGCTGTAATTGGTCCCTTGATGACTTCATCATCTCTCTATCATCCCATTATTTTTCGTGTCATTCTTCTCCGTGCATAGTTTAATCATACATCCACTGTTGCATTGCATCACAAAGTCTGATTCTCGAGATTGGCTTTAAGAATGCAAAAACATATCTTTAAAAAAATAAAATAAGTGCAAGAGGAGGCTGCATAACGTCCTTTAAATTTAACAAAGATTGAGGCATTGAGAAGCAAGCACCCTGATATATAAATAAATGTCATACCTTCACAACAAACCACCCACCTCGCACAAATGAACATGTGAGGGGAGAAAAAAGGGGGAAAGAGGGGAAAGAGTGAGAAGGAAAAAAACAGTAGAGACAGTAGAACGGAAGAGCGAGGGAGTGCGTGAGCAATAAACGCACAAGCATACACATAACCAACAATAGCACCAACCAGCCAATCAGAAGGTCTGTGCAGTGCACGTCAGCCTGACCCCCCACACCATCACCCCCCCTCCCCTTTACATAATATAATGACTGTTTCAGTCAGCTGCTACAAAAACCAGACTCTCTTTACTCGGCCCACTCCTTCTTTATCCACCCCCCTTTTTGCATATCGACGCACACACACCCCAGCCACCCTCCTCCTCCTCCTCCTCCTCCCCAGAAACCTGCACACGCGCACTCCACGACAGACTCACTGCTTTGGGCACTACGCCAGCCAACGCAGCAGCAGCAGCTCGGAGATGAAAAGAAAGAGAGCGAGAAAAAGAAAGACAGAGAGTGAAATGGTGTGCGAGTACACAGAGCCACGGAGAAGCTCCACTCCGAAATAGATTATCCGGCGATCTCGCCCAGCGACCCTCGCAACACCCTCAACCACCAACTTTCAAATCTCCGTTTTATTTAAATCAACCTTTTGTCCCGCTGCACAATCCCACTGATCCTTTACAAATGGTCCCTGGATAGTTACTCGCTCAGGAGTTCATAGCTAGGTAGGGAACGGGCCTAAAGACGAGGAACAATGTGTGTGTGTGTGTGTGGTTTCACGGGCCATACCGACACAAGACTCACTTTGTGCCCTTCAGACCCGCCATTCTAATACAGCTGTGCCACACACCACAAAGCAGAGCAAAAACTGACCCCTCCCTTCGTGCTCTTCACCCCTCCCCCCCCTTCCAAAAAAAGTATTCCTTTTTTTCCTCCCTGCGTTGTAAAAATAAACACACACGCTCACTTTCTGGGGGCCCCTTAAAGGTACGGACGACCACAAACTACTTTTCGGTTCTTTCTTTCTTTCTTTTTTTTTTTTTAATAGATAGTAACATACACAATGCACAAGATCATCATCGGTTCAGATGGGGGGCAGAGTTGGGGGTTAGGGCGGACGGAGGATGAAGAGGACACGATTGAGACAAAAAAATGAAATGGAAGAAAAAAACAAGACAGCAGCACTCTCCTGACACGCTACCCTGTCATAATGCCAACCCTTAATTCCCCTCTGCCCATCCCCCACCGGCACACCATTTTCTTTATGCACACGCCACTGCTGCCTGTCGATCAGATCACTGCAAGCACAAAAATGTCCTCCTCCTTCTGCCCCCACTGCAAACACCATCACACCCTGAAGCCCCCCGAACCGGTACACACGCAAAGAGACCCTTGCCCCCCTACAAAAGAGAACCGATTCGGAAAGTGCATAAAAAAATTGCCAGTTAAAAGAAACAATGATAATATTATGGCCGGTTGCAAGCGCACGATGGAATCCGCAGCTCATTTCACGCATGATCTGCATCATGACAATTCATTTGGCTGACGTAACCCGCTGCCCCACCTCCCGGACCAAAAGCGCTGGTGGCATTGCATCCCTCACCCAGAGAGGTACAAGGTGCCTTGTTTTAAGCAGCACACTAGCACTCCCCAAGGACCGGGGTGATATCTGAACGCTCGGATTCCTTCATGCAAGAGTAGCGGTGCATTCTCTTAATTTCCCCAAGTTTCGTCCTAAGGCACAGTACTTATCGTGGAAGACCAGGGGTTTGCACCCATCTTCGCTCCCCACCCCCATCCCCCACCATCGGAGCCTGGCTCATCTCCCAAATCTGCCTGTTCGCATGCAGCCCCTCTGATCACCCACCCGCTCAATTGGCTAGATTAAGCCTTTCCTGGTTGCAGCATCTGATGCCGAGCACGGAGACCTCAAAATGGCTGCTATCACTAAAGGTGTGCGTGCCCACCCAGATGAATAAAAAAAAAAACAAGACGTATCCGGCAGGAGCGGCTCGTTTGGTTCTCGGAAGCCTCCGTTTGGATGGAATCACAATTCTTTGGGGTTTAAATGTAAGGAGAGTGATTTATAGTGAAGGGCAGGCGTTGACGCAGTAACCTAGTTAAAGCTGGAGCAAGCGGGCTTGGCATAGGGTCATACTGGGTGAGCGCCGTGAACACTTGGGAAATGTCGACAATGGCTGAAGTCTGGACGCAATGATAGCATTGTCCACTTTTGTATAAGAAGCATTTGGGTGGCTTTTGGCAGGAGCTAATTGATTTTAAAGTGTCTGCAAGAGGAGAAAAAGTACAGTGGGACGGGATAGTCGAGTATTAAAAAGACACTCCAAACCTGTATGACTTACTTTCTCCTGTGGAAACACAAAATATGTTTGTCCATAAAATGAATAAGTGCAAACCACCACTGGGCCCCAATGACATTCAATATAAAAATGTGTTTTACATAAGAAATTAAGTTATACAGGTTTGGAACGGTGAGTAAATGATGAGTTAACTTTGATTTTTGGGTGTACCGGCTCTTTAAGCAGACTTCTGTTGACTTCGGAGTAGAGGAGGATGAAAAGATATGTTTTTTGTTGTTTATATTATTTGTGAAGAAGGGTTTGGATTTGACATTTATCATGTCAGAACTCTTGGTCCTGAATAAACACGTCATAATCTGAATAAACATTCTCCTTACTTTCACAGCAACAGATAGAGTGTAGACGTCAGGCGAAAAATACAACCATAACAAGAGCAGACTTAAATATTTAAGCTAATGTGCTTGGAAAATATAATCCTGTAAATTAAAGGCAAGAGATGTGTGAATAACAAATATCTGGCACCTTTAATCTACTATAACTCATACATTGATAACTATGATGGGAAATGATGAACGACTTGGCTGCAGTTGCTGTTAAGGTGACCATGCAGTGACCACGTTTGCTGCCAAGCCTGCAGTTTTTAAAAATGACAAATAATACAACTAAAGGTTGTAATACACTTCTTTATTCTTCTTTTAAAACCTAGTTTAAAAACTTAAAACCTCTATGAACGGTATTAAAGAAAAAAAATGTGATGACTACCTTGACATTAACTTTTTTGCTCATCAGCCACTGTGGCTAGTAGTTTTCCAAAGTTACTAGCCACTCAGCATTTTTACTCGCCACAATTTTGACATCGATACCATGATGAAAACTCATGACAGCTATCACTTTACGACTGAACGCAATTTCTTTCCCAACTGTTTACGTTCACTTAAAACAGAACAGACTGTTTACGACATTATTTTGTGTATTTGACTGTTTAAGTACAATAAGCAGCGAAAGAGATTTAACTCAATTTAGTACTGAGAGGCGGCTTTATGTGTGCGCACTTTGGGTGCAAGCATATTCTGCGGGAATGAGTAAAATTATGCACAATCCCACACCAAAATTCAAGCCCTGTAACACCAACAATATTCATCCGGAGAAAAGTGAGTAAAGGGATGCGGGAATGTGCCGCTCGCTGACGGAGAGATAAGAGAAAGTGCAGCTGGTATAGTGTATCTATTCGGTGGAAAATGAATATTGGAAGCGTTTCAGATATTTCAGTATTTGTTTATTATTTCAGATGCCTTTAAAATATAATTTTAAAAATACAATTAACAAAAATGTATATATTATAGATAAATTCAACCTGCCAAAGTGACCAGTAGGAGTAACTGCGTTCACGCAACTTTTGAAATCCACCCGCATTTGGAGGCTTGCTAATGTCAAGCACTGCTTGTAAGTCTAGTCTTGGCAGGTTATGCAACCGTTCTCCATGAGCATCATTTAATAAACTACTGACGATCACACACTACCAGACTTCCACATCATCCCGAACACAAACTTGAGCAGAAACACATCAACTGCCCAAAACCTACAGACTATCTCTGAGTTTCAGCAACTAGCACCAGTGTGTTAAGACTGGGGCAAAAACCTGAACAAAATCACGTAGTCTATTCCAGCCTTGAATTTGGGCAGCTTGGACTCCCGATTTCAAAACTGCTGCACACCCGGGCCCTTCTGGCATGTTGCAGAACGAAACGTCAACAAGGTGACGACCCTCCATTTGCCATTAGGAGGTTTATCTTCAGCTCCTCAGCAGCTGGCTGCCACTCCGTGAACTTGCTTTCACAAGCGACAAAGCACCAGCGAGAGTGTGACCTCCCCCAGGGCACGTAAAGCAGAAATATGACTTGAGCAGCAGACCCGGGCCTCATGATCTCATGCCGCAGCCATTTCTGCAACCATGACTCCACTGAAGACACAAAAGCAGGTGACAACACCTGTTTGGTCAAGACCTGCCTGATTTCTTTCATTCTGCTGTCACTTTCGCTTTCGATGCTCCTCGCTCCAGTATCCACCACCTGAGGTACAGAGAACAAGCTCAACAGAATAAAAACAGCTGAACAAGGTGGTGAGAAATGTGAAAAAGATGAAAATGAACAAACACAGCACACCTGACCACAAAACATGCACCCTGGACCGCGGAGATGCTTTAGGGTCTAACTAGTTCACAACAGTTACTTGTCACCTTTCAAATTAGTCTTCCGAGTGAGTAGGCCCTCTGATCAATATGGACTGGCAGAGCACTTGGGCTTAAATGTGTGAAAGATGTCAACAGAACAGCTCCCTAAAGCCCCCAAGAACATGAATCAAATGACTTTAAAAGAACACGGCCTTAGATTAGAGGAGCTTTTTTGACTTTCCTGAAAGCTAGGCAGGGTTTAAGAGGGCATAACATTATTTTTTTTCAGGTACTTCTGGACAGAACTGATCATGTGTGCTTGTCCAAAACACTTTTTAGTTTATAAAATAACTAGCGAAATTGGACATAGCATCAGAAAACAAACCACTCATATAGTGATTCAGAACTTTTGGAGTAGTGTCCAGCCAGATGTTCCTCGTGTGTCAAAGCAAAACAAAGCTCTGTTTGTTGGAGCATCCTGACCAGCACAACACAACAACATTGACTCAACTGAAGGCGGACTGTGGGGCAGGACAATCAGATTGTCTGACCAATAGCAGATGGGGGAGAATGCTGGGGAAGCCCTTTAAAAAACTTGGTAAATGATCAATGTAAAAATCACACAAACCTACAAATAAATTACCTGGAGCACAAGTCAACCAGATCTGCAAAAGGAGGTAGAGCTAGTTTGAACTTTGCAGATTCTCAAATGTTGACTTGTGGGGATTGTTACAACAAAACAATGGCCACGATCCATTAAAAAGTGCTATAGATGCTAATATTTTGGACTATTCTTATAGCTGGATGTGAGCAGATTTCAGTCTCTGCAGTTCCATATGCGGCAACTCTTATAGACTGTAATATCAACATTAATTATTAGAACTGAAGCTCAGGGAAATTAAAGTACAGCACAGCAATAAAGTGATAAGAACTCAGAGGGCAGTGTACTATGGACTGATACAAGTCCCAATGAGCATTTGAGATTGGTATCAGTGAATCTCTAAAAATCCTACACGATGAGAGTCACAGAGATAAAACGTTGGGCATCAATGCTCAAAGCCTCTGCACATTTGTATAATGATGATTCTCTTGATAAACCCTACTTTTGGTAAAATAATGGCGAACCATTTCAGTCCTCATTAATCTGACAACAATTAGACACTAGCAAATTTACTAGAGAAATAATAATAAAATGAGGATGCAATCTGCATCATATATATGTATGTGTATATATTATATATATATATATATATATATATATATATATATATATATATATATATATATATATATATATATATATATATACACACACACACACATACATATATATACATATACACACACACATTCTGTTGGACTGAAATATTTATGATACTGCTAGAATTTTTTTTATATATTTAGAAACATGCATAGAAAATCTAAAATACATTCAGGTGATATATTCTGAAATATTCCATCTTATGTCAAGTTGAAATGTTTAATATAGTACTTTAGAATTTTATAAATTGTGTTTGCCATGTAAATAGCCTTGATGCTTACGTCGCGTTAAAAATGTAAGAAACAAATATATATATACATGTTGTGTGTGTGTGTGTGTGTGTGTGTGTGTGTCATCAGAATACAAATGTGTATAATGACATGGGTATGACATAGGCATTACAGGAGATGGTGACTTATGAGGACATATCCCCCATGTCCCCACTTTTCAAAAGGCTTATAAGTCCTACAGGATGTGTGTTTTTTTTTTTTGAGAAAGTAAAAATACATAATGTTTCCTGTGATGGGTAGGTTTAGGGGCAGGGGCAGTGTAGGGGGGTAGAAAATATGGTTTGCACAGTATAAAAACCATTAGGCCTATGGAGAGTCCCCACAATTGACAAAAACAAACGTCTGTGTGTTATTTATTTTCCAGATAATATTTCATGGATTAGCTTTAGTAAAACGAATTAAAGCAAATAAATGATTAATAAAAAATGTAAATAAGCATAAATAAAAAAATAAAATAATAATGGAATTGATAATGGAAATCAGAATTGTTACCTGATGGTTAATTACAATGGTAAATACATTCAAATATGATTTTAAATTTTAAGGAAGGAGATCCCTTCCAAAGGATCATACAATTTTGGGATCCTTGGCACTGAAAGCTCCTTTAAAGACTTTCTTAAAACTTAAAATCCTGTAAATCCCATTTAAGGAATCTCACTAGTGCTCAACAACAATTGTATTCATAAGATGCTAATGAAAATCCAAATTAAAAAAAAGAAAAAAAAACCTTGTTGACATATTCATCAGTATAAATCATTTCTCGCATCACACGCAATCCAGCTGCAACGTGATGCAAGCGTAATTGAGATGTTGTAAGTCAGCTGTGCAGTGATGTCACAAAAGTAGGTTGCTGCAGGGGAATTTCAGGACAGGCGTATTAGCATACCATCACCAAACGGCACGTTATGCACACGTTCCTACACTGACAGGAATTTCAAAAACACTTCTGGGAGGTTGAGTTGAGTACAGTATCGAAGCTTAGTGGTTAATTCGCTAATTGGACCGTTGTCCTCACCAACGACCTACACAATGGCTAACTATTACTGTATATTACTCGGAGAAGAGATCTGCTGGGAATATGACCAAAATTTGCATACGGCCAGATTCTGACACTAATGAGGCCAATTAGGCGGATGGCGCCCATGGCAACAGGGTTGTAATTGGTTGGCTTGATGCATACGGGACGTATGGGTAACAGGATGTGGGTTGAGTCAATAATGTGTTTTGGAGCTGCCAGCGTATGATGCATTTGATGCCTTACCTTAATGCACCTCTGCAGATTCAGCAAGTACCTGCGGGCAGAGCAACCAGGATGAGACTGCGACAAAGCAGATCGGTAGTCGTACCTTCAAAGCCACACAACACACCCACACGAGGAAGACCATCCTGCACGCGCACAAAAACCCATTCGCGACCATCTGCATATCGCATGACACACACTTCTGACAGGAGGGACGAGATCGCAGCGAATATCTGCGCCCCGGCACTTGTGCACACCTAGCCAGAAATGGCGTCTCCCGCTCACTGTACTGTTCAGCCACAACACTTAAAATCTCGGTCTTCATTAAACAAGACAACAGCTCATTGTGGCCGTTGCCATGACAACAGGCCCTTCTATTTTTAAGCCGTGCCACTAATCAATTCCTGTTCTGCTGTCGCCCGAGGGAGGGAGGGGCGGTTCAGGAGGAGGGTGGGGGCAGTAGCAGGGGGCAAAGGGGAGGAAGTGTGTGGGGGAGTGAGGCTGAAGACAAAGAGACCAAATAAAGACAGCAACAAGATCTTTAAGATACCAAAGGAGGTGGTAGACGCAACAGCGGTTAAAACGGCCTACCTACAGTGAGGAAATGTGCCTCGAACGCAAACCAGGTTTCCTCAGTGAGGAACGGTGCTAACCAAAGGCCCGAGATAGCACGCAGGTAGAGAAACCACACAGAGCTGTAAACACGTGCAGGAAATGCAGAACGCAACTGAACTTTAACTGTAGGTCGAACCTCGAGCCTCTGATCCGGACCGCGCTGACCGGTAGCGATCGTCCTTCCTGCCGCTGATCTTCCTCAGAAATCCCCACATCCAAACTTGAGCTCAAATACGTAGAGGGATGAGAAAAACCCTCAACAGGAGGTTTTCTAACAGAGGCGGTGACTGTAGAGAGAGACGAACGGAGAGGATCTGAATAAAGCTACAGGCCTATTTATACAAGATACAGACAGACTTCAAGGTTAAGGAGGAACACAATCTAATACTCATGCCAGAAGAGAGAAAATACACAAAGAGAAGAAACGTGGATGGATATTTCTTTCTGAAGAAGATGAATCGCTCTGATACATTCTTAAGAGGCTGAAAGAGTATTTGAAAGACGGTCACAATATAACAACGTAATTTCGTCAAGACCATTATGAGAGGGAAATGCATTGCCCTTGTTTATATGCTAGTCAGGAAGATCATTTAATTTAGAGTGGGGCAAGTTGTCACACTTTGAGATTCTTGGGTACAAAAAGCTATTGAATGTTTCCATTGTTTCGGCCCAGGACAAAATCATACAATACACACTGACTTTGTGACAACATGCCCCTATGGAACATGTCATTAAAAAGACTATTAAAGGCGTTCTGACCCAATTTAAACAGTAAAATAATTAATTAAATTCAAAATACATTCATTAATACAACCAAATGTAAAAAGCAACCTATTAAAATATCAAACCATTGTTTTGGCCAATAGCATATTTATATTTATTTAGAGAAGATTGTCATTTGTATACATTTATAACATTTAATAATGACAACTTGCCCAACCTGATTTTAAGAATCTGTCCCTTTGTCCTGACAAAGCAAATCTGACTTCATTATATAGTTGACCCTTGTATGTCACATACATAACCGCAGCTTTAAAAATTAAACGAACGCACATTATTTGTGTAATTGGACTTCAGCAACTGGAGAACGCATGTGCAAAAGTGAATTCTGAAGCCTGCGTTATTGCTGTGACTAAGATGGATAATTATGCAAAAAAAGAAAAAAATCCTCTTTCCAATAATCATACTGTTTGAGAACAGAAGTCGTGCAGCATGGTTTGCCTGGTTGTGCTTGTATGGGTATGAGCAATACTTGTAGCATGCATAAATGCATAACATGTTTGTTTTGAGCATTGCCGACTGAACTGATGTCATCCTCGTGAGAATTGGTCTCCTGTTCCTTTTTTTAAAAAAACAACACAAAAAAAAAAACAGGGAGTTACAATATCCTTTTTTTCTTCACCCAGGGTACCCAGTGGAGTCAAAACGCGCGAGAGCCAGTTTAAGCCGGTTTGTAACCTCAGGGTATGGAATTATCTCTTAATATGTAGCCGTTAGTGGTCAGGACGTCACACGAACACAGAGAGAGAGAGAGAGAAAGAAAGAGAAAGACAGAATGAAAAAAAGACAAAAAAGGAGGGGGCCAAAGGGGGCAGTAAGAGGAAAATGTACTTCTTATGAGACGCTGAATCTAAAACCTGGCACCTTGTCAAGACGGCTCATTGCGGAACTTCAGACCACAGGGTGGGGCATACGTTGTTTAAACAAAAAGAAAAAAAAGGAAAAATGCTGGAACGTGAGCCATCTGGAGAAAGCGAGGTAGCAAAACGATTTTAAAATGGGGTTGATTTGGGAAGGAGGGAGGACAGTCGGGCGATTAACAAAAACTGCCATATTCAAATCAACTGTATGCAAAACACAAACAACTAAATAATATATACACCATTATCCCCTAATACACAATCCTTGCACACTACCTTTACACACACACACACACACACACACACACACACACACACACACACACACCGATATGACCAGTGCTTTATCAAGCTGAGATAAAATCTGCGGAGGCTCCCTTCTGACGCTCACAGTAATGTGCACACGGACATAGACTCTGGGAAAACACGATTTCCACCCAGAACCGGCACTCTGGAAAAGCAGATAGGCCTGGAGAGATGGACTGCGTGGAGTGCACATGGGACCAAAACTTCAAGAAAACCCAGATTTCCCCGAGTTCGCACAAGCTCCATCCTCAGTACCGGCTGAAGAGAGACCAGGCACCCCGTCATGAACGACCCACAAAACAAAGACCTGTGGCGGAAGGGATGGAGGGATCTGGAGAGGATGCTTAAATGTGCTAAGGTTCAATTTGTTAATCTGCTAAACACAGTAATAATAAGACAAAGAGGCATTTGTGGAGGGATTATGGGAATTGAATCTTGCGGTTGCACATGTACAGAGAGTCAGCTATAATTCTTATCAAGGTTAACTACCACAGGTACAGCAGCTTTCACAGATTTCCTTAAAGGTGCTGGATGAATTATTTTTGTTTTCTGTTGTGATGTTATATTTATACATCTCTGTTTCAGCTGAAGCTACTCTATGGATCCAATCATTTCAAGCTAATAGGGGTGTAACGGTACAGGTATTTGTACCGAACCGTTTCGGTACAGGGCTTTCGATACGGATGCAATCTTTAACAGTAGGCTTGTTTTCCACGCTTCAATCTGAGCTCCCACACAAACATGAAGTATTCTGTCCTTTTTATCACGAAAATCTAATGATAAATGCCATTTTTTGACACTCTTTAATGTGACATGACAGAATCATGTCAGTTCAAACGGCAGCGAGTGAACGCGATCATCAAAGAATAAATAATAATCAGCATCTGTAGGTATAAGGATACAATTACTGAATTACAATTACAATTTACTAAATTGTATCATATGTCGTGGAATCGCTCAAACAGTGTTTCAACGGCAGAAAGACATAAATAAAACGACTTAAAAACAGTCACATACCATTTACCTCACAAGTCATTCAGTGTCCACAGCTGGTTAGTTCACTAGAGAAATAAACTCTTTTGCCAAATATATGCAAATTCTACTTAACCTGTCAGTGATGTCTTGGTTATTAAATGTGTGTTTAAATGAAAATGACAGCCACTGTGTATAAATCATTCTATTTCAACATTAATGCAAAAACTGCCAAATGTGAAGTTTTCATGTTTGCATACGATGTTATTTGAGTGTTGATTATTATATCTAACAATAAATAGCTCCTGTATTTAGGCTAATAGTTTGGGCTCTGTTGGTAGATTATAGTAATGTGCAAGTAAAGGCTCTCTATATAGTTTACACTTTACAGCATTAGCAGAGATCATTTTTTATCTTTAAAAAACTTTTTGTTATAATTTGATTAATTTAAGGACAGACACAATTTGTTCAGTAAACCACTGTTTAATAATAAATAAATAAAAACTATTTTATATTTAGTTTTCTCTCCCCTGCTGTACCAAACCGTGACATCAAAACTAAGGAGTGTACCGTTACACCCCTACAAGCTAAAAGCAAACCCAGTAAAGGGGTTCAAGATTGTTATTGGGTGCGTTTACATGCACACCAGTAAGCTAATAACTCAACAACAACAAAAAAATCAGCTTATTGAAATAACCAGTTTTCCTCGTTTACATGCAAACCAGTAAACTGACAACGCAAGTAAACAGAGTTTACATGACTTTATTAATAAACCGGGTTATTTCCTTGTTGTGACGTAAAAAATACTTCTGACTCTGACACTGACTCTGAGTTTTTCAAATGTTACGTCAGTTGTGATGTTAAATAAAGCGTGCGCCATGTCAGCGGGAGATTTGTGGCTCATATTATCCCCTATGCAGTTATGAAGTGTTTTGACTGAACCTCTTCTACTTCTGCTGCATGAGATGAGAACACATCTACAATTTTCTGGGTCTTAAAAGAGTCTGCGTTTGTGATACATTTCCTTATATTTACATATCATTTTTATCACACATGCGCACTTCAATAAGCCGACAGAAAGCAGGTTAATGTGTTTACATGCAGCGCGAAATCTGGGTAAGAGGCAAAAATCTACCTGTCTAGACAGGTTTATGCTTACGCCGTTTATGACCTTACTCCGATAAAAGAAAACGGTTACCCCGTTTACATGACCATGTTCATTGTCAGCTTATTAGGCATAATCGGCTTAAGAACGTGCATGTAAACGCACCCACTGATCCAGTTGATTCCCTTTATTTTATGTATCAGGAGTCTTTATCTTTTACTAGTCCTCCCTTATTGTTATCAATATAACTGCTGTCGTTTCCTTGTTTTTTGGACCCTGAAACATTTGTCTTCTCAGAAAACTAAAAGTATACCAAAAAACGGGGTCCTAGATGATATGAGGGTAAGAAACTAGGGATGCTAACGATTAATCAATTGTCGATAATTTAATATCTCTTAATATTAATATCGATAATCGATCACCGATTAAGGCCATGCTCAAGTGCTGCTCAACCGCGAACCACGTAAAGTAGACACGAGGAAATGAAGCAAATGTGAGTTATGTTTGTGAGCATTTGTTAAAAGGCTAGATTTGCACCTTCATGGCTGAGTTTGCGCATGCATTCGCATCCTTTTGTTTTGTGCAAATGGAAGTTGTAATATTGTGTTTATTTTGTTTGGTTAAGAATAAACAAACTAGCAAAAGCTCACCGTTGATCAGCTTCAGCGCATACAGCTTAAACAGCAAAGCTCGACTAATAAAAACTATGATTGGAATGGTCATATTACATTATAAACAGTATAAAGAGAACAATAATGTAAAAAAATGTATTCATGTTGTGAAATCGTTGGGTTTAGTTGCTGTGCTTCAGCGCGATGCTACAGAAAGAGTGCATCCAAAACAGGAGTTACACATTCTGAATAGCAAGTAGCTTAGTTCACTTGTGCATTTACGTCATTTTGTACAGATATAATTTGTAATATTATAATTTATTTTGTATATCTAATCTAATATTGGATGTGCTTCATTGAGTTAAATGAGCTCCAGTTTACTTGTGTTCATTCAGCACTTCTGAGTCAGTGTTGATGACACGTATTAGTCGTTATATTTGATAATTAAATAGGTAATTTAATAAATGATCAATCATGCTGTTGACTACATACCACTGCTTTAGACACATAGTATTAAGGCTAACGATTTATCGTGTAATTGATCGTTAATTAAAATGATCGCTCATGGGAATGTGTGTACATTGACATCCCTTTACAAACATCAAGTGCCAAGATAGATTAGTGTTGGGATGTTTCACCCAAAAATGAAAACTGTCATTAAAGGGTTAGTTCACTCAAAAAGGAAATCATTAATATGACTTACTCTAATGTTGTTCGACACCCGTAAGACCTCGTTCATTTTCATTGACACCAATGTAATTTCCTCTTTCAAGACCCATAAAAGGCACTAAAGACGTCGTTACAAATCTCACTACAGTGATTCTACAATAATTTTACAAAGCGACGAGAATAGTTTTTGTGCGCAAAAAAACAACAACTAAATAACTTATATAGTGATGGACAGATTTCAAAACAAAGCTTTGAACGGTCATGAATCAGCGTATCGATTCATGATTCAGTTCGCCAAAGTCACGTGATTTCAGCAGTTTGACACGCGATCGTAATCATGAATCAATAAGCTGATTCATAACCATTCGAAGCTTTGTTTTGAAATCGCGTTTATGAGTTCGATAACCATCACTATACAAGTCGTTATATCGTTTTTTTGCGCACAAAAACGATTCTTGTCGCTTCATAAAATTAATGTAGAGCCGCTGTAGTGAGACGGGCTTTGTAACGACGTCTTTAGTGCCTTTATGGGTCTTGAGAGAGGAAATGACATTGGTGTCGATGAAAACACTAATATCTTCATTTGTGTTCTGAAGATGAACGGAGGTCTTAAGGGTGTCAAACGACATTAGGGTAAGTGATTAAATAGGGTAACAGAATTTTCATTTTTGGATGAAGTAACCCTTTTATTCACCCTTCGCCGCAAGTTTGATTGACAGGTGATCTGACCAATTACATTGCAGAATCTGCTGTTTTGTCCGACAAAGCAGTCAGAAGAGTTAGTAGATAAAAGTTAATGGACTTGAACTTGAAAAACTGTGTGTACTGATGTCTTTTCGTGGTTGAAACAACATTTCGTTTGTTGTTCATTCATGTTTATTTCATGCTTATCAATGAACTAGAAGATGATCGGTTCACAAAAAGATTTAACTGAGACACTTCAGCGATCACAACTCATTAAAGAGCCACACAACGGTATATTATTTACATTTCTTAAAAAATATATAAAAAATGTTTAAAGTTGGACTTGCTCTGTCCTATCTTTTGGCGTGTTGTCGGTATCCTCTTTGCTCCTCTATGCATTTTCTCTACACGAGAACGTGTGTGGTGTGAGCGCCATGGTTTGTCAGACATAGCAACAATAACTTAAGGGGGCGGGTCTTTGCGAATGGTCAATAACTCACTCTCATGTCGTTCCAAACACACAAGAGTTTCATTCATATTCGGAACACAAATGAAGATCTTTTTGATTAAATCTGAGAGCTTTCTATCCCCCCATTGACAGCTATACAACATATAAACATTCATCAACTCACATACCAGTTGTGGTAAATGGAAGCTCAAGCATGTTCACTTGATGTGCGAGAACCAGTGAGGTTCATTTTCGTGTTACGCATCACGTTTGAGCTTCAGCAAGAACCAATGAGGTTCATTCTCGTGTTACGCATCACGTTTGAGCTTCAGCAAGAACCAATGAGGTTTGTTCTTGCGTGTCAAACAAGTTCGATTGAGCTTCTGTTTATGTTTTGCTGACCAGCGTTTAGCCTATATGTGAATAAAAGCCTAAATTCAATCTGTTCATCATATAAAGTGATCGAGTCTCTTCAGAAAATTTGGACTAAACCGCTCAATTCATATGGATTCATTTTACGATCTCTTTATGAACTTTTTAAAGCGTCAGTAGTAGTTGCGTAGCTGTCAATGGAGATCAAAAAGATATTCGTTTGTGTTCCCGAAGAAGAACGAATGTCTTGCGGGTTTAGAACAACATGATGACAGACTTCCCATTTTTGGGCGAATATCCCTTTAAATATTATTCACATACTATTTTAGTATTTATAAAATTTTCAAATGAGCTTTTATTAGAATTTTAGTTCAAGTTTTAATATTTTTTGTATATTAATACTTTAAATGATTAATTTCAGTTAGTTGTCAAGGAAAATTTTTAATTTAAGTATTTCAATCTAATATATTTTATTTCAGCCTTAAAGGGATAGTTTACCTTTAATTTTAACTAATAGTTTTTGTGGTAAAGCTTCAGTACGGGGAACACATTCACTATGAAATACAACTTTTGCTTTGATAAACTCCTAATTTGCTACTTAAAATAGTAAGGTCGTTTTTGTAGCGTTTAAGTTTAGGTACTGGGTAGAATTAAGGGATGTAGATGTATGGTCATGCAGAATAAGGCATTAATACGTGTACTAAAAGTAATAATAAACAGCCAATATTCTAGTCATATCCATGCTAATAAACAACTAGCTAACATTGAGAACTGTACCCTAAAATAAAGTTACCGTTTGTGGGACATATACCTGAAACCAGCTGCTACAAACCCCTTAAGTTTGAAAAACAGTAGTGATAATACATTTCCAAGCACTTTCCTGACTTAAAAAGATCGTAAACACAAAAAATGCAATTAAAAATTGAATGACTCTCTGTGTTTGAGATGAACGACATTGGGGTCCAATAATGTTTTCTGGAACCCATTGACTTCCATTGCATGGATGGACCAAAAAAAAGAAAAGAATTTTTTTTTTTCATATCTTATTTTGTGTTCTGCAGATTGAAGTCATACATGAACTTTGTCTCATTAAGGGGAAAGCTGCAACTGGACAGGTGTTGGCTGATGTCACAAATAATAAAAGAAAAAGTTTACAACTGCATAGATAGATAGTCAAAATAAAAACAACATTTCTAAGACTACTTTAGCTTAAATAAATGATGCAACGCCATGCACAATGTCAGGTCCATCAACTTTAATAGACAAACTAGCCCCCAGGCCATGAAAACTAAGATGGTTCCACAGAGAAATGCTTCGGATGGGTTCCGCTTGCTCTTTCATCTTGCACTGAATTAAGTGTTCCAGCAGTCCTTCGATCAGCTCAACCCATCACGCGGCTCTCTCGCTTCTGAAACGAGTGCAGCCGGAGAACTTCGCGCTACAAGGGCCACCTATCTGGGGACCGTACGCCTATACCTCCCTCTGTAATCACAAAACGGGTCTATGCGCTTCATATTCACTCACAGCTTCCGTCTCGCTACAATGTAATACATTGCGAAATGATGAAAACAGCTTGGCCTGAATCAATACTTCTAAATTTTTCAACCAGAGCCAATACCTGGACCCGCTGCAATTAATGCAGTCCACACCTCATCTTCAGAGAAATCCCACTTGAGAGACGTCGAGTAAATTAACAACAATCCGGAGCGCTCGTGACAGCCAAGACTTGTGAAGCTTGAAAAACTCATCTATTTCACGATTGGGATGGTCAGACACCCTCCACGAGGGAAAAAGAGAGGCGAAAGCAAAAAAAACGACAACATTCTGAATCCTCAACCTAAAAACATCTTCGTCTCCGGTCCGACTTCTCGCTCTTCACGTGCACGCATTATTCAAGAAATCAACGCAAGAGGCTCGTCATGTCGTTTCTTGCTGCTGTTTATCCAGCTAAAGCATCAGGGAGGCCCTCTAATTAAACTTCACAGGAAGCCATTCATCTGGGCTGATTGTTTCTGCGTGGGGTTTAATAAGCCTTGCATGAGGCCCGCAGAACGCAGCCTCCCCATTCAGGTGTTAACAAGACCGGCACACCAACACGCATGCAAAGCATTACAGTCGACTGAAACATTCCCTCTCTGTACCTTCTCACTGTGCCCACCTAAGATCTCACAACTAAAATGGTGGAGAATAATTAATCAGCAACTGACAGAGCAGAGCGGAAAAAGCTCAGGAGTCAAAGGTCCCTGTGCAATTGTCGACCACCAAAGGGTTTCAGATCCCTCTAAAACACAGCACGGGATAAGTCGGAAAACATACAGGGATTCTTAAATGAAACAAAGGCTGACATCTTGCACAGACGGGTTTACAAATCAGGTATTTTAGCTTAGCCATACACACCTCTCTGTCGTCATGGCAGTCTGATCTAGGAAGCTGGCTGCATCTATACAGAGTCTTCTTCCTATTTCAAGTTGTTCCAATTTGAAATGGACCCCTTCTACAGATTTACAGGAATAGTTCACCATAAAACTTAAAATAATTTACTCACCCCTCAAAGTCCAGTGTTAATATTAGGGGTTAAATGGATCGTTGGTGATTGTATAGATGTACGCAGGTTTAACCGCAATCGAGTGAAAGCTTATCATTTGCACAGTTTTGTCTTGCTAGTTTACACATTCAATAGATTTTAAAACCATTCCAGCGCTAGAAGGGGCAAAAGAGAATTTAATTTGGTACTTGTGTGCTGTTATCTGTGCGCACAGCCGCACACACACAGAGAGAGGTGCGTTTCAGATAGCGCACAAACTCCAAATTGATTCATCTTTCGCATCCCCATGCACTTGGATGGACAAATACACACAAATTACACCAGTCAAAATTGCTCGTTTTGGCAAGTATTCTCATAAACGCATTCAGTTATGTCTTAAGTGAATGAGTTAAGAAATAAATCGGATGCGTGTCATTATATTGTGCGTGCATGGGGACAACAGGAGGTATTTATAGGCTACTGTCACTTAAACAACAAAACATAGCTTTAACAAAGATTAATCTATATTAAATTCGTACAGTAAACAGTGTTATTTTACATTTAACTATTACATTTCTGTAACAAAAATAAGTACTACAGTTCTGTCAGGACCACTATCGTCAAAGATGATTGATTGATTGACTATTAGTACACAGTTTAGATTGGCGGTATGGTGCTGTTCTGGGCAAGAACTAGCATGAATAAGCCTAGCATGGATAAGGGCAGTGAGAGCAGCGATAACCTCCCTTAGGGTTACAGAACCAACATAAATGTATTGCAAATGTCATTAATGTCGATATTAAATGTACAAAATAATTCAGGAATTTAGGGGAATCAGAAAATCAAACCCTGACTGGGTGAGAGGAGCTGGGGATGGAGGAGAGTAAATGAGCTCTGGGGAACGGGACAGCTGCTGAAGGAGCTTATATATGTATGCTGTGACAGACGTCATATTCCTATAGGTAGACAGTCAGCTGATGCGAGCTTGACTAACGTGACCTGCCAGAAGTGACGCTACACTTGATTTAAACCTTTTTTTGTAACTTTTTGTTGTATTTATCTATGCATGTAATTGCTGTACAGTATTTGTTCTTTTTACTGTCTGTTCACTTGCCTTCATAATAATATTTTAACTTAATTAGTTAAGCTAGTAGTTTTTGCTGTGGTATTGGAGTACATAGTGCACTTAAGTAATAAATGGAAAGCAAAGTTAATCCGATCCTCCATCCCAGTTGTTGTTTTTTTTGCTGATCCGAAAAGTTTCCGATCCATGACTTAAAAACCATAATATGATCCAAATATTAGAGTTTTGTGATCTGTTGAAGCACTAATTTATATACTATTATAGTGTATAAAATATATATTATTATATATAATTCAAGGCAACATTCCTAATTTTGTTAAAGATTTCAAGTTTTTCCATCTAATATTCATATTTTATTTCAGCTTTATTTCAAGAAAATGTGTTTTAAATAACACTATTTCTTCCAAACCTGTATGACTTTCTTTCTTATGTGGAAACATAAAAGATAGTTTGAAGAATGTTTCAGTGTCTTTGTTTTGTCCACACATTGAAAGGTTGTTTTGGACCCCGTTGACTTTCATTGTGTGGACAAAGCAGTTGAAACATCTCTAAACTCTCTCATTTTGTGTCCTGCACAAACAAAAAAATGTCAACCAGGTTTGGAAATAAGTGAGGGTGAGTAAATAACAGAATTTTAATGGGTGAACTTATCCCTTAACCTTTTTAAAACATTTCGGCACTTAAAATCCTTATTAAAAAAATTAAATAGTTCAACCAAATATGAAAAAGTCAGTCATCAACTATCCATCCTCATGTCGTTCTTCTACAGAACATGAAACAAGACATATTGAAGAATGCCTTGAATGCCCATTTACAATGAAAATCCCATTCAAGTTGTTTTGGACCCCATTGACTTTCATTATACGGACAAAACATTTCTAAACATATTTTGCGATTCAAAGAATAAAGTAAGTCAATCAGATTAACCCCTTGACCCTTCATCTCTATAAAACATTACACTACCCGAACATTGACACAGATTGGTATCAGGCCCAAAAACAGTTTGACATAGTTTTCTTTTTATTTGTACTTCTTTCACTGATCTAGATTTATCAAATTCATTAATATCCATATCAATTAGTAGCATGTACAAGCAACCGACAAGACTTCTCCCCCTCAAAGGATTTTCACTTGGGAAGATTTTTTAATAAACGTAATGTTTCTGATTAAGGGGTAATTATGCTGATTTCTTTCTTTTCAAAACATTCAGATCTCAAATTTTACATAACTATGAGCTCTGATTTTGAGTAGGTATCAATCAGACCAGCTCTATAGCCAATAAAAAGGGTATAAAGACTGACTTTTATCAAAGACAGGCAACAAATAACTAGTATGAACACCACTTGATTACAAATTTAGCCATAAGGAAACCATTTAGCTCAAATACTGAATGGCCAATGAATATGGATAAATGATAAACTGCACCATTATTATCGATTATTAGAGACATGTGGTATGTTATTAAGGTTTGTAACCTTGTAACAACACTTCAAACTGCAAATCAAGAACATTGCTGTGAATATCTGCTTCATTTCTCAATGATGTCAATGGGAAGGTCTGAGGTAATGAGGTTATTCATTTATGCTTTATAGAGCCAAAAGACATGTGTTCATATTGTTTCCTAGACCCATAAGCCTTATCTGGGGAAAGGGCAAGCAGAAGCCCTTCGCTTACCCAAAAGCCAATGAATCAAACCCTTTTGGACCTGACAGGTCGGTCCTGACTCCTGAGGGGCTTTTTTAAACCCACTATCACACAAAACCAAATATCTACTGGACGTGGACGATTTCTTTCCATTTTGACTGGTTTTAAAACAACACTACAGACACTGAAGGTGCATTGAAGGGTAGGAGATCAATGGGAGGACATCCGAGTGTCATTGGCCCATTCTCGCCTCTCAGGACTGTCGCAGTGAGGGTTCGTTTTACAAAACCAGCACAACTTCGGGCCACATCATCATATTGCACTGCCCGTAAATCTCATGGCGCATGTTTACAGAGCAAGTCGTTTTGTTGTGTCTACTCAAAGCGTTTGCCAAAGGGGCACTGCTAATTCTAAACACTACCTTTTCTGACCATTCAGCAGTCCTGAACCCCAGCCAAGCCAAGTACTCTTTCTGATCCAAGAGTCAATATGCAGTTCTAAATGTGATTTCCCTATCAAACGTCTTCTTCGATGGCATGGACTTCTAGATCAACTGATTGAAAATTGAGTCAAAATACGATCCAACAGCAACACAGAATTACCTGAATATAGGTCGTTTTTTGCTTTGTCGATACAGCGAAAGTCAATGGTGTCTAATGGGGACAAACCATCTCTAAACTATCTTATTTTGTGTTCTGCACAAACAAACAAAAAAGGTCAAGCAGGTTTGGAAAAAATGAAAGTGAGTAAATGACAGAATTTTAATTTCTGGGTGAACCATCCCACATGTCAGCACTTAAAACCCTTATTAAAAGGAATAGTTTGACCTGAAATTCAGTCGTCATCATCATCTATCCATCCTCATGTCATTCTTCTACAGAACACAAAACAAGATAATTTTGAAGAATGCTTCAAATGCCCATGCACAGTGAAAATCCCATTCAATTTTGTTTTGGACCCCATTGACTTTCAATATACAGAAACAAATTCAAAATATATTTTGCAATTCAAAGAAGAAAGAAAGTCTTTGAATGACATGAGGGTGAGCAAAGTTTATTTTTGGGTGAACTATCCCTTTAACATTATCTCTTTAGCTTTGAATCATGAACCGCTAGCAAATATGCATTAGAATAGGCTTATATTTAAAGTGAAAATCCATGCATTCAGCATGGAAATGCCAAAGTTGTGCTGAAGCACCGGTACTAACGCAAGATCTGGGGTGACACAGGTCTAAGAAGAACAGGTACTCGAACAGGTACCTCTAAACCGTGACAGATCTATGATGAAATCTACATTGATAACTTGAGCTTAGAGTCTTTGCTCAGCTCAGTGTATTCCATCTTATCATCTGGCACCGCACTTCACAGGTTTCGTGGGCTTAACAAAACCAGACAGTCACTAGCAATAAGGTGCCTATGCACCATGGAAATTAAAGAGAACAAACAGCATAAAATCCTTTCACAGGCGATGGCCATAAGCTCGGGTGCACTGACTAAAGTGATGAATAGCGCAAAAAAAGGTAGAAAAATAAATACCAAGCTGCCAAGTATCTTCCGCCTGAGGGGGAGGAGGGGGAACAGTCCACACAAAATGCCTTTGAGCAAAACAGTCAATAAGAACATTGTTTGGACCCCTCTTGAGGATGTAATACTAGTGGGGCGCCCCTCACAGTATGCAGCAGCCTTAAAAAAAATTAGCAGAAAACACTCCAATTGGCTCTCATTAGATGTGATACTTGCTAAAAAAATATTTTTACTTCACAGTTCTGTTGTTTACACATTACTTACATCCGACATCTGTATGATTTCACTTAGGTAATTCTTAGAGAAGTACATGTTCAATGACTTCTGAGCAGACCTTTCTCTCCACACAATAAGTATAAATGGCTTTAATAACAGTGGGTGGAGAGCTTTTTCTCGGTGACTTGTCAAACTGGGAACATTTTATATGCTATAAAAATATCTAGCAGTACATAAGCCTTTGCGTTAGTTCTACAAGTAATTCCTCGAACTTAAAAGGTGTGCTCAGTACGTTACTGTTTACATTTAGCTGGCTCTCATTCAGTGTTTTTGTACTTTATGTTGACACCTATTTGCGTGGATGCTTTACACAAGCTGTCAGTTTATCTTTTATTGTGTTCATTTTTCTGTCTCTCCGTCATATACTACGTACTACATAAATCGTCATTCTTGAATTCAAACTCATTCGGTTTTTGTTGTGTCTATTAGTAGTAGTACTAGTTGTAGTAAATCACTTTTTCACCGGCCTTGAAAGTATTTTCCTCATTCCTATCTTTCCATACACATTTTTAAAGTCTTCATTACAGTTATAAGCCATGAACCAAAACCAACCAGCTACGAGGTGAATCACAACACTACAAATGTTGATATGAAGCAAAAAAAATATTTGAAAATTGGACAAATCAGGGAACGCACCAATCCCACAAAGCATTGCAAATGACAATCAAAATAAAAAAGATGGATGAATATAAGCTGTTGATAGATATAGAAACAACATATTCTAGGTTTATTGCAAAATAGGCATATTTATACACAAAGTGAGTAGATTGAGAGGGCAGGCTCAATCTGGACTAGATTGAGAGACTGACTCCATCACATCATTCGCAGTGCTTCATGGGATTTGGCGAGCGCCAATGAGTTATTTTGGTGTGATATGCTTGTTTCAATTATCTAGATACTACTGTCAAAATAGTATTTTTTTAAATAAGTTGAAATAATGCAGACTGATGTGATCAGTAAAACCATAGCCCATTGATTAACGTACCAATTGACGACAGGTCTGTCTTTAAAGGCGTATTGTTTAGTTTACTATTAAAAACACTTCCCTATTGAGAAATTTAATGGGGGGGGGGGGGTTATTTCAAGTGTGGTGGTAAATCAGGTCCTCCTCGAAATCAAGTCTCTGTTAGGACCCCAAACAATCCCATCGGCTCAAATTACTTTTAATAGGCACTCTCTTTAGCACCTGATTACAATTCCTAGAAAATTATATATGACAAATGCAGCTTGAACTACATTATGATGCCCATTAATGTCTTTATTAGCTACCTTATGTGCTAGCATAGCAAACAGATGCCCGATTAGCCTGATAGCTTAGTTTATGCACATATTTGCACTTTCCCTACATCTATTCACATCACAATCATCTTTAATGTAATTACATGTTAAATTAAGCATTACTCATCTAAATATTTCAGAATGTGATGTTTATTTATTCACTTGATAAGCTTTTTTTTTGTTTATTTATTAACAGTGAAATAATTGTTCCATTTGTTGTATTATGCACTATGATTTAATGTTCTTATGTACTTAGTATAAACATTAAGTGGGTCCGAAGGAGGACCCGGTTTGTCATGACACCTGAACCGGACTGTTGCACTCCATTGCATGACACAGCAGGTCATGTGATCTCAACATGGCAGCACCCATGAGTGGGCGACCCGCTCCATGTAGTACACATTTTAAACTTTTTTTAAGCAAAAGATCACCGAGTGCATGTTTAAAAGACTTTAGGATGGCAGAGAAATAGTAATTTGCCCATAAAGTGGAATTATCAGTAAAGTGTATTTTTATTTAAAATGCCTTTTTAAAAGAGTGAAAAGTCTCCACAAACAAACTACTGTCATCAAGCTGCTAAATGCATTTGAAAAATTCTTGAGGGGCCAAACTGCTAAATCAGATTGCTAGAGTAAGCCTCTGACTATATAAAGCCTATAAAGTAAACCCAGTCTCCCTTTGGACGTGTCTGCAGAGAACGAATAACAAAGTGCATATATCATTGATCAGAGTTTCTTTCTAAACGTCATCTCCCCCCGATTATCAGTGACTCCCTGTTGGCTTCGATCAATACCTGCATTCACGCTGGAATTAGATTTCACTCTTGCGTCTGTCAAGTGTTGGGCAGCCATTTGCGTGCATATGGAGCAAGTTGAGAGAACGTCCTCACTTACGTAAATGGCTGATGCATTTTCGACATCTTTTTTTTCTAATTGTACAGGCTCACCGTACACTATCCGTGTGCCCTCGGCACAGTAGAGAGAAAGCCCGCTTCCCAGAACAGCCCTAAAACACTCACTAAACAGCCCGTTTGGGCTGATATCGTTGGAATACGAGCATTAGATAGATTTAGATGGTGATGTGTGTGTGTATATGTTGGGCTTTTTCATTGTGTCTGAGCTGCTACTGCACTACTGTAGCCACAGCCGGGAGGACGCGAGGCTTTCTCCGCCAATCTGGGTTAACCCCTAGAGACACCAGATGAAACAATGAACGCCGTTTCACACATATAAAATGCCGCTTCGGCCAATAAACTTGTCAAAGTTGCTTGCTAAATGTGACGGGCTTTTCGCGGTATCGCTCTTGAAATAGCCGCTCGATGTGCGATACGCCACGGCGCAATCCCGAGCTCATTTTAATAGTATTAGCCAGCCACTTTGAACTGCTGCGTGTTAGAAGCGCTTTGCTTTCCACGCAAAATCCGCTATGCTATTGTCTGGCTGCTCAGCAGACTCCCCCAAAAGCATTTTTAACCGTTAAGCCCATTCATTTACAGCGAATGACGGCCGATTCGCGTGTGGCTACGATTATGAAGCATATCGCTCGCTAATTCCTCAATCCGATCCGATACCGGCTAGGCCGCGCGTGAATCCCCGGACTCACCTGACTCGCCTTTACCCTTCAGGTTCCTCTGGCTCCGGGTTCACTCTCCGATCCTGAAGCGCTGCTGTAGCTCTTCACGACCAGTCCCCGGCACCGGCAGGCAACACAAAAGCGCTGATTGGGCCTCGGCGAGCGCTCATCCCCTTGGTCTCTGCCCAGACAGACGGGTTATTGGTCGGCGGCTGTGTCGGAGACGCGCCCCTATTAAGGTGTATGTTGTTGTCTGTGTCTGGAGGGGAGGGGACAAGAAGCTCTGAAATGATGGGAACTAAATGGGTTGTTATGCGCGTCGTGTCGGCAGCACAAGGCGAGCTTACTACACTGACAGATAAATTGTGGACAGCCATATTAACTCCCTCTTCTTTCCGATCGACTGGAGCATTTTGAGGAACATTGTAGCGTGAAACCGCCGCGATTCCACACGACATTTGGACATTCTTCCAGCCGTTTTCAAAACTTACAGACCAACAAAACAGACTGTACTTTTTCGCAATGACAGATATGCGGTTTTAGAGGCCGCATAGGTGGTGGACTGGAGTGATTCGTACGAAATGTCATCTGCCATTGTGTGAAGCACCAAGGGTTAGAAAATTATTTTTAACAAATACCGAAACGATGCCGATCTGGATCTGGATTATGTTGGCAGGGACTCATATGACTATTCTAATGCAGCGATAGCCTAATCAATAAAAAAAATAAAAGCGAATTTTTGCTTTTTTAAAGTTATTTCTTTGTCCATTACAATACATTTTAATTATGCATAGTAGCATAAATAAATATAATTATACATATGATAATGCAAGAAAAATAAATGCATTTATGCTAAATCATTGCATTGAGGTTGTTTTGGTTTGTAAACCTCGGGCAAGCTGAATTATTTTGTAAGTACATTTTTACTTAAAATTACGTAAAATTCCTTTAACATGACATCCTGAAAATGATCATCATTTGTGCTAAAAGAAAGAAAAAAAAGGGGAAAAAAATATTATTTCCACAATACCTACCTACTAATTTCATGTGAGGGTCAAAATCATTGTAGATTGCATTGTTTTGATGAGTGTATATTTGTAAACAAATAAAATATTTATGGAATTCAGTATTGATTTCCACGGCATTTCAAAACTGTGAGTGTAACATGCAAACAAGTCCATTTCAATACATGTTGGTTCGTTTCACAATAACATAAATGTAATTATACATATGATACTGCAAGAAAAATAAACACATTTTATGCATAATCATTGAGCTTGTTTTGATTCTTAACACTCGGGCAAGCTGAATTATCTTTCAAATGCATTTTTCCTTAAAATTATGTCAAATTGAGTCGTGAAAATTATCATAATTTGTGCCAAAAGGGGAAAAAAGGAGCCCATGAGGGGTCAAAATGATTGTAGACTGCATTGTTTTGGTGCGTGTATTTGTAATCATATCAAATATATGGTTTTCGATGTTTATTTTTGTAACATGGCAAACAAAGAATTATAAATATCTCTACAGCAACAATTATGCATTTATACATTTATTATATATTTACTGCATGGACAGTCCCATACAGCTTGTCTCATGCTCAATATGTCTCAAACAGTATTCAAACCTGCAACATGTCACTTTTTTTTTTCTTCTCCACATTGCAACTTTACCACAAATTGTTTCCAAAATGGCAATGCAATGCAAAAGCATGCTAATTGTTTTGCTAGGCAAACATTTTTTTGCATACAAAACATCCATTTGATGACATTTGTCTGGAATTCAATTAAGATAATCTGACTCAGTTCTGGTGACAACAATGGGATTTGCAGTAGCTAGTAAGCCATATCCCTTTTTCCTTATTTTGATATGCACTGCCAATCCCAATGAACACAACTAAAAATGAAAATATATCAAGACTTATCTTTAACGTTAGAACAGTCAAACTTTTATTAATATAGTTATGCCTCATGCCACATTAAAAAAAACATTTTGTCAGAAAGCAACATTGTGGTGTGACTGATTTAGCAATCCTGTGCCACTAAAAAGACAAATACTGAAGTCAAAGTGGCATGCACTAGCACTAGTCTCGTGCAGATATCAGCAGCATCTGCCTAATGGTTTTCTGCCTGTAGATATGGCGATCTTTTTACCTGTCTTTTGCTTGCTCTCATTTAATCTTATATTCGACACACTGATGGGGCAGTAGCTCACACTGACTGAACAATACGATTCTCCTGACCTACTTACAAATGCATGCATTGTTGCAGACCAGAATACTAAGAGTGCAACAAAGGTGTGAAACTCTGCAACTAAATGTTTCACGAAGAAAAAATAAAAGTTGATTGTCGTTTGCACGTGCATATACAGTAAAATCATTCCCTGTAAAATCATTGTTACATGCAGCGTTTTTCCCCATCCGGGTATTGTATAGACTACACTCACTCTTTTGATACTGTATCGCTCGTCATTTACTGTATAGGACCGCGGCTGTCCCGTCAGGCGCGCGAGAAGCAGCTCTTTGCCTAACTGGAGCTGTCTTTGTGTTATAGGCGAGGAGGATTAGTCACAGATCGCAACATTTGTCCACCATAAACCCGCAAATCGTTTTAACCGAAGCTGGGTATGTATTGATGTTCACATAGAACTATTTTATTGTTTGTCAACACTGAGGCTGAGACCTCTAGCGGCGGTTTGTGCTGGTTACGGCAGATTTACAACGCACGAGCTGAGTGAGTCACTGCAATATTAATAACTCACTACTGTCTACACCTACAACAAGGATCTGAATTACTCCATGTCGCACATTAGCACTGAATATAAAGGCTTACTTCATTAAATACACGAAAAACAACGAGGAAATGCCTACCTTATAAAGAAAGGGATAGGGATAGTTCACCAAAAAATGAGCATCATCTACTCACCCTAAAGGCTATTTTTTCTGCAGTAACACAAAATAAGATATGTTGTCCATATAGCCTACAGTAAAGGTCCAGTGTTGTTTTGGACACCTTTGACCTTCAGAAAGTCATACAGGTTTGAAACAACATGAGGGTGAGAATGTGTTAACAGAATGTATATCCCTTTAAATTTAGAACACTTGGACATTCACCATGAACAATTTAGAATTTCCGGTTCTCCAAAAAAAGGAGAAAAAACTGTTTTCAATAGGAATTCTATGAGTCATAAGTTCAAAATAACCAAGAATTAAAGGAAGTTCCTTATCTGTGTCAACTACATACCTCACGTAGACAAATACGCTGATATATGGATGCCTGTACTTTATATATAAAACGGAACTGAAACAAAGTAAGCATACATAGTGACTAAAGTGGTGAAAACCATTTATGCTAAAAAACATTTTGTCAAGCAACAGCCATATTTTGGTAGTTATTTGGAGTCAGGTGATGGCTTAACTGTGATGACTTACTTCCACTGTGTTTCTCAGAACAGGTTTTATGTGTAACTCATTTCAGTGAGGAGGGCCTGATGGATTTAAGAGTGCAGATTAGTGCTAAATATTGCATGCAGTGATTCTCTGAGCTAATCCAGCATTCCCTCCACGGATTGGCCATTTGCATCATCGCCCGCTATTCCAATGAACACTAACCCTCACTTTATGAAATATCAACCACCTATTTTTTTAGGTTCAGTGACTAGCCATATTCCAGTCTCTCTCTCTCTCTCTCTCTCTCTCTCTCTCTCTCTCTCTCTCTCTCTCTCTCTCTCTCTCTCTCTCTCTCTCTCTCTCTCTCTCTCTCTCTCTCTCTCTCTCTCTCTCTCTCTCTCTCTCTCTCTCTCTCTCTCTCAGGGTCGTCTTGCAGTCACATGGTGTCATGTGGCAAGTGTACCAGTGAAAAGTCACATGTTAGGTACTGTAATTTCCGAACTCGGACCGGTCATGTTTTTATTTGTGTTTATTTGATTGTGTGGTATGTAAAAAGCCATAAATCCTGAGATGTGTGAACTGGTTCCTTTATGCACATGATATTTATACTAATATGGTGTGAACCGCATCAGTTCTTCACATCAGTCTTATAGTTTTTACTCCTTTGTTACTTGTGATGTTTCCTGTAATACCACATTAGAAATGTGCAGAAACACATTATGAGATGGTAACAGCTCTATGCCGGCTTCGATATGGTTCATTTTCACAAGTTTTACCCACAATCTAACTGGACAAGTCAGCAGGGGATCTGCATTAAAGACTAAAATTTAGCAGATTAAGCGGTTTAATTTGTGATTAAAAAAGACTGACTTAAAAATCATGGAGAAAAACATCAATTTCTTCCATGGTGCCATCCGTTTCTTAAGCTTTTAAAGCAATATTCATTCAGAGTTAAACTCAATCGACAGCACCTGCAGCATCATGTTGATCCTCATTTTCTTTAAAGCAAAAAACAGTGAGGTGCTTACATGGACCTAAATAGGGTCAGTCAGTGTGTAATGAGACCAAGACTAGAACAAGACATGAGAAGTTGTGACCAAGATGAGACAGAGTCAAACCCAAAAACGTTTGTTGAGACCAAGACCAAGACAAGACCAAGACTTGAAGAGTTGAGACCAAGACTAGAGAGTCAAGACCAAGACCAGTGTGTGTTGAGACCAAGACTAGAGAGTCAAGACCAAGACCAGTGTGTGTTGAGACCAAGACAAGACCAAGACTTGAATAGTTTAGACCAAGACTAGACAGAGTCAAGACCAAGACCAGTGTGTGTTGAGACCAAGACCAAGACTTGAGAAGTTGAAACCAAGGCAAGACTTGAGGGAGACCAAGATGAGACCGAGTTAATACCAAGACTTGAGGAGGTAAGACCAAGATGAGACAGAGTCAAGACTGAGACAAGTGTGTTGGGTCAAGACCAAGCCTTGAGGAGATGAGACCAAGATGAGACAGAGTCAAAACCAGTGTGTGTTGAGGCCAAGACAAGACCAAGACTTGGAAGAGTTGAGAGCAAGATTAGACCGAGTCAAGACCAAGACAAGTTTGTGTTGAGACCAAGGCAAGACTTGAGGGAGACCAAGATGAGACCGAGTTAAGACCAAAACCTGAGGAGGTAAGACCAAGATGAGACAGAGTTAAGACTAAGACAAGTGTGCTGGGTCCAAAAGACGACCAAGGCTTGAGGAGTTGAGACCAAGACAAGACTGAGTCCAAACCAAAAACGTGTGTTGAGACCAAGACAAGACAAGAGCAACACTTTTCAAATTCATCTGAAAATGTAATTGTTATGTTAATTAGTTATGTGCTTTTGTCTTTTTTGTCATTTTTATATTGCTATTTTTTAAATTATTATTTATTTTTATTTCAGTAGTTTTAGTTTTTACTTCTCTCCAGTTAATATTTTTGTGATTAAACCTAAATGTATTTGCCAATCCAACATTTAAAACATTTCATTTTTTGGTGAACTAACCCCTAAACCCCAACACAAATATAAAAATGATTTAAACAACTTAACAGTTAAATTAATACACAGTTTCACAGATCAATTATAAATGTTTTTATTATTATTATTATTATTGTTTGCTTGACATTTTCTGCACAAATTAGCCACATTGCAAGCACTTTGCCTTCTTTTTTCGAAATATTTAGTTTGGTACTCAACATAACTGACCATGAATGCACATTTTGTGGGCTCTGGGATGGTTACAGAGTACTGTTGTTGTGTTAGAGATGTCAATAAGTTCTGTATAATAGGCTATATCTGGCCTTTCATTGTCCTTTTTAGGGAGTTAGTCTCCCACCTGGTGGTCATAATGTCAAACTCCATCGAAGTAAGACGATTCTAAAATATGACAGCAGTCTTTATGTAATCCACGCCCATAAAGAGCATGGCCATGAAGGGTTTTGTCTCAATAAACCTTTCATAAAATCAGAAGGCTTTCGTTGTGTTATTTCATTGTAACACTCTACGTTCTCATTTTAATAGCTTGACTTTTCTTTTAAGATTTGAACGCACATATACAGATATTTCTGTTTATTGTAACGTCATGCTTTATTTATTATCACTGATGTATGATTGTTCTTCGATCAAATGTTAAGATTATTTCTCATCGCTAATTAATGTTCGGAATTAAGAGGTAGGAAGACAGCAGACAGGGAGTAATTAAGCTTCATGTTAATGAGTTACAGCTCAGTAATTTTGGAATAACATTAAATATTAGACACAACTGGAGGAGGGCTTCCGGTGTGTGAGCTGTCAATTCATTCAAAGGTCTGCATGTTGATTTATAAAGAACAGTTGGATAGAGAACACTTCAACATCTATATTCAGCATCAAATCCAGCACATGAGAGGATTAAGATATTAATAGCAGTATCATCGATATCAGATATGCGACATCGATATTAGAGACAGCATCAAATCTGTTCTTAAGCTCACAGACTGGAGATGTTATGTAAACACTCAAAGTGCATATTAAATAATCTCATGAATGTTACGCAATCTGTCAACTAAGACTGCAGTAAGCGTGCACACACGCACGCTGGCTTTTCATGTTTTATGGGGACATAATCATTACATGATTAATTTTATACTGTAGCATGCAAACTGTATATTCTATCCCCTAACCCTACCTACTCATCACAGAAAACATTTAGCATTTTTACATTTTCAAAAAACAAAAACCTAACACCATTGTACGATTTATAAGCTGTTTTCCTCATTGAGATAAAAGTTTTTTAAAAAAAGTCCCCACAACGACAAGGTTTTCCGACGTATACCTGAACTACACACACACACACACACACACACGTTGGTCTATGTAGTTTACAGGGTCTCTCCATAGGCGTAATGGTTTTTATACCATACAAATCGTATTTTCTATCCCCTTACACTGCCCCTAAACCTACTCATCACAGGAAACATTATGCATTTTTATGTTTTTAAAGCTATTTGAAATGTCCTCATAAACCACATTTATAGTGTAATACCCATGTAGTTATACACATTTGTGTCCTCATAAACCACATAAACAGGCTCACTCACACACACACACACACACACACACACACACACACACACACACACACACACACACACACACACACACACACACACACACACACACACACACACACACACACACACACACACACACACACACACACTTGGGTGGTAAGCTATGCATACTAAGGTGAAGAGAGATTATATAAAGAGTCCATTGTGTTCTAACATAATCGAGTTTGAAAACAACAGTCTTCATTATGAAGACAACAGTCATTTCTATTTTTTAATCCCATAAAGTTCAAAGTGTGATAGCTATCAAAGATATTTTTATACGATAGACTAGCAGTAGATTTGATATTAACTAATAGCACAGATCATATATATATATATATATATATATATATATATATATATATATATATATATATATATATATATATATATATATATATATATATGGTCAATAATCATATAGGATATATATATATATATATATATATATATATATATATATATATATATATATATCCTATATGATTCGATTTTATTGACCATTTTATTATTTGTTTAACAAATATAGTAAAATGTTTGTTCACCCACACAGACACACAATCAGAGTGAGTTCTTCATCCTCAAAAATATATATTAATTCAAAAATATTAATAATTAAATACTAATATTTCTGAGACGTCATTGGATGTTTAATGGAGAACACTTCCCAGCAGAGGGCAGTACAACCTAAAGTAAGATTGCCGGTTAAACACACTGAACATTTCCCTTAAATCCTAACTGTTTTAATTGCATGTAGTACTTTTAAGCATATCACTTTTAGAAAAAATAGTTCAGTGGGTTCTATAGAAAATGTTTCCTGGCTCAATTTGAAAGAACTCTTTATGCCAAAAAGATTCTATGTGAGAAGGAGAAATTTCTAAAATGATTTAACTGCTTTTTTTCTACTCGTAAAGTATATTTCAAAAAAAATATTATTTAAAAAGATTTAAATAGATCAATTAATTAAATTAAATTCATAAAATAATGGAACCCCTGAAAGGTTCTAAGTGCTTGACGGAACCATTTAAGATTCTAGAACCCAGAAGTGTATCTTACTGCTAAATGCCTTAAATGTACATGTATTTATAATTGTGAAACCTACAGGATTAAAGAATAAAATTAACATCTTAGGAACTTTTTGTCCCCATTACAGGTACATTGGCAAATTAAACACTTGACATTCACTCTACAACATCTTTTTATCATTTAATTATTATTATTAATTGATTTAATCAGCAGAGCAAAACGAATGGAGTGAAAGCCTCAACCTGCATGACATTTAATCCCTGAACTGAATCAAAATTTGCTGTCAAAATGAACGCTGCTCTGAACCAGTTAACCCTGCAGAGATGCGACAGCAGTTCATCAACACGTCTGTGCAATTAAAATGTCTGTGAGGCAGATTTAAAAGGCTGTTGCATTCGAATGCCTCCATTAACATATGTGTAATACCAGAGGAGGGTGAATACAAATGAGGTTAAAAAAAACAGACCCCTTTATAACATTTAACACAGGAAAAAGAACTCTGTAGCCATCTGTTGCAATTAAACCAGCTTAAAAAGCTGTCTGTCAGAGAACCCAATAATGATGTTAGAAATAAACTGTTAATTGCCAGAGACTCATTGATGTTAGAAAGCCATAATAATCGGCTATAAGCATTTCTTTTTACAGACTGTTTGTAGTAATATTATGATTTTAAAAAAATCACAGTAATAGGTCACTCTATGCGCTAAATAAATGTCAGAAATACTTGCCAGAACCTACAGTAAAATACATTGATAATGTTACAGGCTTTACGGTCTGCCATTTTAGTGACTTTGTGTTTTACTGTACATAAAATGAATCATGCTCAAACAAAACAGCTTGAATGTTAACATACCAAACTATCGGAGTGGTTCAAAATTATAGTAGCTCAACAAAAAAAAACATTTTGCATTATTGTTTGAGTTATGACAACTTTGAATTTGTGTTCAACCAACAAGCTTGAGTTAGATGAACTTAATCATTTGCAGCATAAACAAATCTTTGGGGAAAAAAAAGTTGCTCCAACTATCAAAGTTGTAGCCCTCGAACCAATTAATTAAGTTTGAATCAACAGCTATCATAGCACATGCTAACATATCTTAAAGGAAGTGGATGTAAGATTGTGGCAAAAACAGGTACTGCAATCACTTTCAAATGACTGTAGAGCGGTGTATCCCTCTCCCCCTCCCCCTGACTCGAGATGGCAACCCGGATGCCGAATCACTACTGACTTCATGATTGGTAGATCGGTGGAGGGCGGAGCTTCAGGCCAAAACACATGTCAACATCAACAGCAGTTGAGGGCTGCAACAACAACTTTTAAATGACAATATCCTGGCCGGAGTACTGTTGCCAGTGATATAAGTATTTGAAATTAACATGTTTTCTTAAAGCTGCAGTAGTAACTTTTGTAAAAATGTAATTTTTACATATTTGTTAAACCTGTCATTATGTACTGACAGTAGAATATGAGACAGATAATCTGTGCAAAAAACAAGCTCCTCTGGCTCCTCCCAGTGGTCATATTGCCATTTGCAGAAATACACCGCTCCCAGTAAGAAACAACCAATCAGAGCCAGGAGGAATGTCATAGCCACAAAAACTTTAACATTACAGAAACTCTTTAAAATGTCAAACATAACAGCATTAAACACTTCACTAAAAACAAATAGATTAACACTTCATTTCAACATTTACCTTATGATTGCCTATGTGCTCCTATGTGCATGCTGGGAACTAGAAATCCATTGCCTAATTCCCGAAGTTATCAAGACAATTTCATTAAGTTACTACAACCTAATAAAAAAAGCCATTTTTCCCCCCAAAAAGTTTAAGTTTAAAAGTTGAGTTTAAATTACGGACGATATTAAGCTGATATAATCATCAACATTATTATGTCAACATAACTCTACAAAATAATGTTTGCAACTTAAAAGGTTTAATTAAAACAAGAAATTAGGTCCCCAGAATAACTTTTTAGTATGCTCAGTCCTTAATAAATATCTATGTGGCAAGCATAAGCTGTGTTATTAGTATTATTTTTGGGGTTTTAGAGTAAATGGTCAGATGGAAGGAGTTGTCCTCTACAACCAAGGAGCATAAAATGGCTTAATCTGGTCAATTGGTTTAATTAATAATTAATAATAATTCATTACATTTATATAGCGCTTTTCTAGACACTCAAAGCACTTTCAATATAGGAGGGGGGGATCTCCTCAACCACCACCAATGTGCAGCATCCACCTGGATGATGCGACGGCAGCCATATTGCGCCAGAACGCTCACCACACACCAGCTGTAGGATATTGCTCACGTGCTGGGTGTAAATGGTCACAGTGTTCTCAGAATTAAGTGTTACCATGCAGAATGTGAAGTGCTGTGACTGGTCAAGGAGGATTAGTGAGCATTTTGACAGAAGGAGGAAAGTCATCTGAATGTGGGACCACCTCAAAACAGCTTCTAAAGACCTGGATAAAACCTCCAATTTCATCTCAAACTGTAAGCCAATGGCTAATTGAGGGTGGCTTGAGAGGTTGTCTACCAGTAAAGAAAGCATTATTAGTTTTAGCTACTGCAAGAAAAAGATTGGAGCCGTGCTCTGCAGACCAACAAATCAAAATGTAACAGCCAAGCATGTCGCATGTCGCAGAAGGTGTTGGAATAGTGGACCCACTTTAGGTGGCTTTAAGTACTATGTACTAACATTTTTAATTAGTCATTTGATACAATGCACTTATTGTGTACATACATTTACTTACATTTTAAAAATGCCTGCATGTAATTACGTCTGTAATTAATTTCTGTGGTTACATTTTTAATTACACAGTTGGCACTTCCCTTACACCTAACCCTACCCTTAAACTGACACACAGCACCACACCTGACCCTAACTCCACCGTATCTCACCTCAATATCAGCAAAGGTGTTTTGCAATGCAATTTGAACACAGTAAGTACATTGTACTTATTTTTGATGTAACTACATGGTAGTTAAGGCCACCTAATATAAATTGGGGCCGGAATGGTTATCTCCAACATGTTTGATGGCAGACAGAAATGTTGATCATGATGTGCGTGAAAGCACTCCTCTTCGTGTAATATTTTTATTTGCGCGAGTGAAGCAAAAAAACAAGTTCTCCGCGTGTGAAGCGAGTAATGCAATGCGAATATTCGCTTTGGTGTGCATGCCCACAACAAGTAGCCTTCCCCGCCCCTTTTCAGCGCTGTGTCTTTTTCCGGTTTTTATTTCCACAACATGAAGGTAAGATTTTACTGATTTATGAACGAACCGCTCGTTATAAAATCTTCCCGGGCTACTTACATTTGTTATGACATCCACTTCAAACATAACACTGCTCATGATAACTTTCCTTAACTTACTAATAGAATAAGTAAATCTACTTATTAGCTAATCACTATTGGACAGCAATGCAATGGAAAAACGGAAGTTCAATGATAAAATTATAAAGATGGCTGCGCGCTTGTTTCTCCGGTGCATAATATCTATATCGTACTCTAAATCGTCAAACATGCTGTATATGATAGCTAAATTACAGTTAGGTCTTTAAAAATAGTTTTGCGTTAAAATGACGAATATTTCCAGCGCGTGTGTGGTGACGCTGAGGTGCAGTTGATGATGAGTGTGTCTGAAGGTGAAGCGGCTCTGGCTGCTGCCTCTGTACAGACACTGAAGCTCGTGGCTTCCTCCACTGGAGACTCTTCAGAACCTGGACAGCTCCGCGAGTCCGTTTTAACACTCGGCTTTTGGCAAAAAGTGCGAACAAAACAACATGTAGCTTCTTAAAAAGTGCCCTTCTATCCTAAAGCGTCAAGCAACCAAACTTTTGACCGGGAGATCATCGATATCACCCTGATGAGTGAATTACCATTGACTGCGGCAAACTGTTCCCTACAGGAGTCCATGGTGCCGTCAAGCTCATGCGGAGGTTGCTGGAGAACGAGAGACTTCTCGTGGATTTACCCGCGTATCAACACGACATGTTAACCGACGGCTGAATGAATTGCGCTTATTTTCTCTACAGCAGCATATGTCCAATATATAAATAACTGAGTGAAACATTCATGGATTAATCTACAAATCACATATTGCAGCAAACAGGTAAGTCTAACTCTATCACTGTCCCATTTAAGATTAGGCTAGTGTAATTATTTACTGAGGGGAATCCTAAACAGCATACATTGGCATTATAATCAATTTTATGTTTATCAATATGATGTCCATAAATGTTGTCTAGGTAGACAGCTCATTAGATTTCATCATCACTTCTGTATATGTACCAAACAACTTTCCCTAATGAATCCTGCATGTGTATCAGGTGTTTTCATTAAGTTTTTGAGGCGAGCCATGCAATGAAAACTGTCTTTGATGTAATGAAGATGATTTTTTTTAGCATACCGCACCAATATCAGGCATCAGGTGAAAAAATCTGCTCAGGTGAAGCTGATGAAGCACATGATCAAATGCATTTTTCTTTTTTTTTCTTTTTTTTTGCTATTGTACATGTGCTTCATGCCATATTTTGTAGACTGCTATGCTGGTAAAGTAAACATCCAACAAAGATGTCCAATATAGCCAAATGTGAGAAAATACATTTCTTCTCATTTACTGTCTCTTTTCATCAGTCTGACTAAATTAGGAAGATAAAGTCTTCTTTTATATGCCACTCTGCAAATATCAGCCCATGCACTTGCACATTAATTTGCCATGCAATCTTAATATTCTCATCACCACTATCTTAATTAGATGGCTCCAAGTCATTAGTCATGTGAGCAAGAATATGAATATAATTACGCAAATTCACAGGCTCAAGTTTCAGAGATTATGATAACAATGATCCCGAAAGTTCTCTTTTGATGTGGAAGGTTTTTGCTTTTCTAAACAACAATGAACTATTGTATGATGAGTCCACCACTTCAGTGTGTAAAAGAAAGTAAGAAAGATATTTATAGTCAGGTTGCTTTCCGATTCTACATTTCTAACAGCCCTTAAAGGGATATATCACCCAAAAATGAACTCACCCTCACCCGTTTACTCACTCTCATGTTATTCCAAACCAGTAGGAGTTTCTTTCTTCTGTTAAACACAAAAGATGATTTTCTGAAGTAGGGCTGGTTGATTATGGCAAAAATCAAAAACACAATTATTTTAGTATTGTTGACTCTTACTTTTGAGAGACAATAACTTTATATAAGATGCACTTTCAGATTTATAACTTTGCAGGATATTTTCATTCAGTTAGAACTATGTAACTTACTACATAAAAGGTAATTTTCAAAAATCCATATTAGGGGCACCTTTCAAAAAATTACAAACAAAACCGACAAAACAGAACAAAAATACAAATGATACAAACAGTACTTTGGGTTTTTCAAGATTTACTAACAGTGGTATTCAGATAAGTAATATGTAAAGTCAAACGTGAAATAACACTGCTGTATACATTAAGTATAGCCTGATCCTCATTAAAACTGCAGTTTATTTATTCAAGAGCAGTGAGTGATTTTATCTTTTCTTGTTTGATTAACATTAATGACTGTAGCATATTTATTAGGCTACTGTCACTTTAAGAGCTGCACGGGGCCCAATATTCTGTAACAAACCTGCTCTTTCTCAGTGTTTACATTCACTTAAAGCCGCACTTGGCTACTTTTGCTCTCGGGGTCCCCCTACAGTTTGGAAAAAATAATGTCCTCAACTACTGTCGTAAGATCTGTCATCCTACAACAGGGGATGCCATCGCGCGTGCATTTGTTGACATGACAGCCCTGATAGCCCTGAACTAGTGATGCGTGGTTCGTCTCATAACCCGCGGACCCCGTATGTCTATTTAATGGTCGCGGGTGCGCGGCGGGTTGTAAAAATATATACAGTGGTGCGGTGCGGCCAAATAACTTCATAAAAGTGGCGCCGCGGGTCGGTGCAGCACTAACAGTTCCCCTGAACACGGCAAGAGGAGTTCTTCTGGCGTCGCGTGTGAAATGTCTTCATCCCAGGTAACGTTACAGTCAGTGGCATATGTTTCAGCATGTCATATGAATATCATTCCATGGGTTTTATTTTTTTCAAACGCCAAATAATCACGATCCTCACGTTTACAAGCCAGCATCATTATAGTAGTCTATTGGTTACCGTTTTACAGAATCTATATGATACTTCAGTTCAATGTTTGAGTGGTAGGTAATCACCATAACAAGCAGGACAGCATCGGTCGGGCACGCCTCCTTCAGCTCACGCCGACGAGCAAACGCTGGTCACATGTTGATCCTCATCCTGCCTTTAATCCCATCACTTTTTCGTTTCCTCTTATTGCTTTCCTCCAACAAAACCTTTTCTTTCTTATTTGTCTCTGCTGCTTCGGACATGACTATATTATCCGACAAACAAGTTGGGCTTGCACGTCCGAATTTAAGGAAGTGTGGGTGTTGGTGGAAGTGACGTATATGCCGTAAGGCAGTCAAATTTTGTCGTTCTTTTTGTTCTCGGGTTACTACCCGAAACCCGAAGTTTAAAAGTACGATTAAAAACGATACAGACCCCATCAGGCTATGGCAGACGTGTCATTCAACCTATTGTAAGTCGATGTATCATCACAAGAGTCTTAAAAAATATATTATGAAGGTTGAAAAGTTACCTAGTGCTGCTTTAAAACATAATCAAATGTTTACAAGGATAATAACCAAAACAGCATTTTGACATATTTGTGTGTAGGTTATTAACCTTTATCTGAAGCCCACAGTATACTTCTGATCCGTTTTGGAGCGTGCACAGGAGGCCTTCTAGGGAAATGCATCTCTTTCGCGGTTTAATGCACTTGTAATAACATTGTTTAATATCAAACTCATTTCGCAGTAGAATGCATTTTACAACACTTATTTGGCTGATTTGGATGTCAAGTTTGGGCTTTAAGGGAGGAAGAAAGCGCAACACTGTGAAGGAAAGGAAGGCGCACGGGACGTTTTTGGATTATCTTGCTTTCATAATCGTTGGAAGCTAAAATCAAAATCAAAACGATTCATTGCACAGCCCTATTTTGCAGAATGTGGGTAACCATTCAGTTAACAGCACTCATTGACTATAATATGTTTTCCCTACTATGGAAGTCACGGGTGCCGTCAACTATCTGGTTACTGACATTCTTTAAAACATCATCTTTGATGTTCAACAGAAGAAAGAAACTCACACAGGGCAACTTTAGGGTACGGAATGACATCATTTTCATTTTGAGGTAAGCCATCCCTTTAAGATTTGCATCTTCAAGACAGCACTTATGCTATATTCCAAAGAGTTATGATAGCTGACACTCTTCCTTGCATATATTTGCATAATGTTTACCAACATTAAGAGGCAGGAGTGCAAAGCTGCCATAATTCCAGTGGGAAGGTGTCCAGCAATCATTCAAACAATCTGTCATATAAAGAGGACGACAGCGAAGCCAAGGATATCATCTATTATACCAGCTTTAATTCAGAGGCTTGTTTGATTAATCCCCCAAAAAATATGATGGCTTTTTTAAAATGCATATTGATTTCGCAAGAGGCAAAAATACACTTCTCTTGGTCAAAACACTTACTACTCTGTGGGGAATATATTTCATGTCAAGCATGAAGAACAAATGCCGTGACAATGAGGTGTATTCCTGGAGCGCTGAGCGATTTGGTGTGGGAGTGCAGAGACAGGGACGGATGGAGCAGAGGTCGCGTTTACCAGGGTTCTCTCTCTCTATCTATCACCTGCATGCTGTTTACCTGACTGCAGCTGTACAAAATACATTATCACTTTCAGAGTGAAGGGAAATACTGACAACAGCCATTTGTTAGCATGATAGGGCATTTATATCAGAACCAGAGCCATTCAATCATCTTTTGTCTTCATGATGTTATCAAGAATGTACACCACATGTCGCTTTATCTTATCACATCATCACTCAGTTAGAAATAATTGAACTCATATTTATTAAAGTTAATTCAAATGTTATCATAAAGGTGTAGAAGGGCTAAATGAGATATCAGCTGAACATCTGCACTATACTGTGTGCCTGTGAATCTCATCCTGCTTTAGTCTGCTGTGCATAACCTCAGCGCAGAGCCCTGATAGTAGTCTGGGGTTTATATATAGACCTTTAAAAACCTCTGAGGTGTAATCTATCTCCCTGCCATTTAACCAAGGTCTCCCTATTTGCCAGCAGAGATCCGGAGTGAAAAAAGGCCCCTGGCAAGAGTTTCGTATCTGTAGATGAGACGGCAGATGCATGGGCGCTGTAGAGGCAGAGGATGTTAGACGGGGGGGTGATGGACGTCTGGGTGAAAAGTCATAAGGGTGACAAATGCCTCTGCGGTGACTGTCATGTAATAATAATCAGGGTCTCTGGGTGATGTGATCGGAATATTCACGTCTGGATGAACATTTTGCTGAATTTTAGAAAGGATTATTTAGTAAAGGGCACAAAGCAATGCCAACAATCTACAGTTGAGCAAAATTAAAAAATGAAGAATTGTCTCTCTCTCAATTCATGTGAGACTATATCTATCTATCTATCTATCTATCTATCTATCTATCTATCTATCTATCTATCTATCTATCTATCTATCTATCAGGGCTGTGCAATATATCAAAATTATCGAAATATCGCAAATGTATATATCGCAATATCGCAACGGCACACACAATATCTGAATGATTTTAATAAGCTACTTCAACATTGTGAAGTGTGCGTTTTAGGTCAACGCATATAGCAGAGAATAGACTGTGCACATGACTGTTACTTATGGGACTTGCTTGATGTTAAAAAGAGTTATTAAACACAATCATTTGCGAAAAACAATAACTTGCAGTCTCGCGCTATCTGACACACACACACACACACACACCAAAAAGTGAACGACACTGCTGGTCACTTTCAGAAGTTGAATGCTTGAATGCTTAAGAAAGCGATGCTTTCTTTTCCCAGAAAGAATGTAAAACACAAATGGTTAAATTCTGTTTTTAAATAATATTTTTTAAATATAATTTAAATAGATTTTACACACTAATTGCAAATCGTATATCGCATTTTTTAACAAAATATTGCATATCGCATTTTTCTTCAATATCGCACAGCCCTACTATCTATCTATCTATCTATCTATCTATCTATCTATCTATCTATCTATCTATCTATCTATCTATCTATCTATCTATCTATCTATCCATGTGTCCGTCCGTCCAAAAGTGACAGAAAACACATTTGAAATGTTACAAATAAATGCTGTTCTTTCGAACGGTTTCAGCATTGATCATAAATGTTACTTAAGCAGCAAATCATCATATCAGAATGATTTCTGAAGGATCACGTGACACTGCAGACTGGAGTAATGATGCTGAAAATTCAGCTTTAATCACAGAAATAGATTGCATTTTAATATACATTACATACATAGCAGAAAACAGGTACTTTCAATTACAAAAAATATTTCACAATATCTGTTTTTCCTGTACATTTGATCAAATAAATAACAGCTTTGTGAGCATGAGACTTTTTAAAAAAAATTATACAAAAATCGAACCGACCCTTAACTTTCAAATGGTAGAGTACTTAATTTATATACTGTACACTTCTTTATATTTAACACATTTATGGACAAAGATGGAAGAATACGTCATTACCCAGAATGGCATTATTCAGTAAATTCCTAATGTAATTCAAATTCATGACATAGGCCTAATTCATGTGATTCTGAAATGTTGTAGAGTATTACAACAAATATACATTTGAGTACTGCAAAAAGCCTTTACCATGAAACACATTTCCCCTCCTTTACAGGATGTCAGTAAACGTGTCTCTCCTGTCAGCGAGTCCCACACGCATTTGGGAAAACTCCTCTCTGCCGAACGCTTCCCTTCCTCGCTTCGCTTCTGACTGGGAGACTCCCACATTCACCGTGGCCGCTCGTTTCCGTGTGGTGGCCACCCTGGTGCTCTTTATCTTCGCAGCCATCAGTAACCTCTCAGTGCTGATCAGCGTGACTAGGGGGCGAGGACGCCGCCTGGCCTCCCACCTGCGGCCACTCATTGCCAGCCTGGCCTCCGCTGACCTGGTCATGACTTTTGTGGTGATGCCACTCGACGCCATATGGAATATTACAGTGCAGTGGTATGCCGGCAATGCCATGTGCAAGCTCCTCTGCTTCCTCAAGCTCTTCGCCATGCATTCATCAGCATTTATCCTGGTGGTGGTGAGTCTGGACAGGCACCACGCAATCCTGCACCCACTAGAAGCTCTGGATGCCGGTCGCAGGAACAGGAGGATGCTGCTCGCTGCCTGGATCCTCAGCATCCTGCTCGCCTCTCCACAGGTAAGCGAATGAGATCTTATTTTAATTGGAGGTGTCATGTGTGGGACTTGTCTTGTTATGAAGAAGCACAAAACTGTCTCTGAGGATTTATAGATGCATGATAATGTTATTGTTTGAAAACACTTGTTAAAGGTGATGTGTCATTTTTCATTAAAACACTTGTCCAACTTCAGCTTAATATGAAGAGACAACTATAATCATGTTCCTTACTCTACACTAACCAGTTTCATAATTCATATATGAATCCCACATGAGCCTTGCCTTTGAAATAAAAGACTGTGGCTTGGTTAAAACAGACAAAACAGGGCTTTTAATATATATAATATATAGATATTTTAAATACAATTTGTAGTGCCAAAACAACCAAATGACTTGATAGCTATGGCACTGACTTTAAAGGTCCCGTTCTTCGCGATTCCATCTTTCAAACTTTAGTTAGTGTGAAATGTTGCTGTTAGAGCATTAATAATACCTGTAAAATTATAAAGGTCAAAGTTCAATGCCAAGCCAGATATTTGATTTAACAGAAGTTCCCTTTCAAAGCCTTCAGCGAGCGACCGGTTTGGACTACAGCAGGAAGTGCAGGGATGTAATGACGTCACTAGAACCGTTTGTTGACTAACCCTCCGCCCACAAGAACACGCAAAAAAGGGGGCGTGGTCTCGTTGCTCTCGCACGTGGAGAAGAGCGCGCATTCAGCGCGTGCATCTCCCCGTTATGGTAAGAGGCGGGACCTTTCCGGGCAAAGTGCGCTAAGCTGCTGTCCAATCACAACACGGGAAGCACTGGCCCAATCAGAACTCGTTACGTGTTTCTGAAGGAGGGACTTCATAGAACAAGGAAATCATCAGGCCGTTTTTAGGACAGAGGAAACAGCGCTGTACAGATAAGTAAATTGTTTGAAAAATACTGTTTTTACACACGAAACATGAACTCATGTTATATTGCACACTGTGAACATAATCAAAGCTTCGAAAACACGCGAAGAACGGGACCTTTAAAAAAGTTAAAGGGATCATGAATTGAGAAATCTAATTTTCCTTGAACTTTTGCTATTTAAGAGGCCATCATATAGCCTAGAAATCTAGACGCACCCTAGCGGCAGCAAATCTAATCTGCCGTGAGTGTCGTCTAGCAACTCTCAATACCCTTCTGAGCTGTATTCCCCTAACTCTTGCCGGGCCAATCACATCGTGTATAGAGTCGGTGGGCGGGGCCATAATGACGGCCAAGTTGCGTTTGCGTGCTTCTAGTAAACACAGAAACTGGCGAACGGCGGTCTTTCGAATCAGCTATGACCGCGACTCTGGAAGACTTGGACTTGAAGTTTTTCTCTGAAAAAAAAGAACAAAGAGCGGCACTGAAGTCATTCTTAAAAAGGGAAGATGTGTTCGGAGTTTTGCTGACCGGATACGGCGAATGTTTAATCTGTCAACAAGCTCTGTTTCACCTTCGTTGCTCTGGTTGGTTGTAGCGCTATCCTATCGCATGCAGAGGGAGTTTGAAAGACAACCGTTTATCCCGCCCCTCGGATTGAGCTGTCAATGGTGAGTTTCCAGACCAAACATCTGGATGTGGTCTGGCTTGTCAGGGTAGTAAGAATATCCTGTAAGTTTTAGAACTGAAAACTTCCTTGTTAGTCCAAAAACAGCTTTTATTTAAAAATAACGAGATAATCAGAGAACGACTCGTTGTGGAATGTGCCTATCCATGATAGATAGGCGAAAACCGCCACTGCAGAAGATCAGCGCCTACTTCATCATCGTTACCACTGCAGCCATGCCCACTGATTCACACAGGACAATTAGCAGTAGGTAAATTAATATCATACCTGACGGTAACACTGGATCTAACAAGCAACTAAGCGGTAAACATGCCTTTGAAGAGTGCAAAATGTTGTGTAGTGCCAGGTTGTGGAAAAACAGTTGCTTCATAACCTTCCTTCTGATGCTGGATTTGCAGAGATTGAAATAAAAACGCAATGCTGTGCCTTCTACACTTATGTGACACTTGTGTAATTGAGTCATTTTCGTTTTGCTGTGTCACTATTGCTGTTAAAGATGGTTTAGTATGTACTCATTGTGTGTATGTGTAACTAAAATCACAAGCGACCAGGAATTTCTGATATGCAATGATTCATGCACAGTCAGACGTTCTTTGTCTCAAAATCGTTTATTGCTGTTTGTGTCATAGTTAATCAAACCAGAGACTAAACAGTGAACTTCACATTGTTTCTCTTAGCAGAAAGTGCAAACAGTGCAAGTTTATCAGCGTTCTATCAGGACTCTCGCCGAATCTAAATACAATGCTATAATCAACACTTTTCATGATTGGTTAACCTTAAGATCTGTAATAGTAAAAACATAGCTATTTCATATGCAAAGATGTTAGCCAATCACAGCAGTGGGCTTAACACTAAAGTCTCACAGCAGACACGCCCCTTCAAACAGTGTTCAAATCAGAGGGCTAATCTCTAGAAAAAAATCTCTAGAAAAAAAGGGTAGAAAAAAATGCCTTTTATTTCTGAGTTACAACAATTTTCGATGTAAAAAGGATAAAATATTATAAGTGCACCCCAGGAAACATTATACAATAATGCAGTTCATGACCCCTATAAATAGAATCAACAATTGTTAAACAATCAATTGTAAAACTGAATGTAAAACCTGCGCTACAAAGCTGTTTGCTAGGTGTTTATTCATCCTTCTGGCCACAAGATACACCTGAAACATGCACATGCTGAAAAGCGTTGAGTAGCTGACCATTTTACCTCACAGTCGAGAGAAAAGCCTTGGTGCTTCAGCTTTTAGCAAGCTGTTTATAACTTGATATCCGAGAAAAATGTAATGCATCTCAACTAGTCCAACAAAACACTGTTTTGATGAGTAGCTTGAGGAGATACTCGTTTATCCCAACAATGACAGATGGACAAAGTGTCCTTCAATTCCAGTCGTAGGCGCAAAAATTACACCTTTGAGTATGAAAAGTGGCACAAAGCCAAACTGAACCGAGTTTAGTTTTCTTTCAAACTGAAATGGTGGATGTCATTTGCTGTTAGGGAAATTGCCCTTTCAGTCGACCACACACTTCCCCTGATAGCCATCTAAGCTTGAGCATTTCTTTAAACAATCAGTTAAAGCTTAAAGTGGTGCAATAACTGACCCTGGGTCAGTGACTCTTCAGTGAGCACTTGCTGCATTGATTATAGATCCTATTAGTCAAGCTTTACTAGTCCCCGGGCATTTTCTGTAACCTTTAAAATGCCTGACTGAATCTAGTTAGTGTGTCTTTGTTTCTGTCCCCACACTTAATTCCAGTTATGTCGTTTTTAGTAACCTGTGGATGTGACCATGTGATTTAAAATAATTGCAAGTGAGATAAAGAAGGCTGTCTGAGACAAGGTCAGTTAGGCGGCCATGGATAATGGAAAAGAGATCCAACAATAAGACAGAGTGGGTGGTGAGTTGCAGATATCTATGTGTTGGGCATCTCACTCCTGTATTCTGTTCACACACCTCCCTCAGATAAAAAAAAAAAGGGCTTCCCTCTGTCACACTGTGTGCGACCTGATTAATCATGTAGGATGTCACATGGAAAAATATTGCAGCTATAGAGCTTCTTTTATGTGAAAGCACAAGGTGATAACATAAGAAGAATATACAATATTTGGTTCAAGTTCAACAGAGATAGCAGAATATGCTTTCTCCATATTAAAATCAATTTGACATTTCATAGTGCCTAAATGTAAGGGAGATACTTATAATGAAGCAACAGCAACACTAAGGAGATTTTTAACATCCCAATACAAGCAGCCATGATATGAAAATCCTTTGGCTTGCTTTTAAAAAATAGGCCTATTTATATTTGGATTCTTGGAAGGTTTACAATTCACATGGTTTAGCTATTTGTAGGAGCTAATATTTGTATGCTGAACAGATGGAAAACCTGTTAATATCAATACTTAATCAGCTGATTGCAAAATGATTAGTTCTCCCAAAAATTAAAATAATTCACTCACCCTCATGTCGTTCCAAACCTTTTTTTTTTCCTGTGGAAAACAAAAGGTGAAATTCTGAAGGCTGTGCTGGCTGATCTTTTCCATGCAATTACAACTTGATGGCTAAAATGTGATGTTGGTTTGACAAAGCCTTCTCTGAAAGTTTGAACATTTTACTGGAAAAAATTAATATAATGTTGTAAACATGTTTTAGAAAGTTGCTAGTATATTTAACACATTGTTAGCATGTTTTAACATGTTACTAGTATGTTGTTACACATTGCTGACATGTTTATATTATGATTGAACACATTGCTAAAATGCTTTAACATTTTTCTAGAACTAATTAACACAGTGCTAACATGTTTCTAACGTGCTTTACCACATTGGTAACATTTTAACATAATTCAAGCATGATCTTAACATGAATTAGCATATTGCTAGCATTAATTAACATGTTGCTAGAACGTTTGAGCGCATTGCAAACATGTCCCTAGCATGTCACTAGGAGAATCCTAACATGAATTACCATACTGTAAGTATGAGTTAACATGTTTTACCACATTGCTTGCATGATTGCTAGCATGAATTAGCACATTGCTAGCACGATCATAACATGTTTTAACACATTGCTAGTATGTTTTTACACGTGTGCTACCATGATTCAACATGAATTAGCTTGTTTGCTAACATGAATTGACATTTCGCTAACATGAATTAGCTGTAGACTGTAAAAAAGATGGACAGCACAGTCATTGCCGATTACATAGTTCGGAGCCCGAGTCCAAACAAGAGCACAGCTGTCAATCATGAGGTTCCATCCCATTTTTATATCAAATAACTAGCTAAACATAAATTTATTGGAAAAACCGACACTTGAACAATACTATTTTAAGTGTTATTGGATATTTTCATTTGTTTACATGGAGAGGGCCTGCTTTATGACCTATCCTGCAGACTGCCACCAGGGGGCGATCAAAATGCTCTGACTTCACTTTTCAGGATCAAGTGTGATTTTAACACAATGCCAGCATGTCCTAAGCTAGTCGCTAAGCTTTGCTAATGATAGATACTTGCGCTGCATCCGAAATCTAATACTTCCCTACTATAATAATATACGAAAAGCAGTTTACCAACAGAGTAAATGTCCGAAGTAAAGTGACGTAACTGATGCTGGTAGGTCATGTGACAGCAACAGCATGGTGGATGTAGTACAACACTCATACTTACTATATAGAGCGTACTTTTTTAACAGTCGTGAAGTAAATTCAAATGCAGCTCCTACTAAGACAGTATGTAATTTGCGGATGAAGCTTAAATACTCTTTTAGTTGTCGTATAAAAGTTTTGACCCACTCCATGAAGGTTTATGAGATTTTTTGTAGTTGATTGTCCATTTATTAAAACGGTAAGTCTGATGCAGTGCCGTTTTTAGGCATAAGCAAACTAGGAGTTTGTTGAGCCCCCGCCCCAACAAGATTTTTTAGTTATTTCATATATATTTTATTATTAATATTTCATACTTTTGCTATTTCGAGGCATTATGATTAGTTGCGATTACTGGAGTGAAGTCGCCATGGTGATAGTGGCGCTGCTGTAATGAGGTCATGTAGAGGGCGGCATGGAACGTCATCATCCGTGCTTTAGTTTCATCATCATGAAGAGGTCAAAGCCATCAGGGGCTCAGTATCGTACAAAGAAAAAAGAGGAAACATAAAAAAGAAAGCGAAATATACAGGTATGTTAGCCTACTTATTGGTTACTTGTTCTCTACTAAGCTGGTCGCTCTATCATAACGTTGAGCAAAACATTACACTGAATATTAGTACTGGACAGACCACACGCCATGCTCATTTATTTCAGGTGCAGAACATTATAGCATAGTTAATTTGAATTAAAAAAAACATTACATCAGAGATAGCTGCTTAGTGTAAATTGATCAAGTAATACTGTCATAACCATGGGCATCACTAGGCCCTTTTTTATGAACTTATGCCTCAGCCCCCCATAAAAAAATATGTGATAACCTTTAAAACATATGAAACTGGCGCGAGGCTTCGGCTACGGCTTCGTCCCGTCTTTCTTTGTGTCAGTGTGTTCTTCAATCCGCAGCGGCGCCGAGTGACATGTTTTCAAGCTATTGTCATCTAATTTTTTGGCCTTCAGAACATCTTAAAATACACATATGTAGATCATAGAAATCAAAATCAAATCACCCCCTTAACATTTGTGATCTCAGTGATAATAAACCTGGCTACATTATTGAATTAATGCATGTACAATATGGCCATGAAATAATGAAGTCATATTTGCTTTATAAGTTATAGTTTTAAAAAAAGAGGGGGTGTTTGCTTTGACCTAGTTTTCCCGCCAAAAAACTAAGTTACTGTATTCCTGACTAGTCATTACCTGTTCGTTTGTTCTGTTGCGTGCCATCCCTGTGTGATTTAAACCCTCAGTTTCTTCAGTCCTTTGTCTTGCATTAATGTTGCTAGTGTAATGCTAGTTTGTTATGGTGTTCATTAAAACGCCTTTCTTTTCCTCTCGTTTTTTGGATTACCGTATATACACAGCAAGTGTGACACTTTTTTTATAAACTGCTTTTTATCGTTTCAGTTATTTATTTTCAGGGCAATTAAGGCTGAAGGGGTTGACTTTGTGCAGTGTGTAACACATGGAAGCTTCCAGCAGCGCTGGCAGGAAACAGCCTACAACATGTTCCACTTTGTCACCCTCTATGTGTTCCCTCTACTGGTAATGAGCTTCTGCTATACCCGAATCCTCGTGGAAATCAACCGCCAGATGCCCCGTGGTAAAGGGAAGGGTAACTGACTTTTGCTCTCTTCTGACATGGTACCTGTCATTGATATATACAGCGTAACTGCATCCAAATCCCCATAGTTCTCAACCACTGATGTACAGCAGTGCCTCCACAACAATTTAAATGTTTGGGTGAACTATCCCTTTAATATCTTAAGTCAATTTACTTAAATTAAAGTAAATGCATCTTGATTTTAGAATTTTTAGATATAAGGAAGATGTGTGATTTGATTAGAAAGCAGAGATTGTATAATTGTTTCTGGGTCATGCCTCCCTTTTCCTCTCCTAACCCTAACCTATGTTTGCTTTTTTAGGTGGGGAACCTTGCCTGAGACGCAGCGGAACCGACATAATCCCGAAGGCACGCATGAAGACCCTGAAGATGACCATCATCATTGTGGCATCATTTGTGGTGTGCTGGACGCCGTACTACCTGCTCGGCATCTGGTACTGGTTCCAGCCTCGAATGCTGCACTTGATGCCGGAATACGTCCACCACGCCCTCTTCGTCTTTGGCAACCTCAACACGTGCTGCGATCCGGTCATCTATGGTTTCTTCACACCCTCGTTTCGAGCGGACATAGTTGGCTGCTTCTGCAGAAGGAATCAAAACTCTTCTCCTAAATCATTGGACCGACTCTCCGCGAGGAGAGGGGGCGCAAGCGGAGAAGCCGAGTCGGACCTCGCAAGCGGAGACCAGCCCAGCGGACAACAAGCTTAGAGGTTTCAAAACACCTCAGTGAGCTAAAGTTACAATTTGAGGTGTGGATTTCACCCTCTGAACATGAAATATGGAGCTTTCACTCCCTGTCCAGACATCTATATATCGTCGCTGACGGGCAGAAAATCATTACTATTGGACGCCCTTTACGCCTGTCTGTGGGTTTTGCAAACATTTAACCAATGAAAATGAACTCGAACTGTCAGTCAAACCTCATAACTCCAGCCACCTCTATCTTGATCGAAGTGCCGCACACAATTGTGACCCTGGACCGCAAAACCAGTCATAAGTCGCACGTGTATATTTGTGGCAATAGCCAACAATACATTGTATAGGTCAAAATTATCCATTTTTCTTTTAGGCAAAAAATAAAAAGATCAAAGGTAAATATGTTCTATGAAGATATTTTGTAAATTTCCTACCGTATATACATAAAAAACATTCATTATTATTAGCAATATGTATTGCTAAGGACTTCATTTGGACAACTTTAAAAGGTAATTTTCTCAATATTTAGAATTTTTTGCACCATCAGATTGCAAATTTTCAAATAGTTGTATCTCGATCAAATCATGTTCAATAAAAATGTCATGTATTTAAGAAGTCACTGTCTTAAAAGGATCGTTTGTTCACCCAAAAATTTAAATTCACCCATGATTTACACACCCTCAATTCATCCTACACTGTAAAAATGATATGTTCAATAAGTTATTACATGTGTTTTTACATTGTTTTAACTCATCAAAATAAGTTAAGAAATATTAAACTTTTTTTAATAAGTTATACAAAATGCAACTTAATTTTTAAAGTCAGTTTAATTTAAGTTTTATTAATTTAAAATGGGTGGATGCACCTTTTTTTAGGCTTCAAATTGTATATGATTGTATTTGTCTGAAAGAAGAATGTCATATACTGTACACCTATAGGGTGGCTTTAGGGAAAGTAAATCATGGGGTAACTTATGTTTTTGGGTGAACTATTCCTTTAAATAGTCCTCTGCCAAATCTTTTATAACATGAGATTTTGGCCTATAACAGGAAACTGAGTGTCCATATAGCTACAATAAACATTATAACCTGTAAGATTATCAAAATATAATGCCTTGCACTTAATGTCTCGGATGCGGCCGTTCTAATGAACAAAACACGAAAGCCTCAATTTGAGCTTGATTTTGATTAAATGTTAATAATAATGACACATGCAAGTGTCCGATCATAAAGCTACAATATCAACCTAGAATTTTTTTAAATAATTCAACTGTGTTGTCAGTGTTTTTTCCATTGGACATCCGAAATTTCCGCCCGACAGTGACGATATGATGCTGATGGTGCCTAGTGTTTATGGTATGTGCAAGAATGATGCGTTCGCTTAAATTGGGCTTGAATGTACCTACTATTGAACGTGGAACAGCAAAAGTGTCACATTGTGATTTCAAGCTTGGATCTTCTAGAAAGATGTAACAACGGGTAAAATTGAATGTACAGTACCAAATGGCAGCACAATATCTCAGGCAATACCTTGAATGTGAGATATTTGCCTGTCTGGAACAGGGTAATAAATATACAGTGCCTCATTAATGGACCACAAAGCATAACAGCTTACGTGTTTGGAATCGGTTGATGGTGATCTCGAATTCATTATAGCTCTGAGAGTTCAGAGTGACAACCCCAGTTAAAAGCTTCTGACACATTGCTTATCTAACATTTCCTCTCCACTCCTGCTTAGGAATGTCAGTTTTCAAATGGCCTTAGCACATGAATCATTCATCTGTGGACTCACCATACATGTGTTTCACTGATTTCATTCATTCTTATGGTTTACTGTTGTGATGATAATGCATGGCTCTCCAGAAAACAATCTTTGTGGTTTGTGCTTGTGATTAAATATTAATGTGGATGGACTGTTCAGCCTTAAAGGGATAGTTCAGCCCAAAAAAATATTTTAATATTTATTCAACCTATGCTGTTGAAAACCTGGAACATGAATTGGGAATTTTGGATAGTCTTTGCACAACTCGTTTCCATACAAATACAGTTTATGGTGCCCTTTTGAGCTCAAAAAAGCTTGATGTTTCAAATTATTCATGTCATATTCCAAGTCTTATGAAGCCGCACAAAAGCGCACAAATCTGTGTTTGTGCACGCGAGGGACAATCAGGCTGTGTGAATGATCAAAGACGCGATCAGAGATCAAAATCCTGCTGTGTGAAATGTGTTCTGACTGAAAATTACATCAGCGATAACCAACAGCCAATAAGAGAGCAAGACAGGGCAGCGGGAGGTTCGGGGAGGAGTTATAGACCAGAATATTAGTAGTGTAACCCCTAATGTCCGGACCGGGACTCGAACCGACAGTCTGACGCTCTAACAAGAAGGCTAAAGGCTGCAACCTCTAACGTCAGTCACTAGAGCGTCTCTTGACGTCAGAGGTGTGAGGTTTACTCGCACAGCAACTACTACAAGCCCTCTAGCGTCAGTCACTAGAGCGTCTCTTGACGTCAGAGGTGTGAGGTTTACTCGCACAGCAACTACTACAAGCCCTCTAGCGTCAGTCACTAGAGCGTCTCTTGAGGTCAGAGAAGTGAGGTTTACTCGCAAAGCAACTACTACAAGCTGGCCTCTGTTACACTCACCCCCTAAACCTCAGTCCCATCCGGGTCACGGCACCAAATGTAACCCCTACTGTTCGGACCAGGACTCGAACCCGGGTCCCCTGGCATGAGAGTTGGACACTCTAACAGGGAGGCTAAAGGCTGCAACCTCTAGCGTCAGTCATTAGAGCGTCTCTTGAGGTCAGAGGAGTGAGGTTAACTCGCACAGCAACTACTACTAGCTGGCCTCTGTTACAGTAGCCTATTTTCATAGATATATTTACAATGATCAGATATCATAAACAGAAACAAAGCACAAACATTTGCTTGGCCGACTGCAACAGCAGCCAGCACATTGCAAAATGATTGATTTACCTCCATCTCTCTTTGCAGAACACAATCATTGCTCCCTACGTCACCCCAACCATTTCCTCCGCCATTATCTTTTTTTCGTTCTCATTTTCGCTGCAAATCAGCGCACAGACAACTTGGATCGCAAGCTTTCTGTAGTCTATATTTTTAATAACAATTCCAGTCTCGCACGAAAAATCCAGTGAGGCACGTGGGCTGAATCCTCAATCACTATTCCCTACTTTAGTCCACTAATGCAGTTCACTTGGAGGAGTGAATGAAAACCAATGAGCGAATTCAGACAGCTGCTGTTGTACACTCGTTATTGCGGTGCATTGTGGGATAATAATAATAATGATGAATTTTATTTGTAAAGCACTTTACATTTTTACAATCTCAAAGTGCTACAAAACACCAAGTGGTAGTAAATCCGGATGGGATAGAATGAGTGCACTTAATAACACCCACTATGGTTTCGAACATCGCTACAAATGCCCCATTTAAGGGCAGGGTTGCCAACTCTCACACATTTGGCATTAAACACGCTTTCAGCAACCTTGCCAAAATAACACACCTTACCCCCCAAAACCCAATTTTTGAGGACCACCTCGAAAAGCTAATGTTTAGGGCTAGTAGTTGGCGTGTTTTGTTGTAAAATCTTGGCAACCCTGTCTGCACGCGCGCTGGAATAAACGGTCTTTGCCAGTGTTGTAAAAAAAATGTAAGGATACACAGAGTACTTACCCAACATGATCATCATTTTAGAGAGAAATAGTGAGGGTGAATGCATATACAAACAAGCTCTCCGTTTAGGATTTAAACAAATATAATCCAAGCCCCTTTGATGACGTGATGATTACGTTACTGTTTATCACCTGTCCGTCATCGTCTAAAGCCCGCCCTGATGATTTCATTGGTCCGAACCATTTCTGTTCAGGCATAATCACTCCTCTATGGATCGAGTCCAGACCAAACTGCTCTTCCTCAAATGTTGTGGGCGGGGCTGAGTTCGGCTGGCATCCAGGCTAGGTTGCAGCTATTGTCACTATGAACTGTCGTTATATGTAAAACAGCTGCGTAAAGAATCAAAATTCCCATTTTGTGTTCCACACCAAAAATAACCATGCAGTATGGAATGACATGAGAAAATAATGAGGGAACCTTTTGGGTGAACACTTCCATTGATTTAAGGATCTGAATGAATGTGATTGCTGTTACAATGTGCTTCAAAGATGGTCAACATTATATATAAAGAAAAGCAAAAGCACCTCGTGTGTCTCTTTTTTCATTGACAGAATTGTAAAGGCCTAACAATGAAAGGTCAACTAAATAAAACAGAAGGGAAATGAAATGCAAGTCATCAGTGGCTGTGTAGAGGTGCTTGAAGAGATGGATTCATCAAGAAGGGCTCTCGGAGGAGCTGGATTGTGTCTAGCCAATTCATGGGAAAATTAGGTTGTGTGTCCTTTGTGTTTTGAAGGGCAGTCCTGGGGATTCTTGTATAAAAAGAGTGATGCTTAAAAGGGCTCAGTCATCAGACGTTGGTGTTTTGAGCACTTGCTTTTTCTATTGTTTTCTTTGTTCTTTCTGAGTATAGTAGTTGCCAAATGGATGAGCCAATTTCATAACCCAATTTCATGGGTTAAATGGCCTTTTTTAAAGATTATTGGGCCAGCACATACTTACAGCTTTAGTCATCGATTGGCATTTAAAGGAACAAGCCACTAATTTTGAAAATAGGCAAATTTTCCAACTCCCCTAGATTTAAACAGTTTGGTTTTACTGTTTTTGAATCCATTCAGCCCAACTCCGGGTCTTGTGGCAGCACTTTTAGCATAGCTTAGCAAAGATCATTGAATCTGATTAGACCGTTAGCATCTCGCTCAAAAAAATGACCAGAGTTTAGATATTTTTCCTATTTAAAACTTGACTTCTGTGGTTACATCGTGTACCAAGACTGACGGAAAGTTCAAAGTTGCGATTTTTTTCATAATAATAGAGGACATTTCACAAATGCCAATCAACAGGCAGTGGGCGGAGCTTGGTGCTGATTGGATAATCCTTTCAGATTGATTACTCTTTTTCTGTCTGGGTCTGGCAAGTGGCAAGGGGAATTGATTGGATATTAATATGGCGGTAGGAATTGATCAAGATAAAAATGCACTGCCTTAAACACAACCACAGTTCTCATAGTTGTCAGGTTTTTAGAAAATTCAATAGAGTCAAAATATATTTACAGTCACAAATAAGCAAATTGAGAAGCACCCTTGGTGTTCGGTGATGTCTCCACACACAGATTGATCTGTCATGTCTGTCGACTCTTCAACTTCAAACCAATCAGCAGCAAGCTCCGCCCACTGCCTGTTGATTGGCATTTGTGAAATGTCCTCTATTATTATGAAAAAAACCTTTGGGAAAATCGTGCTTTGGAAATGCATGATTCGTCAAATAGGTGTGAAGTTCGTAAATTCAGCATATTATGAAAAACAACACTTTGAAAAAACACTTAATAATGAAATGTTTTATTTTTAAACATAACAATTGTGTGCGTAGAAGAGATAATTGTAATATATTAAACAATAAATGTTGTTTTCATGTGATTTTACTAAATAAATCAATTTATTTAATTATTTAATTAATATGTAATTAAAATAATTATTTAATTATTAAATGTATACATTAATTATTTATTTATTTCAGAATAAACTGGTACATTTAATTGTTGTTTTATTTAATTCATTATTTATTTAATTATTTCATTTTGAGTAATTTGGTCCTCTATATACCATGGATGAAGCAGGCGCAATGATATTTCCAAAATAGTGGCTTATTCCTTTAAGGTTAGTGCACAACAGTCACTAATACATATAGCTGATGTATTTCTTATTTTCTTTTTAATTACTAATTGTGTTTTCATAGATTGTGTTGTCTATTATCAATGCAAAGTTACAACAACAAAAATCCCATTTTGTCGAGGGCATTTTCTAACATTTGCAGGGCATGTTATAATTGCATTATAAAACACTTTAGATGCATTCAACTCACCTTTTAACCTGCCTTTAAATCTGCCTTAGCTGCCGCTTCCTATTCTAAGCATCCCTGCACAGCATCTGAATGGAACAATGCAATACATTAACAGATAGTGATATATTCATCACTTTAGCAATGCAGTTGATTTATAGTGGTCCTGTCTCCATCTGAGCAGCTGCCATTGAGAGAATGCTATCAGTAACTCCCAGGGATTATAGACTCATTGTAGTGATGTAGTTTACAGAGCCTCAGGCTGTCGCAGGCACAGGTGGGATATCTCAGGACACATATCTTAATCAGGTAGGCATATATTATGCATGTTATTTCCTAAAGATTGATTACAACACCGTTAAGAAGTTCTTTAAAGACAGATTTTCATCGACTGAGGGGTTCCTGAGGAGCCAGAAGACCCAAACTATCTCCACAATGGTGCAGATTCAACTAAATTAAGGTTATCCCAAACATGTGGTGTAACTTCACTCTAAGTTCAACAAGGAGAGGACCGTAGTAGAATATTTCTTTAAAAAATATATTTCACATCAGTGCCCTGGCTGTAAAAATAAATGCATTGTTTATCCTTTTGATTAAAAAAAAAATTGAAGTAAAATAATTGAAAGCGGACAAAGTCACAATAAATGTGAAAATTTCTCTCCAATGGATGTTGGCCTTAATTATTGGCACCCTTAAAAATTCGTATGAGTGAAATATCTCAGAAGTATATTCACATTCATATGTATGTTGTTGGTTTTTTGTTTTTAATACCAGGGAGACTATAGGATCATGAAATTGTCCAACTATGACCCAGGAACATTACTTTGCAAAATCACAGTGACCATAGGTGTGTGCAGTGTTGGGTGTAATTAGTTACTAAGTAATTAGTTACTGTAATTCAATTACTTTTCCCTTGAAAAAGTAAAGTAAGGGATTACTCTTATTTTTTCTGTAATTTAATTACAGTTATTACACGGCTCTGTGAAATACTTGATTCTGATTGGTCAATCGTGCATTCCAGCGGTATGTTATTTCCAGATAACACCCGCTCATACGGGCAGTACGAGTTATCTTGACTGGTACTATTTCTATACTTAATGCTGGCGCCATCTTGTGGCTTAAACAGCCGTGGGTTACATTGGAAGACTTCAAGGCAGGTTTCCTTTATAACGTTTTTTAATATAAATATTTTTCTTACACAAACGCATCGATTCGAATCAGAAGGCTCTATTAACCCATCAGAGTCATGTGGAGCACGTTATTTGACGGACAGCTGCATTTTTTATGGACTTCAAACACAACTACTTGGATTAACGTTAGCCTAGACTTTTTAAATATAACTCCGATTGTATTTGTCTGAAAGAAGAATGTCATACACCTATGATAAATTGAGGGTGAGTAAATCATAGGCTTAGTTTCATTTTTGGGTGAACTAACCCTTTCAGCATTCATTTTCAACATTTAGCATAGGGCAAATCTTCAGCAATAGATAAAGGCTTAAAGCAGGTTGGAACTGTTTTCCTTCGCGGAAGCTTTGCGTAAGAGCTAATAAAATATGTAATCTCGAGACAATATTTTGCGTCTCATAATGATTTATTTGAGATTAGTAGCCGTGTAATAAGCAGGATAATGTACACCCAGCCGGTTGTTATCACAGAATAAACCCCGACAGAGTGATGCTCCGCTTCGCGTCGGGATCCTGATCACTCAAGCGGGGTTTATTCTGCGATAACAACCGGCTGGGTGTACATTATCCCTTACTTATTTATGATGTAATTGAACTAAATACTAAATATAATTATACATAATTCAATAGTGGACTTAACATCAACATTTAAAGTCTAACTTTAAAATGTATGTTTTTATGTATCCTTCTCACATTTGTAATAGCCTACTTTGGTCAGTTAATAAGAGTAATTTATGTAGTTTTATATTATGTATTTAAATGAATTAAAAGAGCCGTCTCATGTCTAACCTTGAATCGCTTAACTCAAGGTTGATAAAGGATTTAGAAAGTAACTAAAAAGTAATAAGTAATTAAATACTTTTTGGAGAGAGTAATTTGTACAGTAATCTAATTACACTAATGTAATTAGTAACTAGTAATTAATCCAACACTGGGTGTGTGTATATATACACTGTAAAAAATTATATGTTCAATAAGTTATGACAACATATGTTTTTACATTGTCTTAACTCATCAATATAAGTTAAGAAATGTTAAACTTGTTTTTATTAGTTATACAAGATGTAACTAATTTTTTTAAGTCAGTTTAACATAATTTAAGTTGAAATAACTTAAACATCCAAGTCGATTGTACCGCAAAAGTTCCAAATTTGCCTCTTTTTTTTTTACAGTGTACTTACATTATTTCTAAGTGTAAAACATTTTTCACCACACAAATTGAGTACATCATATTTGACGTTTTTAGAGTGAGACCATGATTGTGATTTCAGTTTGCTCTGGTTAGATCTATTTCTTTACGGAGCATCTAATGTATAAATAAATCAGCCATCGACACAGAAAAGCAATGGAACGAGAGTGCATATGGATTTAATAGCTTTCAGCGTGAGAAAATGTATTTAGTGTTAAAAGGTCTCCTATTTTTAAGCAGTTTTACATTTTGACACTGAGAAGTGACGCTCGGGGAGATGCATCAGTTTTAAACATTATTTGCCAAAAATGTTGGCGTATGCACATACATCACTGTGACTCGCGTGTGAGATGTTGACAGGTCTGACAGGTCTCTCTGCAGTAAACTACAGTAATCACATCACTACAGCGACCTTCATCTCTGAAGAGAGTCTTTCACACCATTGTTGCTGGGAATGAAATGAAAGCGCACATCGACGCACACACAATGCTCACACGTCACGGCTTCTCTCTCCCACGACTCCTTGTTAGACAAAAACAGGTACACGTGATTCTCTGAGTGATTACACAGTATTTTAATGAACATTAATGAGCAAAATGAGACCTGCCACTCCAGTCACCTGCCCACACAGACCGTGGCTTAATTGCACTTTATGAGCGTGATGAAAACAGAAGGACGCTTGAAACAGAACACAGCCTCATCCAATAACAATATGATTATATTGTGATGTTATTAAGACTTCATGAACTATATGGTAATATAACACAGGCTAATTACCATGGATTCTTTGTTAAAGCATACAGCATCATGCTAAACATATGCAAAACAGCGTTCAGCAACTGTGCCATGGCAGTCATTTATTTTTACAGTACAGCTACTTTAATGTGAGCAAGTGGGATTTTTTTATTTGCTAACTTAATTTATATGTACATTTATTTATGTATAACCAATATATTGTTTGTAGTTTTAATTTCAGTTAACTGTAATAAAGCTGATGATAACACACATATTGCTGACAAGATGCAAGAAATATTGATTATACTTTTTTTATTATTATCTGCAAACCTGTCAAGTCTTTTTTTTTGTTATTTATAAAATTTCAGTATTTGTTATCTATTATTCTATGCCTATTAAAGTTTTTTTTAATAAATTAAATACACTAAAGGGTTAATTCACCCAAAAATTTAAATTCTCTAATTAATTACTAATGTGGTTCAACACCCGTAAGACCTCCGTTCATCTTTGATGGCTCAGACAAACCTTCATTGACACCAATGTCATTTCCTCTCTCAAGACCCATAAAGGCACTAAAGACGTCGTTACAAAGCCCATCTCACTACAGTGATTCTACAATCATTTTATGAAGCGACGGAAATAGTTTTTGTGCGCAAAAAAACTAAATAACGACTTATATAGTGATGGGCTGAATTCAAAACAAAGCTTTGAATGGCTATGAATCAGTGTATCGATTCATGATTCGGATTGTGAGAAAATGGCTAATTTAACCAAAGACCCGGGACGTCGGAGGGAGTCGCCTGTCAATTGAGTCATATCTGCTTTACCCTCGGTTTATGTTTTTATTTGGCAGTTCTGTCACTGGGGCGGTACCCTAAGGTACAAAAGTGAAAAGGTACATCTTTGTGGTACTTTAAATCCCTAAATGGTACATATTAATACCTTAAAAGGTACATATAAGTACTTTAAGTGTGCATATTAGTACCTTAAATGTACATATTAGTACCTTTTTAGTTTTGTACCTTAGGTACCACCCCAGTGACAGCAATGTACCTTTTTTCTGACAGTGTAGCAGTGTGAACACAGCAGCTGCTGAGCGAACGCACAGAATAACATCGTAACATAATTTTAAACACACTTAAATGTATCTTATATGATAAACAGAGCAGCGTTACCTCATATATACTCATGACCGGAAAAGTAGAAATGGCGCCGGCGACTGTTCCATCATCATAATAAAAGTCCTGGTGCTCGCGAGGCGTGTTGCGTAACAATCGCCCCAGCGGCTGTGCTCAGCTCCACAACACTCGCTCCGGCTCTGCTTATAATGATAATAATCACATCCATGAACATGATTTTTGCCACATGTCCCAAGATTCTTCGCTCAGACTTGGCGTCATCAAAATACACCTTTGTTTTGAATAGGCGCCCTCTAGCGGATAGAAATGTTACATGGTGCAGCTTTAATACATTAAGTAATGTAAACGAATGAGACCTTATTGTAAAGTGTTACCACGATTTTTTTTAAATAACTAAACAAAAACAAAAAACAGGAAGAACATTTATGTCCAATAATAGGTGTATTTTAATGCGTGTTGGCAGTTTGAACAATCACCCAACAATGATAACCCCCCCTCCCTGTAGAAAAAAAATGTCTATTAGACAAGCCGTTTTGCAGGCCCCGCCCATGACCACTGACGGACAGTCCTGTATTACAATAGTTTCCACCCTCAGCGAGTTGTACGCCATCTGCCATTTTCTCCACTTCACTTCAGACTGCATTATGAACAAGGGGCAATGCAAGGCAGGTTTTGCTAAAAAGTTGTTATTCAAGGTACAAGCTCTTGAAGCTCCGCCCTCTTCTTGAAAGGGGGCCAGAGACACCATCTTATTTGCATTTAAAGGGGTTACACTTTAAAATAGTCTTATTTTACATCTTGTAAAAAGGTGCATAAAAGCTGCCCTTTTAAAGCTTGTATCTGCCTGTGCCTTTAATCCTTCAAGGCTTTACCTTTATAAACAATATAACAAAATAAATAAAATGATAAAGAATGCCTGTTTTCCTATAATTTTTTGGGGTAAAAATTGTATAGGGTTGCTATCAACCCAAGGTGGGTAACATTGTAAGTCTGAACAGCTTTGAACACTTTCAGTGTGTGTCTGCATAATCAGAGCTAACACGAGCTTGTGAAGCCATAGACAGTAAAAGAAATGGACAGAGCGATCCCATTGACTTCAATGGCGGAAAGTGAGGTCAGTAAAGGAGCACTCACTTCCTGATGGTTGAGCGAACTGCACAGGCTCAGACTGAGCTTGACGACGTAGATGTGACCTGAGCAACACGTCTGACAGCTGTAGGTCTTCTAGTAGTTGTGGAAAGTGAAATCCGAATGTCCCGTTGCTTTTGGCTCACTATGGGCTTCTCCCCATTCTTCTCCCTTGACTTTATCAGACTTTATGTCTCCATGTCCCCCCGGCGTCTCCTCCTGTCTATACGGTAATTTCTCAACTGTGCGACAGAGTCGTGTTGGTTATGACGCAATAGTTAGCCTATTTTTACAAAAACAGCTTCTGCGGGGCGATAGTGTAAGATACAAGGTAACGGAGCCTTTTATGCATTGTCGTGTTTCTTTAGAAATAAACAATGGACAAAAGGAGTCTTTAAACGCCTCAGATGTAAAGTTATTCACTGTCAAAGTGACTCAAAAATGAATGGGAGTCAATGGGATGCTAACAGCAGGTGATGGCTTGATTAGCAATGGCCGCCCCTATGGGTGGAACGCTTTCCGAGTGCTAGATTAACCCCTTGTGTGAAGCTCTGCTTTCTTCCTGAAAGGAGCAGCAGCTCATTTGCATTTAAAGGGACACGTATAAAACAGCGTGTTTTTGCTCACCCTCAAAAAGTGACCATTTTAACATATTATAAAACATTTTCTCTGGGGTATTTTGAGCTAAAACTTCAAATACACACTCTGGGGACATGAGACTTATTTTTTCATCTTGTAAAAAGGGGCATTATAGGACCCCTTTAAGTAATTATCTACAAAATCATCAGGTATAGGTCTTATGTATTTTTACATGCACACCTTTAGCGATGCGCATTGTGTTCTGTCTTCTTCTGATTTGTATTTTCACAGCAAGGTACGGAGAGGCTATGTGAATAAAGATGTGTTTTTGTTTGGTTGGTAATGCATGTGTGTGTTTCTATTTGCAAGACAACTTTTGAGTAGTAGGCTAATGAATTCATCAAGCGCACCATCACATGGAGAAAAAGACTTAACATCAAGTATAAGTATTGAGTAAATAAAACTGCAATGTTTTAACAGACATTTGTTGCGTAGCTGTCGGCAGACACCTACCTTTTATCGCCATAATTGATCTTTTTTTGATATCTGAGAAACAAAAAAGCACGCACCCACCGGCAGAAACAAACCAGTGCCTACGCCAAAAGATTTCCAATAATCAAGACAATAAACCCTTGAAAAGTCCAACCAAGCTATTATTTGCATTCAGAGAGCTGTATAATATTCACATTACAGCATCTCACAATTAGCACTTTATCCTGAGTACTCTCAAGATATGTGCTAAATTTAGTTTGCTGGAGGAAACCTATGCAGCTTCCATTAATAATTCATAGAAGTCTCTGAAAATCCTTGTGGCCTGTCTGAAATGCATCAATCTGTTGACTGCAGGGCTTTTTAAAATCAGGTGGAAACATTAAAATGAAGCTTTACCTTTACATTTATCCTCTGCATATTCATTCAAGTATGCTGGGATGCAGGTCATGGTTAAAGATCTGGGATATAATAGAATAGGTGCAGGTTCAGTCCCAGCTCGGGCCGCGATCACACCGCTGCTTTATTACCATTGTGCCTCTGAGCGAGGCATTAAGGCCTCAGAGGACCGGCCCTGTAAATAGGATACAAGAGGCTTTAGATGAAATGGAATTTAACTGTTACCAAGGAATTTTTAGATACAAATGAAGGATCACCCGAAAATGGTGGATTTCACAAAGGGGTGTTCATGTCAGATTTTACAGCAAAAATATAAAGAAAAGAAAAAAGAAATAGCGTAAGAAAAGCATATAAGAACTGTTAAGTTTTCATTACTGCATCATTTATTATAATTAATACAACAATTCATTATCAAATAAAAAAAGTTAATTTTAAATCAATTAAATTAAAATAAAATAATACAATTATATTTTGAGTAATTAAATGATGACAATAACATTTTTACTGTAGTGTATAGTAAAAAAAAAAGACTGTACTGCAGTAAAAAATAATTATTAAAAAAACAAGAAAGACAATACCAAATGCATTACAGTAGTAGTGCTCAGCCTGAAGGAAAAACGACATTCACCTTTTATAGAAAAAATGTTATAAAAAAATTTGTTAAAAGATTTTATTATTATACTGCTAGTTGTGCTTGGAGTCAATAGTTCCCTTTCAGTCGGTCACGTTCGACGTATGTCTCCGTTCCCTCCTTCAGGGAACGAGGGTTACATACGTAACCGAGACGTTTTATGTGATAACGCAATGAAACATGCCAAACTGTGCAACAATATTTGTCCAGACTGTCATACAAAGAAATGATTAACTTGCAAATACAAAGTAAAACCTACAAAATATTAATAACTGATTATGTTGTAGTCAATGTATGTCTTTTTTTTTGCCAAATAATTTTCTCAGATAAACACCTTAACAATGTTTTCTTGTTCCCTCATTTAAAAAATATTTCCTCATCGAACTTGTAGGGTCATTACAAATAAATATCCCTTTTGGACTCTACTGTACATGGGTAAAATTAAATCAATGACAATGCAAAAATACATTTATATTGAAGGGTCGGTACACATTCTTTGGTTTTAGTGTGGCTTCTACAAGGAGATTCACTCAAAAAACTGCTTTAACTGTGCCAGCTTGAGATGCCATTTCAAGGTGAGAAAAAAATAATGAAGCAAAAGTGGAAAAACTGGAAGTTGTTTTATTACAGTACTTGCTCAAAGATGAGCCACTCACACAGACAGACCTCACAACCGGGGTTCACGGACAGTAAATAGCCTAAAACACTTACACTGATGCTGACTTGTGCATCTTAAAGGAGTACTTCAGCGATTGGGAAGATGAATCTGTATTTAAACTGGGTCATCAATGTAGTAGAAATGTGAAATATTTTTTAATTTGATGCTTCGTAGAAAGAGAAAAGACAGAAAATGTATTTTTGTCTCATGGGGTTGAAAGATAACAATAGAATGCTTCGCTGCCCTACGAAGCCACTCCCAAAGCCACCGCTACTAGATTACTGAATCACTTTCCCACCACGCCCGCTTTCATTTTCATAAAATCAGTTCAGTTAGAGTACAAACACTACAATTACAAACTGAACGTGTCTGTTCAATATTATGTGATTTAGCCGCTGAAGGAGTGCCACAGCCCAAACGCTGCAGGAGTCAGATGATCACATTGACAGTCGGATGAGCTCGTGATGAGAGCTGAGGTTAACACGACCGCGCTCGCGGCATAGATTCACAGCGTGTGTTCAGTCTTGGGCATTTTCAGTTCATGCCTTTGGAAGCTTAACTTTCATAGGAATTGATTTGTGAATATTCCCGCTGTGAAGTCCCTGCAAGACTCACCATAGACACAAACAGAGAGAAGTTGATCCGGCTATAATGTTATTCCGCAAAACGCACGCGGTTCTGTTTATGAAGCGCCATAGCGCGAAAAGTTACGGCTTGCTATTGCTCCGAGTATTGGCGTGATTGCCTTTGTGATACTGATCTTTTACAAAAGTCCAATAGACAAGAAATATTAAGTAACAACGTTTTAGCCGCAATACTTGTCTATTTCATGAAAATCAAAGCCACACCAGAACTGATTCGCATCTCCAAGCGATTCGATTCAAATGAATCTGTTTTGAACTATTGACTGAATGAATTCCACACTGTAAACCCTAATGTTGTCTTTACTTAAACAAATCAAGTAATCTTGACTAAATATTACTAGTTTAGTCCAAAAACTCAAAAAATATAAGTTAGTATAACTTATTATCCTACAAAATACATAAACTTAAGATTTCAAGTTGAATGAACTCAAAATCATAATTAATTAAAACAGCTCGCTCTGGTTTTGCTTTGATGTGATTGGCCATGCAAGGAGTTCTGTCTGGCAACAAGAACTAACTCACTGATTGGAGGACATTTACAAAAGGCGGTCCTTTTCTTGTTGCTGATTTAAATTAAGATGGAGACTTGTTCATTGTGTGCAATCTTAAAATCAGTAAGTAAAAATTTGTAAGTTACTAAACATAAAAATAATATGTGAACTAACTTATAACTAACCAGACTGACTTTATTTCTGTTTTAATGAAAATAATAGTTTCGTTGGAAGTCACCATGATGGAGATAAGTGTTTGCTTTAGTTGGGCTCTTGACCCTTGACTGTATAATAATAATATAATGTTTCTCTGGCTGCTTTGTGTTTGAGAGACACATTTGGGAAGGAACACAAAGTCAAGAGAAAATATCAAGTGATGTTGTTTAATCATTGACGATGATAACATCATCATGTATTGGCAGAATCCCTGATCTCATGCAGAGTGCTGTGGTTGTCAAAGCAGTTATTAATAGTTTTGAAATATTAATACAAATTTCCATGAGATGGATGATTGTTTAAACTAAGTATCTTCAGTTACTGTAACTCAGTTATAAGTACATTCAACTTAAATCTTCTATTCCATTCCATTATGGGCTTAAGTACATTGAAGGCAGTCCACTTCACTTATTCAACTAATGCTTCATTACTTAAAAAATTTAAGGCAACGAGTTACCTTGGTTTTTTTAAGTTGATTCTACTTATCCGGGTTTACAGTGCAGCCACCTACTGGCGGTATTTCCTATTTTTACTTTGCATGGACTTTTTATTTAAAATATTAAACTTTTAAAGTTTAATTTGTAGGCTACATATTTCTAAATTCAAAACTTATATGTAAAACATTCATTGATTGACTGATTGTGTCTAATTGTTCTAACTGAATTTATTTTTTAAATTAACATTTTAAAAACAACTTTTCTATTTTAATTTAAGTAATTGACAGATGATGCTTGCATTTAATAAGATTAGAAAACTGCTCTTATAATGGTAAAAATACCCCTGGACATTAATTTAAAGGGACAAATATCGTCCTGTAATGGGATTAAATTTATAATAATTGGAATGTGTTTGGTGGATTAGAAAGTGCTTCTAAATTTCTGACTGTGCTTCTAAATTTTTTTTAATTAGGAACACAAGTGCTCCTCAAGAAAAAAGTTAGCGTAGAGCCCTGCAAGTGTGAAGATCATCCAATCATGCATTGAACGAATAAGGCTGACTGGCCTTATATTTATTGGGGGATGAGATGTCATTCCCAAACAAAGGCATCTGCCCTTCACTTCTCTGCGATAGCCTACGCCATTAATTTCCCCCTCTTCTGTAAATCTGTCTCAATAACTCCAGTGAAGACGATAACATGATAACAACTCTAAACGCCTCAAAGAAATATTTGCTTTGACAGATAATCTTTCCGGTTTAATGAGGCGCAAAAGTCATCATCCAGCTAAGAGAAAGAAAAAAAAATCTTGCACAAGGCCAAAACTCTATTTGTACAAAATGAATTTCAGCACATTCTTTTTATAGCCATAAACATTAACTTTTCTATTTTACAGTGAGCGGGCAGATTTTGGCAGTGAAGTGAAGAACTACAGCTTCAGCTCTCAAGAGAACAGAAAGAAGAATGTGCCTAAAATTCTCAACAGTGTGAAACCATGTGTAACACAGGTTTCATATACACTTAACATGCTATTTTCTTTAAAGGTCCCATTCTTCGCGATTCCATCTTTCAAACTTTAGTTAATGTGTAATGTTGCTGTTAGAGCATAAATAATACCTGTAAAATTATAAAGCTCAAAGTTCAATGCCAAGCGAGATATTTTATTTAACAGAAGTTCCCTTTTGAAGCCTTCAGCGAACGGCCAGTTTGGACGACACCGCTGCACTTCCTGCTGTAATGACGCAACTAAAACCGTTTGTTGACGAACCCTCCGCCCACAAGAACACGCAAATTCAGGGGCGTGGTCCTTTTGCTCACGCAGGTCGAGAATAGAAAGCGTTGTTTTTGTAGAGTGTGTTTGTCGCCATGCCATTGAAACGCTGTTATTTTCATCCCGGAGTCAAATCCCCTGTGTTTGGCCTTCCCACGGACACTGTACGTAGAGATCAATGGCTACAGTTTATGGTTAACTCGGTTCCGGAAATTTATAATCACAATTTAAAACTATTTCCAGCACATTTTGCTGAGGACTGCTTCCTCGATCTCAATCAGTTTAATGCCGGATTCGCAGAAAGATTATTCTTAAAAGATGACGCAGTTCCCTCTTTGTTGTTTATGGACCACAACCGGTAAGTGTATTTTATTATTTAAGTCAGTCCGTTTAACAGTTTATGTAACTCATGACACAAAGTGCAACGCTGTTTAGCTTTGTTAACTAACGTTAGATGGTAATTGAAACTAATCCGAAAAACTTAGCAAATAAAAGTGTAGTGATTCATTCAGACACCATCGATTGTTGGTGTTTGTAATGGTCAGTTTAAACTACTGAATAGACAGCTTACCATTCTGAAAGATCCAGCAAAGTCTTTCCTGAGCAGGTTGTAATCGATCCTCTTCGATATTCTCCGGGTCTGATTCCGGCTCAAATTGATAAGGCCATATAGACATTTTTGCAATAACATTGAGTGCACGTATCTACACGTTATGGTAAGAGGCGGGACCTTTCCGGGCAAAGTGCGCTAAGCTGCTGTCCAATCACAACAAGGGAAGCGCTGGCCTAATCAGAACTCGTTACGTGTTTCTGAAGGAGGGACTTCATAGAACAAGGAAATCATCAGGCCGTTTTTAGGACAGAGGAAACAGCGGTATACAGATAAGTCAATTGTGTGAAAAAAACTGTTTTTTTTACACGCGAAACATGAACTCATGTTATATTGCACACTGTGAACATAATCAAAGCTTCGAAAACACGCGAAGAATGGGACCTTTAAGAATTTTTTTTTTTATACAGCGTTCTTAGTCAACAGTGTTTGGGGGCCTGAAAACGCACACTTTTGAAAATGTTGCAAGTTTTATAAACTACAAAAATCAAATACAAATTTGTGAAAACAGCGACTTTATGTGCATGCACATTAGTTTTTCTTTACAAAGCAATATCACTGGCCTAGTATGAATGATATAGCATTCCAAATTGTTTTTGTGGCTCTGTATGAAAATGATCGTTTTTGACAACTTCGTCTGTACGCGAAACATGCAATGGAATTTTTTTTCTATTTTTAGTACAATGTTGTCGAGTAAATGTACCCTAAAAACAAACATAAAACATAGAAGTCCTATATGTTGCGAGGTGGGGCCTCCATGGATCAGTTTATTCAGCACATCCCACAGATGTTCGACAGGATTTAGATCTGGGGAATTTAGAGGCCAAGTCAACACCTCAGATTCATTTGTTGTGCTCCTCAAACCATTCCTGAAATATTTTTGCTTTATGGCAGGGCAAATTATCCTGCTGAAACTCCCACATCCACCAGGGAATACTATTTCCATGAAAGGGTGTACAACATAGTCTGCAACAATGCTTAGGTTTAGGGTGTGTGTCAAAGTAACATCCACATTGATGGCAGGACCCAAGGTTTCCCAGCACAACATTGCCCAAAGCATCACACTGCCTCCGCCGGCTTGCCTTCTTCCCATAGTGCATCCTGGTGCCATGTGTTCCCCAACTAAGTGATGCACTCACAACCGGCCATCCATGTGATGTAAAGAAAACGTGATTCATCAGACCAGGCCACCTTCTTTCATTGTTGCTCACGTGCCACTGTTGGTGCTTTCGGCGAGGTCAGGGGTCAGCATGGGCACCCTGACTGCTCTATGCAGCCCCATACGCAAAAAACTGTGGTACACTGTGTATTCTGACACCTTTCTATCAGAACCAGCGCTAACTTCTTGAGCAATTAGAGCTACAATAGCTCATCTGTAATCGGACCACACAGGCCAGCCTTCACTCACCATGTGCATCAATGAGCCTTGGCCGCCCTTGGCCATGTCGCCGGTTCACCACTGTTGCTTCCGTGGAGCACTTTTGATAGATACTGACAACTGCAGACCTGGAACATCCCACAAGAGCTGCAGTTTTGGAGATGCTCTGACACAGTCGTCTAGCCATCACAATTTGTTCCTTATCAAACTCGCTCAAATCCTTACACTTGCCCATTTTTCCTGCTTCTAACACATCAACTTTGATGACAAAATGTTCACTTACCTAATATATCCCACACACTAAAAGGTGCTATAATGAAGAGATAATCTGTGTTATTCACTTCACCGGTCAGTCAATAATGATATGCCTGACGCACACACACAAAGGCCACATTATTAGGTACACCTGTTCAACTGCTCATTTGGAACACAAATATTGAATCAGCCAATCAAATGACAGCAACTCGATGCATTTAGTCATGCACGTTCAGCGTATGACAAAGTACCACGAGAGCAATTCAAAAACATGAACGTCTGGTCTCCAATCTCTCTTGCAGTACTTTTATGTCATACGACGATCTATGCTGACTTCAAATATCAAGCAGATAAAGGAATCTCAGAGGACAGGAAGTGAAGGTAACACTAGATTCAGACATGCTTTGATGCCTTCCTTCCTTCCTTGGAATACGCCCTCCAAAGTTTTTAGATGCAGCCATGGTCAAGATGTACGGTGGCCCAGTAGTGCACAACACAACGAAATTTAAAATGCACACACAAGTTCACAACACAACGGAATCAAGCCACACCACAACGGAATCAAGCCACACCACAACGGAATCCAGCCACACCACAACGGAATCCAGCCACACCACAACGGAATCAGGCCACAACACAACGGAATCAGGCCACACCACAACGGAATCCAGCCACAACACAACGGAATCAGGCCACAACACAACGGAATCAGGCCACAACACAACGGAATCAGGCCACAACACAACGGAATCAGGCCACAACACAACGGAATCAAGCCACAACGCAACGGAATCAGGCCACAACGCAACGGAATCAAGCCACAACGCAACGGAATCAAGCCACAACACAACGGAATCAGGCCACAACACAACGGAATCAAGCCACAACACAACAGAATCAAGCCACAACACAACGGAATCAAGCCACAACACAACGGAATCAAGCCACAACACAACGGAATCAGGCCACAACACAACGGAATCAGGCCACAACACAACGGAATCAGGCCACAACACAACGGAATCAGGCCACAACACAACGGAATCAAGCCACAACACAACGGAATCAAGCCACAACACAACGGAATCAAGCCACAACACAACGGAATCAAGCCACAACACAACGGAATCAGGCCACAACACAACGGAATCAGGCCACAACACAACGGAATCAAGCCACAACACAACGGAATCAAGCCACACCACAATGGAATCAGGACACAACACAACGGAATCAAGCCACAACACAACGGAATCAAGCCACAACACAACGGAATCAGGCCACAACACAACGGAATCCAGCCACAACACAACGGAATCAAGTCACAACACAACGGAATCAAGCCACAACACAACGGAATCAAGCCACAACACAACGGAATCAGGCCACAACACAACGGAATCAAGCCACAACACAACGGAATCAAGCCACAACACAACGGAATCAGGACACAACACAACGGAATCAGGCCACAACACAACGGAATCAGGCCACAACACAACGGAAATGGTCTTGACCACGAGCTGGCTCTCGGACTGCAATAAAGTTCCCTTGCCATTGTTCAATAGATTAGCAAGTCTTACAAATATATAAACACTATAATCAGTTTTAAGTGTGTAACCATTGTATATTGACATGAAATATCAATTTTATAGTTTAATTCATTACATTTTGAAATGAAGTGTCAAGGAGTTGAGTGTTGTAGCTCTTGACTTTGTCAGTCTAATTTGGTGCGACACAGCAAAGCAAAAGCAACAAAGCTTGGCTCATATTTCCTGAGAGACGGAGAGGTACTTTTACTACAATGATAAAAAGCAACTAGGATCAAATAGAATCCAAAAGAACAAACCTAAAGGGCTTTTTTAAAGTTACTTTTAACAAATTAGGTCAAACCTTTGATGATTTACCCAATCATGAGAATATTTAGTCCACAGAAAAAAAGCTATCAAAGCTATACTGTTGTCAAAAATATAATTACAACTAGAGCGCTCCTATCAACTCTGCAGAAATCCAGACACCTGCAAGATTTAATATCTGTGAGGAACATCTACTCTGCAGAGTGTGTGATGTACAGTTCTTATTTCTGATTGCAGTTTTCACTGTGCTTTACCAGGACTGACGATTTGCACTCCACTGTGTTCGTTCAGCATGAGCAGACCATGTTCAGCAGTACCTGTCTGTTGAGACATGACCTTGAACATGTAATCTGTCTCGATCTCGACAAACAGAGCTCATGTCCTGAGAAAAAAAAAAACATGTCTATAGGGTCTGAAAACAGACATCCTTCAATCCTTCATCAAACACAGCAAGCTTTCATTTGTAACAGGCAAGTAAGCAAGTGCACTTTGAATGCTGAAGATATTCAGAGCGGCAGTGAATGGACCAGAAAAACATTGTCACTTATGTCGTTCTTCTCAGACTGGCCTTCCCAGGAGAAAATGTAACCATATACACACACGAGTGAGAGGAAAATCTGATCGAGGTCAAGTGCACAAAGCTGAAGAGCGAATGCATTAGTAAGGAATGCCCTTACATAATCCAGTGGGATACCAAGTTTGACTGAACAAACATGCAAACTGAAAGCTAAGAAATCGAATTAGCTACATTTATGATCATTTTATGGTCCTTTTTGTAGCAACAATTCAAGTTCTGAAGAATATCCTTTTGTGTCCCGCAGAAAATACAATGACAAAAGAAATGACATTTGACAGTCATTTTATTTTAAAGCCCTAATGGAATCCTCCAAAATGAATACGCCACAGAGTGACATTTAAAACACAGAAGAACAATGTTTTGGTGGTGCAGAGCAAAATGAATGACATTTCCCTATGAGAGAGCGTTGCTTTAACATCAACTTCTAAAAAGCTTGCATTCGTAACAAAATTACCGTTTTTTTTTTTTTTTAAATGTCCTTATATATAAATACTACAACAAATCAAATTATCAGCAAAGATTAAAATGACAATTCAGGCAGAATAAAATTACATGACAAACCATGAAAGTTGTTCTTTGTTTCTGGTTCACCCATGACCTACTGGTAGATTTCCTAATTAGCCATTATGTTTATCTGTTATGTCAATCCTCTTGTTAGTTCTCCTGATTATTTAAACCCAGCTCTCCTTCGTTCTCGTCAGTGTATGTGTTAATGTCAACGCTGTTTTATCTCCTGCTTATTCTATTGAAGATTATTCTTTGTATTGATCGTCTTTGTGAGCTTTGATACCACGTTGACAATGTTGTTCCAAACCTGTGTGAGTTTCTTCCTTCTGCTGAATAATGGCTACCCTCAACTGTCTGGTTACCGACATCCTTTAAAATACTTTCTTTTGTGTTAAACAGAAGAAAGACACCTTGAAGGATTAAATTATAACAATTTCATTTTTGCGTGAACTATCCCTTTAAAATTATTCTTAAAAAGGTGCCTATCAATGAATGTATTTTTGGTGCAAAACAACTAAAGATGTTTGAAAGTGGAATTTGTAGCTGTAGAGCATATCAATACGCGTATCAATAAATTTGATTTCACAGAGAAAAAAATGTAAATTGTTTCTCTCCTTCAATATTCTCAGAAATACCTTTATTCACCGGATAAGTGTGCCGTCATTTACCAAAAATGTCACCGTAAGTCCGCAGTCCAATTAGGGAGGCTTCTATAATTTGTGATCTTACGGTAGTTTGTTCAATCAGCCGTTTATTCTGACAATCAGGCAAGAGTAATATTTTATTTTATTATATGAACTTAAGAACAAACACAAGCACAAATGATTACATGAGCTCAACTATAACATAAGGAGACTGCAATTACTCAATGCTGGTATGAGAGCCTACACAGTGTGAATGTATTGTATTTTTTGTGCAGATCATGTGGCTCAAAACAACAAAACAGGTGCTATTAAGCACTGCATTTCGTTTTTTTTATGGGAAACACAATGTAGGCCATTTTTCATTCACTCAATTCATACAACGAGACAGACAGCTTAAATATCAATGGAAAATACACCTCATACAGCTCTACCTGAAACAACTGCTATTATGCTTTTTACATTGTCACCTTCCTTTAGTGTGTAATGTTGCTGTTTGAACATGAATAAGGAAAGCAAAGCACAAAGTCCCTCCAGTAGGAGTTATTCTCTATAATAAATCAGTGTCAGTGTTTCTGAACTCCCTGAAACGCCTCCATTAGTCTTGAGTTTTCCTTCATGGAAAGAACACGTCACAATATTCCTCATTTAAAGAATTCATATTAATTAATAACCCAAGGCATATGCAAATAAAAAGGGTGGGCCTGTTTGAGGTAGGGGTCGTTTACACTGTTTTTAACAGAAAATGGAAAATTTTCTTCGAGTTTTGGCCTTTCATTTACATGACAGTGGCGTTTTTGAGGCCTGAAAATGCAAACTTTTGAAAACAGGTTTTCAAGTGCAAGATTTTCAAAACAATGCCTTTCCTGTCTCCATGTAAACAACAAAAACATGATTTTGTAAAAAAAAAAAACATTACATCATGCACATGCGCATTACATCTTCACGGGATGTTTCTTGACAAAGTGACAGTGACGTCGCCAACTTCTGGCCTGGCATGCATAATAATACAGCCTTTTTAGTCATTTACACATCCATGTAAACTGGGATCGCAATGTTACTGTCTTTTTTAGGGTTGGCGAAAACTAAACATTTTCTTGACCGACCACCAAGCCTCATTAGCCGGTTGAAACCAGTTAACCGATTAGCTTAAAATAAGTTGCGCTATTTTAAATAATAGCCGCATGCCGCGCCTGCAATTTCGCAACTCTGTCGCATCTCTTTATGATCTCTCTGCCGCTCTCTCACACACACACTGTCCCGGCGCCGCCGCCTCCCTTCCACTCATGTCACATTTTTAAAATCCTCTACAGCGCGTAACATGAGTCCTGCAAACGCGGCGCAGAGGAGCTTGTTTGTAATCGACAAACAAATGGCTCCTTAGTTTTGAAATGGTTTGGGCACAAGGTGATCGCATTGAAAGTAAAGGCGTTTGTCTAGCGTAAGAAGCTCATTTGAAACATTGCCGCGGCTCATTTAAGAAAATGACAGCTCCGAAGACGCCGCTTTAGTTCGAGGTAGTGCTCACAATAATAAGGAAAGATGATGATCAACACCTTATGTGTTACAACTGAAATGTAGATGTAATATATTTCCAAATGTAAGCCCATCTTATGCGGAATGACACTTCATACTGTCGTCTGCCCCGGCTCTAACCTCAAGTGTTTTAGCCTGTTTACTTTTTGGAAACCTTGTGAGCGCACACACTCAAACGCTGCGACCTCGCGCCACATGTTTTTATTGGTTTATTAAGCACAAACAGGCGAGTTATGAAAAATTGAGTGCGAGGAATTTGTTCACTTTACACAAAAAGATTTTGGAATGAGATGGCTAACTGTTGTAGCGTTTACTCCACTGTCTATAATAGCCTAATTTAGAGATCACACAATTTTTAACCGACAACTGATCGGTTAAAGTTGATATGGTCAACCATCGGTCAAACAGTCATCGGTTAACATCCCTAGTCTTTTTAGTACATTATTGTACTGTAAACATCACCTTAGTTAGTAGTGTTCTGCAGCTCGCAGTAATGGTATGTTCCCAAAAAGCTTGAAGCGATTGACCAATCACAACACTCTGGTCCAGCCGGCCAATCAAAGCACATTGTGCTTTTCTGAAGGAGTGGCTTTACAGAGACAGGAACTAAACTGAGCATTATCCAAGGGGGTAATCTAGCACTCGAAACGCTTACCACCCATAGGGGCTGCCATTGCTAACAAAGCCATCACCTGCTGTTAGCATCCCATTGACTCCTATTCCTTTTTGCATCACTTTGACAGTGAATAACTTTACATCAGAGGCGTTTAAAGACTCCATTTGTCCATTGTTTATTTCTAAAGAAACACGACAATGCATAAAAGGCTCCATTACCTTGTATCTTAAACTATCGCCCTGTAGAAGCTGTTTCTGTAAAAATAGGCTAACGATTGTGTCATAACCAACGCGACTCTGTCGCACAGTTGAGAAATTACCGTATAGACAGGAGGAGACGCTCAGAAACAATCTTTTACTGTCTATGAGGCAGTCGAGGGGACGTGGAGACATAAAGTCTGATAAAGTCAAGGGGGAAGAATGGGGAGAAACCCATAGTGAGCCAAAAGCAACGGGAGAAAACATTTAAACAACGTGATTCGGATTTCACTTTCCACAACTACTAGAAGACCTACAACTGTCAGACGTGTTGCTCAGGTCACATCTACATCGTCAAGCTCAGTCTGAGCCTGTGCAGTTCGCTCAGCCATCAGGAAGTGAGTGCTTCTAATAGACCTCACTTTCCGCCGTTGAAGTCTATGGGATCGCTCTGTCCATTTCTTTTACTGTCTATGGCATTATCGACAGACTGGGAAGAGAGGAGGTGCAAGAATATGGGAAAGGGAGAAGAATATGGGAAAAAAAGTTTTTTTTTAAGCATTTAAGCATGAAAACCAATTCTAGTAGAGACCTAGTAGAAACTAGATTTAGTTTTTTAAATAGCATAATAGATGCATTATAAAAGCTGCATTATGAACCAACGTAAACTACGTGAATAATTTACAAAATTATACTGTATTCATACATTATAAATTACATTTAGTATATAACCTACATACCATGAATATTCATGAATGCAAATCCATCAGGTGTGAAAAGGTGACAAAGATGCAAGAATTTAATCAATATTTATACATGACACATGAATCATTCATAAATTAATATTACAAGATTAATATTAATGCATTAGATACTACAATATTAAGGAACATTTTTACCTTACTGTAGAGTGTTAGTGAAACCGCAGTCTGCAGCATTTGTAGTTATAAAATAGTAAAATAAAAATAAAAAACCTCGCCAACTTACATTTGCCCGCTCCAGTGCATTACACAAAGATTTGCCACATGGTAGCTCTTCTCAGGCTGAGAGCAGAGCCGTGATTGATGAGTGAATGAATGCGCTGCCACTCCTGCTGCACATTGAGACGTGACTGACAGAATATTTACCAACACTGGATGGACTGCAAACACACACCTGATTGATGGAAACCAAACTACATGAGAGGCAATTGGACCTAGAAAGCGTTCGGCTGGCAGCATCCCATCTCGATGTTTTTCCACTTTCATTCCCATTCAGATCTGATTATCGCCTTCACTGATTCTACACGTCATCAATTCTCACCGTTTGTTGGCTCCTACCTCATAAAAATTCTCACTTCTCTCCATTTATTCAGTTTTCCTCTCACTGTTTTCACAGATCTATTTTGGAGTTAAGCTGAGAAATATAAGAAGCTTTCAGGCATCAATATTTCACTTTAAAACATGCTCCAGTGATGCATATAAGTCAGAATACAAAGCAACGTGTCTTTATAATATAGGCCTATGTTGGTATATATTAGGGCTGTAACGATATGCGATATGAAATCGAAATCGCAATACGCAGGTACACGAACCTGTATCGCGATGTGAGAAGGCAGAATCGCGACACACCCCTTCCAACTGCCAGAATTATCCTTCCTGTCCAGGTCCAACTTTTAAGTCAGCAGTATGTCAATATTTCAGCTACCCGGTGGAGAACAAGGATGGCAATCGTGTAGTTGACAAGACCCACACAATTTGCCGTAAGTGTTTCAAGAAGCTTCCCCAACTGGCTGGCAACGTGGTGTGAGCGTGGCGTTTCTGTTGCGTGTCATCCGCGGGGCGGCTGCGTGGCGTTTTCTCTTTCTTTGCACACCAGAAGCGTGTCTGACGCTGCGTTTCTGTTGGTATTGATGTACAGGAGGCCCTATACTTCATGGTAATATATATTGCCTATTGGTACCGCAAAGAAAACGTCGGCAGTAGCCTATTGACCATACAGATATATGGTATTGACGGCAAAATAGGCTACAGAATACTGTACAGAAAAAAACTGTTTTGTCCCCCCCATATCGAGGTTTGTATCGTACCGTGGGTCAAAAATCATGATACGAACCGAATCGTGGGTTTGGTGTATCGTTACAGCCCTAGTATATATGCAAAATTAATATATTTAAATGTTATAAAAATTGTATATAATAAAATAAACATAGTACATTTATATTTAAAATAATAAATGCTATTGGATAGAGAAAGTATGATTACATCTATTTCGAATATTAATAATTTTAGTACGATGTAACGATGAATACAAACACTTAACAGCAGTGAGGTGTTGGGAACGTTACTTTAAAAAAGTAATTCTCTATAATAAAAGTAACTCAATACCAGGGAAAGTAACTATTTCGTTAAGTGTTTATAACTTTTTTTAAATGTTCAAATATGTAAAATAACTTGGATGCCCCAATATTAAATGTTAAATGAATGAAATGGACACTAAATATAATAAGTTATTATTATAAAACATTGTACACTAATATACACTATTTTAATGTTGCTGTGGGACAATGTGGGCACACCTATCAAATTCAATACATTATTGTAAATATAGTGGAACAATAAAACAAAATAGATTGTTTAGAACTGTAATATTTATTGCACAGACCCCAACTGGCCATCAAATAAATCTAAAAATAAATTATGCTCTTTAAGAAAAGTATACAAAAAATAGAAAATTATAATAAAAAATATACTCTTTATAGTGCACATTAAAATTCTAAAACTGTCACACAACTGGTAAACATACTGTAGCCTGCTTGAAGTATTTTCTTACTCACAAAAGTAAATAGTTTAACAAGAAATGCTCTCAAGTCTTGTTTGTATGGCAGGCTTACCCACTTTCTCGTGAGCTTTGGTGTCTTTAATGTCATATCTCTGTCTAATCCTTTGGTAGTGGAGCTCACGTTATCAATTGCGTTCACCGACGAGGAGAGACTCTTCTGGGCATAAGTTGCACGTTACATAAACATTCTTACCTTTCACCTCAACAAGGGAAAAGTAGCGCTTATACTTCCAGTTTGCGAAAGCTACCTTTAAAAATCATTGGACATGCCATCGCTCTGACTCCTGGTAACTGGTCGCATACGCGCCTGCGTGTCACACACACACACACACACACACAGCTGCAGGTCCGCTGACAGAACGCGCGCCTGTTCGGATGAAAACCGCTTCAGAGAGCTTAATTATAGTAACGGCGCATTTTATTCTCAGTAACGGTAACGGCGTTGTAACGTGGGAAACAGTAATTTGTTTGATTACTCGTTACTGAAAATATCAACGCCGTTAGTAACGCCGTTTATCTATAACGCCGTTATTCCCATCACTGGGTGTAGCTTCAAGTGATTATTACATTAAATAAACTGTGCAGTGTATCTCACAAATGTCTTTACATGCATATGATTGATAGATACACTGTCCTAAAGTTAATTGTGTGACGATGTAATTCTGTTCTCCCAGGATATTAACAAACCCTTTAATGAAAACAAGGAGGCATGGGACATTAGGCAGCATTCAGCAATTCATTTAACAGCTCGGTTCACTCAGCAGGGGTCTCAAACACAAATTACCTTTTTTTTGCTTTGTTGCAAACAGTACAACATAATGAGAAACGTTTCTTTAGCAGCAAATCAGCATAGGATGATTTCAGAAGGATCATGTGACTAAGAAATTAGGCTAAAAATGCAACTTTACATCACAGCAATCAATTACTTTTCAAATATATTAAAATAGTGTTTTTTGAATTGTAATAATATTTCACTATATTTTTACTGTACATTTGAAATGCAGCTTTGGTGACAGCTATCAAAAACAAACCATTCGATCACAAACTGTAGGTCTCGGGGTAAAAACTAAAAATGAAAAGTTCAAGTGAAGAAGAATGTTTAGAGACAGTCAACTTTTAATGCAAACGTGACTAAATAAGGTCCCACATGCAAATATCACCTTCTAAACATCTCTATATATGTAAAAAAAATAAGGGTTTCGACTTACATGTGATGTGTGTTGATATCCAGAGCCAGTGCATAAGATTCATTTTCATGAGAACTGTAAAAATATATAAATATAGGTTGTCATTACCTCAGGAGATATTTATACTAATCCTTAAAATGTCCTTGATTTAGTCATATTCAAAATATTTAGACTATAAAAATCAGTTCATTTAGATGTTACTGCATAAAGCATATCTGTAGATAGTTATAGCTTATAGCAATTTTACGGTGAAGCAATAACAATAAAACCAAGGTTAACTGTCTTCTCAGTGTTGCATTCTTTCAAGGTTTAAGAGAAGACATTATTTCCTAAATTTGGCAGGCTAATAACTTCATTAGAGATTTACTTAGCCATTAGAGAAAGCTGGATGATTGATATTTTATGAGGACAAATGTATTAGAAATTGACTAAACTATGATTTAACACACACTCACACAAACAAAACCAAAGCTGTTACAGTAGAAATCCCGGCTTTGAAGCAAATCATTTATTAGATGATCTGACAGTCTCATGTTCCAGTACAGCAATGGGTCACCAGCCCTGATGACACAACAGATTTTATTCATTAATGAGCTGAAGAGAAATATCACCTGCCATTTCTGCTGAGCACAAGGTTTGAGAGAAATGCCAGCCAGAAAATGAATCCGCCTGCAGTGCCTTCATTGTCAGAAGATGCATATTTTTCCCATGATCCTTTGAAAGGCCACTAAACACAACTACAAATAATTGGATCCATAAATAGCTCCTAATACAGGCTAGATGACGGCTGAAATGAACACCAATGGGCCACAGCACTGATTATTTTGTTATATATGAAGACAAGCCCCTGGGTAACATTGCCCTGATAGCCTGCAGCTGAGAATAACACACAACCTTGTGATTAATATTAAGCAATATCACACACGCAAGAGAGTGCATTTGTTTGTGAATATCAGCAGTGATTCAGCCATATCATGAGGCGCATGTAAACAAACTAATATTAAATGAGTGTGATATTGCTTTTTGCTTGCATTTAGACACAATACTTTGCCTATCACTTTGCCTATTATTTCTCTGCCAATGATTATAATTCAAGAAAATCATATGTGAACCCGTCAGTGTTCAGCAAATGACACTAATAGCATTTAGTTCCTAAATTACTGCGTTTGAATAAATGTGACACGTAAATAATTCAAAGACTCACTCAGTAAGATTTGTTTTGTTACTGAATGAACCTGGATTTGAATAATTTGATTGAATGAAAGAATCAACTCACTCATAAAGACAATTGCTGAATTCTTGAAGAAAAGACTGAATGAGTGAGTCAACAAATCATAAAGACAGTCACTTAGCAGCCGATCCTTTAAGTCCTGTAAGTTGCGAGGTGGAGCCTCCATGAATCGGACTTGTTTGTTCAGCGCATGCTCGATTGGATTGAGATCTGGAGGCCAAGTCAACATTCCTGAACCATTTTTGCTTCGTGGCAGGGTGGATTAGATGCCACAGCCACCAGGGAATACCGTTTCCATGAAAGGACCATAAGCCCCGTTTCCACCACAGGAACTTTACCCAGGAACCAGGAACTTTGGGTGGTACTTCGTGTGTTTAGACCGCAGGAACCAGGGTCTAAATGAAGTTCCGGGTAAATATTTCCCCCTCCAAACGGCCCTGCTCGCGAGGTAGTACTTTTTCAAAGTTCAGGAACTTTCGAGGGCGGGACTTGGGCGCTGAACATGCTGATTGGTTTAGCTCACGCAGCCTTTTATTTCAACCGGCATTTTTAAGTCTTTTGCGAGGTTCGTTCTCTACGTTCAGTAAATATCAGTCTAGCTCTCTGTCTGATGGCGCGCGTTCTCAGCCAACTCACGTGCAATGTCCGTAATAGCTGATAAGAATATACATTGTCATTTTAAATCTAGCTTTACAAGCTTTCTGAATATGCTGCATTCTGCTGAATCTCCATATTAGTGCTCTTTTCTGTCGTTGTTAATTTCATCTTTAGTAAACCTATACATAACCAGCAAAAGCAGCACCGCTTGAATCTCTTCCATACTCGTTACTAATTTTTTCACCATGTAAACGACCTGACCGATTACTTTTAAGTGTGCGTCCTTACATGACGTGACAGCGCGCCGCGCTCATGTTGACAAGAGAGGGAAGTTTATTTTTCTGAGGGGTAAACTTTTTATTTCCTAAGTTATGAAGATAATGTTGGAGTAATGACACAGCGTATATTGCCCCAGGCAGTTTTTAATTTAACTGCGCCTGACAGAAGAATTTTCTGAGATGATTATTACACTTTACAACAAATAAATAGCTTATTATATAATACTGTATTAGTCCTGGTGGCCGTTAAGAGTTGCTATGGCTACAGTAAACACATTCCAGCTGCTGGAGAAAACAGCGTTGACATTTTTGATGCGGCAGACAAACTGCATGTGACAAAATGATTGCGATTGAAAGTCATCACATGTAAACACCAGATCGGTTTAGATAACGTCTCACGTAAAAAGTCCACTAAATCTTTCAATCGATGCACACAAAAATGATTACTGTCCGTCACTGACTATTTGGAGGAACAGTGGCGCGCAGTCCTACATCACCAGACTAATTTGCCTAATCTTCTCGGAACTTTATCGTGGTGTAAACGCAGACAGCTGCAGGTCTGGGGGGGGAGAAAAGTTCCTGTAAAAAAGTTCCTGGTACAAATTGTTTTTGGAAACGGGGCTATAGTCTGCAATAATGCTTAGGTAGGTGGTACATGTTAAAGTAATACCCAAGGATTCCCAGAACATTGCCAATTTCTATAGCAACCAGAGTTTTTAACTGCAGTGACGCAAAGACTTTACAAATCAATGATTGGCTCTTTAATTTAGAAGGCGGGGCTTATTCACCACATTGGGTGTTGCACTTTGTCCCATTCATAACTAATAGGAGTGCACAGTCTTCCTATAGGCTATATAAAGTAATTAGTAATATCTTATTTTCATTCAGGAAGTTTCCTCTCAGCATGTTTTCTTTTAGAACAGGACACAAAATAACCGTTGATAAATGTATCCAGTTTTAACCAGTTTGGCACAGTCAAACTCCCCAACAATGAGTTACATCGACCCAGCGCTGGGTAAATATGTGAGAGGATCCATCATTTGTTTGTGACAGTAAAAAATTACCCAGCAGCTGAGTTACAGATAAACAACCCAGAACCTAACCATAAATATTGGGTTAAATAAAAAGCATTTTTTTAGAAGGCCCAATAGACCATAAAATATTAAACTGCATCACAAATGTTGTTGTTAATGTATTAGTGTAGCAGCCAGGTGTGTGTAACACAGGTCTGCTGCATTAATCTGAGCCCATGGAGCGCCTCAAGTATCGGCTTGTGTATTTAAGAGACTAAAGACGACACAAGGGAACTCCTTAACCACAAATCACAGCATGTGGGGGTCTCTTCAGTGGTCTGTGTACTTCAACCGTTTCACCTCACGTATTAGATTACCCTGCTGTTGTTCTCATTAGCAGAACAGCTTTATGACATGAGATCTGTCTTCCTGAGATAAATAACTGCAGTTCAATCTATAGCTGCTCAAGGACAACATTCAGAGGAAATCAAAGTCACACAGCCTGTGTGAATCCCTGAAAGGAACAACAGTGGCATGCCTGTACCCAGGAATGATATATGTTTGTGCATGATAAACATACATGAGGTTTGTTTGTGTATTAGCTTCTTCCCAGTACGACATGATGACTTTGAGCCGGCTAATGTGAGTGATGCCTGTTGTCTAATGAGACCGCAGTGCACGCATCGCATAAGGTAAAGTGCACACAAGAATGCAAATCGCAGCAATCTTTGGCCCTTATATACGGAAGATCTATCAAATCAGCATCCAGAGGCTAGCGGAAAGCACATCATGCTTCCAGATAGTAAACCTATCACTTTACGATCATTACTTTACTGATTTTAGCTTGGTCTCTTGCCTTTTGGTTTTAATTTGTGCCAATTCTACTGATTATATGTACTTTTTAAATCTTCGTTAATTATTTTAGACTCAATTTTAATGGTTAAAATATTGTATTAATCAAAAATCATGTCTAATTAATTGAAATCATGTAAAAGTATACAATTTAAAAGACAATTTTTAAAACAAATTACATGTTTAGGGCCAAAATTCTGTGTTTTCTGGATTCTATTTTAATGATTTAATTAAATTAATGAACCAAAAAGCATGTCTGTCTAATTAATTGAATTCATAAAAATTACAATTTATTCATGAACACTTCATACAAAGTCCTGCATAAGAGCTTTTCTTTTAAAATTAAGACAGGGAAGAAAAATTAAAAAAATTATTATAAATCATTATTATAAATGTATCATAAGTGTTAGTATTATTAATACATTTAGATGTAGCTAAACTGTAATACATTTCTGTCACAATTACTTCAAAGTTAACCAAACTTTTATTTTATTTTCTCCATAGCAGAAATCATCGGGCCTTTGCTTTGGTACGACATGAAGGTGAGCAAAGAATAACAGAAGTTTTCATTTTTGGGTGAACGGTTCCTGTATTATTACGTGGCTAAGTAATGATAAAAGCAGAGTGAAAGTGAAGGGTGCTACGGGAGGTAAAAACAACATATTGCGATAATGGAAATAGGATACACTGAAACGAATCTAGAAATAACTAATCCAGCTGACAGGTTGTGAGTGCAAACACAGTGAGAGAGCCATCACATGGAGAAGGAGAGCTCAGAAGATGCAAAAATAATAAAATCAGCAGGTTCGTAAATAATACAAAGGAAAGACGACAGCAGCAGAGCGCCACTTACTTTGCTGCGTCTCAAGACAGCTTGCCCCGTCAGCTTGATTTTTTCTATAAACGTGTAATTACAGCGCAAGAGGCTCATTATGAAGGAAGGTGAGTCTCGGGATGAAAACAACCACTGCAGACAGGACAGACAGCACACGACGAGAAAGGGCAAAAGGTACAAAGACAGGGAGAACAGGGAGGATTCATAGTGCACATACAGCAACATGACAGCAGGACTAGAGGTCTGTGCCAAATACTGCAATATAGGATACAGAGAATTAAATGGGAGAGTGCATTCATAAAATGAAAAAATAGAAGTGCAGATACACAGATGGAGGGATAAATTAAGAGAAAAAAGGTGATGGTGGAATATGTGCTCTTCACACACACACACACCTGGTTCACTATCTTTGTGGGGTCTCTCCATAGGCGTAATGGTTTTTATACCGTACAAACCGTATTTTCTATCCCCTTACACTGCCCCTGCCCCTAAACCTACCCATCACACACACACACACACACACACACACACACACACACACACACTGCCCCTGCCCCAAAACCTACCCATCACAGGAAACATTCTGCATTTTTAATTTCTCAAAAAAACTCTTCCTGTATGATTTATAAGCTTTTTGAAAAGTGGGGACCGCTGGCTGGTCCCCACAATGTAGGTGATCTCAGGTTTTAATATTCTTATGGGGACATTTGGTCCCCACAATGTAATATAAACACACACACACACACACAGCACACTTCATCAGCTCCAGGTCTCTGGTGTTTCTAGTTATTTCTTGTGAGGTTTAGAGAAGCATCATTGATTTATTCCTCAGAGATAACCCTGTATTCCCTTTTATTCCGGCAGCTAAAGCGGGTCGGGGTGGATCATAGGGCTGGGATGTTATTCGCTGACCTGAGCTTGTCCTTAGTAATACGGCCAAAAAAAGATCAAAAACATCTCTGGGAAGATTCTAGAATTGTTTACAATTTTTGGGGCAACACTAGACAAGTCTTACGGGTTTAGAACAACATGAGGGTGCATAATACATTACAGAATTTACATTTTTGGGTGAAAAATCCTTTTAATTTCAACATTTACTAATGCATTTTAAAATCAAATGTTGCTTTTTTATATTAATAAATGCATCATGAACAACTTTTTTGTTCGTTAACAAAGATTAATAAATGTTGTAAAACATTTCTTACGGTTAGTTTACCTTACATTGTAAAAGAGTTTTACAATTTTGGCAAATGGAATTTTTTTTTTTTAATAAAGTCAGGTTTGTTGGAAGTGCTACTTGATAATCATTAAATAATATATTTATAATATATAAAGCAAACAGCATTTAATTGCCAATTTAAAATAGAAATATTTCACCCCTGCAGACAGTGCACAGTCCTTGATCGTGTTCATAAGCAGCGTGAATGTAGTGAATTATATCAACGGAGGTACCATTAAGAAGAGGTGAAAGAGGAGAAAGGTGTTGTTATTGATTGGGTCAGTGTAACCGTACAGCCGGCAATACATCAGCAGCCGAACAGCAGCTCCATTCATCAATTCAACACCAGAAGGCCATGGAATACAAGAATCCAGTCAATAGATATTGCATACACACCTTACAGTTTGCATCGTTTGTGGTGGAGGGAAACACCTAACCCACTGCAATGAAATAGAAAATATTTTAATAATAATTAATATTTAATCAATTATTGATTCATTCCTTTAATTTGTATTGTGTAATTACTATTTACAAATACATACAATTAATATTAATTGAGTGCTATTTTTGTGGTGCTGAACTGAGTTTCCATATCAGTGACGTATCTGACAGACCGTTAGGATGCTGTCTTAAGGCAGCCACAGGCATTACGCTTTGAAACAGGAAGACAGTGACAACTGCAATGCAGGTGTGCTCGAGTATTCACTGCAATACAACAGCCACAAGTCAGAGAACTGAGGAGTGGCAGCAGTCTAATACTGCAGACAACAATAGCACACTGTGACACTGACACAGTTTACGTTTGACAGATCTTAATAAATACAATTGAACTCTTATAAAATCTAAAACAATGCATCTCTCTCTCTCTCTCTCTCTCTCTCTCTATCTATATCTATCTCTCTCTCTCTCTCTCTCTCTCTCTCTCTCTCTCTCTCTCTCATATATATGCAGATAAAAATGGGACCCTTGAGATGGATTTTTAAAAAAGCTACTCGATTTCCAAAGGAAAATAAATGAAGACTCGTCAAGGCTTCCCATCAGGAACATAATGTACTGAAAGAGTGGAAGAAAACTGAAGGTCAATTGACTTTACAGAAGTCAAAAAAAAAATCATCTTCAAAACTGTCTGAGCATCTTCAAAACTGCAGCTCTTGTGGGCTGTTCCCGGTCTGCAGTGGTCAGTCTCTATCAAAAGTGCTCCAAGAAATGAACAGTGGGAACCGGCTTACAGGGTCAAGGGCGGCCAAGGCTCATTGATCCACGTGGGGAGTAAAGGCTGGCCCGTGTGGTCCGATCAAACAGACGAGCTACTGGAGCTCAAATTGCTCAATAAGTTAATGCTGGTTCTGATAGAAAGCTGTCTGAATACACAGAGCATCACAGTTTTTTGCGTATAGGGCTGCATAGCCGCAGACCAACACATGGCACCAGGATGCATTATGGGAAGAAGGCAAGCCGGTGGAGGCAGTGTGATGGTTTATGAAATGTTCTGTTGGGAAACCTTGGGTCCTGCCATCCATGGATGTTACTTAGGGTTAAAGTAATTAATATGTTAATATAAATTAACAAGTTGGGTGTTCGTGGGTGTTGAGAGATACTCATCATATTTATAAACAAACCATCAGATTAAAAAATATGATAGTGATCATATCATATAATAAAATATATGTATTTGTTACTACTGTAAAGCTATATAAATTATTATAGGATCTCATTTAATGCTTTCAGAATTAAAAAAAAATGTTTGTATTTTTAAACAATATTTTTATGTTAACATTTTTAATATTTATTGCACAATAATTCATTGTTTTATTTATCAAAACAAAAAGAAAATTGTAGACTACAAACTTTGCTAAAGAGCTTTTTTTCTTAAAAAAATATTTACAATTGATTATAATGGGAAATATACTTTACAGGACTTCAGTGACCTGCTAAATATTCGCTAATATGCTAGAGCTTTGAATCCATATTTGCCAAGTTGAACAGCTTTGGTCTTTCTCACTCCTTTGTCTTCTTTTTTTGTGAAGTCATTGTTTTTTGTCAACAAAGTGTACAGACAACAGCAAATTGGTGTTATTTATATTAGATCATACAATAATTTGATTAGCCAATGAATTATCTTCCAAGAACGTGGACATTTTGCACAAGCACTGATAGAAGACCAGGAGCAAAACGTTAGATTTAAAGGATCTGCTGCTAACAAATTGCTGGCAGATACCACAGCACATCTACACCTGAAGATGTGCCTGGGGGATATAAATATATATGGCTTTTTTACAGAGTAAAACACTGATGTTGTGTGATACAGATTAGTTTGTTTGCTGCTATTAATGATCTGATGTTAATTGGGTTAATTAATTACCATTAATCTAATGATGCTCTATTGCTCTGAATCACTCAGTGTGAAGGTTGCATTTGCATCACAGTCAAAGTGAGCCCTTACACATCCCCTTTACATGCGTCATCAGAGCCATGGAAAAGTGTCTTATTTATTACACACGATCTTGCTTGTTGTTGCATCTTTATCTCACAAAGACCTCACAGCTGCAGGACCAGCGTGTGTGTCATTCAGCATAGGCAGGCATTGTGGCTGTGTAACTGAACAGAGTTAAACAACGCACCAATCACAGACAGTGTTGACCTGCAGATAGCTGAGAGCGCACAAACACGCACAACAAAATAATGGCAGTAAAGCTCAGGCAAACGTGCTAGTAATGCATGAGTCACATAGCAAACAATGATTTGTGGTTTCAATTCAAGATCTTAGAATATTATGAGCCATTGCTTTTTATAGCACAGGTAAGAATAAAATATATATGGGAGGTAAATCTACTCCTAATATGTCAGTTGGCAGGGCTAACACATGTGGTGTGTCACGTCAAGAGACATCTCTAGGGTGGAGACAGGAAAGGTTTGCAGGGTGAGGTTTCCATGGCAACAGTAGGGATGAGAGCTTTTGTATGAGTATGTATGAGCAGGTTCAAAAGCATGTGACACTATATCGGTCAGTCATTAAAAAAAGTGACTGTACAGTCATAAGTGCAAGTGAAAGAAATATGGATGAGGAAATTAATATTTAAAAAGCCTTCATTTATTCCCTAGCAACTGATTTGTACAATTTATCTGCCTTAAAGATCTATGGGCATGACTCGGGTATGAGTCCTGGGATTTGATTTTTTACAAATGTTGCTCCACTTCCAGCATTATTATCTTCACTGAATACAGACATCCCTATAGTTTTATTAAGCAAATCTAAATTCATTTATAGCTCCCCAACAGTGGCACATAATTGGTAAGGTAATTTTCTGTTAGCTAATATAATGTCACAGCTGTTTGTTCAGCAGTGTTTTCCTCATTTCCTCATGTCAGCTGGTAATATTACCAACTACCTATGAGGAAACAGAGCAACAAAATAAATAAATCAAATGTTATGTTTTCAAAGAGGCCTACTGACACTGTTGGAAATTAAATCGTGATGCACTTTTGTTAATTTTCTAGTGTGCAAGTAAGGAGAAATAATGGATTAGGAATAATGGATTAGGGTTAGACTGGGTTATCCCAAGGGCACTCGAAACGCTTACCACCCATAGGGGCGGCCATTGCTAACCAAGCCATCACCTGCTGTTAGCATCCCATTGACTCCCATTCATTTTTGCGTCACTTTGACAGTGAATAACTTTACATCTGAGGCGTTTAAAGACTCCTTTTGTCCATTGTTTATTTCTAAAGAAACACGACCATGTATAAAAGGCTCCATTACCTTGTATCTTACACTATCGCGCCCCGTAGAAGCTGTTTTTGTACAAATATGCTAACGATTGCGTCATAACCAACGCGACTCTGTCGCACAGTTGAGAAATTACCGTATAGACAGGAGGAGACGCTCGCAGGCAATCTTTTACTGTCTATGAGACAGTTGGGGGGACGTGGAGACATAAAGTCTGATAAAGTCAAGGGGGAAGAATGGGGAGAAGCCCATAGTGAGCCAAAAGCAACGGGAGAAAATATTTAAACAACGTGATTCAGATTTCCCTTTCCACAACTACTAGAAGACCTACAACTGTCAGACAGGTTGCCTACGTCACATCTACGTCCTCAAGCTCGATAGCTGTGTCCCAAAGTGAAGTGCGCGCACTTCGAAGGCCGCATTTGAAGTGCGATTACGTCATAGCGGCACTACGAAGGCTGTCCCAAAGTGAGAGCTGCAGCTTTGAAGGCCGCATTTGAAGTGCGATTGCATCACAGCGGTGCGACGAAGGCTGTCGCAATTTATGAGCATACCTGTCAACTTTTGGTTATCGAAATCCGGGATAGATTGGGGGGGGGGGGGGTTAAATCCTCACATAAACCCATAATAATAATAATAATACATTTTATTTGTACCTGTGCTCTTCCTTCATGTATAACAACTTATCAAGTGGGAAATATACATAAATTGTTATTAGTTTGCACTGCATAAGTTAAGAATTATATATAGATTAATCCTTCTTAAAGGTACTGAAGTTATTTTCTCAAGAACAGAGCATATTTAGTGAGCAATTACTTCTGTTCTTTATATTGTCATTATTAGTGAATACTGTCACTTTAAAAGATCTTCCCCTGTCGCATGAAGTCGCAGTTACAAAACTTACAAAACGCGTGACTGTCCCCCATCTGCTCCTCTTCAGAAAATTAAATTCGCTGTCCCATTGATCACGGTATTTACACAGGGTTTGGGTTTGTTGGCAGGAGTGCCTTCCATCTCTATCGTTAGTTACGTCCATCATCCGTCTCTGGGTCTGTTTTGTTTTTCCCCGCGTTGTCACTCGTCATTATCTGACCACACACACTATAACCTCGCGACAACGGCCACCTGTAGGCTACTGCAGATGGCAGTTATCGCGAGGCTAGTTACAGAGCTCAGATTGGAAATGTTTTTTTGTTTTTTTACTCCGGTATTATTATTTTTTTAATAACGCAGGTTAAAATACGGGAGATTTACGGGAAAATACGAATACGGGAGGACGGCGGGAAAGAAGGGTAAAATACGGGACTTTCCCGGCCAAAACGGGATACTTGACAGGTATGTTTATGAGCGACTTCAAAATGCGCCCTTCGGTTCTCAGGCAAAGGAAGGGAACAGCAGATGGAACCTTCCCACAACTTCGCAGCCTTCCCTATCCCAGAATTCATGAAACACTGCTGGTGACTACAGGATTTGACTGGTCCACTTTCCCGCAGCACTGGATCAGATTTCCCATAAAGACAATAGCGGTCAGTAACTCAAGTGTAGCCTACTATTGAACACAACAGCGCAAGCGCTTGAAGTAAATAAAACGTTCAGTGCATTCGCACAGTTCCCAGTTCCCTGCCCTGAGCAACCAAGATGAACTTTAATTTCCCAATTTTTAGATGCTAATGGAATATATAATGGAATATAAAGAGGCACTGAACATCTTTCAACTGTCATCTACAAAGCCAAAGGCAAACCTAAAACTCTTTTTTCCTGAAATAAACTAACTGGTTAAACCCTCACCTGCCTAGTAGCTATTACTGGCTCGGATGATTCTACAAAAAAATGTTTAACATTTATCAAACTTTTTCTCCAACTGCCTTTTCCTATCCAAGACCATGTCTCTTTTTTACTCACACACACATCTGCCTTGATAACGCTATCCACTAGGCTAGAAATCTAGACGCACCCTAGCGGCAGCAAATTTAATTTGGAGTTAAGCTTTCCTCTGAGAAAAGAACAAAGAGCGGCACTGAAGTCATTCTTAAAAAGGGAAGATGTGTTCGGAGTTTAGCCGACCGGATACGGCGAATGTTTAATCAGTCAGAGAGTAGTGATGTGTCGTTCATGAACGATTCGTTCATTTTGAACGAATCTTTATTATGACTCGGGACTACCGAGTTGTCTCAGATAGTGATTCGTTCATTTTGTGTTGACCGCGCATGCGCATTACGCAACATATGGCCTCTGAATCAGCTCTGAATCTCCGAATGATTAGTTCTTTTGAGTCTCGGGTTTGAGTCTTTCGTTCTTCCTGTTAGTCCCATAGAGTCTATGCTGTCAGTACACTCTAAAAAATAATTCAGTGGCTTAGTAAATATCACAGTAATAATTTACTTTATTAACTTAATAAAATCTCTCAATATCATTTACTTGATGGTTTTAGTTAAACATACCAAAATAATTGACTAAAAATCCAACAGTTAATTTTGTCTAAAATGTATAGTTATATTTAAGTTTTTTTCACTAAAATAATTTAGTATTCAAATAACCAATTCTTTATTTTAAATATACTTAATACATTTGTGAAATTTATTTCAAAATATTTGAGAATGGAGAATTAAACCGATCTGTTTCAAGAACCACAAATATTACTTAATTAAAATCAAGATTATTAATATTTAACACACACTGAAGAAATTGAGTAAATTTACTCGATTAAAACAATGCGCCCCTCCCCCACCCTCTGACGTGACGACAGCTCGACGGTTGAGTGAGTGCGGATATTTGAATTCTCCTCAGTCACCAGAGCAGTTTCTTCTTCTCAGCGTCGCAGAATTGGGGCATTTCCACTGTGAAATTCAGGTTTGTATGTTTTTTTTTTTTATCTATATAATCATTACTGTGCTAAAAGTCATTTTATTTAATTCAAAACAACATACAGTGACAGTGTGAGTCACCTTAAGTTAACGTGTGGCGTTGGTCTTTGAAACGTCTGCTGTGTTGCTCAAAACACACAACTTTAATTCGTAAAGATAATGAATTTGGATGATAGAATCTTATTAAAACTGGGCACTGTTTGTTTATTGTCAGGTCATGGAGTCTGGCGCCTCGCAGCATCTTTCAGCTACAAATGAAACGCAGGACAGCGGTCTCAAGTTCAAAGTCCACCCGCAGACCGCTAACGTTAGTCCATCTCAGGCTCGAGAAACAGCGCTGATACGGTGGAAATGGGATAACAGACCGGTTGATTACACTTGAATTACTTTTAAATGTTTAATTTTTACTTCTAAAATGTTTGTTACATGAGTTTAAATGTTGTAAAATAACTTATTCTTTACATGTCAAAACAGTTATATATGCTGCAACCGACAATAAAGGCCATGTCATGTATAAAGTGTGTTTGTGTGGACTGTGGAGTATTTTACAAAGGTTTAGAGGAAATTAAAGTTATACTATACAAGTTAGTAATACTCATAAATAAAAGCTGTTCCTATTAGTCATAAATATTGGTTTTTAAATGCTTTTTACCCAATTTTTTCTACTTAATTGAATTTGTTAATGTAACAAATGCAGTTACTCAGATCTACTTAATTTTTTTACTTACATTTACTCAGTTCATATGGTGTCTTTAATTGATTTCACTGCTTTAAAATTTACTCAATTTTTTTAGTGTAAAAATGTTTCACCAAAAAAATTGAGTAAATCATAGTATAAGTTTTTAGAGTGTAACGGAAACAGAAAAGATTAGTTCTTTTGAGTCTCGAGTTTGAGTCTTTCGTTCTTGCTGTCAGTCACATGCTGTGTGTGTGTGTGTGTGTGTGTGTGTGTGTGTGTGTGTGTGTGTGTGTGTGTGTGTGTATATATATATATATATATATATATATATGTATATGTATGTATATATATATATATATATATATATATATATATATATATATATATATATATGTGTATATATATATATATATATACACACACACACACACACACACACACACACAGTTGATTCAAAATTAGTCTAATTGAATTTGTGATGTTAGACTTGAATAGTCAATATATTTCCCATATTTGTATATGTCTGATATTACCTGAGAACAATATAAAAAATAAAATAAATAACTACGTGCTTTTTACAAAAAAGGTTGTGAACTTGTGTTCTATACACGGTGACAAATCACGTGACAAAAGAACGAACGACTCAAACCCGAGACTCGATCAAAAGAACTAATCTTTTCTGTTTCCGTTATTGAAAGCATAGACTCTATGGGACTAACAGGAAGAACGAAAGACTCAAACCCGAAAGACTCATAAGAACTAATCATTTTTGTTTCCGGACCTGTGTCACGCACGGTCCGGGCGGCCCAGCCCCCAGATCTGATCAGAGTCAGACACAGACGAGTCGACAGCTAACGTCTCGAGGAGCTCGAAGACACGAGAGGCGGAGAACAAACGTGATAAATATGAAGTTGCAAGAGAAAGAATGTTTTGGATCAGGAGGTGAGGTGAACTAACAGAGAAACTGCAATAGCCTGCCCTGACCCAACAACTAATCAATTAATTAAACATTTCAGTTTCTTATAATTTGGCTTTGGTTGCTGTACCCTATAGTTTATTTGTATGTAGTTTTAAAATGTAATCAACATTTTCATAAGTACTAGATGTGTTGGGCTATTTAACATGTCATTTTGGTGAAATGAACGAAATGACTCGAAATGACTCGAAAAAAGATTCGTTCATTTTGCTGAACGAGACTCAAAGATCCGAGTCAGTAAAATGATCCGAACTTCCCACTACTATCAAGCTGTGTCCCAAAGTGAAGTGCACGCACTTCGAAGGCCGCATTTGAAGTGCGATTACGTCATACCTGCACTACGAAGACTGTCCCAATGTGAAGGCTGCACCCTCTGAAGGCCGCATTTGAAGTGCGATTACGTCACAGCGGCACTACGTAGGCTGTCCCAAAGGGAGAGCTGCACCTCTGAAGGCCGCATTTGAAGTGCGATTGCGTCACAGCGGTGCGACGAAGGCTGCCGCAATTTATGAGCGACTTCAAAATGCGCCCTTTGGTTCTCAGGCAAAGGAAGGGTACAGCAGATGGGACCTTCATATAACTTCGCAGCCTTCCCTATCCCAGAATTCATAGCACACTGGTGACTACAGGTTTTGACTGGTCCGCATTCCCGCGGCACTCGATCAGATTCCAGTTAAAGACGGTAGCAGTCGGTAACTCAAGTGTAGCCTGGGTACTATTGAACACAACAGCGCAAGCGCTAGAAGTAAATAAAACGTTCAACAGTTCCCAGTTCCCTGCCCTGAGCAAGATGAACTTTAATTTCCCCAATTTTTAAATGCTATTTTTTTCTCAACCATTATCTCAAGAAGAGGAATCAGTCCATTATCACCCTTTTCGCTGTTTCTTTTTTTCCCATAAACTTTCTTTAAATAGCCTTCAAAATATAATCTGAGCGGCGCTGTATTTTCGTCCTGCTCCCGCTATTCCGCACCGCACCATTCCGCTCGCGCAAAATTCACTCTGTGCTCACCCGCTATTACCGACCCGACTGATCCAGCTAAATTTAGATTTGTTTCCAGAGTCTATCTTAAATTTCCCTTACAGAAAGAGAGACACTGGATAGGAATTGTCCGTGCAATCATTTATTTTTCTTACAGCCTGCTGTAGCCTATGTCAACACCGTAACTAAAACAAATATCACAGAAAAATAGGCTAAATCAAATGTGACATCTGTCACTCAGAATTATAAGAAAAAATACAAACAAACGAAAACTGCTGACTTATCTACTAAAATAAAGTATATATATATATATATATATATATATATATATATATATATATATATATATATATATATATATATATATATATATATATATATATATATATATATATGAATGAATGTTCACTGACGACGGTCAACGAAACATCGATCCTCCAAAGACTGAATGCGTGGCCGACACAGAACAATTTAACTGGCTAGCTTATTATTTGTTATGCAAGTTATTTGTAAATTAAATGAACTGCTTTCTATTGTTCATTTTCGTTAACTTCAAACGTAGGCTAAATTAAAGAGGTGTTTTTTCTATAGCCTAGCTATTGTTTATTAATGCACGTTATAATTTGTAGCTACATTAAACACATTTATATTTATACATATATTTTCTTGTCATGTAATTTAAAATGTGTAAATGAAAATAAATTGGTCTATTAGCCTACGTAGGCTTTTTACAACTACAGCCTATTTATAGACCAATAAAATAACTTAAGTTTAACATTAGAAACAACAAATTTGTATTATCAGCCAAACCAGAAGAAAACACTTTTCAACACTTTCATTGCGCTGAGCGGGAGAAGCTGGAGCTGGACCGGGATGGGAAATAATGCACAATAGAGACTCTGGTAATTCCTGCGGGACATCATCTTCTGGGATGAGTGCATATTTCCACTGTCCGCAGCTCTGCGGGGCCGAATCGGTCGACGGCTGCATGGCATGCCATAAAAAAATGCATCTGAGATGATGAGTTGAATAAAAATAAGTAGGCCTACTTAAAAAAAAAAAAGAAAACTTGGACGTATATAGGCTAAATGTTTAAAATATATTGTAACAGTTACATTTAACATAAGAAATAAACTATTAACTAATATTTGCAATTTGACAATATTTAACCGGCTACAGATTTACATGCTTATGGTCTAGCCCATCGTCGCAGGCTTTGAAGCATGTCAAAACTCAAAACCCAATAGAAAGCTCAAAAAAAGTATATATATATAAATATATATATAGCTTCTTGCGTATGCTTGCACTCTGTAATATATATATATATATATATATATATATATATATATATATATATATATATATATATATATATATATATATATATATATATATATATATATAAGTAGTAGTATATGCTCCATTTCTCTTTTTAAAATCTCCTCACGAACGTCCGCTGTCAGTTGTCAGAACCTGCTAGTCCATTAACGACGCTTGGTTCATTGTTGCCAAGTCTGGAATGGGGTTGCATTTAGGCTACTGTTGCTTTGGGGTGTTTGTAGCCTATAGTCCACAGGTTAAGTTGTCTTTACTTGAGCAATATTTCTACTGCCCGCGCCCCGCATTTTGGGATATTTTGGCCCATTCTGGCTGTGATTCCGATACTTTTGAATAACAATTGGAGGGGTTTTATTATTCAGACCTGGCAACCCTGTCCCTCGGTTCGCCCTTCGTGCACTTCGTGCACTTTGAAGGCGTGGTCTGGTCTGGCCTTCGAAGTGCATGGCCTTGGAAGTGCGCACCCTTCACTTTGGGACACAGCTTCAGAGACCTCATTCATACTCCCCCTTCACCGTCGTTGCTCCGGTTGGTGTACCGCTATCCTATCGCGTGCAGAGGGAGTTTGAAAGACAACCGTTTATCCCGCCCCTCGGATTGAGCCCTGTCTATGGTGAGTTTCCAGACCAAACATCTTGATGTGGGTCTGGCTTGTCAGGCTACTGAGAGGGTACTCTGCAGTCACATCTAGACCAAATGGATGGACGAGAGGAGAGAACTGTCCGGCTTGCCTGAACTTTTTTCACTCCTCCCCTCACTGCAGCCGCCTAGTCTCGCCTTTATTTCAGGCGAGGCAAGGCGCATCTCAAACAAGCCTAATGTTTTTCACGTACAGAGCTACAGACGACACAATTGTTGCATTGGTTTTCAGCGTGAATGGTCCAAAAAAACACACACAAAAAACAGCTAAAACTGGAAAGAGCTTCTTCGAGATTGACTGAGAAAGTACTCTGTGGTAAAATATTACAAAGTGCTGAAAGCTACAGAAAAGAGAAGCAAATGGATCCTACAATTCACAGAAAGAACTGCAGGCCGCAGCACGTGGATTGGAAGTTATCATTTTGAATTTTGTGGTACAATCATTATATTGACAACTCATCAATTAGGACTAAATATTTACCATGTTATCTTCTGCATAATTGGAAGTTTTTAAATAAACACTGACAAAAAAAATACAAGTTTTTGGGCTGGACGATGATGATGTATATGTGATATAAGTGATATTTCCCCACGTCAAAATCAGGCACATATAAATGGAAACATGATTCCTGGCTGCGTTTCAATAGCCATGGATCACTGGTTCTTTGATCAGTTGTAAGGAACCTTTAATTTAAACTGATAATCGTTTGTTTTACTCACTTTTTCGCAGTTTCCCCTAACTCCACTCATGCAGCTGCTCCACTCAGTCAGACTCAGACCTGCTGAAGGAGGGGGCGTGATCCGGCGGGAAAGTGACGTCAGTGCATACTCTCAGACTGCTAAATTTCACATGTGTGTATTTAAAGTCATCCCCAAACTTTAAGGTGTTTATAGTGGAATTTGACTCATTTATATAATCTTTGAAATTGTTTAAAAATAAGTCATTAACATGTTTAAAATATTATGAAAGAACTATTGGATCCACTGCTACGAATTAATGCTACACTTTTTGTGATCTGCTGTATGTTATGCTATGTTTGTTGCATGTTCCTTCTTCAAAAAAAACAAAAACAAAATGCATTTGCACAACGTCATTGTTTTCACAAATTTGCGTTTTGTAGACGACAACAGTATTGTTTTCAAAAATGTGCTCTTTGAAACCCATTTTCAAATGTTTATGTTTTCAGACCTCCAAATGCTGTTGTCGTGTAAATGAACAGCCAAAACAAGGGGGGAGATCTGCTTTTAGTCGTTAACAGCCCCTTAGTTCCCAAGATGTATTAACCTCTTAAAGGTGCCCTAGAATGAACAATGTAATTAACCTTGCCAGAGTTAAATAAAAAGAGTTCAGTACATGGCCATCACATACAGTGAGTCTCAAACACATTTGCCTCCTCCTTCATATGTAAATTTTGTTTGTGAAAAACACCACGGAAAAGCTATTTTCAACATAACGCCACGTGTGACGCAATCGCTGGGATCATTAATATGTATGCCCCCAACATTTGCATGTCAGCCCATGTTCATTGTCAGGCGGATGCACAGCCGTCGGGAGTTCAGCAGATAAACAAGCGTCACACGAGGAGAGACAAAACGGCAGATCATGGAAACAAATGTCATGTTCCAGGCTGTGCAGGGGACGTGAGGACTTTTCATAGCCTTCCCACAGATAAACAATGCCAACAGTCATGGTTGATGTTTATTTACAATCGGATACCGCAACAATTTGATTCAAATTTGTTCATTTGCTCGGCCGATTTCACCACGGAGAGTTTTTCTAACCTGGGGCAAGATTCGCTCAGCGTCTAAAACTGAAGAAAGGGCCGACTCCAACCGTATTCCTGCAAGCAGTAAGCAGTGATTTTATCCACTTCCAGACTGTCAAACCCATTTCTGATTAAATTGAAAGTTTCTTAGTAAGACAACATTACGATAATTTCCCCTGTGTTGTCTAGATCTAACGCAAGATGCTAGTATTGGAAACTCCAGTAGCACACATAACAGTTTGCCAAATGGCAAAGGTATTATTTCCTGCCAGTGTTGTCATAAAAATACAACAGTAGATACGAATGTCGATCCCTGTTGACGGATTGAAAACTAAATTAGCCTATATTTCATCATTAACACATAACTCAGAAGCGAACTACGTTTACTACTACTGTTACAACTCGATCCTTGTAGCTAACGTCACCTTCTTCAAAATCTAAGTTGAAATGATAGTCATTTGACAAGGCTTCTAGTCAATTTGTTAAATAAATGTACATTTTTGAGAACTGAAGTATGATTATTTTGCAGCGGGTGAGTAGTAAACGTGACACTACGTGACCCCTCGCTGCAGCCTGTAGCACGATGACGTTGCTGGATCAGATCCAATACGTACTGGATGGTGGATCGTTATGGCAATGTCATTCATACAGATCTCTGAGTTAATTTATCATGCGTATGCGCTAGTCTTAATGTATGATCATTATTGTATATAGATGATGTTCTAAACTGTGTAGTTGTAGTACTGATAAATAGTATTAAGTAATTATTGATTAATAAATCATCTTTTCATAAATGTGATGCTTAAATTATCCTAGTTTCGCTGTACATGCATGCAAAACAGTTCATTTTTATATATTCTGATCATACTTGCTGTTGAGTGGAAGGAAAAATGAGTCAAGTAGCCTAATTGTCTCTGTAATTTTAATCCTCAATGCAACACGATCTGTAAAGAACTTTAAAATACCAGTACCCTACACATTCAAGGGAAAATGCAAAACGTGTGTCCTGATGGCGTGAGCATGTTATTAATCGTTATTTTTGCGCGAGCGGTTTGAGTATTTATCTATCCAGCAAAACTCTCCTGTGCATTCAATGATGTCCCCAAAACTCTTCTATGTCCTCATCGAATTGTGAATGAAACCACCGCGCATGTGCGTCCAGTACGCGTTGGATCTGATCCAGTACGTCATCGTGCTACAGGCTGCAGCGAGGACTTCTTGTCTACATTAGGCCTACTTTGTTTGGCTAAATAAATCGACTTTTTAAATCAGTTCTGTACTTTCAAACTGTAACGTTACTGTAAACAACATATTTACGCGCTACCCAGTTCAGTTCTTGATTCAAAGTTGAGAAGCTATCATTGTAAAATCATTGCCATGACGGATGGTAGATGTAGCTGTCATTGAGCTGTGCAGTGAAACAGCCAATCAGAGCAGAGCTCAACATTAATATTCATGACTTTTCCAAATAAGGCAAAAACAGAGCATCACATCCTAGGGACAATTTATAGGGTTGTAAATGGACCTGTAAAACCGTATCTGGACAATTTTTACCCTTAAATAAGCCACATACCTCTATTTAGATATCAGAGAACAATTTAAAATATTGTTTCAAATGATTCTATGGCACCTTTAAGATCTGGGACCGTTTTAGTGATTTCCGCCTGGGTTTGGCCTACCCAACTTGAAAAGCTTCCCATACACACATACAGTGGTCTAAATTTCAGGCATTGGTGGCCTGAAAATGCAAACTTTTGAAAATGGGATTAGTGCAAGTTTTTTTAAATGATACCATTACTGGCTCTGTGTAAAATATAAAAGCGCACATTTGTGAAAATGATGATTTCATGCACATGCATTACATGTTCAGTCTATAGGTGCATAATGTTTCTTTACAAAGTGACATCGCCTCCTACTGGCCTGGCATGAATTATACAGCGTTTTTATTCATTTTTGTGGATCCGTGAGGATCTGAGCTTTTTACTACATCATTGTTGTCGTGCAAACGTACCCTTAGTTAAGCAATGAATGATCAGGCAGTTTTCTTAATGTGACTTTAGAATGGCAGCAAGGATTTCAACACACATTATTGATGCCATTAATCCTGATTAATCCTATAATCCTATAAAGTTAGTTAAATCTAAGTCGACGTCAAGTTTATCAATCAAAGTTCCAGATCACTTAATTGTCAACCAAACTGAAGGGGTAGAGCCGATTTTGCTACTTTTAATAATTGAGTCTATTAATTCTGTTATCCCTCTATCGAATCTGTTGATCCTGCTAAATGTTTCCCTGTACAAGTGTTTAATTTTCCCCCATTACAATTTCGCAGGTTTACATTGCTCTAGAGTCTAGTGAAGCTAGGCATTAAAAAATCAGCAGGAGTCGATAAAATTGAGCCGTTTTCTAAAAATGGCTGCTGGTGTTGTGGCAGAGTCAGCTTCTATTTTTAATGAGTAACAGACATTCCATTATTTAAAGGTGAAGACCCTTTAGATCCTAATAATTATCATTCTATCTCCTGACAGACAGGCAGATAGATAGATAGATAGATAGATAGATAGATAGATAGATAGATAGATAGATAGATAGATAGATAGATAGATAGATAGATAGATAGACAGACAGACAGACAGACAGACAGACAGACAGACAGACAGACAGACAGACAGACAGACAGACAGACAGACAGACAGACAGACAGACAGACAGACAGACAGACAGACCAGTTGAGAATGAATCCCACAAACGTAGTCTTGTTCTTTGTTTTTATTTGGTTTCAGGCGCCCTGGAATTTGAACAAATAAGGAAAAGCAGAGATCAGAGACTGAGCTATTACAAAAGTCACCTTAATCAAGAGAGAGTTCAGCAATGGAATCTTAATGGAAGCACTTTAAACACTTTCCCATTGGTTGCTGCAGTAGTTAATGGCAATATCTCTCCAAACAGGAACGGAAATCATCAAATCCCATTCTCCAGAATCCTTTCACAACGATGCAATATTGAAGGATCTTGACATTCTCATTTTGTGAACTAGTATCGACCTATACATGCCAATTAGAAAAATGCTGTAAAATCTGAATAGCAACATGATAAATACGAATTTATGAACTCGTCTCTGGCATATTAATTTCATTCTGCAAACAGATCAATTCAGAGGCTGTGCTCTGTATATTAAGCCATTAAAGGGATAGTTCACCCAAAAATAAAAATTCTGTCATGAATTACTCACTCTCATGTCGTTCCAAACCCGTGAGACTTTTGTTCATCTTCGGAACACAAATGAAGCTCTTTTTGATGAAATCTGAGAGCTTTCTGTCCCTCCATTGACAGCTACACAATTTCCACTTTCAAACCCCAGAAAAAAATCATCAAAGTAATCCATGCGACTCCAGTGGATCTTGTGCTCTGATGATGAACAAAGGGTTTACCGGTTTGGAACGACATGAGGGCGAGTAATTCATGACAGAATTTACATTTTTGTGTGAACTATCACTTTAACAGTCTGCAATAGAACAAACACACACGGTTTCAACAACCGTGGTCCTTGTGCATTCATCGCTCGCTCCCTCTGGTTATGATGCCTCTGTAACTGTCCACTCACTGGACACCAATCTCTGTCTTTATTCTTTTTGGTTGGAGACATCGTAATCTCAAAGTGTTTAAAGCTTTTGGGTTTTCAGGTTCAAATAACTCAAAAGAAAATACATGTTAAAGCATTGTTTTTCCTCGTTGGTTCTAGCCCTCAAACTCTAATACTATTTTTTTTCCTCTTTTTTTCTAACCAGTGGGTCATAATCCAAACAGACGGCTGATGCACTCAGTAAGAGACACTTTTTGCCAGTGAGATGACTTGAAAAAAGTGTCCCAATCACCCTGAATTCACCCTATGTGTGCTATTTTGCAGTTTGAAACTTTTGTAAAAGTGCACTTGGTATCTTTTGGCACATTTGCAAAAGGTTGATTTACACAAACTGAATTGTAAATAGACATTGTGAATTCCAAATCGCATCTTTGCCGACCTGCTGCACGTGACCCACTGTTTTTTACATTCCTAACAAACACTTTCACATTCTCTTTCGTCTGCTACAGAGAAATGAAAAATGAAAACAGGCGTTTATCAAAATGGACGTAAAAAAAGCAATAACAATAATTAAAATATTAATAATAATAATAACAACATTACAAAAATGAACATCTTTCCAAACCAAGGTAGGTACCATGACAACTTTGTGAAAGAGAGTAGAAAAAAGTTCTACAAAAAGAACCAAATACTGTGTTTAAAATATGAGTAATCTAATGTTTCCCACTATACGAATCACGCTATACAGCTACAAATCTAAAATCCTCCAATTTTTCTTTCAAATTCAACATAAGGATGGGAGTTTTAGTCTCTGGAGGGGCTGTTTGGACGGCAGTGATTGTGGGTTAACCTTTCACACTCATTGTGTTCAGAAGGTCAACCTGAAGTACAGTAGAGCGTCTTTAGGAAAGCAGTTTTAAATCTGCTTTTTTTTTTTTTTTTTTTTTGACACGTATCAGTAAAAAAGTAAAGTTCTTTGGTTCCATTTATATGTTACTGTATAGACATAGTTCCCTTGACTCTTTCTGATAGGGCATCTTTGACCTCTACTGACCCCAGGATTGACCTACTGTTAGCCAATCACGAAACACACATTTACATACATATACCGTACACTCATGTATGTTCCTGTGCTTTGGAAAATGAAGTGTTACAAAATATAAAGGTTACAAATGTTAAATATGAAAGAGGTATTTGGCATTATTATTATTATCATACTACTATTTGGCAAGTTCAACTCTATTATCATAAAGAGGACACAAATGTTCCTTCTCTTATATCAACATATAAAATCTCCTTGAAAATATATCCCATTTTCATTTGGTTATTATTTCAGTATTAAAAGGTTTTCAAACAAAAAAGTCTTGACAGTTCAGTGTTAAAAGAGGGAACGTGTGAAATTTGTCTATTAAAGCTTATTATTCACTCTTAAAAAGAAAGAAGCTTTAAATAAATTCAATGGAACCTTTAGAGTTCTTTAGAATATTCAAATGGTTCTTTTAAGAACTCTTCGCTGAAAGGTTCTTTGAGGAACCAAAGGTGGTTTTAAGAGTGTTGTTGCAGATGTTTGTGTGTCTAGGTTTGTTATTAATAAAGTACATTATATTGCAATGTCCCCTTTTAACATGAACTGCAAAAACGTCAACGCAATGGCTTAGGACATGTGTATAAAGACTAATGAAAACCTTTAAAAAATGTTACATCTTTGGATATCATAAAGCTTGGTTTTCATATCAAAAGCATTTTTGGATAATCTGCTGCCACACCTGTTTGTTTGGGGAAGAGAGAATGCGGCGGGTTCTCAGTAAATCCCAAAATCAACCATCATCTCGCAGCTCCTTCAAGTTCCCATGGCAACCGATTTGGCATCTGGAGAAAAGACCAGTTGGTTTGGCTGAAAAGAATCACTTTGGATAAACATCCTCTCGATGCCATCACAAGTTCCTTGGTGGGAAGCAAGCTTTTGGTTTAACGGGTATCCACATGGAAAGGCCCAAAAATAACCCAGTACAATTCTCAAGGGTCCATACTTTCCATGCAAACTTTTCATATCACATTCTCCGAACAAAACGAATCCTCCTCTCTTCCTGCTGTTTCATCGTTTTCTTTGGAGTTTAGCAGCATCAGAGAGAAATCCTTCGGAATGGCTCGACAGGATCCAAATCGTCATATCCAAAGCGTACGACGGACGGACTTGGAAAGAATCGCATCAAAGGTGTTTTTGAAGTAATGGTTGTGTACACGTCTCTGGACGATGATGAGGTAGGGAGGGGTTCCCAGACAGCTTTTGTCTGCTAAGGCAATATTTGGAGCAGCCAAGGTCACACTCTCCATGGCAGTCGACCAGATGGGCACCTGAATGCAGGTTCTGGAGGCAGATGGCACAGGCACTGGCAGTGGGAAGAGTAGCGGGTATCTGGACTTTTTTTGGCTGAGGTAGGCGTGCTTTATCAGCAGGGGCTAATGTTAGCCCAAAATAACATTCTGAGGTAGCTATCTTTGGAGGTATACAGCTTTTGGTGGGTATTACGAAGGATAGGAAAAGGGGGAAAGAATCCATCACTTTTATGGTTCCTCTGGGGTAGCCTGCCTCGAGGCATGTACGGTGAAACATATAACAATCAATTTATTTGAACTCACACAACCACAAGCGAAGGCAAAAGCAAGGCCACGTTATTAATCTTAGTATATATCCGAGCTAAGGCTAACAAAGGGAACAAACCGCTGTTCCCTGTAATCATTTCAACTGAGAATATAGCTTGTTCTGTAAATCATGTAGTTCGTAAAATCTTATGTAAGAGTTTGAAGAGAAATGTTGTCAGTACGGACACAACATACGGCTACATTTTATTACCACAGGACGCATTGCAAAAGGAAGTTTTGGTTTCAGCAGAAAGTCCTTTGGTAATAAAATATAAAGTTGTTTTGTGAATTTGTGCTCAGAAAGAGTGCTGTAAAACTACTTGAAACTTAGCGTGCATTAAAAACAGTGTACAGTATCTCCTAAGGCTATCATTTGGTGTTCATATGCGGACACGTCGGCGTACAGATCTTAAAGGAGTTAAGGTTTGGTTCTGAAGGGAGGAAGCAAAGAAACAAATGGGACAGGCTAACTTAAACCAGCTCAATGTACGCTTTAACAGTAGCAGCGGTTTAGGTGACAGCCAGAGAATGATAAGTATGGATTAAAGGGGACTTTGGTGGGCAGGCTGGGCAGAGGAACCACAAAGAGCGAGATCACTGAGGCAGAGCTGGCTATGGGCTAGTGCTAGCCTGTGCCTGTGCCTGTGCCTGTGCCTGGCAGACTGGACGAGTGCTGCTCAATAAGAACCTGGCATTGCGTCTGTATATTAGGAACCTGAAAAAGAGAAAACAGCCTTTAGTATGACAATCAGAGCACAAGATTCACTGGGAGTTTTCCATTGCAGTGCACTCACTGAGACCCTGTTTAAACCTGGTATTAAGATGCATTTTGATAAATCGGATCACTAGACGAGGGAGACATTATTATTCACACCTGGTATTTTAATCTGTCTCTTTTTTCGACTTTCAATCACCCCTGTCTTGATTTATTTGAGAGGAGGGTCTATATGGGTGGGTAAATGTACGTTTTTTTTCAGATCTCTAATGAATGAAATAAGCTCATGCATATGAAAACGGCAAAAGACGACGGAAAAACACACAGAGAGCATCAGCTCTGAAAGCAGCAAGATAACAGCACGCCGTGAGTGTGTGTTAGAAATCAGGAATGGTTAGAGAACATTGTGCTTGGTATGATTTTCATCTTCAAACCAACCTTGGGTCTTCAGCCGACAAAGTTTAAATCCCGTCTGGCTAGAGCGCTTCCCATAATGTTTCCGCATTAGGTCAGTAGAAGGAGAGTGTTTTGTGTCTGTTCGACCACATGAGCATTTACTCTACAAAAGCAATCCTGTCTAATGTGTTTTTAACTACCTCTGGAAGTGGTCGAAATTGGACACGCTCAAACCGTTTTAGACCAGGTTTTACACCTGTATTCAGCGTTGTCCACTTGTGATACGATCGATCAAATTCATCCTTAATACCAGGTGTAAAGAGGGACATGCTGAAATGCTAAGTATTGTTAGTGATGATATAAACTCTGTTAGCAGACAAGAAAAAGGTGAAAAGGTGTTTTGGCTGTAAAACAACATTCCTGCTGAGAAAACTGGTGAGTCACAAGCTGTAAAAAATAGACAAGCTGCAAAATTAGACAATCTGCTATAGATGGCTTGTTCTCAGTTATAATGCACTAGAAGCTAGACCATAGATGATAGTCTTACCTGAGGAACTAATTCAATGCCTTGAGCAGGCTGTGTTAGTCCCTCTTTTGGTATGCCATTGCTCTGAGAATGATGTCCTCCATCTTCGCCCTGTGGCACAGACCAGCTGTCCTGAGTTCCTTTCCTACAGAGGAAACTGAGACAAAAATCAAATTCATTTATTAATGTATTTATTAACCTAAAGTAGTGGGCAAAAGTAATCTCCGGCCAAGAAAAATTGACATATTCTCCTTTTATTCAAATATTATTAAACAAATTATATATATATATATATAGCATATTTCTATTTGTTTTTTTCCTTCTATTTGTGATAAAGCAATGAAACATCCCAGATTAGGTAATTTTTGTCCAGGCTGTCATACAAAGAAATTATAAAAACATGCAAAAACAAGAGAGAACCAATTAAATATTAATAGCTGATTATGTTGAAGTCAATGCATGCCTTTTCCTGTGAACTTTTTAGTTTTTCTATAAATTTGTTTTGCATGGTAAAATAAAACCTGTAGCCTTTTTTGCCAAATAATTTTGTCAGATAAATACCTTAACCAAGTTTAGTGTTTTGCTCTTCCCTCGTATTTAAAATATTAAAAACATTATAAAATATTTTCCTCATAATATGATGGTTTAATCACACTTGTAGGGTCATTACAAACATGATATCCCTCCGGACATCACTTTTGGCCACGACTCTTTATATATATATATAGGAAAACACACATTGTCCGCAACAAAATTGTGTTTCTCTTCTAAACGTGATTTCTTTGCTTTCGATTAATATAATTCTCTTAAATGTGAAATCTACTAGGTTACATTATTTGGGGTGAATGTGAACCAATCAAGTACTCGAACATGATTTTTGCTAAAACTGTAGTTCCCAGCATGCTTTGCTTGGGACTTGACAAAAAGAGTAAAATTGTTGAACTTAAGTGTTATTTTATGTGTTTTTTGGGCAAAATTAGATAAGGGCGAGACTTTATATTGTTTAATAGTTTTGAATGTTTAATTTTGTTGGAATAATTCGAAGTTCGAACCATTTAAATTATACTGGGTTACCATAGTGGAGAAGAGCGGAGCGATTGCTTAGTCTGTGGACTGAGACAGCACATGTCATTAAAGAGCATTTCATAGCACTTGGCATGTTCATTATGGGCTCTTGCTCTCTCACAGAATGAAAGCTAGTTAGTACAGTCTTATAAATCAGTTAAGTGACCATAAAAATATACAAAAACAAAATAAGCTTGTGATTTGATTAAATAGGCATGGTCTCAAGCCCCGCTGTGCATACCACTGTTGTTAGGAAGCCATATTAAAATCATTTTGAGACTACTCAATTGGGTTACTTAAAAATTACTTCATTCCATGATGTTATGTGAACAAATTATGTTTGTTTAACTTAATTGAATCATGTGGAACCGATGTACATGATTCAATCATGTAAATCCAACACACCTTGTTTTTCAGTGTGTATATATATACACATGCACTTAATAGTAGTATTTATTATGTTTATATATACTGTATATGTGAAGTGCAAAATTTGTGCATGTAGTTCCATGACATCATCTAACCAAAAGCTCCATTACCTGCGCCGATATCCGAACATGAGGAAGAGCACACAGAAAATGATGCAGGCCATCCCAATGTGGATGCCAACCACAATACTGCTGACCGAGCTCTCTACACCCCTGCAGTTACAGTGAGTTTCCTCTCCTGAACCAAAGAACAGGATCATTATACAGTGCACTTAAAATGAATGAACACTTAAGAGTGCCAAAGCAAATGCTGATTTACCTGCTCTGGTTTTAGCACTAGTTCCGTCCTCAGCCAGTGACACGAGTTTCTTTGAACAGTCACTCTCTCCATTGCCATTGTAGGCCACCAGTTTGATTTCATACACAGCGCCGGGGTCTATGGGGAAAAAACGGACACGGTCAGCATCACACACACTGCAAATCAATCAAAGATCCTCATGCATTGGCCTCCAGCATGTATACGTTGAGCTGGTTTTGTTGACTTTGCAGTCACAGTAGAAATATTGATCAGCTGAGTCATAAGGATTGAGGTCTGGTGTAAAACCTACTGGCTATTTTGCTCCTACTTTGACACTTTTCTTTGTACATGATATAAGATCTGCTTTTATCAATATCTCTATTTTCACTCCTTTCTGAGTTCTCGGAAATGCATACACTTTTCACATAATAATACTAGGAAATATTCTTAGAGGGGTGTTTGCTATTCAGCTGGGCAGACCGAGGGAACATTTCCACTGTCACTGTACAAACATAATGGCTTAGTGAAGCAAGAGCGTTTTTGGTGAAACATTTTTGTGCTGATTATGTGGGAAAATTCCACTGCAAGGAGTAACAAAATAAGAATTTCATTATAACTACAGATAAACAGATAAAACATTTCTTTTTCGGAGAACTTATGTCTTTTAACTATTAAATCTATTAATATTTTGCCATTTTTAAATGATCTTAACTGTAGCACTTTGAGATTTGTTCCATGTTATTTATTATTATTATTATTATTAGATGACAATAAAGCTTTTTGAATGACTTGAACCCCTAAAAGTATTTATACACTTAAAATATGGATTTTTAATGCCAAATATCCAAACAATATACAGGTAGTTATACACCTATTAAAAAATGTGCACAGTGTGAAGAAAAAGTGTATTATAAAGATATTTTAGCACTTTGAGATTTTGTTTAATATAAAGTGCATTATAAATAAAATTTATTATTATTATTATGATATGTTTTTTGCAAAATTAAATCATTTGCTTTTGTTACTTTTTATTGTGCTGAAGCTAAAGCAAATGATTAAAATTACTATTAAAATTATTACTAATAATAAAATTCTTTATAATAAATATATATTTTTCTCCCCACTATTAGAGTAATGTTACACTGTAAAAAAATTGTGTTGGTTTTTGTTGGTTTAACTTAAAAAAGTAAGTAACCTGGTTGCCTTAAAATTTTGAGTTTATTGAAATTAAAAATTTGAGTTGATACAATGAAGGAAATTAGTTTAATAAATAGAAACTCAAAATATTATTGTATCTGAACCACATAAAAAATGTGATAAATGATGAAAATAGCACAATTTGGCATGTTTCACTGCGTCATCACAAATAAAACACACACAATTACCCAATCTGCTTACAAAATCTTTTAATAATATTTTAATAAAGGCTGTCGTATCTCAAAAAATGTTCATTGTAGTAACTCAAAATTTTAATTTCAATGAACTCAAAATTTTAAGGCAACCAGGTAACTTTTTTTCTAAATAATTTTTTACAGTGTAGAAGTAAAACTGAAAACCTTCAGATTTTGTATTGGACAATGCAAAACTGTTATAAGATTTACTTTGACAGCCTTAAAACACATTTTAAAATACACTGTAAAAAAATGTTCTAGTGACGGATCAGATCTAAATTTTTCATTTGGCCGAATTGAAATTTTGTGAATTGATGAACTTTAATTCACAGAAATTAAATTGGGTTAACTGAAAAATGTAGATGTGATCAGTCACATGAAAATTTTCAATTGGAGACCTGATTTTTTTTTTTTACAGTGTGTATAAAATTCTCACATTTTCTGCGGACGCAATAGTTGTAGCTCCCAATTGGAAACCCTTTAACGTAAGATATATTTAAAATGCATGAATTTAATTGCATTTGATTACAAAACACCAAACCATATAGAATGTACATTGCGCATCAATAGTTTCACAAACAGAAACCTGTTTTCCCTCACCAAGATGAGAGAAGGTGTGAGCGTTAACATGGCATGGCAACTGAACCGGCCCCTGGACCTCTCCGTGGGGGACCCTGCGGTAGGACAGTCGGAAACCCTCCGTTTTCCCAGGCTTACTGGGCAGCTCCCATAGGACCTGGACTGCTGTAGTGTTTATTGCTTTGGTGAAAAATGTAGGTGGACTGGGCACTAGAGGGGACATACAGAGAGAAAAACCATTATAGTGATCTCAGAGGAACAATCAGTCATTCAGGCGGGTGGGCAAAAAGGAAACCATGCTCAAACCTCTGTGACAAATCAGAGGGAAAGGACATGTGTGCGGACAGAGGGAGCTAAAAATGCTGACGTGGCTCAGAGAAGAGACAGCTGGGGAGAGAGGGGGATAGTCTGAAATTGTAGTACACCTAAGCAAAACATGAACCAAACAATATACAGTGTGCAATCTGTATGTGGCTACATACCGCCCCCTAGTGTTGTGGAAACAACAGTACTGGAGCGTTCACTGGCCCCCAGTGGAGAGTAGGCCTTCAGGTAGATGGAGTAGGTGGTCGCAGGTTCGAGGTTTGTAAGATCATGCTGAAATGTTGTCTTACTAACGGCCTCCTGTAGTTCCTTACTCTCAGGCTCTGAGAACAAAAGTGCACAGATTATGTAGTGCATTAGCCATAAGGACACTGTAATAAAATCATAAAATCATAATTTGAACTACACTGTGAAAAAAGTTTTTTTTTTTAAGTTACCTGGTTGCCTTAAAATGTTGAGATCATTGAAATTAAAAGTTTGAGTTAATACAATGAACATTTTTTGAGATTCGACAACCTGTATTAAAATATTATTAAAAGATTTTGTAAGCATATTGGGTAATTGTGTATGTTTTATTTTTGATGACGCAGTAAAACATGGCATATTTTGATGATTTATCACATTTTCTATGTTCAGATACAATAATATTTTGAGTTTCTGTTTATTAAACAAATTTCCTTCATTGTATCAACTAAAAATTTTACTTGTAATAAACTCCAAATTTTTAAGGCAACCAGGTTACTTACTTTTTTAAGTTAAACCAGCATTTTTTTTTGTTGCAGTGTATAAACATGCTATGGTAAAAACCTGTTATTTGGTTCACAGGTAAACAAGTGCAATAAATCAGGACAAAAAAACAGGAAAATTAATGTAAGTTTACAGTAAAATACTGTTAATTTTACCTTTTTTCTCCCTTTTAAAATTTTTTTATTTAAGTTTTTATGTTTCTTTTGGTTATTAATTGGATCTTATATTCACTCTAAAAATTGCTGGGTTAAAAACAACCCAAGTTGGGTTGAAAATGGACAAACTCAGAAATTGGGTTGTTTGAACCCAGTGAATGGACCAATTCAAACAACCCAATTTCTGAGTTTGTCCATTTTTTAGACCCAGCATTTTTTAAAGTGTACTCTGAAGTAGGAGCTAAAATAGTTCCCCCTAAAAGGAGCTCCTAGAACTAAAATCGTTCGTAGTTCCTGCATTGCAAACACGCCTAAATCCGGGTACTTCCAAGAATAGTACTAGAAACTATGAAAAGGTTCCTCTGGTGCGAAAGCCTACACTCTAAAAAATGCTGGGTTAAAAACAACCCAAGTTGGGTTGAAAATGGACAAACCCAGAAATTGGGTTGTTTGAACCTATTGAATGGACCCATTCAAACGACCCAATTTCTGGGTTTGTCCATTTTCAACCCAACTTGAGTTTTTTTTTAACCCAGCAAGTTGTTGTATGTTGTATACATTTCAAAATGGCCCTGAGTGGAAGTGCCTAGGGAAGTTTGTCTCAAAGTGAGGTTGAAAGCAGAACTCCAGAAGCACTTACCGCCATACTTGCGGATGTGCAGCACATATCCGATGATCCCGTCTGTGATTTCAGCCGGCGGCTGCGTCCAGGAGAGCTGCAGGGTGGTTTTAGAAAGAGCCGTGGCCTTCAGGCCCTGAGGGGAATCTGGCAGCTCTTTGGCCAGGGATACGGCCAGACGGGCACTGGCCTGGTTCGTGCCGGCAGAGTTTTCAGCGATGCACTGGTATATGGCCTCATCCTCTGATGTGATGCGAGTCACGGCCAGGGTGCTAAAAACATTAAAAATTACACTTAAAAAATTGGTTACACTTTATTTTTAGGTGTCTGTGTTACAGTGTAGATATGCATTTAAGTACTGTGTAATAATAATTAACTACATGTACTTACTATAGGGTTAGGGTTTGGGTTTGTTTTAGGGTTAGATGCATGTAATTATGCATCATTAATAGTTATTATTACAGTAACACTGTAAATACTGTTTACACTGTAAAATAAAGTGTTACCAAGAAATCTATACTGTGAATTTAATGTTGTAATCTTGTTAACATTCACAGATATTGCACTTTACTAGCCTAGAAATCTAGACGCACCCCAGCAGCAGCAAATTTAATCTGCCCGCAAGTGTCAAACATCTTGATGTGGGTCTGGCTTGTCAGGCAAGCACTTTACAATTTGGATGACAGAATATAAACGGGTAAACACTGACACCTAGTGGTCAGAAGTTAGAAATGCATCCAGATATTTTTATTGGTTAATGCACCCTTTTAATATATCCGGGGTTTTCATAGTTTGGTAAACTTATCAGAGGTGGAAAGTAACGAATTACATTTACTCGCGTTACTGTAACTGAGTAGCTTTTCTGTGTACTTCTACTTTTTTAAGTAGTTTTAAAAATCTGTAATTTTACTTTTACTTAAGTACATTTTGATTAAAGTATTGTACTTCGCTACATTTTAAATCACATCCGTTACTGAGTAAAAATAAATCATTAATGCAAAGAGTAGAGGGAAAAAAAACGCGATCCAGAAATGACTATATTGAATAGAGGGCGCGGGACGCGTGAGAAAACAAGCGCGCAAATGTCAGATGGAGACGAACAAGACAGGCGTCAGTGACGCAGACCCAGGTGAAAGCAAAACGCTGTCGTTAACCCCTGGCTAGTATGGAAATACTTTGGATATAGAAAAAAATTATGTGGTGTTGTCCTGGAGGATATCAAATGTGCACAAAATGTGGATGCAAATGAAGAAACACATAGAACATGTTCGGGAACACCCCTCTGTGCAGATAAAGGTATGTTTATAACTTAGGCCGATTGATTTCTGTGACGCAGAGGGAATCCCGGAGTCATGAACATTAACTTTACATTATAACGTAGAATTGGTGTAATACACGCAAACTGGTGGATGAACGAAAAACTCGAATGTAGAGCTGCAGGCCTTAGAAATAAATCAAATCGCGACATGGTCTGGGAATATTAAAGCACAAAACATTGCTATATGAATATATGATCTGCTTGTTCTCTCTCTGTGAATGACCTGCTCCGTCTACTACATATGCACTCTATTATTCTTAAACATTTTTACGAATTAATGATAAAAATAAGTTGTTAATCTAATTGATAATTTATTGAATTTAGTTTATTAGACATGTTTTATTGAAATTTTAATAAACAAAATAAACAAATGGTTTTAAGTTTGTTATAAAAAAAAAAACATTTGTTCAACCAAAAAAAAAAAGACCAATCTTCTTCATTCATTTAACATCATTTTAACTAGTGATAATAACCATCATTTAATAATAGGTATAGTAAATGTTTAATTGATGTTTTCTGAGATAGTTGTCATATTGTGAAAATCTCATTCTATCACAACCCTACAGGGGAGAGTCCCCCACCCCCACTGTTAAAAAAGTAACTAAGTAACTTTTACTCTGAGTACATTTTAAATGAGCTACTTTTTACTTTTACTTGAGTAAATTTTTAGACCAGTAATTTTACTTGTACTTAAGTAAAATTTCATTGAAGTAACAGTACTTTTACTTAAGTAGAATATTTTGTTACTCTTTCCACCTCTGAAACTTATATAGTAGTGAATGGGAGAAGACTGCAGATCTAATCGGTGTATTCCCATTCGCTCATATAGCAAACAAAAAACAAAACAAGATAATGTTTACACAACTTTTCAAAAGAGAAAAAATATAGAGACATTAATTATATTGGTCAGAAGAGAGAAAGATGTAATCTTTTGTGTAACGCCCTCAGCCATTTGTATTAGAAAGCTTAATAACATTTTTTTTACACTTAATGCCAAAGTAATATAACGCAAAGTATAGCATTATAAATGCGTATTACATTTTTTAAACATGAAAATATAAGAAATCTTTACTTGATTTGCAATGTTAATTACTGTGGTAACGTCACAGTCTGTGAAAAGGGTCAAATAGTATTTTATATCAAATAATAGTTAAAAATAAAGTAAAAAAATACAACTCTATAATAATAATGCATTAAAAATACTAAAATGTAAATAGGTATCTAAACATATAAACAGAAAACGTTTTAAATAGCCAATCTATAATTTAAAAAAATAGGTTTTCTGGCGTGTGTATTTCAGCAATAGTTTTGTGTATTCCTGACTGTAATTCACACTGTAAAAAAAAAGGCAAATTTTGAACTTTTGCAGTACAATCGACTTGGATGTTTAAGTTATTTCAACTTAAATTATGTTAAACTGACTTTAAAAAATGAGTTACATCTTGTATAACTAATAAAAAGAAGTTCTTAACTTATTTTGATGGGTTAAAACAATGTAAAAACAAATGTTGTCATAACTTATTGAACATATAATTTTTTACAGTGCATAATATTTCCTGCTATTTTTGAGTCTCCTACCTGTTATTGTTAGTGAGTTTGACATTATCACCGGGCGTGAGTATCTTCCCATTCTTCAGCCATATGATATGAGGTTCAGGAACACCCTGAGCCACACACGTGAACACAGCACTGCCCCCTGCTGGCTTCGACACAGACTGCGGCCACTGACTGAACTCTGGAGGAGCTGGAGGAGAGAGGCAACCGACACGGACATTTAGGAGCACTTTTACTTAGTTTAGCTTGATATATTCAAACAACTAAAACTAAACTGAAATGATAAAACATTATTGTTATTATTATTATTATTATTGAATTAATTAAAAAAATATATAGACATATTTTTAAAAAAAGAAGCCGAATAAAAAATTGCTACAACTTTAACAAAATTTAAAATGAAAAGTAAAATATTAAAATTATAGTATTGCAATGATGCTAAAATAAAATACACAACCCCCCCCCCATTTATTTATTTATTTAGCCAATTTAATAATGTAATGGTATAAATTATTATAAATGTATTACAATGCAATAATTATGCATCTTTACGCATTTTAGTTAATAATAATAATAAAAATGAGTTCAGGTGCATTAGATAAAAGTAACACAGATTTTGACTTTAATAATCTGTTAGTAAATGTAATTAACATTAAAATTAATTTTAAGTGCTGTTTACACTCTTAGTTCACGTTATCTAATATAATTGACTAATATTAACAGAAGAACTTTATAATAAAGTATAACCAAGTAATTATATCAAACCTGTGTATAAAATGAATGATAGCACTTTCTTTTTCAATAACTGCAATAACTGGTGCTAACCCTAAACCGACCCATAACCCTAACGCTAACCCCTGTATTTACCTTATATTACCCAGAATTGTCGTATGTATTCTGCAGATACACATATTATAAAATAAAGTGCAACAGCTTTAAAATGTGTGTTTTTATCTCAGAAAAAAAAATGAATTTCAGTTATGAGTGTGAAAATATTATTCAGCACAGACAGAGACAAAGCTAATTTTTCTGTCAAATAAGAACAAGATATGTCGATTTAACATTAAGACATTGATTTTTGACCAGTACATGGCCATTTTAAAATGCACTGAGTTTCAAAATCCGATCTTGAACTTAAACTCTGGCTTTAATGACTGCTCTCTATCTGGCTCAGCAGCGCAGATGCAGGTTCGTCGTTCCGCTTGACTCCCCTTCAGTGTCCGCACAATAGCCGTGCATATATGTAGAGCCCTCCAGACCCCAGGACTATGCATCTCATTGATCTACTGACACCCACACAGCCAAACACCCCCAGACGAACCCCTTCTCCCTGGGAAGAGGGTCCGAAGTGGTCTGTGGAGGTGTGGAAGGTCATAGGCCAAAGGGAGCCCTTTTTCAATAGAGAGCTATTAATCAGGCACGATCTTTAAAACAGCGGAGCTCCCCCTTCAAATGAGGTCAAAAAATTTAAAACCGTTGGACAAAAATATAGATTTGTCAGATCAATATGAGCTGCAGAGAAGATGTTTAATTGGGTTTCACAGCTGATTGTTGTTTTTCATCATTGTGTCCTGAAATGATCTCCAAAGAGAATTAAAAATGAAAATACTTTTTTGTTTTTGTTTTTTGAGATTCATTTATAATGAAAGAAAGATTGAAAATAAATAAATGAAGAGCAAAAGTATGCTTTTTTAAAAATATGGCCACCTCTAAAAAAGATAAAAAAGATAAACATAAAACAAATCAATATGTTTTTTCTTCCATTAAACTCTCCCTCCTTTTTTATTTTTTATTTTATTTATCATTATTTTTAGTGGTAGTAGTAGTAGTATTTTTTTAATTTGATGTTTAAATTATAATATTTGAATATTTTTTTTAGGTATAATATAAGTACATAAGTAAAAAAACTAAACATTTTGACATATAAAACTATCTAATTATGTACTTGTTGGTTATTGTTTCTATTTAAGTGCTTTTTGTGCAAGAAAAATAGAAGAAAAAGAAAAAGTGAACAATTACTCAGGAAAAAATATATGTCTATTAGTACACACAGAAAAATAGGGTGTCAAAATTGTACCTTTAGCTTGTCGCTGGGGCAGTACCCTTAAAAGGACATATTTGTACCTGTCTTACTCCTAAAAGGTACATATTAGTATCTTTAAGTACAAATGCGTACCTTAAGGTACTACTATGAACCTTTTTGTGGTAAAAATGGTACAACATTGTTCTTTTAAGAGTACTGCCCCAGCGACAAACTGCTGTACCCCTAAAGGTACAATTTTGACACCCTATTTTTCTGTGTGTATAATGTAAATGATTTGAATGGAATAAATAATAAAGTATACAAAAAATTATGCAAATAAATAAATAAATACATAAAAATAGTATCACAATATTTTTGCGTTTTTAAAGCAGGCACAAAAAAGACTTAAAACACATATAACCTGAGGTTAAAATACCATGACAAGACATCAAGTACCGCTATTAAAAACACAAAATTCATCATATGGGTCCTCGTAGGCCTGAGATGAAAAATGCAGCCTTTAAAAACACTTCACTGCGCTCTGCTTAGACATTAGGGTCAAAGTGAAAAGTGGGAGGAGCTGGAGGGGTGTGTGTATAATGAAACTATAGCAGGGCACAATAGGACAGAGGTCACGTCAGACCTCCAGACGCAATCTGAATGTGTGTGTGTGTGTGTGTGTGTGTGTGTGTGTGTGTGTGTGTGTGTGTGTGTGTGTGTGTGTGTGTGTGTGTGTGTGTGTGTGTGTGTGTGTGTGTGTGTGTGTGTGTGTGTGCATGAGGAGGGGGGTGTCATTCATCAGCCACGTCATTGTGGTTCTCCTCTCTCCCAAGAAGCGCTTCACACTTGAACCTGAGTAGAACTGTTGATGAATAGACATCCTTGAATAGAAATGTTTTAAACTGAGGACAGACTAAATAAAGGCCTTGAGAGGGAGCTGATACATGCTGCATCTGTCTGGCTGATGTTTGGAACAAAGATATGTCTCTTATGCTCACCAAGGATGCATTTATTTGACCAAAATACAGCAAAACCTTTAATGCATCATTTAAAAATAACTGTTTTCTATTTTAATAGATTTTAAAATATATTTTTTCCTGTGATAAAGCTGTACGATCCTTTAGAAATCATTCTAATATGCTGATTTGCTGCTTAATTATTATCAAATACTGGTGTTTAAATATTTAGAATAGATCTTATTATCAATGTCTTTTGTGGAAACTGTGATACTTTTGGTAATTTATTTTTGTAAAGATGCATTTATTGGGAATATACACATAAATGTGAAAATATGCAAATGCATTAGGAGGAGTATCAATATCTTCTCCTGTTTGGTCAATTTAATGCATCCTTGAAGGATAAAAGTATTAAAAAAGAGATTAAGTATATTAATTAATTAATTAATATAAGAGATTAATAAAAGTATTAAAATATTAAGCAGCAAAAACTTCAAAAACAAGGAATATTTCTTAAGTCCAAATCAGGATATTAAAATGATTAAATGATGTTGTATTATTTTAAATTGTAATAATATTTTATTAGTTTTTACCGCGTTGTTTACCATATGCACTGCATGTGCAGTTTTGATAATAAGAGACTTCTTTCACAAATTAATTGAGATTTATTTATTAGGCCTGATTTTCAAAAATGATGGGAAATCAGAGCTACTTTGCACCATGCCATAACTGCGGTATGAGTATGAAGATTTAGTGAAAGGTTTAGTCTGACTGAAATTAAACTTCTTAAATGACATGTGGACAGACACACAGTGAAAGTCAACTATAAACAGAGCACACACACACACACACACACACACACAATACACATGCACATGTCGATCTGTGACTGATTTAGATGGATTTATAATTTCATGATATTCAATTTCCGTTGCCTGCAAAGAGGAAGCAATCTGAGTACAATGAAATAACAGCATCAGCTTTTGGGGGTCTGTTTTCTACTCCAACAACTAACCAGCTGTGTCTTTACAACCAGGGTCAACTGACAGCCAGTGTCCAATCCATCTCATGTATCGATCAGTTATTCCTTCAGCAGGATCACAGATCCTGACCTTGAATCTGATCAGGTGGCTATTCCTAATTCATTTCATTCTGTTGTGTGACTTGTGCAATCAATTAATATTGCTGAAAAACATGCAATACTTTCATACGCCTAACAAAATAAGACCCGACTGGTTCTTGAAAGCACACTCTAAAAAATGCTGGGTTAAAAACAACACAAGTTGGGTTGAAAATGGACAAACCCAGAAATTGGGTTGTTTGAACCAGTGAATGACCCATTCAAACAACCCAATTTCTGGGTTTGTCCATTTTCAACCCAACTTGTGTTGTTTTTAACCCAGCATTTTTTCGAGTGCAATCACTGGATTTCAAGCCACATGTAAAGACTTGTATCAACGAGCTCCATGTTCAATATGAATTGTGTGGCATACATTTTCAGATTAACTTTCAGCTAAACCATCATTTTGTGATATTAAAAATAACCCAGGGTGAAGATAATAGAAGGGGTTCCCTTGACAAAAAGATGTTATTCTGGTATAGTCCCTCTCTTGAACTTCGTCACCCGCAGCCTGACCACCAGCTGGGACGGGGAAAACTGCCCTCATAATGCTATGGAAAGTGTGGGGGAGGTTTAAGAAGGACCATCACCCTTCCTCATTTGAGGACCATCCATTCTGCTTGCCCCGCCCTCTCTGCTTCATCACCTGTCCGTCAGAGGAGACTCCACCCCCTCTCTACTAAAAGAGCTTCCTAGGCCAATGTCAAAGGTGAGAAATAAAGGGCAGAGGTGAGAGGGGAGACCTCGCCCCTCCCAAAACATACACACGCACACTGGGAGAACTGCTCTTTGCCTGTCTATCTACCCTTTTGTTCTCTATTGTCCACATCCTGGCTCAGCATCTGTCCTCCAACCTTCATGGCTGTGTGAAAGTGCAGACCTCACTTCCTCAATGAGCCGAGTGTCTGGAGGACAATAACCTTTCATAAACAGACTTCGAACTTGACTTGTGCTGATTTTACCTTTGTGACTGGCAGACATACAGACAGAAGTTATCAAATGCGTTTGCACAACAGGACTAAAATATCCATATTCCCTTTTATGCTTCTTCTATTGAATTTCTATACTAGTCCATGAAGTTCAACAATTATTTTACATTTTAAAACAACAGTGAAATGCTAGCACTTTAGAATAAGGTTCAATTCATTAACATCAGTATGTGCATTAGGTAGCATAAACTAGCATTTAACAACAAGAGTTTATTAATTAGGATAAATGTTAATTTCTAAAGACTACCGCTCAAAACATGTTTTTGAAAGAAGTCTTTTCTGCTCACTAAGGCTGCAATTATTTGATCAAAATGAGTAAAACAGCAATATGGTGAAATATTATTACAATTTAAAATGTTTTTATTTGGATTTAAAATATAATTTATTCTTGAACTGTCAGCATCATTACTCCAGCCTTCAGTGTCACATGGTCCTTCAGAAATCATTATAATATGATGATTCGCTTCTAAAGAAACATTTCATCTTATTACAAATGTTGAAAACAGTTGTGGAAATGTGATGCATATTTTTCACATTACTTGGCTGTCAATTTGGATCAATTTAATGCATATTTGCAGAATAAAGCTATTAATATCTTTAAAACATGAAATACTAAAATCTTAATGACCCCAAGCTTTAGAACGGTACTAATGCATTTGATCATTTTAAGTTGTATAAATGAACATAATTCATGTTTGTTCATAATGTACAATATTATAGTACTTTTTAAAGTTAGTTGTTCATTGTCAGTTGATGTTAACAAATTGAACCTTATTGTAAAGTATTTTTGAGCAAGGTAGGTACATTTAACAAATATTTTCACTTTTGTACCTTAGGGTACCGCCCCAGTGACAGCACTGTACCTTTTTTTCTGAGAGTGTATGCATTTTCATTTCTCTTTACTCTAAAACTGACTTCATGAGGCTTTCCTCGGGGTTTGTTGGGAAGGTTTTTGGTTTCCATTTTGGAGAAATAACCTAACCTAATCTCTTTGTTCCCATCTTACACAAAAAGAGGATCAATAAATGAATCAATACATTCAAGATTACCTCCCCCAAATGGCTTCACTGCCAATTCTGTTGTAAAAGACTGATAGGGGTGACTATTGATTGATCGGGCTTAAGCTGGACATTTGGGACACAGATAGAGAAAGCACACCTGGGTGCAATTCCAACAACAATTTAACAAATTAACAGATGCATAAAGCTTAAGGACAAGAGGATAAGCTACATTATCCCAGCAGCAGATATTCAGTGTCTAATGGCCATCACTTTTACTGTGTAAGATAAAAAAACAAAACATTATTATTCTTATCTTAACACGAATACGAAGCATGAATACGAAGCATAGATCTTCCCAGCTACTAACAGTGTGTGTGTGTGATATTAAACATGACTTTTGTACTTCACCCTCTCAAGGATGATTTACCCATTTGTTCTCATGTTGTTTTTTCCTAAAGACCCCCAGTGTGCAGCTACTTTGAAGATAGCCAATGAGAGAAGCATGTATATACCTCAGGGATATATGATCAGGTTGAATGTATGGACAGTATCAGGGTGATGGATGAGCTTTGTCATGGTGGTGTTGAAGGGGGGATATCTCCTAACAGCTGACTTCATTACCCAAGCTATTCCTCTCAAGCCCAGCTGGACAGCACCAGCAGGCCTTAATTACCATAATGGTAAGTCAGAGTCTCACACCATCAGACCCAATGCAGAGTGAGTGAGGAAAAAAGGGCAGAGAGAAAGGAGGGCCTTAATATTGACTTATCCTGCTGTGCTGACCAGTCAGCTTTCAAGGGTCATGTTCAAAACCAATTCTGCTTGACGGCTGGTCAATATAGCACTCGACAAATGCTTCATACATACATACATATATACATACATACATACATACATACATACATACATACATACATACATACATACATACATGCATACATACATACATACATACATACATGCATACATACATACATACATACATACATACATACATCCATACATACATACATACATACATACATACATACATACATACATACATACATACATACATACATACATACATACATACATACATACATACATGCACATACATACATACATACATACATACATACATACATACATACATACATACATACATACATACATACATACATACATACATACATACATACATACATGCACATACATACATACATACACACACAAAAGATAACAGGCTTGTGCTCAGTGAAGTGAGCAAATAATACAGTTACTGTAATAGTGGTGATTTGTGAACTTGTGTCACACACACACAAAAAAAATCCGGATTAAGCAGTTTGGGGTCAGCTCTTACTTCTCACATGGGTTTGGACCATTTAAAAAATACTAAAGGCTGAAGCTAAAACATATACTTTTGTGATTCAATACACCATCATTCAAAAGAAATTGATCAAACTTTTAAACTTGATCAAACAATTAAATAGATCAAATATGACATTAAAGTAATTTATAATGTTACAAAATACTTAAAATCAACCCTGTTTTTTGAGCTTTCTATTGATCAAAAAATCTTGAAAAGAAAAATATATCAGTTTGCACATTAATATGAAGCAGCACAACGGTTTTCAACATTGATTTGAAGAAATGTTTCATCAAATCAGAATATTAGAATGATTTCTGAAGGTTCATGTGACACTGATGACTTTGCAATAACATGGATAAATTACATTTTAAAATATATTTAAACAGAAAACAGCTATTTTAAGTTTTAAGTATTTAGAGTATTTATTTTGATAGTCCACTTTAGACATTCTATAAGTACTATAAGTAAGTTATTTTAAGTATAAGTAACTATAAGTACTATAAGTAAGTTATTTTAAGTATAAGTAACTATAAGTACTATAAGTAAGTTATTTTAAGTATAAGTAACTATAAGTACTATAAGTAAGTTATTACACTCATTAGAGATTGTAGACTGTCTGCTTAAGCGAGACACTATACAGGCAAAAACTTTTTTTCATGCATCTGTCAATTTTGAGATTTAGGGTTTTTGGGCTTTTCAAAAAGTGGTTTTGTCAGACTAAGATACACTTTTAAGGGTATTTTTTTATAGCACTTTATCTATTTGCGTTTTATTTCTCAAGCTCAGAAATCTCCACTTCAGTAGCACTTACATACACCGTTTTATATTCTTTTTTTTAAAATCTATATTCTGGAGGTTTTTGCAGAGGGGTTTGTTTCATATATACTTTTCCTGATTGTATTTCCTCATTTTTTTCCTACATTTTTTCTTTTCTTTTTCTGGCTGTTGTTTAAAAGCGATATCCAAAATTACACCTATAAAACCATTTTACTTGAGAAAAAATGCAACAAGAATGTTGAACCTAGTTTTATCCAATGTTCAGATTTGTGTTCTAGAAATGTATGCAAATTAGTGCAGACTATTTTGCACATTTAAACATAACATTGTAATACAAAAAATATTTGCGATTCTTAATGTAATCAATCAAGTGGGGAAGTATGGTGATATACTAATACTACCAATAACCTAATGACACTTAGTTGACATGTAGTTGCAAAGTTACTTATAGTTAGCAGAATGTCTAAATTGGACCATTGAAATAAAGAGTAACCAACTGGAATAATATTTCACAATATTACATTTCTTACCGTACTTTTTTGTTTTTAAGCAATTAAATGTAGCCTTGGTGAGCATAATAGACTTTCAAAAACATTAAAAAAAAATCTTACCAACCCCAAACTTTTGAACAGTAGGCACTGTAAATGATCTTTAATATGAGATAAAAGGCCAAAATGAGAAGAAATTAGAAGAAAAAGTTTTTAAACCTGAGTGGAAGATGAGTAATATTTGTCACAACATGATATCTTTAAAGTTTACCTTGCACCACCAGTCTGCCCAGTGCGGTACGCCTCATCCTGGTGCCAGGCCGGTTGGCAGCACACACATACACTCCAGAGTGCTGAAGGGAGACATCTGAGATCATCAGGTTCCCCGTGCCCAGCACCTGAATGCCCTCTACTCCAATGGATCTGCCATCTAATGGAAATTAATTATGAGAAGAAAATGGATTACGAGAAGCCCAGAACTAGAGAACAACTAAGTTCACACTTGTAGTTCAGTTCTCTTGAATCCTTTGGTCTGGACCAAAAAAGAAAACGATACAGTTAGCCCTGGTTCACTTAGCATTCACACTGTCACCAAACCTAAAGATCCATGACGAAAAGCACTTTTAAGACAAATATTTTGTGACAGGATATATCCAAACCAATAATGTGTGCTGGCTCGTTTTATGTGGCGTAGCTGAATATGATGGCATTTTAACAGCTGAGAACTCATGAAGAGCTTATAAAATGTGTGAAAGATTCAAAACAGCGGCAGGAATTCCTCCATTGCACACAAACAAAGATCCATCCACACAGATGCGGTTCTGACGCCTGTACTGAACTCTAATGAGAAACGTAGATCAGGTGACAAGAAAAAACAAGGAATCTTGAGCATTCTGTTCTTTTCAGGGTTGCATCTTGTGACACCATGTCCTGTTTTTGGTTCATTAGATGTCTTTGGTTCATATTGCGTTCAAATTTCAGTCGAATTGCACCAGAGTTTTTTTGGAAGAGGACATGGACTCATCTTTTCAGGTGTGCACCAGGGTTCGGATGACAGCGCTCACACTTATTCAAATGAACCGGACTAACAGAGCAATCGCTCTTTTTTAATCAAACCAAACCTGCCAAGTGTGAACACCCTAAGTGCTCCTTGGACTGTTTAAGTATGAGGATTCCTACCAAGTCTACTCCAAGACACAATGGGGCGAGGGTTTCCGGTGGCAATGCACTCCAGGATGGCGGTCTGATGAATGGTAATGGTGAGGTTCTGTGGGCCGGACAGGATAACTGGTTCCTTATAGGTGCGAGGGACACCTCCTGAGAGTAGAAGAACAAATAAAGAGATAAGACTGGAGCTAAATTACAGATCACTAATATAAGGATGACATTTGAGGTAATCAAGGTTCTGGTTGTGTCCTTCATGAAACCACATGTTCAATACAAATGTAATTTAGCACGTAATAAATGTAAATGTAATTTATCCAGGCCTTATTTACTGGATCAACAGAGCAATCTGAGGTGTTTGTCAGATTAAGATTGACTACAGACCGGTTACGTTCAGATAGGCTTCATGGCTGTTGCGGGTGTTGGCGATATTGGTGGCGACACAGCGGTAGATGCCAGCGTCTGATTTCTTAACTCCTGTAATCTGCAGAATACCCATTGGGAGAAGTGTGTACCTGTGGAGAAAGAGTAACATGAATGAGCGATTGTGAGGAAGAATATAATGAGAGACTGTTTGCTAGGACCACGTTACCTGTCATCCGAGGTTCCAAGCACAACACGGTCCTTCTCCCAAGTGATGTTGGCCTCAGGAACGCCACTGACCTGACACTGGAAGCGTGCAACACCTCCCTCATCCACTGACATGGACTCTGGGTGAGTGTGGAATTTAGGGAGAGCTGTGGGACAAAGAGCATTGAGTGAGACATATAATAATAGTCCATATAATAAATATAAGTGAGATATGTTCTATTGTATTTCTGGTAACACTTTAGTATGGGGAACATTCACTAACTATGACTTTTGCCTCAACAAACTCCTAATTACTGCTTATTAATAGTTAGTAAGATATTTGTTAAGTTTAGGTATTGAGTAGGATTAAGGGAGTATGGTCATGGAGAATAAATCATTAATATGTGCTTATAAGTACTAATAAACAGCCAATATCCTAGTAATATGCTAATAAGCTACTAGTTGATAGGGAAAATTGAACTTTAAAAATAAAGTGTTACCTATATTACTTTAAACTTTCTATTGATTGAAAAATGCAGAAATGTTTCACAATTTACACAAAAATATTAAACAGCACGATAATAATCGATAATAATCAGAAATGTTTCTTGAGCAGCAAATCATCATATCAGAATGATTTCTGAAGGATCATGTGGCACTAAAGACCGAAGTAATGAATAAACCCCAGGAATAAAGAATAAAATAAAGATAATTATAAAGATAAAGATAAATAAAAAGTTGATGTAAATTGTAATTCTTCACAATATTACTATTTTTATCAAAAAGATGCAGCATGGGCAAGCATAAGAGACTTGGAAAATATAATTTTAAAATATAATTTTATCTCTCTCTCTCTCTCTCTCTATCTATCTATCTATCTATCTATCTATCTATCTATCTATCTATCTATCTATCTATCTATCTATCTATCTATCTATCTATCTATCTCTCTCTCTCTCTCTCTCTCTCTCTCTCTCTCTCTCTCTCTATCTCTCTCTCTCTCTCTCTCTCTCTCTATCTATCTCTCTCTCTCTCTCTCTCTCTCTCTCTCTCTCTCTCTCTCTCTCTCTCTCTCTCTCTCTCTCTCTCTCTCTCTTCTCTCTCTCTATATATATATATTTACCAAAACTGTGAGGTTTCAGGATATATTCTCTTCATTATTTCTTCATGTCAAGTAAATGTATCCTGTTTTGAGGATATTTGCACTATACTAGACACTTAAATAAACCCTTTGCTTAAGAATTCCATGTGGTATAACAATTATTCTACTTTCACACATATGTTGTGTTACCATGATAACTTGATATTGGCATCTAAAATGTTGATCTTTATTGGGGATGTAAGACGAGGTGCCAAGAGCATTGTGGTCTAAATAGCCTGGTCATTCATATAATCAATAGGTAGGGGTGTTAGAGGAAGGGCCTCCCAATGAGAGTTCATTGCCATGGTAACCCAGTATCTTCTGGGGAAGCATGTACTGACAACTATAATTCTACAGGATTATCACCCACCCTACTGCTTTTATAGGACCAAAGGGAGAGCCAGAGGAAGATGGGAAAGGATAGAGTAAAAGCAGAGACAGTGGACATTGATGCTGCTACTATATTAGCTTTATTTCTCATATAATCAATTAAAAGTATAGGCAAAGCATATAGTTAATAACTATCCACTGAAAGTGTTTCATTGAGTAGCTGCCACTTTAAAAAATGCTGGGTTAAAAACAACCCAGGTTGGGTTGAAAATGGTTGAAATAGCAATTGTGTTGTTTTAACCCAATAGTTGAGTTACTTTACCCCCACAATTGGGTTGTTTTTTAACCCAGCAGTTGGGTTAAATGTTTGCTTAAGACAACTCAATCGCTGGGTTAAAACAACCCGATTGCTTAGTCCATTTTCAACTCAACTTGGGTTGTTTTTAACCCAGCATTTTTTAGAGTGCATGTCTGATATGTGCCCAGTCACTCACATGCAAGCTGCACACGGGCCTTGCGGCTGACCAGCATGCCATAGTGGTTCTGTGCGGCGCAGTAATACTCTCCAGCGTCGGTAGCATCTCCATCCCGTCTCTTCTGGAAGCTGCGGATCAGGAGCGTGCCGTTGGATAGGATCTTTGCCCGACTGCCAACTCCCATAGGCAGTGGCGCTCCGTTCTTATGCCACGTCACCGTGATGGGACCCTCGCCTTCCACCCTGCAGTCCAGCATCAACGGCCTGTCCCGTACCGCGATCACATCACTGGGCTCCGTAAGGAAAGCCAGCTCGGATCCATTACACAAACCTGACAGTGAGAGAGGGATAGAAAATCAGAACGCATCCGAAATCCTAAAAGGTGAAGATTGTATGTAAAATAAATGGTCAACAATGCAGAAATAAGTTAGTTATGAGTAATAAACAATGATGATATAAAAGGAATGGTGCTATCAGGTTTAAAAGGCATTTATTATTCAGCAGTATTATAAATTTAACTGCACTGACAAATGAATAAGAACTAAGCTGTATAATGAAAACTGTTTCCTGTTTCCTGTGAAGCTGCTTTATAGTTAAATCGACTGCGTTTCATAATTGATGAACTCTCCAACAAAAACGTAACTGATTTGAGCTGAATATTGACACTATTTGCTTCATAACTAATGCACATTGCAACATTCACACTGTTATTGAACTATATTTAATAACACTGAACTGAATAATGGCACTATGGTTTTTTTAGAGCTGCTTCAGAGCTTAAATTGTATTCGTAAATTTGCAACACCGTTAGTTTCTTGTTTATTACTGTGAAGCTGTATATTGTTTAAAGCAATATAGAAAGAAATGTGACAACTTCTAAAGACAAAGTTAGCTATCTACTTGAAATGTGTTTTTATTTTACAACTGCTAAAGTCCTTTTTGGTCTCACCTTAATTTACAAGAGATCTTGAGTTTTTAATATGTGTTTTTGTGTTTGTTGCATATGTCTTTGTTCTTTGTCACATCAAGACTCAAACTAAAAGGAAAAATCTCAGGACTGACGTCATTGTGAGCTTTACTATCTAAGCATATTTACTCAGTTTCATCAAAACAAACCTGATCGTCACAATAGAGACAAACGCAATGCAGCCAGTGAAGCATAGAGGGCTGCGACAAAGCCAGAGTAGAAGGGATGGAGAATTAGGGTGAGTTATGGGGTCAAGTTAGAGGAATCTCTTTTGAGTAAACCCACCCTGATGACAATAGGCCTGTGACGACACCCAAAAAAACAACTCTCGGTAACCACCAGGAGCCTTCTGCACCTCTCTCAGTCTGGACCATCTGCCCCCCACTTATACAAACCCCCACAATTGCAAACCCCCCAGCGGTCACATTTTCCTTTCAGTCTGATTCCAGGGTGACTTTCCCATGCCACTGGCTCACCCCAGTCCTCTCTCATTGTCAACTCGCTACATGGCCATTCCACACATCTTCTGAGCTTTTCATATGGAGAACTCCAGACCTAAAGCAACCTTTAATGTGACCTCTGGAGATGGCAGTGTCTCGGCAGCTGTTGTGTTAAAGTCTGCTCTTGAACTTCCATTAGATGAGATGTGAAGTAGGCTACCTTCTTTCAGCATCTGTTAGGTGGATATAACCCGCCCCCCCATTCAATATGCACTAAAATAAACTCATTTCTGACCACTGGGGTCCTCGAACGCCACCTGCACTTGATCATGACAGCCATAGCATGAATGTCAAAAGATAAAGTCTTAGTTATAGGGATTGATCAGCCATAAAGGTGTGTTTTTGGATCTCATTGGCTTTCATTGTATGGACAAAAACAGTTCTTTAAAATATGTGTGAAGAAATAAAGTCATACAGGTTTGGAATCTCTTGAATTACAACAAAATTTACATTTTGGGGTGAATGATACCTCTTAAGTGCATCTAGATGCGTATTATTTGACATTTAGAGCTGTAAAAAAAGACATTATGCTAGTATTATAGGGACGCAAAATATATCGGCAATATTTGAGATTTTAACAATAATTTATACTTTAGTTTAGGGTCCAATTCTCACAATTTACTAGTTGCTTATTAGCATGAATATTACTAGGATATTGGCTGTTTATTAGCACTTATAAAGCACATATTAATGCCTTATTCTGCATGACCATATTCTACATCCCTTTATCTTACCCAATACCTAAACTTAACAAATACCTTACTAACTATTAATAAGCAGTAATTAGTTAATTGAGGCAAACATTTTATTTAATAGTTAGTTAATATTGAGAATTTGGGCTAATCTAATGTGTGACCATAATGATAGATAATAAGATTAAACATATATAAATAGTGGTGTGTTAATATTGGATATTTCATTGTGAATTTGTACATTTAGATTACCTTTAACCATCACCTAATACTAACTAAAAGTTAATGTTTAAAAACACTTATAATTTAATAACACAACTTAAATATATTTAACAAATCATTATATCATACTATGCATTGTAATGTTATGACTAAATTAACTTTTTTTAGATTTAGGTTTCATTATCAGTTTGATCCAGAACTATGAGAGTGTTGTTTCACTCTAATAAGGCTGCCTATTTTGAATGCAAACTTTAGGAAACCACTGCTGCAAAAACTGACATTAACCAAGACACTTTCAAAAGCTCAATCACCTCATGGAAAATATAAGTACTTGAGTCTGTAAACTTGAGTCTTCCACTGAAGGGGATATCTGGGATGCTCCTTATGCTCCCAGTTATCTCACACACTGAGCAGATGTAGATGGGACAAGTCTGTGTCTTCCGTCTTCATTTTTATGAGGGCTAGCTTACATCTGACCCTTCCCTGGCTTACTGCACCCGAAGTGTTAATGAAATTCAGAGGTCCCAAGGGAAGGGGGGTTATGTCACACAAGCTGGATTCACAGATATAGAGTATAACACATGGGCCTAAGCAATAAAGGTATGGGTTTACAAATATAATATACATTTTCACTTGATATTTCCAGTTAAATAAGGAAATATGATAGCATGGATTTAAATGGACTGGATCTTTAACACTAACCACAGAGAACAATAAAATGTTTTAATATTCTGTTTCGTAAGAAAGAGGTTTGTCCACCTCATAATGGATTCCATGATCTTTCCATTAGAGAAGTTCGTCATTATACCTCAAACACGATCTAAATCAAGATCTCCATGGTTTCACCACAACGGTGATGTTAGTGCATAGGGTATGTTGATTATAAAGTCTAATAACCCTCTACAACCTGCATGAGACCCGGACAGAAGTGTGATTAAGAGCTCAAGTCTGGGGATAATTCAGATAATTCAGATGAGAGGTGGATAGAAATGGGGTTTTGGGGGATTGTAGATGGTGCTCTGAGCAGCAGGAGATCCCCACCCATCCCCACCCCTCAGGCTGTGACCTCGGTCCCTAAAGGGTCATGAGAGAGTTGGTGAAGGGTGGATGAACAACGTGGGGCTTAAGGCACACAGCCTGTGTCCAGTCACAAACACAGTCCCAGCCCCCAATTCGGGCCATTGTCCCCAAACTAAGGTTGGACCTGAACTTCACAAACTATTGTTGGAGGCCAGACATTATTCTAATGTCCTTCATCTAATCAGAGTCTCTGAAGGGTCAATGAGGCAAAGATCTGTAACACTCTCACCATCCCTTTACGATAATATAATATAATATAATATAATATAATATAATATAATATAATATAATATAATATAATATAATATAATATAATATAATATAATATAATATAATATAATATAATATAACATAATAAATATAATAAATATAATATATAATTAGTATATAATTAGTATATAATATATTATAATATAAAATAATTAATATAATATAATATAATTAATATAATATAATTAATATAATATAATTAATATAATATATGGGTTCTACTTTATTTTAAAGTGTATTTGTAACACTGTAATTATACATTTACTGAGTAATATTAAGTAACTACATGCACTTACCATAGGGTTAGGATTAGGTTTTGGTTTGTTTTAGGGTTAGGTGCATGTAATTATGCATAAATGAGTTATTACTATAGTAACTGCATGTAACACATTTAACAATGAGACTATTAAATAAAATGTTAAAATATAATATATACAGTGTATATAACCTATAAAAATATAATATAATTAATATAATATAATATAATATAATATAATATAATATAATATAATATAATATAATATAATATAATATAATATAATATAATATAATATAATAGTTAACGTGATTTTTCAGCAGCCAATGTGGTACTTTTTTTCATGATTCTATGATGAATAGAAGAACATGAAGTAAAACTTTTTTTTTTTTTTTTGTAACATTGCAAGGGTCTTTATTATCACTTTTGATAAATTTAATGCAGTTAAGTATTATTTTTTTCCCTTTTCTTTTTAAAAGTCATACTGAACCCAGACTTTAGTGTACATATACAAATCTGCACAGGTCTGTTTTGGCTAATCTGAGGAGAGACAAAAATAGATTCGTGGGGGAAAAAATATTCCAAGGATTTGGAACTGCAAACTCCAGAGCCATAAGACTCAGGCCAAATATTCAAATTTTAACCCTCATTTTAATTTCTATATGTCTCTGCTTTGTCCAGAAAGATTTTTGCATTACTGAAACTGGCCTACCATTGCCTGAAAAAGTGATATATGCCTTTGAAAGAAATTCTAAATGCATATGAACATTCACAAATTCCTCTCGCTCTCTTTTTCTCCCATTATATCCATGGCAGCAGCAGGAGATCTAACGTAAACAATAGCTGAATAACTTGGGGGAGGAATTGTAAAGACGCTGGGTGGAAAGGGGGGATCGCCCTGCTCCGGGTGGGCTTCTTTTGACTCCATAATAGGAGTTAAATTCTTCCTGACTACAACAGCCACAAGCCGTCTACACAAACACTCCTTTGTGTTGGTCATTTGAGCCAAAGTTGTCTTTTGTTTAAACACTGATTGCCATTAGATGGCATATGCCAAGTTCAAAGTCATGCAAACACACTTAAGAGGAAACAATCCCCTGCAGTTTAACCCGCCCTCCTTGTTAACCAATTACCACTCACCAATTAGCTCTTTTGTGCTCTAATTTTATATCCTTAACTTTTCTGAAAACATCCACTCTGGTAAGCTAGTCCTAGACTAAAATGCATATTTGAGCTGTTTCAACTGAGAGCAACATTTCTTAAAATATGCAAGTGCCATTGTTTTGTCAAGAGGCACACCAGGAATGTTTTTTTCTTCTTCTTCTAAGACACGTTTATAAATGCCCTAATTGAACTAAGGCCTAATCCTGGCTTATATTAAGCCCTGTCTGTGAAACTGGGCCCAAGTATCTGACTCTCATGTTTTAAGATGCAATTTATTCAGACATATAATGATACTCAGCCAAATATACAGTATGTCTTTCTATTAATTAGATCATGTCTGTAGGTCAACAGCTTTTCATGAAAAAGTCTTTCTCAGACATGAAACCTTTGGGTAAGATCAATAAGCAATATGCTCCAATTGCAGGGGGAGGACACCCCATCACAATGGCCTCAGGTCTTTAATTATTGGGATAAGGACCAGAAGGGGGTCCAATGCTTCCATTAAGCCAATCTCATTAATGGAGCAACCAAGGGTTAAAATGTCCCTCTGCTGCAACATGTGAGTTTTAATGCCACTATTAGTTCCTCTTTGGCTTGATGAACCCTGATGATTTTTTTTAGCCGAACCATCGAAACTGGTTGGAAGGCCTCTATAACCAAACTAATTTTGTGGCCGATTAGCCAGCACATCGTATTATAGGTTATTACGGCAGCTTCATTACTGTGAGGAAAGTGGGTATTGCATCAATTAGAGCAATGACTGCTCTTAGTAAACATGATCACTCACAACAACTGTTCTAGAGATGGAAGTTATTTTGAGTATACAAATGAAACTCATATTGTTAGGAGAAATACTGTGAAGATCAGGTCCAGACAGCATCATTTTGTCGATTCCATGTGTACCAGATGTGAGCCGGATCTGGGCCGACACTATGTTGCTGTCTGGAAACGGTCCCTGTAGTAAGGTGTATTACTCTTACTCCTGCAGTGATAGAGACATCGGCCACCCATTGCAGCCTGCGCCCTGTGTGTGGATTAGCTGGATGAGTGTCTTGTCCGAATTAGCTGCATCCTATGCTTTCTAGAGTGATGAGGAGTCTGTGGCAGGATTATTCAGGCATGCACACATAAACCTCCAACAGCTTTAAGACGATTTTAAATGTAGCCCTGCTTCCCAGTAAGGCTGGAGCAGTGTTATGGAGATCAGGGTGTTGGGGTCAAAGGGGGTGGGGAGAGGTGGCCACTTTTGTCTCCTTGGCTCTCTTCTCGCTCCACCCGATTTGGACCGCTCCGCTGTCCAGGAGGGGACCCCAAAGGTTAATACCGCCCAAGGTCACTGCAGTCCCTCTGTCTGTAAGGTCATCTGTTTTCTCCCCCCGCCTTCCTGAGACTCCCCATCTCCGTCTGTTCAACTTTCCCACTATGTTTATTTATTATTCCACAGGAGATTTATTCTGATCTAACCTCATGGCAATAACATCTGGTTTGAAAATAAACTGTCCTATAAGTCAAGCCATTGAGTCTCTCTATTTCAATACTCAAGTTGAACAAACTTTTGTTTCTTATAAAATCTTAATTATTGAAAAGAAAAAGGTTTAATGCAGGATTTGATTGCTCTACCCTGATAACTTAGGCCTATATTACGTTATTTTTAATATATAAATTAATAAGATAATCAGAATATAGCCTATCAAATTCAAATCAAATTTAATCAAAACATTGTTTTGCCTTGTGATAAAACATTTAATTAATTGTAGTTTTCTGTGTTTTCTTTTAACACTAAAGTTTTAAGCATTATACCAAAATCTTTGTCGCCAACTTGTCAATTGTACTATTTTAAGGGTTCGATTTTAATCAGCAATTAAACCTTAGTTTTCAATTTAACTAGGATGGAATTTGTTACAGTGACTGTCATAAAATGAACTCTTAGTTGAATGGAAACCATTAGCTATATGTTTAGTCTAGATATTACAATTCCAATATTCAAATTTGAATGTGTTCAAATACACAAAAATCTGTCATAAGTTTTCTATTAAGTGAGAAACTGTGAATACTAATTTAACAAAGAAAACAGCATATAGAAGGAAGAAGGTGAATAATAACAGCTGAAATTACTTTTATGAACTTTTAAAGTCCAAATAGATCTTTGAGCAACAATAGCTTGTTCTTCATCAGGATAAAGAAACACTAAGACAAGTGTTTGGTGAAGCTAAAGGCAAGACTAAGCAAAGAAAAATATTAAATATAAATATTCCAGTATTTGAATTTATTAATGTGACGAACTACTGAGGACATAAATCCGAATAAGAGCATTCAGACAGTTTGTAGGTTAGTCGTTGTCTAATAAAAGAAAAATTATATTCTTTTTTTGATACAGAACTCAAAATGTGATCTTTAAATCCTTCTAGCCAAAGTATGCTTCTCGTATTTTTTTGTGTGTAATAAACCCCAAAATGCACACAAATTGGTAAATAGGCCTATTCTAAACAAAATGACTAAAACGTACAGCTAGCTAGGCTATAATATCTTTACAATGTAAAAATAAACAAGTTTATACTCACAAGAACCAGCAAACGTCAGGAAGGTCAGTAAAATCCGTGGCTTCATTTTCCTGTGTAAATCCTTTCAAAAGCAATGAAAACAGGTAGGCGACTTTTGTTTTGGGGTTAAAAATAGTTTATAAAGTGAACGAGAAAAATATATCTATATTTGCTAAATGTCTTTGTATTCGAATATAAAACTTAAACGGAGCCAACCTAACATAACATCGTTACTTTAACAGATTAACGGCGCTCCAGCTGAGCGCTGCTGGTCACGTCCACGGCCACTTTGAGAATATCCCGTGAGCAGCTTCAGCTCAGCGGTGAGCGCGCAGCTCATTCATTATTCATGATATTGTTGATGCTGACACGCGCGCGGTCACTACACGGACGTTGACACGCGCGCTCTCGCAGTCAGTGACAGGTGGCTCTGTGATGAAGCAATCATTAAACGAGCTGCTGCATCATAACTGATATATCTGAGCAAAAATCTATCTATCTATCTATCTATCTATCTATCTATCTATCTATCTATCTATCTATCTATCTATCTATCTATCTATCTATCTATCTATCTATCTATCTATCTATCTATCTATCTATCTATCTATCTATGCATCCGTCCATCTATCTATCTATCTATCTATCTATCTATCTATCTATCTATCTATCTATCTATCTATCTATCTATCTATCTATCTATCTATCTATCTATCTATCTATCTATCTATCTATCTATCTATCTATCTATCTATGCATCCGTCCATCCATCTATCTATCTATCTATCTATCTATCTATCTATCTATCTATCTATCTATCCATCCATCCATCCATCCATCCATCCATCCATCCATCCATCCATCCATCCATCCATCTATCTATCTATCTATCTATCTATCTATCTATCTATCTATCTATCTATCTATCTATCTATCTATCTATCTATCTATCTATCTATCTATCTGTCTGTCTGCCTGTGTCTGTCTGTCTGTCTATCTATCTTTGCGTCCGTCCATCCATCCATCCATCCATCCATCCATCCATCCATCCATCCATCCATCCATCCATCCATCCATCTATCTATCTATCTATCTATCTATCTATCTATCTATCTATCTATCTATCTATCTATCTATCTATCTATCTATCTATCTATCTATCTATCTATCTATCTGTCTGTCTGTCTGCCTGTGTCTGTCTTTCTGTCTGTCTGTCTATCTATCTTTGCGTCCGTCCATCCATCCATCCATCCATCCATCCATCCATCCATCCATCCATCCATCCATCCATCCATCCATCCATCCATCCATCCATCATGGGCAACACTTGAACTCATTGTCTTTGACAGAAGTACAGAAAACGTTCTGGTCAGTGTTTGATGTGACAGTGTGAACTTCCCTCTTTATTTTGTTATCCTCATCTCACTTTTAGTCAAACTATTTGAGTAAAGCATTCTCACCCTGTGCGGTCAGATCCAAAGAAGCATTAAACCCAGGAAAACACCCAACAAACTGGTTCAATTAGCAGTGATTAGCATATGAATCCGTATATGAATAGATCTGCATGCTAAGTAAAGTGAGTTGCCTGCCCAGAGGCCATCCTCTCTCATTATAGGCTACTAATTGAAAGGAAGTATTTAGAGAAACATTTGAACAGGCAGCGTGAAAAAACACCAATTATAAGACACACGCTGAAAGAACACCATTCAGTCGCATAACAAGCTCCGTTTTCATATAATGACAATAAAACAATTCACTAAAATGGAAATCAGTAAATTATGCATTTGAAAGAGCCCATTATAGCACTTTAACAATGTTACAAGAATTTTTGGTTGTACATGCTGTGAATATAGCTATTAAAAAAAAAGTTGCTGAATATGGGATCCGAACGTCTGAAGCAACTGCTCCTATTTTGCATTTTAATCATTTAAATTGAATAATGACTGAATACATAAGCTTAATCAACAAAATATTGTTTATTTATTTCAGTCCAGCAGACCCGTGCAGTGTTTGCCATTAAGTGTAGCAAAAGCATATTTGTGATATTTGAGGCTCGATGTGCTGCGGGGATACCATAGACTGTAAAAAAAAATACGCAAGTTCCTTGTTGTATAGCTTGCACACAACCATGCTCTTGTCAACGTTTCCATCCTTTCGTTTTTTAAAACAAAATTTCCCATCCACGGGGGCCAAGCAGTCTCATCAGCTTCTTCGTTCATGTTCACTATGGTTTGTTGTTGTTGTGACCATAGTAAAAAAATATTGTGACTCGTGAACGCTAGTTGGCGTTCCAGTATAATCGGTCCGTCGAAACTCATTCATTGAAAAACGTTCCGCGGTGCAAAAATAAGTGTGGTTAAAATCATGTTATTTAATTTTTGCGTAATTAATCTTAATTAACGCGTTAAAGTCCCGGCCCTACTTTTAACACTTTTTGACATCCTAATAACAAACAAAGCGGTGCGTAATGAAGTGCAGCAGAGCAGCATTGAGAAAATCAATATTAGGGGGGACAATTTGTCCATTTCATTTTTTGTCTATGGTGGTTACAGCCCTGGAATCAAGGAAACGCACCCAAATTTGCATAAGAAATCTGACAAAGAGCAGCAAAAGTGTTTTTGTGAACCGGCTTATATCCGTCTGCTTCGGCTGTCCTCACTCAGGCCAGAGCGGAGCAGAGAAAGAGTCAGACGGGCCTCACCTACCGTTCCGCTCTCTCCTTATCCCATTAGGTGCTCTATGGCTGCCCAGTTAACCATGGATACGGCCACAGGGATAATCCACCCTAACACTTAGGGACTCATTCACTGCTCTTTCCATGCCTTTTATATGTTGGTAACTCTATTATGCACAGGGGAAGGAAAAAGATAAATCCTGAGTCTTATACAGTTCTGATAGACTGGTCAACAGTGCATTCCGGGCTCAACTTCATTGACACGCTTACGGATATCATAGCTACAATAAACCTACGCTTCTGTCACTGGGAGATCGGAGGATTTTGAGAAGGGATACACCAAGGGATAACAGAGAAGACACAGCGAGATGATAAGAAGAGGTTTAGGGAGATGCAAGTGGTATAAAGGGGGAAAAGAGAGAGGGGAGTTTTAATATGCAGGAGAAAGATAGGGAAGGCGGGAAATAGTTCAGACTGTAGTAAGAATGGTGCATCTGAGCACTTTTTCAAAAGAAACGAGTCCCATTGAAACAAGACTACATTTTTTACATAGAACAACCTCCTGTACAGCAAGCAGTCCAAATCCTCAGTAGCCTACTCATCTTGCTGGATCTGTCTGCTGCTTTTGACAAAGTTAACCACCAGATGCTCCTGTCAACCTGCATGGCAAAGGGCATCTTAGAAACTGGCCTCAAATGGTTCATACCTTCAGCCAGGTGTCATGGAGGGGTGAGAGTGAGACCATCTAACTACTAGGGTGCCTCAATGCTTAGACCACTTCTCTTCTCCATCTACATTCAGAAACACATTTTTTTCTATCACTGAGACTGCCACAGCCACAACTGTACCTCTCACGGTAGCAGAGATTTCTTGCTGGATGAAGGACCCTCCCTTCAACTCAACCTTGCGAAGACAGAACTGTGGTCTCAGACAACCCAACACTTCATCACAGCTTCTGCTAAGTTCATCAACCGTAACTCCATCTAGGACAGACCTTGGAGTTGGATTGATGATCAGTTACTTCACAGACCACATTGATAGATCTGCAGATTTACAACATTAGGAGGATCAGACCATTCCTATCAGAACATGCTACTCAAGCTCTATCCAGACTGAATGCCCTGTCAAACATCTGCAACTGATCCAGAAAACTGCAGCTAGAGTAGCCTTTAACAAGCTGAAGAAAGTGCACATCGCACTTCTCCTCATAAACTTGGCACTGGTTGCCAACTGCTGCTCACATCATAAGGCACTCACTACCTCAGACCAGAGTGCCATCAAGAAGCTTGAATTCTGTAAGTGAAAGGCACCTTGTGGTGTCATCCCAAAGAAGCACAAAATCACTTTCATGGACATTTCGAGTCTTTAGCCATTTTCATTAACCAGCTGAAGATGACCTATAAATACTAACACTTACCATTCGATATCTTAAAATAAAAAGCCTTGTGTACTGTGCTAGAATAACAGCTTGTCACAGTAATTGCATATTGTTGGTTTGATTGCTTCTATTGCTCTCCTTATTTGTAAGATACTTTGGATAAAAGAGTCTGCTAAATGATTCAATTAAATGTAAATGTAAAAAAATTATATTATCCAGGTGAGCGCCACGGCCAGGGTTATTATCTTATATTAACTAAAACAAACTATTGAAATTAAAAATAAAGATCAGTTCAAAAACTAAACGAAAATTATAAATGTAGCCTTAGCAATAAACTGAAATAATTTTATAATAAAAAGTAAAACTAAAAAGGAAACCTAAATAGCAAAAAAAAAAAAAAAAAAACATGACAATTTTTTTACTAAAAATAACGTGGAAAATTTCAAATTAAAGCTAATTGCATGAATATAGTATGTATATTAAAATGTATTTGACAATATAATATAATAAATATAATATAATGTATATAAGTAAATCTTACCCAAATCTTACCCAAGAGGCCAATCACAAAAACACAAGTACACAACATATACTATCCAGTGGAAAAGAGTGTGCCTTAATAAACACAACAGCATTTGGGAAGTTACAAAATATGAAACATCTGCATTTGCATTTTATTCACATACCAAAAGAGCAATTCTTCTCCTGCATGTCCTTTGGATATATTGTAATTCAAATGAATGTGGACTTTAAGAATGAATATGACAATTATTTATCTGAAAATATACACACAAAGTGGGTTTTAGTTAGAGATGATTTGGATGATCCATGGGCATTAGCACTTATAGAGGGGGTAATAACTGCATATTAATACACAAAGATATCTATGACTGCTCTGTGGTGTCCCTGATGTAAATCGGCAAGCCAGTCCCACATGTACTAATAACAATATCTGAAAGCGTACACTTGGATGCATTAGTCCACTTTTTAATTGCAATACTTGTTTACAGATGGCGTTTCTGTTCAAACCATATGATTTAGGGGATGTTTACACCACACAGTCTTCAACTAAAAAAAGGAAACTTTATGCGCTTTGGCCATTCATTTACACGACAGAAGATTTTTGAGGCCTGAAAATGTTGAAAGCGATATTTATCGATTTATCGTCTCTGTGTAAAGTACAAAAATACAGATTTGTGCAAACTTTTCAAAAACGCAAAGGAATAACCTTTACGTTTTTAGTAGTTGTCATGTAAACAAACCCCAAATTCTGTCAGTCATGAAAATGCATATGCATACTAAGAAAAATCTCAATATATTTGGTTTCATATTGAAGACGAATACTGTAAAATAACAATATCACCTCTACCAGAGAGTGATAATGCAAAATCAATATGAAAATATAATAAAACTGCATTATGAATAATAAAACTGCAATGAAATGATAATATTGAAATTCAAAGGCAGGTGTCAACAGTGAATTATAAATAGTCACAAATATGACCCCCCTCCAGAAAATACACTGTAACATAAAAACTATAACATGCAAACAAATGGATATGGTCATATCTATAAGCCAAGTCAGAGTTAGACATAATTAGAGTAAAGGCTTAAAAATATTTACTATCTTAATTTTAACCATCATGACAATATGGTTAATTAAAGAAGTTAGCCCTAAACTAGCTAAAAATATTTCTTATATTTCCATATTATATGGGCATATCTATGCAATATGTGAAAATATACAAGTCCTAATGACTTCAACACATGTATCTGTACATAAACCATCTATTTCCATTCTATTTATATTATAATTAAATATAACTAACACTCCATATTAAGGCACATAGACCTGCTATCCAAGACCTCTGTGTGCAAAAACTATTTATTAAAACATCATTTTTATGTTTGTTCCCTTTAAAGGACTTTTAAGCCTATTTATGGTTTACATTCTATTTGACTCCAATGACTTTGAGTTCACTGGCAAAAGCATTCCTTTAAAAAGGTACTCGTCCAAATAAAGGTGTCATAATATGGACATTTTTGTGCACTTTTATGACACATTCATGGCCAGCCAAAGTTATTGTCCAGGCCAAAATTTTCCAGGTCAAATTCCAGGATGGAGTCCGGCAGACCTGATATGTCCTGGTCCAGCCAGGATGACGCGTCTGGAAAAAATGGAGAATTAATTGATGAGAGAAATAAGTCTAAAATTAAATATGACAAAAATTATGTTAAACAATAACCATTATCAAAATTTGCAACTACATGCCTTCCGAAGCAAGAAACTGATTTTTTACAAAGTCCAATACCTGTTAAAAGTTTGGAAACATTACAATTTCTTAATGTTTTTAAAAGAAGTCTTTTAAGCGAATCAAGCAAACCAAAGCTTCATTTATTTAATCAAAAATACAGCAAAAAATATTATGAAATATTATTTAAATGTGAAATAATTGTTTACTATTTTAATAAAAAAAAAAGTGATTTATTTCTGATCAAAGCTGAATTTTCAGCATCATTACTCACGTCTTCAGTGTCACATGATCCTTAATAATGTAATATGTAATATGTAATATGCTTATTTGCTGCTCAAGAAACATTTCTTCTTCTTATTATTATTCTTATTATTATTATCAATGTTGAAATAAATTAAATGGATCAAAAGTGACAGAATATTACAAAATATTTATATTTAATATATTTAATAAATTATGTTAATTGAACTTTCTATTTATCAAAGAATCATGAAAAAAATAATAATAATCACAATTTCAAAAAAAAATATTAAGCAGCAAAACTGCTTTCAACATTAATAATAATAATAATAATAATAATAATAATAATAATAATATTACCTGAACAGCATATCAGAATGATTTCTGAAGGATCATGTGACACTGAAGACTGGAGGAATGATGCTGAAAATTCAGCTTTAATCACAGGAATAAATTACATTTGAAAATATATTTAAATACAAAAAAGTTATTTCATTTTGTAATTATGTTACAATATTAATATGTTTACTGTATTTTTGATCAAATAATTATAAGACTTCTTTTAAAAACATAAAAATGGCAATGTTTCCAGACTTTTGACAGGTATTGTAAATCTAAGAATAACTTTTTTTATTATTATTTGTAGTAATATTTCAAGATGAACACTTTTTGAGGAACGCTCATTTGTTAATCTCTCAATCACCAGTGTTTTACAATACTCAATACTTTATACAGTACAACGTTTGTGCCCGCCACAATAAAAACTACAGAGCTGCATTTTGCATTTTATGTAAATAGTCTGCTATTGTTACCGTTATAAAGATCTCATTGATTTACATTACACAAGAATTTTATCACAGGTTTTGGCCATATAAATATCAACAACTCCAACAAACCGGTCACCGTTTTTTTTCTCCTTGAGTTTGTGCTCCATATTCTCCTACGAATCAAACCTTTATGAGTTACCGAAGCCTGATGCATCAACTCGTGAAAAAAAGGTAAAATAAACCATTAAAAAAAAAAATTCTGACTATGATTTCATACTTCAAGCTTAACAGGGTTAAACTGGCGCCTTGTGTTAATCTTACCAGATAGGTTGATGTTGAAAACATTTTGTGTGTCTCCAGCACTGCAGCTTTGGTTCTGCTGTGGTGGCTGTTCCTTGCTTTCTGCAGCTTCACAGTTGAGCTCCTCTGACACTCTACTGCCGCCTAGAGGCTCCTTTTGAAGTGTCCCGAGCTGTGTAGGGAGCAAAATATTCAAAATCAGTGACACAGCCACACACACCATATGGCCAAGACAGTGTGTATGTGTGCAATCTAAGCTGATGATTAATAAAATTAAGCAATGTACCTGCTGAGAAAGGGCCTTTGCTTGGCTAGGGGTAAGATGTAAGCCAACATATGATTCCTGTAACAAAGAAGGTGTTTATCATCATCATCATCATCATCCTTATCATCATCATCATCATTATCATCATCATCAGGTTCATACACTCTAATGCAAACAGGGCTCACCTTGTTCAGTTCAAAATCTTTATCCTGCAAACTTTGATTGGCTCCATCTACTTCACTTTCCTTACAATGAGTGGTTTTCAGTCCCTCTCCTCTTTGAGTCTCGTGGACAGCGACTTTAGATTGTGGTTTTGCTTCCTCCTGCATCTGCATACAGTGTCTACGTTTCCCCTGCATGTGTTGCAAGCCATGCGTGCCGGTCATATGATTCCAGTTTTTCTCATGACCCGGAGAGGGGAAAGTTGCAGATTGATGCAGATGTTGACCTTGATACTGGCCCTGTTGGCAAGGCAAATGCCACTGATCCTCAGACATCTGATGATGCTGGAACTGTGTGAACAGCTGATGATGATTATGTTGTTGCTGCTGCTGGGCAATCGCTTGCGGTAACATGTGTGGTTGGTGAGTTTGGGAATGATGCAGTAACTGCTGTTGATATTTAGCGTGCAGTTGTGAATGATGCTGCAGGTGCCGACTGTGTTTGTGAGTGTGATGTTGTTGCGTCTGACTGTGTGTTTGTTGATGTTGTGGCGGGTGGTCGTTTTGAATCCACTGCTCCATCTCTGGGATAGACTGATCCTGTGCCTCTGGCTGGAAATACTGCCGCATTGGCTGATGGGACAGCGGAGGAGCGGAGCGGAGATGGTGAGCACAGGGATATGCTGGTGGCTTTGTTTCCTTCAGAACTTTGTTGGGGTTGACAAGAGGAGTACCCTGCGAAAAAGATTCATACTAAATATTATAAATAATAATAAAATAAAAAATAATGAGAACATAATAATTAATATAACTCTAGAAGGCGTAGGCTGATAGGTCTTTAAATGCAATCTGCAAGCAATCACATCGTTACCACATGGCACAAGCTGATTGGCCTCCTGCAGCCAATGAGATTGCTTGTTTAATATTTAAATAATTGTTTGCTGTGGGGTAGTTATGCAGCAAGCTATCAAAGCTACTCTGAAATCCTTCACCTCCCCAGCTCCACCTGTCTAGATCTGCTGTGGGATTTATGTATGTCTATTTATGGAGCAGCAATAGGCCTGTCGCAATAATTAATATATCGACTTATCGCACGATTTATGGGCATGACTGTGATTTGTTTTGGCCCAGTGGCCCATCATATTGCCCATTGTGTTTAAATGCTTGTTTGTTTACATTTTACATTTTAGCACTTTGGGATTGTTTTTAACTATGAAAAGGGCTTTACAAATAAAATATATTATTATTATTATTATTATTACATTTAAGCCTATCACGCTTCACCTACTTGCAAACATGGGAACTTTGGTGACTGACAGCCTGTCTAATGTGCGCAGAGATGTGTTAGTGCTGGTATTAATGAAATAGATAGATAGACAGACAGATGGATGGACAGACAGACAGATAGATAGATAATGCATGGATGGACAGACAGACAGACAGATGGACGGACGGATGGATGGACTGACAGACAGATGATGGACAGATGATGGATGTATGGATAGACAGACAGATGATGTATGGACAGACAAACAGTGTATGGACAGACAGACAAAATAAATAGATGGATAGATGTATGGATAGCTGGACGGACGAACAGATGATGATAGATAGATAGATAGATAGATAGATAGATAGATAGATAGATAGATAGATAGATAGATAGATAGATAGATAGATAGATAGACATGATTATCTACAATCTTCATATCTTGCCTGTGATACAGAAGACATGGTTGGAGACACTGTGGGTGAAAACTGCTTTGGATGATGCCAGCGAGACTCTCCACCACTGGGCACAATGAGTGGGCTGAGCTGGGCTCTCTTCCGTGATGTGGTGGCATGGCCGAGGCCAGTTACACGCGGTGAACCGGAGAGAGAGGAAGAGGAGCAAGACGGAGATCCACCGATCCCACTGCTGTGACTGCAGCGGCTGGCCGATGACTGGATGGACTGATTACTCAGTGAAGAGCTACTAAGGGAGGACTGCAGGGAATGGTTGCTGAGCGATGACTGCAGGGACGAGTTGCTGAGGGACAGTCGTAAGGAAGCGGAGCTCAGGGAGCTGGGTAGGGAGTGGCTGCTGAGACAGGTCTGAATGTTGGGATTGCTGAGTGACGACTGGAGCAAAGGGTTACTCAAAGATGCCTGAAGAGATGAGGAGGACAGACCTAAAAAGATAAAATGGTGTCATTTATTTGCATCATGATACTTTGTTGTTACACCACTGGAAAAATTATCAGAATTTGGCATAATGAAGTCAAAACCTAGCCTGACAAGCCAGGCCCCAATCAAGATGTTTGGTCTGGAAACTCACCATTGACAGCTCAATCTGAGGGGCGGGATAAACGGTTGTCTTTTAAACTCCCTCTGCCGCGATAGGATAGCGCTACAACCAACCAGAGCAACGTGAAACGGAGCTCGTTGATAGATTAAAGGGTAACTAAACCCTAGAACAACTTTTTTTAGTTAATGATCTGCAAGAATGGAGCTTTATTATTATTGTTCATTGAGTCGAGTAAATGTTTTGACAGTTGGGTTTAAAGTGTTTAAATTCTATAATATATGGTATAAAAACGTCTTAGTGCTGCCCTCTTAAGGTTGAACGGTGGCTACTGCAGTTGAATTTTCCTATTGGACGTTATGGTACTTCGTTACGTAGGTTTGTACTTCCAACGGCTCACTAACCACGCCCCTGGCACGAGCTCACCACGCCCTGAGAAATGTTTTCCGTGATCACATGATGAGAACGGCTTCAGTCCAGTATGAGCGCTCATGTTAAATGAAGTAGAAACATTATGAATGAAACTCTCTCTTCACTTGCTTTCAACATCCTAATTAAGAAAATACAGATATATAATGCAGTTGTAAGTACATGTTAAGCTTTTCTTCTGATAGTTTTGCCACCTGTCATGTCTACAGATAATTTTCATACCTCAGACGCTTTCAGACAAACCCTGACACGCAAATGGTTGCCGTGGTAATGAACAACAAATCCGTAACGTGCTAGACTGCGGGCGTATGTAGTCTAACTTTTATTTAATGCATGAGGAATATTTAATATGAGGAAATCTGTTGTAATAGGCTATTAGGTTTGAACTTATTGGTCCTGTGATTTTTTTAGTGGCATTCAGTATAAGGATATGGCTGTTCAGTGTTCATAGATTAGTTAGTGATCTCATTCTCTCTTGCGCTGCTGCTTCGCTAGCATGAATGAATGAATGAATGAAAGCATCGTATGCATCGGGAGTTAAAGCAGTTTGAGCCAACAAACTCTGTGTCTACAGACATTTCACCCTCCTCCACTTCAGGTGAAGGTGGTGGAGAGAAGTCCTCTACTTTAGATGACCGCTCTGTTGCAAAACTACTGTCCTCACTCCAGTCACTATCAATCTTTGCGAGTCTGACAACTGTCAAACAAGTTGTCACTACGGGTCTCAGGTGCACGCCCCCCCCCCCCCCCCCGCTCAGCGCCGCCCTCGTCTCGTCCCCTCTCTCTCCGCTGGGCTCTGCCCACTTTTGCAGCATTTTTCAAATATTGCCAGAGGGCGGAGTTAGGCTGTGAACAGGGGTTTAGTTACCCTTTAAACATTCGCCGTATCCATTCGGCAAAACTCCGAACACATCTTCCCTTTTTAAGAATGACTTCAGTGCCGTCCTGTTCTTTTCTCAGAGAAAAGCTTAACTCCAAGTCTTCCAGACTCGCGGTCAAAGCTGATTCGATAGACCGCCGTTCGCCAGCTTCTGTGTTTAATAGAAGCACGTAAGCGCAACTTGCCCGTCATTATATTAAGCCCCGCCCACCGACTCTATACACGATGTGATTGGCCTGACCAGAGTTTGGTTTTTACAGCTCAGAAGTGTATTGAGAGTTGCTAGACGACACTCGCAGCAGATTACATTTGCTTTCGCTAGGCTGCATCTAAATTTCTAGGCTAGTCAAAACCCTCTGCAATTCAAAAAACATACCTGGCAAGTTAAAGTCAGCCATAATGTCAGGATGCATGGAAGAGTTGCTCAGGTGATCGGCACCGCTGTGGTGCTCAGAGTCCTGGCCTGCAGGAAGAGAAGGCAGGTGCAGGCTGGAGAGGTCTGGAAGAGAGCCACACGTACTGAGGGCCGGTGGGACAGGGAGGGAAGATACCTGCTGGTCAGGCAATGGGAAGTTGCTGGAGAGACAGCAAACAAAGACTGTTTATAGAAGGAAAACTGTGACAGATTCATTTCTAGGACTGAAGAGGAACTTACTGAATAACAGGTGCTTCACATTCTGATGATGACATTGAGGAAAACTACAAAAGAAGATGCAATGGAGATAAATGAGCCACAGCTTATCAAATTAGTGCTTAAAGAGCCCAGATTATGCTTTTTTAAAGCTGCACTGTGATATTTTCCCCCATCTAGCGGTGAAAAGGTATATGACCATCCAGGGAATAATAGTTTCTGTTCCTCTCAATTCTGATTTCGTTTTAACTCCTACGGCGGCCGATTTAGTCCAAGATTAACATGGCAATCCCCCTCTTCACATTCGACATGGTGCCATCGAGTGTTAAAACGCGAAAGGCGAAGCTTGAATTTACGGGTATGTCCCTCTTTGGCTAATGTACTTTCAAGATGGAGGGGCAACATGGCGACCTGCATTCGAACCCCTCTCCCGTATGTATTTTCAATGGCATATTATAAACTTACGAGAATACTTTATTACTTGAAAGAAGTAAATATACATTAATGAGCACATATATTTTTGAAAGAACTAAGTGTTTTTAGCTAAGAATAAAATAAAAAAGTGTATTTGTGTATAAACTTTAAAATGTAGCTTTAAAAGAAACATTCAAAGCTACAGTGTAGCTTTAAAGGTTCCTCTTTTCTTTTTTTTATTAGAGGCCTCAGCTTCACATGCGTCAAAGGTCAAAAAACACATTAATTTTCTTATAATATACATTGCACATCCCCTCATTTCTCTAGGAGCCTGAAAACGGTTTGTTCTAAGATTCAGGGCCCTATCATACACCCGGTGCAATTCGACGCCAGATGCGACACAGGTGTATTTTTGCTAGTTTCATCCTGACACAGTTATCATTTTCATGTCCTGCGCCACATTGTTCAAATAGCAAATGCATTTGCTGGTCTGAAACGAGGTGTGTTCAGGTGCATGGTTGGTGCGTTGCTATTTTGAGGAAGCTGAAAATGACCACTCCACTGACCAATAAAAACCTGGTCTAAAGTCAATAGCACACTATTTTTTGTGTTATTTAAAAAAATGCACCTATAGGCGAGTGTACCGCACGTACACTCACACACATTTTTAAATTTTAAAAAATAAAAGGATTACAATGTAAAAAAAAATATTGTGTACATAAAAGATAAAAATGCCTTCATGTTATAATGGAGAGTCATTGCGTGTATCAGAATTACCTACACGAATGAAGTTTTGACGCTACTTATTTGACCAATCGTGGCAATACACATGTATTTAAACTGACTCGTCAGGTTTAGAGTGTCTATATTCCTCATGTAAATAGTGAATCCGTCATGGTGTGAGTGCAGTTGGCTTTCAAAGGGAATGGGAGATGAGACTCTGATTTGTTTATTGCTTGTTATGCCCGAAACACACCCATTAGTCATTACTCTTTACTCTCATTATTATTAAAAGAATAGGGGCGACCGCTTTAAACCATGTGCCAGGCGCGCAGACAATTTTTTCCCGTTGTTTAATTAGCAAAACTGGATTTGGACTTCACCATGCGCTTAAGATCATGCACTTAGACCAGGGGTGTCCAAAGTCAGGGTTTAGCTCCAGCTTGCCTCAAACACCTGTCAGGAATTTTCTAATATGCCTAATAAGACTTTGTTTAAGTGGTACAGGTGTTTAACTCTGCAGGACAGTGGCCCTCCAGGAGCAGGATTGGACACCCCTGACTTACACCATTAAAATCGGGCCCTCGGACTCTCTAAACGCCTTCTTCCCAAGACCCTGTTCTGCTCTGATTGGTCAGACAGCCCAATCTGTTGTGATTGGTCTACCGCTTACAGCGTGTCGAAGATGAAGCGCCGATTACCATACCATATCTAAATCTCAGCTCTTCCTCCGCACTTGATACAAAGTGATACGAACAGTAACGATGGCATTGGTTTTACCGTATCAGTTTCATGTGCATGTTGACAACATAAACCAAACGCTTCCCGTCTCTGCTACAACCACAGTGTTTAAGGGCGGGTCAAAATAGACGCCGTTCACGGGCAGTGAAGACCATAGGCTGGCATTATGAAAATGAATGTAGGTATGTAACAGGAGGTGAGACTGGAATTACTGACGACAGTAATTCCAATCAGATCTTTCTTTTAGGAGACACTAACTTTACTTAGTCATGCATTTTGATCTTTAAAACGTGTACGTTCACAAACAGCTTTATTACACAATGCATGAAAGGTATTAGAAAAAGCTTAATAGGTTCACTTTAAGAACAATTTAACAATGAGGCAGGATAAATACCTTCTTTAGTTTGGGAGATTGTGTCTCCTCTTGAATATTTTCTTCAATTAGTGGTGCAGGATGAGCAAATCCTTGAAGAATAGGTTTAATTGTAAATAAGCAAGTACTTTAAGACAAAATACTTATAATATGAAATAAATAATATTTTCAAGTCATGTTAATATCTGAAGTGGTCTTATCTAAATGTGAAGTTCACTGACTGATCATACAGTCCATTACATGTTTGCATGTACTATCGTTCAAAAGTTTGGGGTCAGTAAGTCTTTAGTGACCAAGGCTGCATTGATTTGATCAAAATACAGTAAAAATAATGATATTGTGAAATATTATTACAATTTAAAATAACTGTTTGCTATTTAAAATCATTCCTGTCACTTTTGATCGATTAAAAAAAATCTCACAGCCCCCAAAATTGGAGCCGCAGAGTATCTAACAAGATAAAGCAAAAAAAGCAACTGTTAAACTCACCATGGTGTCTGGTTTGAGGGTTCAGGGTTTGGGCAGATTTTGGATGGCCATGTAATTGAGTGTTTCGCACACTGGTGTGTAGGGCCGAGTCAGAGTTGGTTCTGAGAGGATAAACAGGATTGGAGAGTGATGGGTGTCAACAGGGTGAATAACATATTTTAAGTGTTTAATAGTAAGCATGTTCCTCCCCACTTAGTGAGATCAGTGGGTGTAACTAATACAATTATTATTGTACACGCACAAGAGCTGATCTTGGATCAGCAGTCGTCTTATGAGATCTGTTTACCTATTTAGAGCTGTCAGAGGAAGACGGACCATCTGGCTCTTCTCAGTGGCAGAACAACTGGACCAGTTTCTGGTTGGACACAAGCAGAAGCACATGGAGCTCAAAGCACATGATTGTGCACTGAAAGGTAATGTCGTGATTGTGAAAGACTTCAGCATACTTTATTTATAACCATACCTTCTCCAGTTAGGACCTCGAGGAGGAGAGAGGTGGGAAGAGAGATAGGGAGCGCTGTCAAACTGTGAAATTAAGTTAAGGCTTAAAAATTATTAATTTAGACTTCTCTTAGACCTTGCGACCTACAAAGTACCGTGAATTCTGATATTGTTTATGAATGATCACTGTGTAAGTATTTTTAAAAATGATTTACCAATTATAAACCATCATTTAAAAGTGTGGGGTCTGTAAGGTTTTTCAAGTTAATGTTAAAATACAATGCTAAAATACAATAATATTAAATATCATTACAATTTAAAATAACTGTTTTCCATTATAGCTGAATTTTTGCTGCTTAATATTTTTGTGGAAAGTGTGATACACTACCATTCAAAAGTTTGGGGTAAGATGTTTCTTCTTTTTCAAAATAAATTAATACATTTATTCAGCAAGGATGCATTATCACAATTATTATCGATGCTGAAATAGCTGCTTAATATTTTTTTCACAGGATTATTTGATGAATAAAAGGTTCAAATTAACAGAATTTATTTGAAACAATTCCTTTGTAACATTATAAATGTCTTTACTGTCACTTGGTAAATAAAATAATTAATTTCTATAAAAATAAATTGTTAACACTTTACTGCACGGTCCAATTCTCACTATTAACTAGTTGATTATCAGCATGCATATTACTAGGATATTGGCTGTTTATTAGCACTTATAAAGCACATATTAATGCCTTATTCTGCATGATCATATTCGACATCGCTTAAACCTACCCAATGCTAAACTTAACAGCTACTTATTATTAATAAGCAGTAATTAGGAGTTTAAGGCAAAAGTTATAGTCAATAGTGAGAATTGGCCTCTAATCTAAAGTATGACCAAAATATCTTAAAATAATAATTTGAATAATTGTGCACTTAGTGTAATATTGTACAAATGTTTTAACTGCATTTGAAGCCCTGCAAATCCGATGGTGATGAAAATTACCATTAAACATAACTGTTCTCTGTATACAACCATTGTCTGAGCACATTTATCAACAGTACAAAACTAAAGCAACACACAATTAGAGTTGTGCAATATTCCTTTCATATTACTATAAACATGCATCTGTAATATTATCAGTGGTAACGGTCCTTTTAGACATTCTAGTACTAACTATATGTAACTTTGCAACAACATGTCAACTAGCAGTGATTACAGACTGTCTGCTTAATATCTGCTAACACTTCATTTTGATGCTCCTAACGGATATTCAGACTGTAAGTAACTTTGCAACTACATGTCAACTCATTCTACTAAGCCTAACTGAACAGTCCAATACTCTAACGAGAGCTAGTTGACATGTAGTTGCAAAGTTGCTAGAACGTCTAAAGTGAACCATCAAAATAAAGTGTAACCTTATCAGCCATTGTTAAAGTGGGGATACATGTCTCCTGTGCGGCCTGCCAAGAGGACTAGGCTGGACGTCTCTGTACTCTTCATCTGCCTCTAGGAGCTGCTGTGTGAGATAACTCGGAAACTGTTAAGAGAAGAAAGTCAAATCAAATGCATTTCATTCAAACACAATAAAAAAGATTACACATTTATTGTTATGCAATCAAAAGCAATCCCTCACCTGAGTCTCTGTGGAGCATCTTGAGATCTGATTGACATTTGGCAGTGATCCTCCACAGTACGGGACCAAGTCTCTGGTTTGCCGAACTCTCTCAGCCTGAACCTGTGTAGGGAATGAATGGATGCCCACTGGTCACAGCAGCACAATACAACTCTCACTCACACACACTGCTTTACCCTCTGGGGAACAAACGCCTGTTACATCATAATTTAAAACAGACACCGTACCTGGGACTTACAGATCCCTTTGCCTCAGTCTGCAACAATGATGTGACAGACCTAAGATGAGTGACTGACAAAGCTATTTATGTGCATTGACATAATCCACATGGACCTGCTGAATCACAAGCCCATATACAGATTGTAACCCGTTTGATCCCCCCAAAAACCTTACTACATTTACGTTTTAATTTTAAATAACATTTTTAAAGGATCTAAAAAACGAATATTGTCTAGATTTAAAGTGAACCTTTTTTAAACATCTGCTGTAATGACCCGAACTGTTTAACACCAGTTTGCCCTTCATAAAACCGTCATAGAGTTACAACTACCGTATTTAAGTACATACTACATTTCAAGGGTCTAATATCGTTTATGCTTATAAAGATTGCTGTCCCATATAAATCATGATTGCACATGTAAACACTGAGCCAGATTTGTAATTAATAGCTGATTGATTCACATTGTACAATATTTGTTACATTAAATTAAAAAGTAAAAGTAGGCTACAAAAAAATATGCATTCATTTGTGGGCAAAAGTTTCTTTAACCCTACAAATGCCTGATTTAATTATGTTACTTTATTGTTTGAAACTTTATATTGGCTCTTATGGTGCAACAAGTAGTTTTTGACTCTAGTTTCAATCGAGTTAAAATAGTGACTAAGAATAAAATGCCGGCTTGTAATTAATTTTGAAAAATGTTATTTTAGGAAAGAAAAAAGAGGCATGCACAATTAAAAAAAACACTTAATCTGAGATTAAAAATTGGATTAAACGGGTTAATATGTATAACCATCCCCAAACATAACTGTTTATTACAAAGTAATTTCTTTACTTCCTTGGTTTCTTGTTTTTGACATCGCACTTCCTAAGTAGCTGTACCTAAAGCTGACCAGTTGTCACGAACTGTCAGTTTAAGCAGCCAAAATAACATTATAACGGAATAATCCATGTCCTGTGTTGAGCTAGACTCACCCTGATGGAAGTAATGTCCATCATAACCTCTCGGAAAGCGGCGGTGTCTTCAGCCTGTCGCTGATTGTGCAGGGCGATTTTCTCGCTGAATTTCCGCGGATTGCAGCTCCCAGGCGCTGGTCCTGCTCCGGGCCCCTGTCCGTGTCCCATTTCCCCAAGCCCAGCGCCTGACAAATGCATTATTTCGTTAAAAAATGAGAGAAAGCACGCTGGCTGACACGGCCAGAGTTCGACAAGTGACCCAGGCAAGAAAGCAAGACTTTTGACAACGGTGAGCGATGCATTGTGGGTAATGCAGTGCCGAACGTTGTAGTAAACATCGTTGCCAAGCTCATTCGTTATCTGTGAAGTGCACACGCCCAACTACAGTCGAGGAGGGAAAAACAACTCTGGTATTTTGGGAAACGTAGTTTATGCCAATTGAACGACTACCATGCGGACAATTTTGTTGCCAGACTTTCTGTCCTATAAAAAACACTTCCTAATTAAACTCAACGTTGAAATAGTACTACTGACAAACTTTTATGCAGTTTAAGTAATTTAAAACGTTAATAAATTATGTTGTTGCATTAAAAAAAGGATTGAGCCAAAAAAATCAAAACACTATTTGATAATTCGACACGGCACTTTTATTAATAAATTAAAGATAATATGATAAAAACATACTGTCACTTTGAATGTCTAGTACATACATACATACAAACATTTTATTTTTTCTCAGCAGACACAAAATCCTCAAAGGACTACAAATGACTCGTCATAAAACTACAGTTCCCATTTAAACGTCATCCAGCGACGTCTCTTTGAAAGCCTGAAGGTTTACTTCCGTTACGCTTAAACCGCAGCGGCTGCTAGCAGAAAGATGTCTGCAAGAAACATGGAGGAGAAAGTTGAGCCAGCTACAAACAGTAAAAATATATCTCTGCCTATGTCGAGGGTGCGATTAATCATGAAAAGTTCCCCCGATGTGTCCTGTATTAACCAGGACGCTCTTTTCTTAACAACAAAAGCAACGGTAATTTGATGTGCTATTAATCAGCGGTCAGTTGCCAGGCTAACTGTCTTATTTGTTTGAAAAGCTGTTTTATTTTTGGTCACTATGAATATTTACGACACCAGCTTTTAGTTTAAATGCATATATCTCGCATTGGTAAGAGAACGATACTTGTATCATTGGCCGATGTTTGTATTAATGTGTGACATCGTCATAATTTCCTCATAGGAGCTTTTTGTCCAACACTTGGCTCTGTCCTCCTTCAAAAATGGTTCCGGTAAAGAGACAAACACTCTGTCGTACAGTGATCTGGCCTGTGCAGCAGAGGAAACAGAAACATTTCAGTTTTTAGCTGGTGAGTCCTGGTCATTTGTAATGATGGCAAACACCATTCAAACTAAATCCAGAGGTGTGTAAACAGTTTTGTCTCTTCTATTTTTAGACATCCTTCCTAAAAAAATCTTGGCCAGAGAATATCTGAAGTCACTGGAAGAAATGGAAAAGGATGATGACAGCCTGTAGTGATGGATAGCAAGTCGGAGGAAATCCCTATGAACTGGTTGTGACCACTTCCTCACTAGGACAGTGGATAAAATCATCATAGGATGTTGACTCGCGAACAAGGACATTTCACCCAAAGAGTTGTTGTTTTAGAGAGGTAACTTACATGTTTTACTTTCTAGTCTGTGTGTTTTAGCACCTTCTTACACTATGCTGTTTAAAATATACAATAGCTACTGCAGACTCACAGCTGTTGTGCTGCATCGGTGTTGCATTAATACTTGACACCATCATTTGTATGTTTTTTTTTGTTGTTGTAAAGATTTTCATTCAGCGGCACGTCAACCATCCAAACACCTATACAGTCCAATCCATTCAATGTGAAATTAGACCTTGTTTAAGTGTCTTCAAAATCAAATTCTACTTCTCAGGGTTTCATGTATTTTAGAGGTATATTTGATGGCCACTGATGCTTTAACATTTTAACCACTTCACCGCTGAAGATTAAAAAAATACATTTGATTCATACTTGAGTCTGGACTGTAGCTGAAGATTTCCGTAGTGCTTTTAAACGCTTGAAGAGTTTGAATAAATACATTTGCTGATTATGTGTTCATCCTATTTTTAATATGGCAATCAGTCATGCAAAAATCAAATGAACTGTCATTTTTCTAGATCACAGATTATTCAAGAGATCAATTTATTATGGAATAGTCTGTAGTCTGGGGGTATAAAAATAGATTTTATTGTTAATACCTAATATTTAACTCAGTTACTTAGAGTGGAAGAAGAAAAAAACATACCAAAAGAGAAGTACAGAGTGCTGTCAGCATGCAGTATACTTTCATACATATCTTTGGTTTGTTTGATTAAATGTAATAAAGCATGCATTATTTTATTTTTTTACATATCCGTTTAACATGGGCTTGTGTTGCTCAAATGAAATTACTGGGGTAGTAGTTGGGCCAGTCGAGTTTGCATAGTGTTCAGAGACCTCTCCAGAATGGCAAGGTGTTTCTCCAGAAGTGCTGCTACCTTCTCCCTGTTGGCAATGGAGTCCTTCGTGATTTCAATTTGCTCCTTCAGACTGAGAGAGAGAAAAAACATAGTGCTTATAACATTTTAATAAACATTTTTTGATTCAGGAGAAAACGGTTGACATTTTGTAATCATGTGCCATCTCTTTCCACCATCTCCGACAGACTTCAACAATCAAATTCTGGAAGTAAAGATATGTTTTTTTAATGGCATCTCCATAGAGCAATTAATTTTTAATAATAATAACCACAGTGGACTGCAAGGTTCAGTGATGGTATACAAAACTACATTACCCATGATTCTTTACCAAGTAATCTCCACAAATCCAACTAAAGCACACCTAATGTACTCAGTGTCCGGTCCGCCCACTCCCATGAAGCACTGCGAATGACCTAGTCAATCTCCCTACACTCTCAAACTACTTAATGCTTGTGTGTGTGTGCATTATGCATGCATGAATATTTATCATTAAACATTTTCTCTCCACATTTAGGGATCAAACTTATATTCATGGTCAAAAGTGGAGCTTTTCCCCCCAGTTAAATCAATGTAATATATTTTTGTTTAGTAATGTTATTTAATATTTTGCTTTCATGGAATTTCATGGTACTAATTCATATTTATGCAATAATTTTTACAATATAATTAATCTATGCAAAAAAACACAGATATACGAACCCACATTAAACTCTGTGGCTCGTGGTGACACACTGATGTCTTAAGACACGAAATGATCGGTTTCTGCGAGAAACTGAACAGTATTTGTGTTAATGTGTTCACATTGTAAGTGCCACAAAGACCTCACCATTTCCTCACCATTCCGCTGAGGAAAATCAGTTCAATTTTTGGTCAAGTGACCCAAGAGCATGATTCTACATGATATCTGGCAGACGCGTATGTTACAATATTTATCAGTCCACCTGGAAACAAAGATGCCGTGATGTCAAACCCCCTCATGGAAGAAGAAAGCCATCGCATTTACAACTGTGACAATGAAGAGGATCAACTAAACAACAGAGTATGTGAAGTATATAAAGTTTGCAGCATAGACGCTTTAAAATACGTCTAAGTGTTTTACAGACCGGTCTGTTATTGTGGGGATAGTGACGTTGTGTTTTCATGGCCCTAAACATGATGCAGAACAAAACTAAATGTGATTGGTTGCTGTATATATCAGTCAGAGGGCCTCTAGGCAGTCCTTGGACAAGCTGCTAAGGAGTCCAGATCTTCTGGTGTCTATGCGAGACTAGTTGGTACCCCACACAGCTCCAGTGGAAACAAATGACTTCCAAATATCTATTGTTGATGGAGATAGTGAAAAGACAACTTTACAGTAAAATTCTGCTTAATGTTTTCTACCTCACAAATTTACCATAAAAACATTAAAAGGTTATTTCACCCAAAAATGAAAATTCTCTCATTAATTACTTACCCTAAGGTTGTTCGGCACCCGTAAGAACTCAACTGGAACACAAATGAAGATACACTGATTCATAACGTTCAAAACTCTGCTTTAAAATCGGCCCATC